>NC_137138.1:24398474-25140974 GCF_949319135.1 Squalius cephalus | reverse complement strand
ATGGGCAAAACAAGCACTACAGATGCTTACAACAAACCGACTGTTGACTTTCTCCAGAATCTGCTTCTCGTTCAGGGCCATGGACTCTCCTTTCCTCTTTTTGATGCGTTTCTTCTCCAGCTTTTTGCAGGCGTACATCTTCCCTGTGGCCCGCACCTGGCACGCACAGACCTTGAGGGTGAAAAAACAAAACAAAACAAAAACACAGTGGGAGAAGATAGAGGCCCATTTATTAGTACCTCTCTTTTATACGCATTACGTTAATGATGAGGTTTAAGAGCAACACAATAAGCAAGTTTGTTCTAACCAGTATACAGAGAGATATGTCATGCTATTTTGGGGGATAAAGGGGTAGATGTTACATTAAAGTGATCATTGATCAGTTTGGTAATTGATTTTGGTTTGCATTAAGAGGGTGAATCTCAAATGAATGTACTGTATTCTGTTTGATATGCAAATTTATGAAATTTAATTCAAATGATTAATTAATTCCTCTAAATTATCAACATGATCAAAGCTTTGCTGAAAAAACTGTTTTAGCAAGGTTTTAGTATAATTCTAAAAACGCCCCCTTCAGGTCGTGGCACACGTGTCTTTTTGATGAGAAAATTTCAACAGATTTTTGCAAAGTAAACAGAAGAACTTTTCCATCGTTTGTGATATTTCAAGATTAACAGCACTTATTAGACAAAAGCAACTTCGGTTTACCTGATTATACCAAATTTTTTAGAAACATCATGTTAAAATATGATACATCAGGCTTCTGAGGAACAATTACAACTACAGAGCTTTGATCATGAAAATAAGCATTTAAATATCATCTTAAAAAAAAAAGATAGAGTGACAATTGATATTTGTATGCATTTTATTTAAGTAGTCTGCTATATTGTTATAAATACCAACTTTTTGCCCATATAGATATCAGCAATTGCTCCAAATTGCATATTTTTGCACAGTTTGGGCCTCTGAATATAATTTCGTTTTTTTATGAGCTCCAAATTATCCCATATCATACTATATGAGCCATAAAAGCCTAAGGTATCAAATATGATACTCAATAAAAATTACATATTTAAACTTATTTTTCTTTTCTCTTTTATATTTTGTCTAAAGGTTCAATAAACTGTTCAATTAAAAAAAGAGAGATTTTTCTGACTATTATTTCATATGTAAGGCTTTACAGGGTATTTAAGCAGAACTTTCTTAAAGTTTTAGTAGCAATTCTCAATATTTTCAATGATAATTCTTTCCAATACTATAATAAGTATAAAAAAAAGTACCATATTTAAAAAAAAAATTAAGTCAATACAACATATACTACCAAGATGAAAAATATTTCAATAAATAAAATTAATGTTACAATGCAAAAAATAGTTTTTTTTTTATTCCGTCAAATATGGGTGACGTTCCAAAAGAAGCTTCCACAGGGCAGTGGAGGGCAATAAAAAGACTCAATCTGATTAGGTATCTGGTAGGGAAATCAGAATTGGAGACTTGCTTTCTCTATATCTGGCAACATTAACTGGCAGAATGTATGATAATCTGAAGGATTTATGTCTGATAGTGTACCAAAAATAGGATATTAGCCTTATGAACCTTGGAATGGACAGACAGCGTTTGATTTAGTGGCATTCCAGATAATAATTAATAACACCCTGATATGTTTCTGCAATAAACAGAGCAAAATTTCAGACTCACCTCACCAAAGCCCCCCTTTCCCAAAACCCTATACTGACGGAATGTGTTTTTTGTGACTGGCTGTCTGTCAAGGAAAGGAAGAGAATAATAAACAAAAGTTACATTTCAGAAGAACGAACATGACCCAGTCTTATTTAATTATAACATACTTTTACAGTCCTGTTGCCTTTACAAGAAGCTTATATCTCAAGAGACAATGTTAAAACGCATGGCTTTAATCTAATTAAGTTTTTTTTTCGTATTCAATAGCTGGCTAGTGTACCAGGCCTCTTAAAGTGTACATGACAGTGAAAGTATTTGTTCTGGCATATCATATTCTTCTCTGTAAAATGTCTTGATGGGAACTGTCCAGGCCTGGCTTAGACTTTCAGTCAGAGGACATTTTTATGACTAAAAGTAAATAAATAGCAAGTTCAGAGTTCACATCTGGTTTGTATAAGCTTAGCTTCATAAATAAATCATGGCACCCAATGGAATAATTAGACTCTACTTGGCGGTGAAGTAAAACTTCTTATATTGCTATATATAATTTATCACATTTAACATCAGAACTACAGAAAATCACTGAGTTCACACATTATAAACAAAACCGAAAAGTTCAAAACGTGCGGAGGTGCTGTTTATACCTCTCAAGCCATTTCCACTGTAAGAAGCGACTGTAGTACATACTATCGAGGTAGTCTGCGAAGGGGGCCACGCTCAGGTAGTCATGGATCAGTCTACAAGAGAACATTGAGAGAAAGAGTTACTAGAATGCACAGTGAAAAAACACTCTCACTCGCGCATCCTGATTTCATTAAAGGGGCACTTTACCGCTGGCAAAATGGACTTTCAATAAAACTTGGCTGCAGAAAGTTTTTTTTTTTTTTAAATCAGTGCTATCTGACAAGAGAACACGGAGAAAAAAAAGGCTTGTCTTCACTTTTACCAAATAAGTAGGAAAACTTCAACACCCATAATGCACTGGGCGTGCTATGGATACGCTTACCAGAGTCAAATACTCCCTTGCTTTAGTAGGAAATACTTCTTAGCAAACTTTTATGCATAATGCTGTCAACTTGTATTGTTCCAGCGTGCACGAATTCAAAGAGTAAACATTTAGCAGGAGAGGGTTATTTTAGGTTTCCAGTGAAGGATCCAGCGAGTTGTCGGAAGTGGACGAAGGCTGCAATGAATCGTAAATACGGAGAGAAGGCCGTGGTTGAAAATCGGAAAAACCTCAGTGTTTGTAGTCAACATTTCAAACTGGATGGCCACGGACACGGTGGGGAAAAACTAAAAGAAACAGCTGTTCTGTCAGTTCCGGACAAAACCCTGAAGCAAAACGCTGTTGCGTACAGGTAAGAAAGATGTCGCCATTTTTTACTAGCCTGGAAATCCAGACCTAAATCTGAAAGATTAATGGTCTGGCATCGACTAATGAAAATCGGCCAGCTCGAGGGGCGGCACCAAGCATGCATTTGAAAATCTCACTCCACGCAATTGGATCATACGACCAATCACAACAAGCCCCATACGCTTAGCTACCAGCGGAGCTAACTGGTAGATTAGACTCTTGCCGTATCCGGTCGGCAAAACAGCAAAAACGGCCTTCTTGCAAAGGAACGATTCGAGCGCCGTCTTCTGTTCCTCTTTTAGATAAAAAGCCAAGTCTAACTCGTTCATTGTAGTGGCCAAAGCCGCTTCAAACAACTGGTGTTCATCCATAGCCATCTTGCAATGTTTACTAATGACTTTGACGTCACAGCGCTGTCGTCATCCGTTTAGCCCGCCTCTGGCCCGCCTATATCAGATAACCCGATGTCATTGGTGCAGCTCGGATACAAGGGCATATTTAATGAGCATCATTACTCGACGCCAGAGTAACTCGCTGAGCAAATTCAACTTGTGCTCTCGTGAGAACTCTGGATTTCCAGGGTAATTTTTTTCACCATAATGCTGTTTAAAGAGTAGACATAGTACACAACAATTTTCTTAAAATAACTGTCCTGTTAATAACCCTCTGTCGATCCAGCTGTTTGTGGGCAGGGATACAGAAATGCGGAAGTATCTAAAGTAAATCTTTAGTAAAGTAATCTTTAGTTTTCGTAAAAGCCCTGGAGCTTTCAAAAAAAGTCTGCCGGATAAAGCAAAGCACGTAATCCTGTGGACTTTTGATGACAAATAAACATGAATTTCCAGGTCCAGGTAACAGAGAACGAGTAAACATTGTTCATTTACATATATTTCCGACATTGTAACAATACAAAACAGGTTGAAAATCTGCCAAGATACACTGTAATAAATTTGCATGAAAATGAGCAGAATTTAATTTCACTCAGAAATGTGTTGCTCAGATGCCTTGTGTTTGTCAGACAGTGTCAGCGTAGTTGCATCTACCAGTGCTATCTAATGGGATAATAAGTGTTTCCTGTCTAAAAGACTCACTTGGTACACTCCATGAAGAGCTCTTTACATGCCTCCTGTTGCAAGCGTTCTGCACACTTAGTCACCATCTCCTCTGTTACCTCAGGGATGTAGTCCTCTGACTGCAAATGGAACAATCAGTGCGTGAAACTATCCTTTAGCACTAATAAACGCATACATGCTCATGAATTATACAATAAACAAAGGGAAAATTCACTGCAAAACTTGTCAATAAAATCAACTGAAAAAAACACACACATTGAAATCATGATAAACGTCATACATTAAATGAATATATCTGGAGCACACACTAATATAAGAGACTGATTTAGGTGTTCCCTGTGCTACTCTTCTCGATACCTTTGGGTTGAGGTACGTGTCTAGGAGTTCCTGTCCACATTCCTTCCTCTTCTCATCTGGCGTTACTTCATACTCCACCTGAAATGGAGAAACATTAGCATATAACATATAACAAGTAACTAGCATATAACATGTAATATTTTTTGATATCTGCATTCTTCATTATTTATATACTTATGATTTTGCATTATCATCACTCAATACAGGTTCAATTTCAGTTCCGTTTCACTTTTTAATTTACAGAGGCATGGATTTGAAAACAAAACAAAGCATAAAACAAAACCCAAGACAAAACAAAATCCAAAACAAAGCAACAAACTAAATAAAACCCAAGACAAAACAACACAAAACAAAAAACCCAAACAAAACAAAACTAAAATATAGCTGCGAGCAGCGATTGCGGGCCCAAGCCGGTGGCACCGCCAACCTGGTGCCTTTAGTTACACTAAAGGCACCGGGGTGGCGGTGTCACCGGCTTGGGCCCTCCATCGCTGCTCGCAGCTATATTTATATATATATATATATATATATATATATATATATATATATATATATATATATATATATATATATCAGACAAGTAATATTCTTTGTCTTGTCACTTAAAAAAAAAAAAAAAAAATATATATATATATATAATGACCTTTTTTTGGATGCTAAACTATTGTTTATTATATGCTTTGTACTTCACTCACGTTCCAATATCGAAGGGAAAAATGATCCTCTTCACATGCGCAAAAATGTCCTTGGAAAATTCACAGTGGAGCGGTGCTTACTGTGATTGTACGAATTGTACTACTGACTATTTAGAGCAGTGTAATCTTTATATGTTAGGTTGACCATTTTATTATTATATTTTATTAAGTCTATAATGAACAGGCTGCAATGTCAAGATTGCAATGCTAGTGTGTGTGTGTGTGTGTGTGTGTGTGTGTGTGTGTGTGTGTGTGTGTGTGTGTGTGTGTGTGTGTGTGTGTTCATGTTTTTCTGTCCCGGTGGGGACTTTAACCTGAATGCACACAGACTCATGGGGACTCGTATCACAGTGGGGACCTAAATAGAGGTCCCCATGGGTAAACAAGCTTCATACAGAATGAGTTTTTTTGGAAATGTAAAAATGCAGAAAGTTTTCAGTGATGGGTAGGTTTAGGGGTAGGGTTAGTGTAAGGATATAAAATATACAGTTTGTACAGTATAAAAATCATTAAATCTATGGAGAGTCCCCAAAAAGATAGTAAACCGTGTGTGTGTGGGTGGGTGTGTGTGTGTGGCGTGGGCGCGTTTGAACAGTGGACACATAAAAACATACTCCGTCATTATACAGGACGACATTCAAACTGCAAAGTGTTAACTTATATTTGTGTACAGTCGCAATAAAACACAACATTGTGCTTTTGTAAAATAATTTCAAGCAATCAACCCCCGAAAGGCTCTAATTTTAAAATTAAACTAAAATGCTCATGGCTGCACGGGCATTCATAACGGTGCACATCCACGGCGAGGAACGAGCAGAACAGAGTGAACTTTTTCAGTTAATTCCTACTTCCATAGGAATTAATTTGAAACGCTCGCTCAACCACTATCAATGTCAGTGTGGACGAACATATTTTACTTTCGTTTTTAAGTTGGCGATTCAAAAGCCCCCAGCGGTGTCACACGTCGATTAACCGGTGGTAAAATATTCTCACCGTCACATACCTAGTATATTTTTAAGTAGATACAATAGGCCTACCTGATTTTTAACACAAGAGGGCAGTATAGCCCTATGTATGACTTGACTTTTATGGGACTAAATAGTACAATTACTATTTTTAAACTTATAAATATTTATTAAATTGAAAAAAAAAGAATAAAACGGGTTTAGTTGTGATATTTTTATACTTTTATATAGAAATAAATGGTGTTTAATTACATTTTTAGAAGATGAGGCTTTAAGTGTTACTTTACTTTAGTCCCTCACTATAGCAAAACCGTTTGAGATGTTTAATATCCGTTCACAATTTAGCATCTTTAATGTATCTTTATCATTTTGAAAAAGTTTGGTGTGAATAAAATAAACCAGTTAGGAAGAGTAGCTAAAAACTCAGAGTCTGAAATATCCAAAAAATCCACATTCAAACCAAAATATCTGACTTCCTTTTGCTCTGAGCTAATAACTGTAAATTAGAAAGTTGTCCGGCTCGGTGAGACCAATATATGTACTGATTTTTGTAACTGTTGGTAAAACTAACCCACCCACTTTTGTCAAACGCATGTTGAAAGTGACACACTTCCTGCTGCCAGTTGGTGGCGCTATAACTTTGACTCACGATAGTTACATCCATCTGATCTGCCTCTTACCACGAACACACTGCTAAAGTTTCATCAAGATCAGTTAATGTATGCAGAAGTTATAACACTTCGTCTCCTCTCTTTTCTCGCCATAAATTTGTTTCCTCGCCACGGCCAAACCGTTCGAGATATCAAAAATCCGTCCGCAATTTAGCATTCTCAATGTCTTGACTTCATGCTGACTGAGTTTGGAGGTGATTGAATGAATTCTCTAGGAGGAGTACATCACATTCCACAGCAAGCGTTTTCCAAACAACCCATAATAGCCGACTTCCTGTTGGGCTGGCGTGAAACTTGACAGAGGGAAAGTTGTTCAGCCCGATGAAATCTATATGTGTACCGAGTTTCATATTAATTCATGCAAGCGTGTTTGATATATGGACCAAGTTTTCAGACCCTGTTCAAGAGGGCGCTGTTGAGCCCCCCTGCCACGCCCGTTTCTGAAACTTTTCACATGTCTACTGGCTAATAAGTGTTATGTGTCTGTCGAGTTTCATCCAATTTCAAGCATGCTAAGAGTTTCAAACGCATCCGAAAAGAATATTAAAATTTGATGCGTTGCCACGGCAACAGTATCTAAGATATCAATAATCCTTTCACAGGTCTACATCTGCCGTGTGTTTACATTATACACATAAAGTTTGAAGCAAATCGGGTAAAAGTAAGAGGGTGACTTCAAAGCATTTTGAAAGTGACACACTTCCTGCTGCCAGTTGGTGGCGCTATAACTTTGACTCACAATAGTCACATCCATGTGATCGGCCTCTTACAACGAATACACTGCTGAAGTTTCATCAAGATCAGTCAATGTATGCAGAAGTTATAACACACTTCCTGTGTCCCATTATTCGCCATAAATTAGTTTCCTCGCCACGGCCAAACCGTTCGAGATATCAAAAATCTGTTCGCAAGAATTCATCCTCAATGTCTTGACTTTATTCTCACCGAGTTTGGTGGCGATCGGATGAAATCCCTAGGAGGAGTATTTCACATTCCATTGTATGCGTTTTCCAAACAACGTATAATAACCGACTTCCTGTTGGGCTTTTGTAAAACTTAGAGCACGAAAGTTGTTCGGCCCGATGAGATCTATATGTGTACTGAGTTTCATATTATTACATGCAAGCGTGTTTGATTTATGGACCAAGTTTTCGGACCCCATTCCAGGGGGCGCCGTCGAGCCCCCCTGCCACGCCACGGTACCAGCTTCAGCCCGGCCCTGATGGCCGCGGGTTCTGACGTGTGTGCAAAATTTCAAGAGTTTTTGAGCATGTTAAGGGCCCCAAAAGTGTCAAAAAGGCAAAAAAAAAAATAATGAAGAAAAAAAAAAAAAATAATCCTTACGGAAACAATAGGGCCTTCGCCCTTTCAGGGCTTGGGCCCTAATAAAACCCAAGACAAAACAACACAAAACAAAAAACTCAAACAAAACAAAACTAAATAAAAACCAAGACAAAACAACACAAAAAACCCAAACAAAACAAAACTAAATAAAATCCAAGACGAAACACAACACAAGACAAACCCCCAAACAAAACAAAATAAAACCCAAGACAAAACAACCCCCCCCCCCCAAAAAAAAGGGCCAATATTGTACATTTTAAATTTGAAAAATACAGTTATTTCTGAGGGTTTTATCCAAAATTATCATGATAAATACTATATCACAAAGATTACATTGCAGCTTAATCTTCTGTATATGAGGGGACATTTTACAAAGCCTTACTTTCTGATCTTAAACACTGAAGGCCTTACCACTTTACGAAAATGCATCCCAATCATTTACTTGTCTTGATAATTTCCTACATGCAACTTACTGAGGCCTCAGTCTCTGAGAAACATGCAAATATTGAAGAAGGGGACCATTTTTTTTATTTGGACCAGAAAGCAACCACTGTAGCAACCATACCAATGCACTGTCAAACACCCACAAACACCCTAGCAGCGAGTTTTGCACGAACATGCAACACTCACATTTGCTTCAGAAAATTTAAAACTGGTTTTAGATTCATGTTTATTTACAAAATAACAGTTTCTCTACTGAACATGCAGTATCAAGGTCTTTAAAAGTGGAGCAAACACTAGCAAGTTTTTCATGTGGGCGTGCGCATGTACACGCAAGACCATATGGATGTTCTGATGTTTATGTTGAAGCTTAGTAATAGTCTGCATTCCATATCTGAAACAGCATGTCACAGCAAAATATTTACGAAGAGAAGATTTGCCCTATAACTCAGGATTTTGGAGGGCAGAACTGATCTCAAATCAGTAGTTTTAAATGCTTAGTGGAAGGTCTGGTACGCTCTGTTTCAATGTAATTTTATCTCCAAGCCCAGTGTGTCAAGCTTTATAATAACGGATCTTAAATCTTAAGTCGCAGGTCTGCTTGCTCCTACTATAACATCTAAGTTATGGGCGTGGAAAAGAAATTCAGGCTAAACTTGCTGGTGGGTATTCACTTGGGTTAGAGGCAGTGGTGCAAATGTGACCCCTGCATTCCTGTTCAGGAGAGGGGTGGAGGAAAAGAGGCAGGCTATGAAGATGTTTTTATGAACTGTATTAGTAGTGAAATTAATCTACAATCACTTTGATTCAAAAGACATGGGCTCTGTTCCAAATTCTTATGTGCTATCATGCTATTTACTGTCTACAGGTAGCTGCCTTAAAACGCTGCATGCTAACAGAAAATGAAGCTCATAATTGATGGAACTGAAAAGCTACACATAAGCAGTAACTCAAGTCAGTGTAAGAGTACACTTGAAGGAAATTTCAACTTTCTTTATTGGGCCAGCAGTATACGGTACATGTGTTGACTATGTAAATGCTTTTAATGCTATGCAAACTTTAACAATTGGTTTTCTGTGTAATTTGGTTGTAAATTCTTGTCAACTTTTTAATTTTGACAGCTGGGTAAATTTATAAACTGCCACTGTCAAACATAGTTTTGTCAAAATTGCAATAATAGTTTGTGACAGCAGCCTCAGTTACAATGTTTTGAAAATCGCAATCAGTTTTGCCATGTATGACATTATTTCTTAAAAGTGTTTATAAATGTGTTATATTATAATAATACAATTTTACAGATATTACAACAAATTTTCTTGTTATAGAAAACTAAATATTTGGTAAAAAATGCATAATAAATTAGATTTAAATTACATTTATTTTAAATGAATATTAAAAATGTATTTTTAATCATAAATATAAATATACAATTAAAACATATTTTTTTTTAGAAGTTATAATTTGTTTGTGTTTGGGCCAGTTGAAAATGTTGGCAGGACAAGTAGACTACTGTCCAGACAAAGCAAAAGTCTAGTCAAAGCAAAACTAACAACTCTAACATCAGCCTCATTCACACCCGTAACGAGAACTATAACAATATTATATTAGCGTTCACAGCAATGGTTGATAACGTTCTGTTTATTGCGATTATTTTTTCCGGTTTAACGCGTTAAAAATATTGAACGAAATTAAAACGGCAATCCATTTTTTTCCCGTCATCCTTTGGCGAGTGTAACATTATATGACCACGGTCTTATTCATGCAAATGCGTTTACACCATTCAATCACAACGACACACACGACTAGTGCACACAGAAACCGCTTCAGACAGCACTTGCATGAATCCCCCCCACAAAATTATATCATCATGCCCATTTTGTTGAGTATCCTTGCAAGCACGGCATTAAACGAGTTAAATGAAGTTTTAAATGAACGTAAAGATTTGTGAGAAAATGGGATCCGCGTCACGGCCTTAAAGTGACAGCAGCCTAAAAAACCTGCTGATGTCTGTCATTAAAGGGTCATGAAACCCTAAACCAAATTTTCTGAGATTTTAACAGAGGTATGTGTGTTGAACACCATTGAAGACAATGTTAGCATCTGTTAGATTTAATAGTAGGGGGAAAATGTTTTTTTTCCGCTATTTTCATCTTCCGGGTTTAAAATCTTCATCGTGTCCACGTCACAGGCTGTGACGTGGCAGAGCACTGTACTTTGATGACTCATCGGTGTCTCATTATTATTCATGTACTGAGTTTTCTTATCCAATGAGAAGACACTTGCTCTTAATTATTCATGACACCACGTGGAACTTTCCAATGACAGACATGTTGTCAAACTATGATATCGCGTAGTAGATGAGAGAGGCAATGAAGGGACGCGCATTTGTTTTCATGGCGCAAAAGTTCCAGTGCATCTTTCCCCGCGATGCTGCCCGGGCTGGACTCTGGCCATCAACCACGGACACATCTAAACTATGTGTGTGTAGCAAGTTAGCAACCATTCAACTGGAGAATGGTGGACTTCGGCCTTGTACACCAATGCAGGTTTTGCACATGATGCGGTCGCGAGGACTATTCTATCGCTTCAGAGGTGTGTGTGTGTGTCTAAAATGTAACCCTGACCGTTTTACTTGCCTTTTGTTACATAATCACTCGTTATTAAAATGTAGATATTTCGATAATACCTCAATTATATGGAACATATGCTTAATTTGTGCAAATTTCTATGTCACTGTCCATCTTTATTATGTGGGTTCAGGGGGCGCGTAGATCTAGGCTATGTACGGAACGTTTTTTTTTTTTGTTTTTTTTTAAGCGGAAAATGTATTATTTTCAAATATATGCATTTATAGTGTGTATATAAACAAATATATATTTTCTAATGACATAATTATACATATACATGTACATTTATATGTTTTAAATAGAATTATGATTACTGTAGGCTAATATATGTAGCAGGGCATTCAGTTTGAAAGGACAAAAATAAGGTGTCAGTGTATTTCATTAGACTTTTCACTTTGTCAGCTATAAAAAAAAAATCTAGCATTTCCTCACGTTTTACCACTGATTTTTAGTGACAGTCGATATGCAGGGGCCACTGGCGATGACAGTTCCCCCCCTCCCCTCTCCCCTGCCGTGCCATACCACACCCACTCCCCTCCCTTCTTCTCTCAGCCATCCACACCCATTTAAGTTGCATTTTTCAAAAAGATTGTGAGCTAGACTTGAGCTGAAAAAGGGGGGGGGTTTCATGACCCTTTAATGTTAAACAAAGAACAAAAGAAAAAGAGAAAAGCACTCAATGTACAGGATTGATATTTATTATAATGGGTTTATGTGAAGACTGATTTAAGTTCACTTAATTTAAAAGTTGTTATATTTAAAGACTAATAAATGTTGAAATTGATAGCTGTCAATTATATTGTAATGTTGAATGACTATAATTAATGGCAAGATACAGCTACAGTTTTTATTTTACTATGCAAAAACAAAATGCTCACAGGGTAAAGCATATACTAACTAAAACTTAATCAGGTATTAATATTTCACTGGTTTAAAGTTCATAATTTCGGTAACACTTTACAATAAAGTCTTGCATGTTAGCATTAGTTTGTAATATGTAGTATGTAATCTTTTAGCTAATAATTTCATATAATAACACAATTAATTAGTTACTAAAAGTGACATATACATTTACAATTATGAAATACACTTCATTATAAAAAAAGACTGAAAAAAGCTGGATAGTCTTTTTTTCCTTTTTATTATTCTAGCACAAATAGTATTTGTCAGCAAACTTGCATTTTAATTGAATAATTTTTTTCGGCATATGGCAAATTAGTCTCTTTTGCATTTTGTTGCAATATACTGGAGCCAAACCTGGGAAGGGAGTCCAAACTCCCACAACATTGCTGTACAAAAACATTATGTAGTTGTAATTCATGGCCAGAAATTACGCTAATTGTAAACACGCGTGAACGTGCACCGCATTCACGAATTATTGGAATTCATTAACATACAAAATTCTAACTATCAAATCTGAAGTTTACAAAGATGTTGTGAATTTTCAGGCAGGTCTATTTTTAGTGAAATTTACTCATATATTTATGAATGTTTTTATCTTCGATTATCTGGAAAAACATAGTTCTGAAAGTGATTCCAATGATATTGTTCGTCTGTGTCGTTATTGTATTGCTGTGGTGTGTAGAGCAATGCTAAAAATTGCTAAAAAGCAAAAAGCAATGGCAATCATAGCAAGATTTAAAATCCTACATAGATGTACCTAAACACCACACTGACCTCACAGTATATAATAGTTCAGGGTAAGGGAAGGATAGGGACAAAATTTATTCCTGCAGTTGCTCCAGAACTGTACATTTCACCGTACGTAAGTCAGTTTGGTTTGCAGATGAAAGGGGAAGAAACGGTTTTGTCTTTGAAGTGAAGAATAATTAGCGGTCTATTCTCACCACAGCATCCAAGAATTTGACACAGCGCCTCAACTCCGGCCTGGTATCACAGAACTGACGGAATAGAAAGCAGCCGATTGGTTGCCTCTCACAAAGGCTGTTGTAGTCTTTCTCTGTGAAAAGAGACCAACACGAAACACAGTGACTAAGGGCTTTGAAAAGGTGGGGTTAAGCACAAACACTCACAGAGAGAGAGAGAGAGAGAGAGAGAGATAGAGAGAGAGAAAATATGAGTAAATATCATTTGGGACAATCAATGAATACAATAAAAATCAATAGCACTTTCCTCTTCTTTTCGCTTTGGAAAGGAAACTGAAGAGACGAAACCATTAGTTGACCACAACAAAACGGATAACAACATCGACAACATCTTCAAAATATCAAAGGCACACCCCAGGATTGGTAAAGCTGTTGCGTTAAAGCCATATTCAGAGAAAATGCACAGTACTTGCATCCAGAGTAGTGGTCGACCGGGTTTTGCAATGGCCGATACGGATACCTTATCTAGAACAGCATGTTTTGCTTGACACACAGGTTTTACTCTGAAAATCAAGTGGTGACCCGACACAGTACCACATTTTTTTAGTGTAAACAAAGTAAACATAAAAATCTAAAATTTACATGTTTTAATACTTTCATGAACTGTATAAACCCAACAGTGTACAAAAATGATTGGGATTTGAGAAATCATTGAGCGCTGAGCATTGAGACTCAAAGTGCCAGTACCAGTTTTATTATTTGCATACTTGTTTATTATTTAATTTTAATTGAATTGAAAATGTCCAGACTGCGATCTCGACTTTTTTTCTTGCTGGTGTGACAAAATTTTATTAGAGTTTGCACTGGTGCGACCTCCACGATGCCCAACTGATAAGAGTTGCCATTTCTGTTGCATATGAGGAACAGCAAACGAAAGCATTCCTGTTCGAGCTGCGCAGCGCGGAGAGTTTATCAGGTTTTCGCAGTTTATACTAGACAGCGCATCGCGAGCTCACAACAGTTTTACTCCTGGACCAATCTCGATCACATGACACCGTTACTACACAGCGCTGGGTGATCCAGTGAGAAAGTGTTTGGATTCACAGCAGTATTAAGAACGTTACTGCAAGATCTAATGAGAAACATTCAAATTCAGTGCAGAATTCTCTGTTATTAACCATATCAGGTCAAATAGTGCTGACCTGGAAACCAGAAGAAACATTGTACCACGTATGAGTTATGAAAGGCTTTTCAGTCCACAAATCATCAACATTCACTATGGATTTAACGCCAATTGTAACCATGGTATTGTGGCAGAAATAGTAATTTCAGGGTCCGTACAACCTATTTAGTGTGAAATTCAAGCACTTCAAATGTTTTTTTTTTTTTTTTTTTACTTTATTTTTATATAACTTTTCAGAACAAAGACAAAGAGTAACAAACAGTCAACACAGCTTCATGGGTATTTACATGGAAATTATTTCAAAATGTAACATTAAACGTTATTTTTAATGTGATAAAATATTAATGTAACCCATTTAAAATGTTCTCTATAAAAATTTGATTTTTACATGTTATTGCTTATTGTTCAGCTTAAGCTCAGTGCTTTACTGTCAAATGTGCATTTCTGAGAAATAGACATGTAATATTATTAATAACTGCACTTATTAATGTAAAACAATAGTCATTTTATGATTAATTACCTTTCTGGTAATCTCAAAAGTTAGTCTGGAGCCCTGAATGTAATTTAATTTGAATTAAATTTTATTTTATTTTTCATTTTATTTTAATTCAATAATTTTTTTAATAAAATGTAATAAAAACTTTAAATTCATTGTAAAACAAATATTTTCATTTTAATTCATTGTAAAAATGTTTCATTTTGATATTTCAAATTTCATTTTATTTAATGTAACATTTATTTTATTTTTTATTTGAATTAAAAAAATCATTTTAATTTTAAAAATCATTTTCATTTCATTTAAAATTTCTATTTATTTTATGGACCACCAGTTAAGAGCTGTCAAGAGATCAGGGTGGCCAATGGTCAACATAATGTAGATAATTATGTAAGACAATTTAATTTATGTAGTTTGCTCTGTGTAAGGAATTTCTGAAATTAAAAGAATTATTTTACACAATATTCACTCAAAATCCCCCCCCCCCCCAAAAAAAAAAAACCAACAACAACACACAAACAAACAAAAATACACAATTACCAGCCAATAAACTCAAAACAGGCAAATGTTGGTCGATTGATTGCCCAAATTGATATAGAGCTCTTTCAATTTGAGATAAAGCAAGTATAGCCTAACGTGCCTATAATTTAGCCTTACAGTAACGTAAGGTGAGGCAGATTTCAAACCACAAGTTTCCGACTGTAACAGTTGCTCTAGACCACGTCTTTGGCCACACACCCGATGCAGTGGTCGAAATGAGTGTGATTATGATAACAGAATGCATCGAAGTGAACAGAGTGGGAAGGCTATGGCCAGTGGCTGAGATTTGCATTTGCTGCTCAGGTATATGCAAAGAGACAGCAGGATTTACACAGAGGCAAATGGGAGTGTGTGGACCAGCAGCAACATAGAAGCAGTGTGTAGGAGGCTGGTATTGATAGCAATGCCGCATAAATACATGGAGAGCTTACAGCTCCTTCATAATGCTTCTGGCACAAAGCGCCAAGCTTTACTGCAGAGTGCAGATTACAATCAGCATTATTGCTCTTGATACACGCTTTTAATTAGAACAGATGAGATCTCTTTAGAAAAATATTTGTCTTCAGATTTACTGCTGAAAATTTGAAATGGCCACCACCATACATTGTGGAGATGCTGTTGATTCTCATTTACAAACCCCTCATTAGGAAACTCATATGTTTATTTCTTTCTTTATTTTTTTGTGTAGAACAAAAGGAGACATTTCGGACCCGTTTACACCTGGTATTAAGATGCGTTTTGGTCATTCTGATCACAAGTAGACGAGGGAGGTACGTTCCTGTTTACACATTTAATTTTGTGGCTGTTCGAACGCGTTCGAAAACATGACGGAAGGCAGAGCGCTTGGAGAAAAAATCTGCAAGAATTTATGAATGAATGAATTATATGAATGTATCTCAAAGGGGGATGGCATTTGCTTGGCATCTTCCCTCGTGTAATGCCCAATTAACTAGTGTTTATAAGCTTTGTTTACAAAGGTTACCGAGGAAACAGCTATATTTCTGCTGTTCCATAAGCGCCACCTACTGTCAGAGAGAGGATTTACATTTTTATTCAGTCTGTCTGCTGTTTTTGTTCAGATCAGAGCCGTTCAGAATCAGATCAATGTGAAAATCAGATTTTTTAATGTACATTTTAACTCTTAGACGGAAACTAAGCTAATATGCATTCAAAAAAATTGGATAATAAGGAAGCCTATGTAGAATTGTTTATGGAGCAGATAAAATGCACATCATTTATAATTTTGACATCCTTTTCATAAAAATGATTTATGTGAGGTTGAGGCTGAAAGGTTAATTATTTTATGAAACTTTTATATTTTTGTCAAAGCATGTTATGTACTACACGTTCAAATAAAGTTATGTTGTTATGTTTTAAGTCACCCAACCAATACTTTTGGTTCATTAAACATCTGGCCATCATCGTTAGTTTAATAGTTTTAATGTTTATACAAATATAAATATTATAAACATTGGCCCCAAAAAGTATTTGGACTCTTAAGCCACACTTACACTGCATTAGATAAAAAATATCAAACCCAAGTGACATCTGCAAACAAATTATGCTACAGCTTTTATCAAAAAGTCACTTTTCATGAGTTACTCTTCAATTATTTTCAACTAATTGGTCTTGAGGTCATTTTTTAACAATTAATCTATTGCTTCATATTTTAAAAAGCCTAAATTTACCGATTAAAAAGTATATTTGAGCTCTATTTCTTTAAAATAATTGCATTTTGATATTTTGTTATATTGTGGCATTGTAATTGTGGTCTAAGTGTTCAAATCCTTTTTGGGGCCACTGTATTTGATTACGTCATACAGTTTAGTGTCATAATAAGACAATTTATCACACACTGGCTATGTTTACATGCACAACTTTTGTTTCCGAATCCGAAGTAGTGTTTACTTGAATGCTAAATTAAGTGATCGGGTTGATGTGCGCATTTATGTCACAAGCTTCTGATCACATTTAAGTTTTTTGACATGCGCACACCGCAGGAATATACAGAGTTTCCCCGCTGTTTGCACATACTATTCTCTTAAATTGCTTCTTTTCTTAAGACTTAATATTGATCTTAATATTGAAGAGAATTTTAGAATGACACGAAAATCATTCATGACACTTCATTCAACAACTACAACAGCTTGTTCCGTACGTCATATGTCATTATGCCATTTCTACGTCATTGCACATGCGCAGTACTTTCCAGTTTTGGTTTTCAATCCGATCAAGTGTTTACATGTCCTATCAAATAGATCAGAAAAGGAATAACCCACCCCGTCACACCCGAAATTTAATTCAGATCTAGCTCAATTGGATTGATTAAGGCGTTTACATGAAGGCTTTTGAGTCCGAGTGAGTCATCAATCCGATTACAAACGGATTTGGTTGCATGTAAACGTAGAATGTGTGGTGCACAATTTTGTTCAGTGGTTTGCATCAGTGGGTTTCTGATTGACTACTTTAAGCTTTTGTGATGAGTTTCAAACTGTCTCAGTTGTAGCCAGTAGACTGTGAGTGATTATATGTTGTTAATAATTGATTATGAAATGGGGCCGCTTTATCTTCCTCTCCTCCCCTATATGGGGTGTACTTCAATTATACAACACTATTAAGAACCTTAAAAACAAACCAGGCTTGACCCCCTATGCCCATTTTATGGAAATGATTAAATGAGCAGTAACATGGTTTCATTCATATGGTCACAAGACTTCCTTTAAGTGTACTTAGTCATCAGAAAAGATGGAGAGATTGGCCTTTGTAACAGGGTCTCGCTCTGTCACATTGTTAATTCTAAGAAAGGGTTTAGTGACTTGTTAGTGAATGGTCAAATGAGTTAGGAGATGGGAGATAATCACAGTGAGCTTCTATTTAAAGTAAAAATAGAATTGAAATTGATCCAATTTAGTGTATTAGTACACAATTCGTCACTGCATGTTACTGAAACCAAAAATTGTGATGTAAGGCTAAATTACGACTGTTTTGGAGCAAGAAACTAATATTCATGCTGCGGTCTAATTTTCATGAACATTTTTCAACAAAAAAAGCACTCCCTGCGTATGCCTGAACAACTTTTGTAGCTTTAAAATGAAAGTTGAATAACTTTTGTAAGATTATTTTGTATTTAATTTATACAGCGACTACTAGTATGCAGTGTTATTTTTCATTTGATAAATTCAATTTCTGTAGCATTTCATACTTGAATACTACTGTTAAGACTTAGACCTACCTGAAAAATCTTAACCACTGTTTATTTAATTTGCATCTATGTTCTATTGCACTTATTTGTGCTATTGCTTGTAATCTGTTTATTTGTTCTTATTTTATTTAATGTCTTGAACTACATTTGGTTAAATGTTGCATATTATGTTAGGCTAGTAGTTTTTGCTGTGGTATGGTAACATGGTGGCATGATAACAACCTTACTTATTAAAATACAAGTTTACATGAGTCAAAATCAATAAAAACAATTTGATTTCATGCTGACTTCAGGGAGTTTGTTTGCTGGTTCTACAAGACAAGGCAAGGCAAGGCAAGTTTATTTATATAGTACATTTCATACACAATGGTAATTTAAAGTGCTTTACATGGAAGAAATTAAAATAATCAAAAGAAATAAGAATAATTAAAACAGTTTAGAATAAATAAGTAGAATAAAATACAGTACAAATAGTCGGATGAACAGTGGCACAGTGCTCATTCAGTAAATGCACAGCTAAACAGATGTATTTTGAGTCTGGATTTGAATGTGACTACTGTAGGAGCACATCTGATCTCTTCTGGAAGCTGGTTCCAGCTGCGGCTGGCATAATAGCTAAAAGTGGACTCGCCATGCTTAGAGTGAACCCTTGGTATTTCTAGCTGATGGGATCCTAATGATCTGAGTGTTCTGTTGGGTTTATATTCAGTGAGAATTTCTGTAATGTATTGAGGTCCTAGGCCATTGAATGATTTATATACCAGTAATAATATTTTAAAAAAATCAATCCTAAAATGTAACTGGGAGTCAGTGTAAAGACCTGAGGACTGGTGTGATATGTTCATATTTTCTGGTTCTGCTCAGCGTTCTTTATGAGCTGCAACTGTCTTATGGTCTTTTTGGGAAGGCCAGTGAGGAGACCATTACAATAATCCACCCTGCTGGTGATGAAAGCATGCACAAGTATCTCTAAGACTTGTCAGGAAACAAAGCATCTAATTCTTGCAATATTTTTCAGATGTTAGTATGCTGATTTAGTTATTGCTTTGACATGACTACTGAAACTAAGGTCTGACTCTAGTGTCACACCAAGATTCCTGACTTGATTTTTAGTTGTTTGACCCCTAGAGTGAAGGCATGCGTTCACCTTGAGAACTTCATCTTTGTTTCCAAATGCAATGACTTCAGTTTTGTCTTTAGCATGCACAAGTATCTCTAAGACTTGTCAGGAAACAAAGCATCTAATTCTTGCAATATTTTTCAGATGTTAGTATGCTGATTTAGTTATTGCTTTGACATGACTACTGAAACTAAGGTCTGACTCTAGTGTCACACCAAGATTCCTGACTTGATTTTTAGTTGTTTGACCCCTAGAGTGAAGGCATGCGTTCACCTTGAGAACTTCATCTTTGTTTCCAAATGCAATGACTTCAGTTTTGTCTTTAGCATGCACAAGTATCTCTAAGACTTGTCAGGAAACAAAGCATCTAATTCTTGCAATATTTTTCAGATGTTAGTATGCTGATTTAGTTATTGCTTTGACATGACTACTGAAACTAAGGTCTGACTCTAGTGTCACACCAAGATTCCTGACTTGATTTTTAGTTGTTTGACCCCTAGAGTGAAGGCATGCGTTCACCTTGAGAACTTCATCTTTGTTTCCAAATACAATGACTTCAGTTTTGTCTTTGTTTAACTGAAGAAAGTTTTGGCACATCCAACTGTTGACTTCATCAATGCATTGGCACTGGGAGTCAATGGGGCTGTAGTAGATCTGTGTATCGTCTGCATAGCTGTGGTAAGCAATTTGGTTCTCTTTCATTATTTGGCTCATTGGGAGCATATACAGGTTGAACAGGAGTGGCGCAAGAATTGAGCCTTGAGGGACTCCGCATGTCATGGATGTCCGCTCAGACTTATGGTCTCCTTACATATAACCTCTCCCTCCTAAGTATGACCTGAACCATTTTAGGACTATCCCAGAAAGCCCCACCCAGTTTTCCAGTCTGTCAATAAGTATGTTGTGATCGACAGTGTCGAATGCAGCAGTGAGGTCAAGTAGTACCAGCACTGATAATTTGCCTGTATCAGTATTTAAGCGAATATCGTTTATTATCTTTATGAGCGCTGTCTTTGTGCTGTGATGCGGTCGGAAACCAGATTGAAAATTGACAAAGTATCCATTTGAGCTTAAGAATTTGTTCAGCTGATTGAAGACAACTTTTTCAATGATCTTGCCTATGAAAGGAAGATTTGAGATCGGTCTATAGTTGCTTAATATGGTCTTATTGCTCTTTTTCAGGAGAGGCTTGACAACTGCAGTTTTCAGGGAGTTTGGAAAAGTCCCAGAGAGAAGTAAAGAGTTAACCACTTCTAGGGGATCTGCTTCTAAACAGTTTAACACACTTTTGAAAAAAGATGTGGGAATGTGCGTCAAGGGCGCAGGTTGATGTTTTAAGGTGCTGTACGGTTTCTTCCAAAATTTTGCCATCAATTTCTTTGAAATCAGAGTGACTACTTTCTCGGGTTGTGGTCTGATCTGTCTGATCTCAGCACAACTCAAGAATATGCTGATCACCTTTCTGATATTATTGATTTTCTCAGAGAAAAAGGAAGCAAACTCACTGCACTGCTGTTTAAGTTGCTGTTTATAATATTTGAGAAGAAAGTCTGTCTAGCTTTGCCTAGTTCCATATTGAAAGCATGGATGCTGTCTTTGTAAATGTTTTAATGGACTACAAGTTTTGTCTTCCACCACATGCGCTCTGCTTTTCTGCATTGTCTTTTCATATTTTGCACTGCTGTTGAGTTTCTCCAAGGCGTTTTATGTCTGCCACTCTTCTTCCTGACTTTCACAGGAGCAATATCATCAATTACACTTTTAAATTGCAAGGTCAACGTCATACTAAAATCTCCAAGAGCATTGGGTGATATTAGACTTTCATTTGTCATTGTTTAGCTAGTGGGGCAATTCTGTGATAAAGTCAAATATACAGCCAAGGAAATATAGTCAACATCATAAACCTAAATTGAAGGCTCATTTACGGTTGCAGTGGTGGCTCACAAAAGCCATATAGACAGAAGCCCACTGGAGCCTGACACGGAAACCATGGGCTCATGGATATATACACACAATATACAGTGTGTGTGAGTAAATGTGTATGTATGTATGCATGCATGTATACACTGTATCTATTTGTGTTGTATATATTAGTGATGTCAAAATTAAAGGTCCCGTTCTATGTGATCCCATGTTTCAAACTTTAGTTAGTGTGTAATGTTGTTGTTAGAGTATAAATAATATCTGTAAAATTATAAAGCTCAAAGTTCAATGCCAAGCGAGATATTTTATTTAACAGAAGTTGACTACAAAAAACGGCTGGATTGGACTACACCCCTCTACTTCCTTCATTAGTGATGTCACTAGAACCGTAACCTCCGCCCACAGGAACACAGGCGTATTGATGGCGAAATGTCAACAGACGTGGTTGATGTTTATCTATAATCGGATACCGCAAAAGTTTAATTCGAAGTTGTTAGTTTGCTCTGTCCATTTCACCACGGACTGTTTTTCTAACCTGGGATAATATCAAGCAGGCTTCTCTCAGCGTTTCATACTGACGAAGGGGACAATTTCAACTATATTCCAGCAAGCGGTAAGTAGTGATTTAATATGGAAGTAGCGATCACTCTTCACATCGTTTCTCTTAGTAGGATGAAAATAATCTTACTTAAACTGTGATTAATATACAGAAAGCGATCAAAGAACAATCCCTTTCCAATCGCCCAAGCTGTCAATCACACAGCGCGAGTTTATCTGGACACTTGCCAAAACTCGTTATGAAATCAATGACGCTGTTACACTGCACAACGAAACTCTTACTGTATTTATATACCTCATGTTTGCATTGGTGAAATCATTAGTGAGAGTGCAGAAACTGCGTTGCAATGATAAGATCTTTCACGCGATCAACAGACTGTCATCTGCTCAATGCTCATAACTGCAACCTTTTATGTGATGGGAATAGACCTAAATACTTAAAAAACTTCTCACGATTCGTTAATCCAGATAGCTGTAATAGTAAAAACGTATAATAGCTGTAATTAGGGTTGTAACGGTATGAGATTTTCACGGTATGATAATCGTCTCAGAAAATATCACGGTTTCATGATATACGGTATTAAACAATCATTATTATTATTTGAATCATCTGCTACAATGGCTCTTAAATGAATGAAAACAGATAGGGTTTTTTTGGTTGAACATATGGTTTATTAAATCAAACTTTTTAAATGAAAAAAAAAAACTTTTTTGTATGAGTCTACCTTTTGAAAAAATAAGAAAGAAAGAAAAAATAAATTCCCATTTGAACAAACATGTCTAATCAATTGAATTCATAAAACCTTAACTTATTTTTATTCTTAATTTATTAATTATTATTTAAGATAATTATAAGATAGTAGAGTCTTATGAAATGTATTTTATTTCCTCAGAAATTCTGGTTAACTTGTCTGATATAATTTGTCTGGATTCTATGATTTAATACAAATATATTATTGAAAATGCAATCAGATGAAATGTAACAACTTTTATTTGTGTGCATACTCTGCACAACACTGTTTACTAAATTAAAACAGATAAAACACTATATTTCTTAATGTTTAAATAAACTTTATTATTATTTTTTGTTGTTATAACTTTAAGTTAGTTATAGCTATTATATTGTACAATAGTAACATATTTCTTTAAGCTAAATCAAACTTTTATTTTGACAGGTTGTACTAAACACCTATGAGTTTTAGTCAGAGTGTATTTGATGATGATTCTTTTAAATAAAAGCAGAGCAGCTCTGAATATGTTCATGTGTTCACGTCCTCATATAGTGAGTGAGACGGCAGACGCTTTAAACACCATGAGCGTCACCCATTCTTGAGTATGTACTAGGCGAAATGGCGCTGCTCATTCACACAGACACGCAGAACAAGCAGAATATAGTTTTACAGTATAGCAGTTTTTTCCGCTGTATATTAATAGACACTCATATAGCGATTTGATTAATTGCGCAGCTATATTTTAGATTTATTCATCTATCTATAAAATCGAGCATTTTACGTGACATTGTATATTGTAAATTTCCTCAGCAACACGGAAATATGGCCTTAAGTTATAAATGGTCAATTTACCATTTATAAATTTATCTGCAGGGAGGGATGGTGTTCGCAAATATGGGAGAACATGTTCGACATATTTCCTCCTTTTGCAGCCACTCTTCGACCATATTTCTGGACACAACTGGATATCCATCTTCAAGGAAAATCCCGCGTTCGTTTTTCAGATAACCAAAGTATTCCCACACTGCAGATTTTAACTTTGATTTCGGCGGGGGATAGAGATTAGAATTCGCAGCCTCTGTCTCAGACATTTTCTCTGCTGCACATGTATGGGTGGAGTCTAAGCAGTCAAGTGAAAAGAAGTTGCATATGCGCAGGTGAGATCTGGTTTAATTTTTTTTCCAAAACCGTGGATTAGCAAATGTTTACGATATGATAATCGTACATGCCAATATCGTGATAAATCGCCATACCGGTATACCGTTACAACCCTAGCTGTAATAGTAAAAGTTTTCCAGATAGTTCCACATGTAATGCCAGATATTTCATATGCAAGCATGTCAGCCAATCACAGCAGAGGGCGTTTACACTGAAGTCTCACAGCAGACACGCCCCTTCAAACAGAGTGTTCAAACCAGGGAATGAAATCAGGCTAGGCAATATGCCTTTTATTTCTACATTATAACAATTTTTGATCTAAAAAACATACTAACATTATAAGGGCACCCCTGGAAACATTATAAAATAATAAAAATAATCCATGGAATGGGACCTTTAACACGTTAACATGTGATACTTTTTTTAGTTTAACGCATAAAAAAAAAATATTCAACACAATTAAAGGAGCATTCTTTTTTTTCCGTCATCCTTTGGCTAGAGTTACGCATTATGATCATACTCTTATTCATGCAAATGCTTTTACACCATTCAAGCACGATAAGACACAAAAGAGAACGAAGTGCAGTACTGGTGCACGCCTGTGAACTCCCTGTCTGTGTGACACACACACTCGTGTCACCCGCTTCAGACAGTGCTTGCGCGGGCAAAAACACACAAAATTAGCAAGCACAGTCTTTAAATTAGTTAAATGAAGTCTTAAATGAACGTAAAGAGAAAATGGGATGCGTGTCACATCCGCGTCACGTGCGGCATGTCTTAAAGTGACAGCAGCGTATAAAACCTGCTGATGTCTGTCATTAAGAATAGTCAAAGTACAAAAAAAAAAAAGAGAAAATCACTCAATGTTCTTGACCGAATAACTTTCGTAGCATTAATAATGATTAATCTATATTTAATTTATAATTTATGCAGTGAAGACTGTGAAGTGTTTGATAACTTTATTCAATGTCTGTATAGGCTATTTCCTACCTGTTAGACCTACCTGAAAATCTTAACGCACTGTTTACAAGGTTACATGGGTCAAAAACAATATGAAAACAATAACTCTTTGTGTATTTTGACAGGGCAAGTAAAAATCTGAAATGGCCTGACTGGGACGATTGAAAAATTGAGGGGCACAGGTAAATGTGACGTTTATTATAATGGGTTCATGTGAAGACTGTTATAAATTCACTTAAATTAAAAGTGAAATTGACAGCATTCAATTATACTGTAATAATGGCTATAATTAATGGCTAAAATTGAGAAATAAATCTTTTCCATAGGGACATCAATAGCAGTATTGGTATCAGTGATACTGGCATTCTTTCACAAAAATTAAACAAATATTTAAAATATTGGCTACTGTCTTCTTTATGTTGTTTCTGCATTAATTTGTAGATTAAAATGTCAAATTATTACAATATAAATATATATTTAAAAAAATAATGTTAGACGTGATAAATCATAATTAATTACAGAAAGATTTGCGATTAATTATTGAAATTTGTTTTAATCGATTGACATCACTAATATATATGTGTATATATATATATATATATATGCCTTGGCATGGATTTATGTTGAGTTGGTTAGTTTTTGTCAAAAATCAATCTAATCTAAAATTGTAATCGGGTGGATTAGAATGTGCTACTGGGCATGCTGTCATTTGCTGTGGAGGTTGTTTTTTGTTCCTTGCATTTTAAACACGGAAGCTGAGAGCTTCCTGAGGTGCCAGGCCAAGCGGCTGTGCTTTAAAACGGAGAAAAACGGCTGAACATCTGCTGTTGTCTGGCCTGAAGTACCATGTAGACATTTCTAAGCTTATGAATCAATGGCAATAAAATAGACACATTCACGTACAAACAATTCAAACATGACCTTTGACAAAAGCCAATGCAGACAAGTTTTCTCAATTCCATAAGGTGATGTAACACAACAGAGCGAAAAATTCCCAAGGCTTTCCCGAATTACCTTTTTCATGAGAATACCAATGAATTCAAAACACAACAATTAGACAAGACTGAACAAGCTTGGAAACACTGTCTTGCGTCAAGATGTGAAACATGGTACTGCATTATTTATCCATGTTTATATCTTGTCGTGATTGCCCTTTAAAACATTTCAGAAGTATCCAACAATTATAGTCAACCCATATTACTTCCATAATGATATATTTCCATGTGAAGCAAACAAACAAAAAGTACTTGTTTTTAATCCTTGGAGGAATGGATCATGAAAATGAGCGTTGAATGGAGCCAGACCTGATTACCAGTTTGCAGTTGATTGTGGAGAGGAAGAAAATTTCATCCCAGGAATTAAATCATATGAACAATAAAGATCAAGGTCATTGAGAGCATTTGAAAATGTAAATATGACAATAAATGGCTTTTAAGTGGTCACATTATACCAAATAACGGAAGCTAAAATTATGAATTCAAACATTCGCAGTTCTATGGTTTATTATATCAGTAAACTACACTAATAGTATCAGTAGCATAACACTAACAGATTAGCATACTTCTAGATAGCTAGCCTGCTAGCCATTAGCTGATTAGCCCACTTAGCAAAGACTATAGAATAACACAAGACGCGTCACTCCTATTGTTTATTGTTTTGTATGGGGAAAAGTGCAACGCTCAATATGGCGGAATAAGTTCCACCTTCTAAATAAGAGCCAATCGCTGATTGGTAAATTCATACGGATTAAAGTAATTACAGTTCCTAATATAGAAACAGTCAGACTTGCGCTTCCACTGCGCATGAGCTTGATCCAGCCTGAAAAATTTCGTTTTCTGTCATGATTCGAGCGTTTAGAAACAAAAAGAAAGTTGTTGTCAGATTTCATTGGCGATTTCAAATATGTAATTTAATCGTGAGCTTGGTGAACAGTTTTGGAGAATTTGATGTTTCCCCATTCAAAGAGATAGGAGCTGCACCTGCATGCCCAAGAGAGGTTTCAAAGATGGCCACCGAGTGAAATGACTCATCTTAAAAGGACTTTGTTTACGGTTAACAGATAAGCCAGTTAGCACAGCATACCTTTAGACAAACAGCCTTCTAACTCAATCAGCTCCCTACTTCAGTAGTCAGGGCACTGATCAGAGAGTCGGTCATTTTAAGGGCTGTCTCAATGGCAAAATCCTTTCAGTGCTCTGTAACATTTGATCCCAGAAAAATCCCACAATGCACCATAAAAAACAGGGAGCATCGATGCTCACTATGCTCCCTAACCAGAAATTACTTCACATTTCTGAAGTGCGAAAAAAAATAAAACTCAATATATATAATGACACGCAATAGAAGATTTGAAAAGACAATACGTTTTTACATTATATGTCAGCAGCATTAAACACATTTGAGAGAATGATTCAATTACCCATTTGTAAAGACAGTCACTTGGTTCATTTCAGAATAAATTAGCCGTACTGAACAAATCTTTTGAATGAATGATTCAATGGCTCACTCATTAATACAGGGAATTGCTGCCACTTAAAAAAAAATCATTTGGTATTTCAATATACAGAATTTTATTTTTAAAACAAATCTCATTGTATTATTTAATGCAATTGTCATTACAAGGTAAATGCATTTATGCCACCTCTGATCTGCATTAAACAGTCTGTGACAATCAATACATCTAAATGTCACTCCAGTGCAAAAATGGATTTAGTCAATAATGATAACTTAATAAAGATGATGATTTAATTTAATTCATAGCAGGCCTAGTGTGTTGTTTCTAACTGGACGAATAGATTACATGTATAAATTTGACATAAAAGATGACATGCATTTAATAAGGTTAAAAAAAAGGGTCCTTATAAAGGTTAACATCCCTTTTATACTAGTAGTCTAAAAGAATAGTGAAGTTGCCATCTGGCCATTTGTTAACATAGTTTTTAACACCTATTATTTTGGCCAAGAATGTGACATCATCCTGAAAAAAAAAAAAAAAAGTAATTTCAGAGTCAGCGCAAGCTCTTAATATTTTGATCAAAGATTACCAACACAACCTTTTTTTCTTCTTCTTTAAAAGAAGATTACCAACACAACATTTTTTTCTTCTTCTTTAAAAAACTGAAGAAAGCAAATGGCTGAAATTCTGATTTGTCATTGAAACTCCTGACTGGTTCTTCATGCTAATAAAAGTAATTCGTGGTATTTTGTTTATTAGGATGTTTTGACACTTGAAATGTTCATAATGTTCTTTTGCACAATTCACTGTGAGGCACATTGTCAAACATAAAACCTGTAAGAGAAAGCTTCATTATTTAGGGACAGACTTGTCCGTAAGGAACATTTTGATGTAATACTGCTGACAAAGTGGAGCAAAATCGAAAGCACTGATCTTAAGCCTCCCTAGAAGCAATGTGGGAAGACATGACGTGTTCACTGAATGTAAAATGATGAAGAGAGGTATTATTGAATGGAGCACATTAAATGGGATGGGAACACCCCAGGCATGGAAGGTTGAAAATAATCAGAGATGCCCAAAGCGGTCTTTTATGTCTTTTTTAACCATTCGTTTCAATGTTTATATTGTTTGGTCCTTCGTTTATGGTTTTGCTCTCAAGTTCCTTTCTCAGACACCTAAGGCGAAGCCGGCATGATTCTCTTTACACTTAAAAGGCACCAAATGTGAGGCATGAAAGATGGGATTATTCACAAAAGTGTAATGGCAGTGGTCATAGTAAAAATAATAATAAGGTTTTTAGATTAGATTAGAACTCCATTAACCAACTAAAGAAACCTGAAGCTGTTTCGGGGAATGGTTTGAGACAGTAATTATAACAAAGGAAACAGGAAGTAAGTGAGAAAGACACAGGCATGAGATGCATGATGGGCACAGTACACACACACACACACACACCAAGTGTTTCACTTCCTGCCCAACTCAAGTTGATTAATATTCATGGGACTATGTTTCACCAAAGAACTCTGGTTATGGTAGGTACCATGCTAATATAACAGGCTAATGGGAAACAGAGAAAGCTTTTCTTCAATGTTTTCCCAGAGTAGACTTCTGGGCGGCTCACAGATGATTCCCATCTAAACCACATCTCATTTGCAGAATCTGGTGACATTAGGATAAATTAGGCTCCAACTCAGAGGAAATTATATGATTGGATTTAAACTAATAGGTACTTTTAATCCATCCACCCCCTCCCCAAACCCCACTCCTCAATTATGTGTCTGTGTAAGTCTACTGTACAGTAACAGTGCTGTTTACTGCAGCTTTGCTTACACACAGGCTTAGGATGTGAACAAACTCTTAACCCTAAGTAGTAAATTCAACACGCAACTCATCCCACACTGTTTGTGCTACAAACATGAATGATATATAACTCGAATCATAGCTTGTTGAGAAGAAATGTGCTTGTACTGTATATTTTTTTAATGAACAGATGCATGATATTATGCCCTTAACTTCCATTGGATCAGAAAACTGAGCCATACGAAGGGGCCAGAATACTGAACACTTTTGACCTGGGCCTTTTGGAAACCACCTATAGCAACCAGAAATCATGGCAAAAAACAAAAACAAAACAAGTATCATATAGCATGTCAAATGGAAACAAGGTAAGCATGGTATACAACAAGTATCATAATTGGCAATAGGCCTTTATCAGATTATTTTTATTTATCGGTATTGGTCAGCATTGGATATTCAATTGTGCATGCCTTTGATATCATCTAACATTTACTTAAAGGAATAGTTCACTTAAAAATGAAAATTCGATCATCATTTCCTCACCCTAAAGTTGTTTCAAACCTGTATGAATTTCTTTCTTATGCTGAACACAAAAGAAGATATTTTGAAGAATGTCGGTAACCAAACAGTTGATGGAAAAGTGAATTTTTAAGTGAACTAGGCTATTCCTTTAATCTTTAAAAACAGTAATAATTTTAATTATAACACTAGTAAATCTGTTTAATAATAATACTGCTCTGCATTTTTCATACTTTCATTATAATGCTATGATGCATCATGCCTAAATTGTAGCATTTAAAACAATTGATTGAAAAAAATAGTACAGATTTTTTATATAATATTAGCCATTTAAATGATACTGACCATAACTTCATTAGCTAGGTATCAGTCAGAATACACTAAATAATAATAACAATGATCAAATTCAGCCAGCCTTACTATAAATCAGACAATATCTTTGAATCGTAACACACTTTTGCACAGCCATGCAACATTTACATTTTCAGAATAAAATGTGAAAATCTTCCTTTCTGTGTATTTTTAGTTATGTTATTTAGATACAAGATGTTTTTGTTGTGAGAACAAAAGGAACTGGCATGTTTCCCTGGCATTGCACACACTCAAGATCAAATCAGTAACTGTCAGGAAGTTAAGACTGATTGTGTAACACCTCAAGTTTCTTCCACAACTTTCTGCAAGAAAACATTATTCTAAAGAAGTGCTATTACTTCATCTTAAGGCACCGGTATCAATGCTTCTTATGTCGTAATTCTTGCGTGAATTTATGTGGGAAAACTTTTTGCTGTTGGTCGGGACTGCCTCTTGAGCAAATGTCTTGTAGTTTGTGCACCCCATTAGCAATGTGTTGTGTAGTAAGTCTCAAAAACCCGGTTTGAAATCACCAGTGTTTCTTACGTCACAAACTACCTTGTAACCAATCATGTCACGAGGGGGGCGGGCTTTAGCATAACATCATTAACTATGCTGCGAAGCAGGGGAGTATTAAGAGAAGCCAGGTTATCCCGGTATATTTTTCTGTTGATATGAAAAATCTGGTACTTTTAGCAATATAGCGGGTGAATTATGTTTATGATGTATATTATTATGTTATGATGAACCTTTCTCTACTGATGTTCTGAGTTGTTAAAAGCATTTCTAAGTATGCTGATTTTTAGAAGGATACTGATTCTAATGTCTGATTCTGAGAAAAGAAACGGGAACATGGTTTGTGTAACATTAGCAACATATTATTAGCTGTTTGATAAAGTCAAACAAAAGGTTAATCATATTAATTACCGTTATGTGTCCGACGTTGTAGAAAGCGATACATAAAATTAGCGGTCGACCGATATATCACCACGGCCGATATTCTGTATTTTTTTTAAATATCGGCATTGGCAGTCAGTTTTTCTGATTGGCCAATGTGATAGAAGCGAGACTTTTATTTTGACGGGTGGCGCTGAAAATGCTTGAGAACAAGCGTGCCGCACAAGCCCTGAAAAGTGAAGCCAAAACGTCTCGATCGCCCCCTGGTGACTGGTCCTAGTATAGGTCATAAGCCCCGCCTCGCCGTGTTATTCAATGGGACGCGAGACCAACTAAACAATTAAATTACACTTCAAATATATTTTTTCCAAAGGTGGTTTCTTTCATTTGCTGTTGTTTTTATCACGCTGATGTAAGTTCAAGTGTCTGTTTCAAAAATAAGTTGGTTTTTAGTTAGTTACGTGATGCGGTGGTGTAACGTCATGATTGACAGCTGTGATTGACAGGTTCTCTGAGCGAAGTAGTCACTGAAGCACCACGGACATTTTTTTCGGGATCTTCGGAGGACTGAGGAGATTGTATTTACTTTATTTTAACAAGCCTCTTGTCATACTGCAATCAATTTTCAAAAAAGTGTGCAGAATGCACTCTCCCGACGAGAGTGAGGGCGGAGCATTGACTTCGCGGCTTTACTTCCTGCTCACTACTGCGCAGGTCTGGTCCCGAGATCGCTACTGCGCAGACTCAAGTTCCAATATGTCAGCGCCATATCGGGACACTGGCGGCTTCAGTTCTCATCAATGGAAGAGAGCGAAGGGGCGTCGTCCATCTTTTTTTACAGTCTATGCTTGAGAACAGCAGCGCCTGATCACACTCACATTATCCGTCTTCATTAGTCTAATCTTTACGGTCTCATATCTTTAACAGTTATATCTAATATGTTATTATTAGATTGAACTGTTAAAGAAAGTAAACGGTATGTGAAAAAAAAAAAAAAAGCATCTGGCTTTTATATTATTAGTAACAGGCAAACAATATCCTATAATACTTTCTCATTTACCGTCAAAATGTGCTGTGCTATATCCAGTTCCCCACTATGTCATATTCATGCCATTTTCACTGTGTGCTCTATGTAAAATTAGTGTTACCTTGTTTTTATTTGAAAAAAATATGATTACCAATGTGCACATACTTACCATATTACTGAGTGCCCTGTTACCGTGCTTACTTCCTTTTTATTATTCATATATTTTAAAACAATTACTTTATTTGTGAAAAATACTGTAATACGATTGCAGAATCAATTGCCATCTAAAGCATGTTTATTTTAAAGCTTTATTTATTAAATATATTTCATATTTATTTCTAACTTATTAAATATTAGTTCAAATAAATATAAATTATTCATAGTATAAATCTCTTTATATCGGCCATGCTCTCTAAGGGTCTGTTTACACCTGGCCACTTCATGCGTTTTCTGTGATCGGATAGCTATCCGATCGTGAAAAGACCAGGAGTAAATGCCCTCCGAAAAGCATTCGATACGGATTTGAATCCGATTGCTTAAACCACTTCAGGAGGTCGTCTGGGCCATCTGGGCCGTAAAATAAGTCTCTGATGTCCCCAGAGTGTGTATGTGAAGTTTTAGCTCAAAACACCCCACAGATATTTTTATATAGCATGTTAAAATTGTCACTTTTTGAGGGTGAGCAAAAACGCACCGTTTTTGTGTCTGTCCCTTTAAATGCAAATGAGCTGCTGCTCCCAGCACAGGAGGCGGAGCTTCAACAGCTTGCATCTTTGTACCTCACACAGACATGCACTGAAAATTTCTAAAACTTTTAGCCTTTTATGTTCAAACCGGAGTCAGACAAAGATGGAGACAAAGATGGAGACTCAAGAAGAAGTGACAACAAGAATTGATGTAGCTTTTGTGTAGTTATCTTCTAGTCATTGATTAGCAATTTCTGTAATGATAATCTATGAATCACGTTCCCGGGGGCGGGGTTTATGTACATTTTAGGGTTCATGATGTCACTAACCTGGGAGGAATGCCGTGTAGTCCTCCCTACCAACCGTTTATTAGTCCTTAAAAAGCAATTTCTATAAAAGAAAATATCTCCCTTGTCTTTGAACTTTGAGCATCGTGACTTTGCAGATGTTGTTTAGGCCTATGCTCAAAAAGCAACATTACACACTACTTAAAGTTAAAAAAGTGAAATCATAATCAACCACCCCTTTAACTTTAAGCCCGGGGTAATTTAAGCAAGAAAAACTACACAGTACCTCAACAACACGACATAATGGATGTACTCGTCTCTTCGTGGAGGTGGAAAAACAAGTTCTTTGTGACCCACAATATTTCTTGTAAAAAAGATTTAAATGCAAAAGAAAAGGTATGAGAGAGCCGTTTTTGTCAATTGTATGTTTTAATTTAAAATGCTTGCGATGTTAACATAATTAGGCCTACATGTTTAACCGTTTTGCCACTTGCTTGAGCAACTTAATATATAAATCTATATAGAAGTAATGCATCGAATAATACATTTTTAAGTGTATTGAGTTTAAATGTGAGTACGTCTGTGAAAGAGTGTAGACCTACAACTACTGTGTACAAAAAGAATCGCAATGCTGAAACTTTGTTAGATTATTTTATAAAAGACGTTGATAATACAAATATTGAAAATACCGCAACACGCACTACACACGGAGTACTGTATGTGTGAAACAGGCGTTACATTTACAGCTATTTTAAGGCATGAATACTTTTTTTCAAAGTAAAATAACATTTAAATACGGCATTTTGGTGGTCAAAGATGAGTTTTAAGGGAGGGATACAATTATTGACTACAGGGGGACTTTAACACTCATGAAAGTTTTTTGAACCCTGTTGTATTGTATATTTCCTTTTAAAATGAACTGAGTTGGGAGGTGCAGTGGCGGAGAGCGTGCAGATACACACATTGCAACAGTAGATTTGGTAAGAACATCTAAGCGAATTCTAAAGGAAACTGATTCAGCAAAAGTTGGTCACATGGCGGCAGACATACTGTAAATAAAAATGTAAAAGTCTAAACAATTCAATTCACAACGCATCCGCAAAAAGTATTGAATTGTACATTCCCGGTGCAAAATCAAAGACATTAACTGCACAATTGACAGATTTTTTTTCTCATCCTGACAAGAATTAAGTGACTAACGTCAAAAAAAATGACAGTTAACTTCCTCTTTCTGGCCTAGCCACAGTTTCCTCTCCTCAACAACAGCCGCACACTTACTCTGTCAACTGACGCAGACATGAAACTCTGTGGCCAACCTACATTCTCAACATCCCGGTTTACATTATACAATTTTATACAATATTGCATATGCATAACCTTTACAAAGACTGCAAAACAGCTAGACTAATGTATTAACCTCCGAAGGACCCAAACAGACATAAAAAAATATGGGAATGTGTTTGTGTGTGTGAATCTATGCATGCGCTAGTCTCTGCACATGTGCGACACCTTGTTTGCATAGGCAAAGGGTAAACCAACTCCAGGGTAAGGTTAGATGCGCTTCCTCCTTAAAAAAAACATTTTAAATAGTATGTCAGGAAATGGTTTCAAGTTACTGTCATCTAGCAACAACCTACACATCCCAGCATGAACGCTCCCGATAAATTATTTGTTATTAAAGCAGCTACGTTTGTGATATAGCATGGCAGCCAATTCGAATAATAAATAATAGGGGTGTAACAATGTATCGTGTCACAATATATAGCAATGCAAAAATGCAATATATATTGTGAATAGTGACAAAATGTATTGTGTATAGTTCGCCCAAAATAAATAAATAAAAGAAATTGTGAGTTCAGTATCGTGATATGTATCGAATCGTGACATGAGGGTATCGTTACACACTTAATGCAGCAAAAAAAAGTCTGAATGGATTATAAGCCTAGAAAGCGCACAGAGAGTGCTCCCTTTATAATCACCAAAAAAACCTGTCACCTCAATTCATTGCGATCTCACAAAGTTCCGTTATAACCAATGAAGCTGACTGAAGCACAATAAATCTCTTATTTAGAGGACATCATTTCTTCACTTTGTTTGTTATAAGTTAACTTATAATGAGGATTTGCGAGTGTGCAGAACTTTGAGTGGCGAGTGGATTCTAATTGAAACACGTCTAATTATGTTCAAGAAATCATCTGATATGTTTGTGATTGGCAACATTGCTCAGCGCTGCGAAACACGTTGTAAATAGAAACCTTTGAAGCAAACACCAAATCTGTTTCGCCAATATTCTACTATTACGATGAAAACTGATCCTAGACCAGCAGTTATGGGCAGTTTTCCTCTAAAAGCAATGAGAAGCAGCAGCGACTGGTAAATTGAGTGAGAAGATTCCACACTGGTCTTAAATCCATGGCCAGACGAGAGCTAAACCTTGCCCAGTCTTACACAAGCTCCGCCTATGAGCGAAACACTTCCTGTTCCAACACACAAATATCAAGACTTGCACTTAAATAACTTGTACTTGAAAATTGAAATTGTGACATCATTTGCATTTTCACAAGTAAACTATCAGTGTAACAAATAAACACCTCTCTCTTTCATTTAAAAACGCTCTTCGTTCATGACTATCGTTTTCAGACATTTTCCAAAAGTTTCTTATCCACACTGAAACGTTGGGAATTCACCCTTACTGCGCATGCGTAAATCCTCACAAAAGCTCACTGAGATCATACAGAAGGAAAAATAAATAAAGTTATCGCGCAATTCTTCTGGCAGGATAATTTTATTTAGCAAAATATCTCACCATTCACCGATGCGTCCAGGTCACCATCTGTTTGGTCTAAAACGCAATTGCTCTCGCAAATGCAAGTACATTTTCTGTCAACTTTGCAAGACTGTGATATGAACAGTGTGCAAAGTAACATTTTAGCAACTGGCCCAATACCGGTATAAACATGAATATCTATTGGTACAATATGCATCACATGACTAAACATGCGTCATTGTTTTCAAGTACCTCTGGTTTCACAGTCCACACTGCAACGCCGTTTTCAAATAAAAACGTAAAACTTTTTATGCGTTTTGGCCGTTCATTTATACGACAACAGCGTTTCGGGTATGCTGAAAACGGGTTTCAAAGTGCAAGTTTTTGACGATGACGTCATGCTCATGCGTATTACATGTTCAGTCTATAGAGTTTCATCGCCATCTAATGGCCTGGCAGCAGAATACAGCGTTTTTAGTTCTTTTCCCAGATCCGTGTGAATGGGGATCGTTTTGACAATGGTGTCGTCTGTACGTGGAAAACTCAAAGGAAAAACTTCTCCTTTTTAAGCATATCGTTGTTGTGTAAACGTATCCTACAACGCGAAAACGGCGTTTTCAAATTTATCCACTTTGGAGAATGTTCAAAAAGCTTCGTTTTCATTAAAGGTGCCATTGCATGGATTATTTTATTATTTTAGAATGTTTCCTGGGGTGCCCTTATAATGTTAGTATGTTTTTTAGATCAAAATTTGTTATAATTTAGAAATAAAAGGCATTTTTCCTAGCCTGATTTTAGCCTCTGATTTGAACACTCTGTTTGAAGGGGCGTGTCTGCTGTGAGACTTCAGTGTAAACGCCCACTGCTGTGATTGGCTGCTGTGAGACTTCAGTGTAAACGCCCACTGCTGTGATTGGCTGCTGTGAGACTTCAGTGTAAGCCTGTTGATCACGTGAATGAAGATCTTATCATTGCAACGCAGTTTCTGCACTCTCACTAATGATTTCACCAATGCAAACATGATGTACGTACAGTAAGAGTTTCGTTGTGCAGTGTAACAGCGTCATTGATTTCATAACGAGTTTTGGCAAGTGTCCAGATAAACTCGCGCTGTGTGATTGACAGCTTGGCCGATTGGAAAGGGATTGTTCTTTGATCGCTTTCTGTATATATTTTAATCACAGTTTAAGTAAGATTATTTTCATCCTACTAAGAGAAACGACGTGAAGTTGATCGTTTAGTCACTGGCTTGATTTACTGATGCATAAACAGTATTGAACGACTTTGAGAGAAAGATTATCTGTCTGAACTTGAACAATTACACATCAGACATTCAAATAACCCACTGGTTCTTTAGAGGCTCGGATGAAGGAACTAAAAAAATACCTTTGTTTTCATTTGGACATCCAAACACTGAGCAACTGCCATGCTTCGCTCGTTTGCAAGCCATGATGTCTCTCGAAGAAAAATTATTCGGACGATGATTCGGCTGCGCAGTTCCGCCTGGCATTGAACATGGGCTGGCATATGCAAATTTTTGGAGGCGTACATATTAATGATTGCATCACAGTCGGTGTTATGTGGAGATTAGCCTATTTTTCAGGGGTGTTTTTCAAAAACGAGATTTAAATAAGAAGGAGAAAACAATGGTGTTTGAGACTCACTGTATGTCATGTCCATGTACTGAACTCTTGTTATTTAACTATGCCAAGATAAATTCAATTTCAAATTCTAGGGCACCTTTAATAAAAACGCCGTCTCATTGTGGACGGAAGGCCAAAACGGAGAGAAAAAGATGTGTTTTCAAACAAAAAAGTATTAGTGTGGACAAGGCCTAAGGTGTTACCATGACTGTTTATTGCGATTAAAAATGGTGTACGCCACATAGTTTAATGTGAATATGGTTACTACGATTATGAGCTTAAATCGCATTAGTTTGATCAAAATACTGTGTTTACATGAGATGGTTTAATCGCAATACTGCCAAAATTCCATTATAATCGCATTATGAGGGTGCATGTTAACGCACTGATTTTTAAACTAAACCATTTTAATAATAACACTGGTTCCCTTTTTTCATACAGCACATTACAATATTGTGATGCCTAAGTTGTAGCCTTTATAATGATTTATTTTTAATAATTTCATTTCAGAGAAAATAATACAGAATTTTAATATTAGACAATAATTATGTGACCAAAATACAAATAATAACCAAAAGATGATTTATTTATTTATTTATTTTTGGCATAATGAGGAACGTGTCATTATAAGCAAGCCCAAAATACACCTGGGATTTTTATTTTGTAAAATAAAATTATTTTTTGTATAATTAAGACTTCTGCTATACTATTTAAGACATTCCATCAATATAAATCCATGTATTTTGTTCACTCATTGTATAGTTCACCAGGCGAAACACAGCAATTTAAGATGTTTTTTTTCCTTGCATATTGCCATATTTCTCTGCAATCACATTTCAGATAGCTTTAAGACACCACAAAACAGCCACAATAAAATGACAGATAATTTGAGAATAAAAAAAAACAAAACAAAAACACACACACAAAAAACAACTTTTTCTATACGAGTGAACAGTTTGTTCATATGACATGAATATGATTGGATATCAACACTTATGACATATTTGATATAAACGTGAGCTGTGTACCTATAGTCTGACGTAACTCCTCACACAGGCTTATATGAGGGAACTGAAGCATCTGTTTCCATTTCTTGCTCTTGCCTTTTCTGTTCCCACCCCCTCCTGCAAAGGAATCAAGCAAAGATCAAATTAGAGGCAGGAACTGCATACAGGCTCTAAAATGCTATTAGATTACTATCTTAACACAGGTGGGCTTTAGAAGACTGAATGGGATATGAATACGTATATATTATCCTATTATGTGAATAAAAATAGGCCATATATGGGTAATTCTCCAATTAAGACACTTTTGAAAGCTTGAAAAATAAGACTTATTCACACTGTTTCATGGATGTTGTTAAAACATTTCTCAGATTTATCAAGTGGATTCTGGTATAATGCGTGATGGTATGGATGTTTGATCCAGTGTGATGGTAACAACATTTCTCTCTTTTAAGAGAAGACTTGGGCTGGCTAATACACCAGATAGCTTTGAACTGGAAATAAAAAGACATTTCTAAAATGTTTAGAGACTATTCTGGTAATGACACTTAATAAACCTACTCCGTGATCATGATGTAAAAATCATAAAATTATGACCAATCATATCTAAAATAGAAACGTTTGGGAATAAATTGCTAAAATGTTTTCCGTGACGACAATGACAGCAGTTTTGCAGACAGTGATCCTTTATTATAAAAATGTATATATATATATATTTTTTTTTAACATTTTTTGCACATACTACCATTCAAAAGTTGGGGGTCTGTAAGACTTCTAATGTTTTTGAAAGAAGTCTCATATGTTCACAAAAACACTTATTTGATCAAAATTACAGGAAAATCAGTAATATTGTGACATATTACAATTTCAAAAACTGTTTTCTATTTTAATATATTTTAAAATGTAATTTATTTCTTTGATGGAAAAGCTGAATTTTCAGCATCATTACTCCAGTCTTCAGTGTCACATGATCCTTCAGAAATCATTCTAATATGCTGATTTGCTGCTCATGAAACATTTCTTCTTATTTTGAAAACAGTTTTTGCTGCTTAATATATTTGTGGAAACTGTTATACATCTTTTTTTCAGAATTCTTTAATGAATAGAAAGTTAAAAAAGACAGCATTTATTTGAAATAGGAATCTTTTGTAACATTATAAATTCACTTTTGAACAATGTAATGCATTCCTGCTGAATAAAATATTAATTTCTTTACATAAATCTAATATATACATTTTTATATTTACAGTATAATTATGTACTGTAATATACATGATAAAATCTAAACTGCTCCATAAAGTATGCTAATGTGATTGTTACTTCATTTGAATCACAATGCGTTACATTGCATTTTACAGTTAATTTGCCATCGTGATGTTCATCATACGCTCATTTACAGGTTCATAATTGTGTTTATAGGGTCTACTAGAATAAGTCCCCAGTGAGTGAGTAGGGCATAGAGATGCTCACTTGCGATTGGAATTTGCCCACTCTCTGAACGCTCTGTTTTTAGGACTGGGTATCGATACAAGCGTCCCAATTCGATTGAGATTCTAATTCACAAGATCTCAATTCGATTCGATTCAATGATTTTTCACTGGCCCCACCACAGAAAAAAAGTAATAAATTAATAAAATAGTTCTTGTTTTTGACCCATGTAACCTTGTATTGTAAAAAATAAATGTTGACACCGAAATTTTTAGATACCATTGAAGTTTAATCATTCTCGATTCCAATTTCGATACCACAGCTAAAACTACTAGCTAATATAAATTTCAAAGATTATTAAATAGAAGTTAACAGTCAATAATAAAAAAAAGAACAAATCATTTAACTACAAGCAATAACGCAAATAAATAAATACAATAGAACAAAGATACGAATGAAGTAATCAGTGATTTTAAGTTTTTTTAGGAAGGTCTAACTGTAGTTCTCAGGTACAGAAATTGAATAAAGTAGTCAAATGTAAATCACTGTACAAATTAAATAGAAGTTAATCCTAATTGAAGTTACAAAAACGTTCTTCAGTGAAGAGCAGGGAGTGATTTCTTTGTCTTTTGTAGTTTGATTAACATTAAAAAAACAGACAGCAGCAGGAATATTAGTCTGCTGTCACTTTAAGATTAATGCATGGATACAACATAACGATACACATGCATTCTTTCTCTACTGTTTACTTAAGCCATAACCGACAATGTTTACTTGGATACTCGTAAAAGCAGGCATTTTGAGATAAATCTTTGTGAATTTGTCCGTTTAAGCACAGGGAGACGTGAAAGAGAATTCATTTTATTATTTGTGCCATGTCTGAGATGCGCAGTTGTGCGCGCACACAAAACTTCTCACACAGCGCATGTGTGAGTTATCTTTCGCGTGAATGCTTTCGTGACCATACAGCACTGGTCCGATCAGGACAGTGACAGTTCTTCAACCATCCGGAACGTCTTTTACGCTTAAATCGACCACATTTTTAAAAGCAATTAATCGAAAAATGTTTTGCCCAGCCCTATCTTTTTTAGCTTTGAGTACTTTAAAACCTGCCTTCCGAAAAGCACTGCTCTGATTGGTCAGCTGGCCCCCAGTGTGTTGTGATTGGTCTATCGCTTAGAGTGTGTGTCGGAAATGTAACGGCATACATAACCATCGAGTATCTGCTGTAGAGGCTTCCTGAGGTGCAGCTGTAAACACTACTGTAACTACGCTAACTATAGCGTCAGTTTTACCGCTCTAAGATTGAGTCAGAGTCCGATAATGACAATCAAGAAGAACAAGCTGATCAACCCTAAACCACCTTTGGAAAAAACAGCGTCTCTTGGACATGGCGACAACATACTACTAACACAACTCAACCAGGAGGCCTCAACCACCCTTTTTTGCATATGCCTTAGGAGGGAATTATTTAAATGAGGAACATTGTGGCGTGTACGTTTCCATGAAAAAACTCAAGACTACAATGGAAGCATTTCAGGGAGTTCAGAAACAGTGCTTACTGATATAGGTATAGATAATAACTTGTTTGGATTGACTTTGTGTGCTTTGTAACCTTGTAGACATTTTTCATGCTCAAACAGCAACATTACACACTAAAGAAAGTTGACCATGTAAAAAAGAAAAATGATTATTAAATTCAATTTGAGAAATTCTGGTGTAACATGAACAGGCGTAAGATTTAGTCCCTGTTGTACATCTTTACATTCAGCTCGCATCTAATACGTCCCTGGATTGATTTCAGGAAAAGAATCACGCCAATGCCGTGAGAATGTCCTGCTGGCCCGCACTTGTCCTAGCTGACGTCATCAGGGCAGCTCGGGCTCCCCGATTAGAATGACTGGCCCAGGTGCTGGGCCCGGCGAGCTTGTCAACAGACAGCGCAGAGAAAGGTCAGGAAGCGACGCTGCGCGTGGGACACGCTCGTCGGGAATGGAGAGGACTCTTGTGAAAGCTACGGCCAGGTGTTTGCATTGTTGCTAGGTTATGAGCGAATTTGAAGAATAGATTCAACGCTAATGGGATAGGACGGGAGGGCAGAAGATAAAATGATAACAAATGTACGGGAGAAGCTTGTGACTGTGATCTGATAAGAGTTCAAAACACAACTGTACGTCACAACAAAGACTTTCTCACAGAAGAGACTCTAGATGAGCCCAGTTGAGAAACCTCATTATCTTACATAATCAAAACCTGCTGTGAAAGCCCAGACTTTGCACCTCAACTTACCTCAAAGATATAACTCGACAATAATTAATACGTAAAGTCAGGCCGTGTGCTAGAGGCAGTTCAAACCAATGATCATGCTCACTGATCATGATGTAAAAATCATCAAATTACATTTTTGACCATAAAACTGCCACTGATCTGTGATAGTAGAGATGTGCCATGATAACAAATCTAAACCTTTTGCTAAAATGATTGTGGTGATGATAATGAAAGCTGGTTTGCGGACAGTGACTCTTTATTACACAGACATAAATGGTAACACTTTACAATACGGTTAATTTGTTAACATTAGTTAATGTATTGACTAACAATGTACAATACATTTGTTACAGAATGTCTTAATCTTTGTTAATATTAGTTAATAAAAATACAGCTGTTCATTGTTTGCTCATGTTAGTTCACAGTGCATTAACTAATGTTAACAAATGTAACCTTTGATTTTAATAATGTATTAGTAGCCTAAATGTTGAAATTAATATTAACTAAGATTAATAAATGCTGAAGAAGTTTTGTTCATTCTTAGTTCATGTTAAGGTAGTTAACTAATGAACCTTATTGTAAAGTGTTACCAAAAAATTACATAATGTTCAAAAACTTGGGGCTGGAAATATTTTTTTTTATGTATTTGAAATAAGTCTCTTATTCTCACCACAGCAGCATTTATTTGATCAGAAATACAGGAAAAACAGCAATATTGTAAAACTTATTACAATTTAAAATGTAATGGCAAAGCTGCAATCATTTCGTAATGGTCAGAAATCATTTTAAAATGCTGATTTGCTGCTCAAAAAACATTTCTTATAATAATCAATGGAGAAGACAGTTGTGCTACTTAATATTTTTGTGGAAACATTTTTCCCAGGATTCTTTAATGAATAGAGAGTTCAGTAGAACAGCATTTATTTTGTAACATACAGTAAATGTCTTTAACGTCACAGTGTGCTATTTGCAATTCAAACAAATGGTTTGCAGTGGAGAGATTACAATGGTACGGATACAGTAGCAAACCTCTGTCATTATCGTTGTGGGAAGTTGCCAAGATGCAAATGGCTTGTGAAATATACTGTTTATGCAGCAGCAGTGCAGAGGTGAAGAGGTTTCATTCACTGTGTGCAAAACTTGCCTCCAGCACTTACCAAAAAGGCCCTGCATTCATCACACTATTCACGATATAAATCACCAACAAAGTATAGAACATAGCATATAAAACACTCATCTTCCTTGTTGTGCTTTCTGTTTAACAGCTCTTCTGAGAAAAAGTGGAACGAGCCCTATAAACCCTGTGGGTTCCCATCATTGAAATGAAACACCTCCATTGTTAAAACTTCTATTAAACTTTTGACAAAATCACACCGGAACATTCAGATCTGTGTTGGCGCTGGCGCTGATTCAGAGAGCAGTTTTCATATGTAGGTACGAAACAGCTTCACAGTCTTTTCAACCACACAGTATCATTGTTTCTGTGTTACAACAATTCAGATTGTCACAGAAGTGCTGGGACAAAAGTAAACACTGATGTCTATGGTAGCGAATAACGATCAAATAACGATTGTATCTATTCCATCGTTACACCACAAGACAAGTGGCTGTTCAATTTTTTTTAGCCTATGTCACTGAATAATTTATTCAAGTGACTGAGTAGGGCTGCACGATTAATCGCAATTAACTAGTGGCGGATATGATAATTTTTCGGATCAGCATAAAAAAAAAAGAAATTATACATATATAATTTTTTAAAAGGCACTTTGCTTTTCATTTATTCACTTGAAGTTCTTCGGCACTACATCACAAACTAGGCTACTAGCCTAACTGATAAAGTTCACACATTATTTAAAACAAGTGAACAGTCAGTAATAAAAAAAGAACAAATACACAAATTACAAGCAGAGATGAATACTAAATAACAAAGTAACAAAGTCTGACAGTAGTATTCAGGTACAGAAATGAATAATTTAGCCTAAATGTAAAATAACACTATTTGTTCATTGTAGAAATTAAATATAGTTTAATCTTTGTTAAAGCTGTATTTTGTAGTTTTATTAATATTAATGACACAGACAACAGTAGGAATATTAGGTGTGTGCTGTCACTTAAGACAGGATGCACGGACCAAAAAAACTGACAAACATTTGGTTTCCTTCTCAACTGTTCACTTATGACATAAACGAGAGAATACTTGCCGAGACGGGCATTTAGACGGGTATTTTGACGGGTCTTTATTACCCCCCTGGAGCCGTGTGGAGTTCGTTTATGATGGATGGATGCACTTTTTTGAGCTTCAATCTGTTGGTTGCAATTCAAAGGAGCCGTTTTATTGGTTGGCGCATAGCCAATGAAATGGGACTTCTATTGTACGTGATGATGTCATGAAACCCACCTCCTCGTGGACGTTCTGAAACGCTAACATGGCTTAATGCATTAGACTGATATTAAAAGTAATAAATTATATTATCAAACTCAGTAAACACCATACTAATTAAGCACAGCCTACTACAGAAAAGCCGATGTGCCCAGAATATGAGGAAAGAAAGCAAATTTGTGTTTAGTGCAAATAAACTTGCTGCCTGTGTTTTATTAATAATGTATAACAAATTGTGAGTTTTTTATTTTTATAACTGTTGGTCCATTAATCCTCATTATGCGTTTTCTTGGTTTTCTATGGGAGGAAATGCTTAACGTACAATTAAAGGCGTTGCGTTCATATTCTGTGCTCATTTGCTTTTCTATATGCTTTATTAGTAGGCATGGTGTTTCCTAAGGTTGGTTTTTTAATACCACTGTCTTAATGAAATGTGTTGCATTCATATTCTGTGCTGATCTGCGTTTCTGTACATAGTATTATTAGTATGGTGTTGTTTACTGAGTTTGATAATATCATTTATTTCTTTTAATATCAATCTAATGCATTAAGCCATGTTAGCGTTTCAGATATTTTTTTTTTTATGCAACAAAAAAAATATACAAAGATTTGTACATGCATATACACCTCACAACAAGTAGAAAATAACATACATAAGAATATGTAAAATAAAGTAGGTCGTGCCAGGGGTTTAGCATTTATTCTGGGATCATCGGCTTTTCTGCACATAGTAGGCTGTGCTTAATTAGTATGGTGTTTACTGAATTTGATAATATCATTTATTACTTTTAATATCAGTCTAATACATTAAGCCATGTTAGCGTTTCAGAACGTCCATGAGGAGGCGGGTTTTATGACATCATCACGTACAATAGAAGTCCCATTTCATTGGCTATGCGCCAACCAATAAAACAGCTCCTTTGAACAGGAGGATTATTTCATAGTATTCTATACAGTGATAAAGGCTGCCGTTTAGCAGCACTGCATTATAAATATATTTTATCATCAGCGCCGACAGCCTCGTGGGCAAGTGCGCCAACATTACACATTACACATTACACAACGCTGTTGTGCTTCGGGCGACCAGAGTTCGAGTCCCGGCTCATGGACCTTTCCCAATCCCATCCCCCCTCTCTCTCTCTCCCACCTTGCTTCCTGTCTAGCTACTGTCCTATCCAATAAAAGGCAAAAACGTCAAAAATAAATCTTTAAAAAAAACATACATAATATATATATATATTATCATCATGAAAATACCTGAGAAGGCTTGAAGAACTCAGATAAACCTAAGTCGTGTGTTTATTATTAGTCATGTTTAATCAATCAAAGCTTTTCAATCTTTTGTTTATTCAGCTACAGCAATAGTATGATGCCCACATAGACAGTAAAAGAAATGGACACAGCGACCCCATAGACTTCAACGGAGAAAAGTGAAGTCAATTAGAAGCACTCACTTCCTGATGGCTGAGCGTACTGCGCAGACTCAAACTGAGCTTGACGACGTACATGTGACGTGAGAAACCTGTCTGTCTTCTAGTAGCTGTGTCAAGAGAAATCTGAATCATTCCCTTACGAATCTTGCAGAGACGGAGAGCGTGAGTAGGAGGTGTCCATGAGCTAGGAGCAGGAGCAACTTTATGACTCTCTATGGGCTTCTCCCTTGACTTTATCGGACTTTATGCCTCCACGTCCCCCCGATTGCCTGCAAGCTTCTCCTCCTGTCTATACGGTAATTTCTCTACTATGCGACAGAGAGTCGCGTGGTTATGATTCAATCGTTAGCCTATTTTTACAAAAACTGCTTCTACGGGGCCATATCGTAAGATACAAGGTAATGGAGCCTTTTATACATTGTCGTGTTTCTTTAGAAATAAATAATGGATAAATAGAGTCTTTAAACACCTCAGATGTAAAGTTATTCGCTGTCAAAGTGACGCCAAAATGAATGGGGGTCAATGGAATGCTAACAGAAGGGGACGGCTTGCTAACCAATGGCGGCCCCCAGGGAAGGTACGCTTTCTGGGTGCTGGATTACCCCCTTGGATGCCCATAGGGATTTCCTGGAATAATGCATTAATGTACTTCTGCGGCGGGGCATATTCGGGGCATACTTCGTGAGAGCGCCCTCTGGCCTTCAGGAGCAGCATTTACTACTGATCACAGAGCTGTGTTTCAAGCAGCGCATAAAATTTCACAGCCTTTGCACAATCGAGTTCAATTTAATTCCGATTAATCGTGCAGCCCTATAAGTGAATCATTGAATCATTCATTCAAACCGATTTTTTTTAGATTAATCAGATTAATTAAACATTTTAAATAGATTGTAGCATTATTACATGTTATTTTGTTTAGTTGTCTATTCAGAATCATAGGAGAATCGTGATCTGTTTGAAAAAAAAAAATTGTTGATTCTTAATTTATCCAGAATCTTGCAGCTCTAGTAGAGAGTCTAAGGGAGTAAACAAGAAGTTAAATATGTGTTTAGGGTGCATTTAAGGTGAGGTCAGATTAGCTAAATTTCTACATTGTCAATGGCATCAAACCATGCAGCTTTATGTTGGTCAGCACAGAGAATTTGCGTGACCAAATTGAACGTGCGAAAACTGCGACTGCCCTCGTGTGAATTGCATATTTTTCTATTGGAATGACTCCATTTTGTCTGCAAAATTTCACCATCCAACGGATAAATGTGACTGCACCATGCAATGGAAGTCTGCTGCGCAAAATGTACAAGAAATTCTACTGCAAGTGCATTTCTGTCATCGCTTTATTAATTAGTTTTTACAGACTGAGGTTGAAGTCAAATTCCTTTAAAGGATAGTTTACTCCAAAATTGTAAATTCTGTCATTAATTACTAACCCTCATGTCGTTCCAAACCCGTAGGACTTTCGCTTATTGTCCCTCCATTGACAGCTGCAGTACGCAACTCCCAATTTAACGCTTCAAAAAGTTCATAAAGAGATCGTTAAACTAATCCATATGAATTGATATGAGTAGTTTAGTCCAAATTTTCTAAAGAGACACAATGGCTGAGTCCCAATTCGCCTACTTATACTACGACCTAAAAGTATGTACTTTTTTTGTGAGGAAAAAGTACATACTTTTGAGTTTGTAGCAAAAGAGTATGCACGTTCTGGGACATACTTCGATGACGTCATGCAACGTGAACGAGAACGTGGTTGCCTAGTTACGCACACCGCGACTGTTAACAAAACATTTTACATTTCATCTTTTTTTCCACAATACATTTACAATGTGTTTTACCAAATTGAGGAGTGAAGCAGGTCGTCGTAGATCAACCAAACGCAGGTCGTTTGTGAGGCGGCTGGTTCTGACGTTCATGTGCAATGTGTGTAACGAAAGCTACTTATTTTCTGAGTTAAAATATTTAAAGTTTATAGTATAACTATTGTTTAACGTATTTTATACTTAATTTTATACTTATGTATAATACTCAAAAATACCCCGATGAAAATGAACCATGCTTTTACAATAGTAAAAGTGTAGTAACCATGTTTCTTTGGTTGGTTTCTTTGAAGTTAACATTTGTACAGCCACAGTATTACTACAAACAAGTCAGTGTGGTTAAACTATGGTTAGTGTAGTAAAAGGTGTTTATTTTCATAAGGGTTTATAGTAAGGTATAAATCTAAGACAGAAACATCAAAAGAAATACATAAAAAAAGACACTTTCATGACACTGTAACATTACTAGAGCCTTTTTATTTATTGTTTTGTAGCCTGATAACCCCAATGAGGCGCTCAGTATCTTCATCGGACCCTACAAGATAAACACGGTACTTTTTCGGCACAACATAAACCCATTAATATTACGAGACAATAAAATATAACTTTAATTAGGGTTAAACATTTGAATTCTTACACTTAAAAACTGAGGGCGCATCTCCACTGCTGCATCCAGCTGCCATGTTTACATCACCACAAAGCTCCTCCCTCCCGCACGCAATGGGTTGTGGGCAATATTAGCCGTTAGAGTGTGCATTGATCTGCACTTCGAATTCTAACCGGAAATAGTAGACCATCCGGGTATCTTTGAAATACTCATTTCAACATACTATGATTTGGGACGTACTAATTCTAGTTTCGCATACTATTTAGGACGGATAGTATGCGAATTGGGACTCAGCAAATCACTTTATATGACGAACAAATTGAATTTAGGCTTTTATTCACATATAACTCTGTTTACCACAATTCACACATCAATGGTGGTAAACAGAAGCTCAAGTATGTTCACCTGACGTGAGAGAACCAATGAGGTTCATTCTCGTGTTTCGCTTTATGTTTGAGCTTCAGTAAGAACCAATGAGGTTCATTTTCATGTGTTACGCATCATGTTTGAGCTTCATAAAGAACCAATGAGGTTTGTTCTCACGCATCAAGCAGGTTCGGTTGATCTTCTGTTTATGTTCACTGATCAAGGCTTATATGTGAATAAAAGCCTAAATTCAATCTGTTCTTCACATAAAGCAAATGGTTCTCTTCAGGAAATTTGGACTAAACTGCTCAATTCATTTGGATTAGTTTTACAATCTCTTTTTGAAGCCTAAAAGTGGTAGATGCGTAGACTGTAAATGGAGGGACTGAAACCTTTTAGATTTCTTCATTTGTGTTTCAAAGATGAATGAAAGACTTACGGATTTGAAACAACATGAGGGTGAGTAAATTATGACAAAATTTTCATTTTTGGTTGTACTAACCCTTTAAACTTTAAAATTGCCATGAAACAGAAGTTGCGATATTCTTTTCTTCCCTTTCTTTCTTGCGAAGCCAATTTTGATAAGATAAACAAGCAGGTTTCCCAAAATACAATAAAAATGAATGTAGTACACCATAAATACCTACTTAGATAAGCTAGTGCTAAATATCATCTTAAAAAAGGAGGAAACAACACATTAAGCAATCATACAGCAGTGACAAAACTGAAACCATCTATGGAATAAGACAGCTTTCAACATTTTAAAATGTCCTAATGTTAACAACTGTCATTTGTAATACAATGCCTGGGATATTTAGTATGGGCCTAACTACAAACTTTTTTGTGTGTATTTTGTAATGAATGTAAAACTACAAAAATTACCATATGCTTCTTACAATGATTGTATGTATTATTTCATACTGAATAAAATTAACTACAATCACAGCGATCTTTTAGAGACCTTGTGGCTGCCATTGTTCGTTAACAAATGTAACGTTAGTAGCCCAAGTGTGCAGCGCAAAACCGTTCGACACGGACGAGAGAAAATACAGCAGGATTCCCTCATGTTTGAGAAATACACCTGCAGAAAAAATGATAAACAACTGAAAGTGCCTACTAGACACCATTTTTGACTATCAAGTAGGTAGACAGATCACTATTTTGAAAAACACTTTCAAAAATCAGAGGGTCGGTTAATTCAGAGGTTCAGTTAATTCAGGCGCTTATCTCGAGCACACAGACACTAATGACTGTTGTCAATATATAACACTTCAGACAACACAGTGTTTATCGCTTCTCCTTTATGCGGAAACTCACTGGTCACTAGAAATGTCGTACAATAAAACCCAAACAGGGTTTTTACAGAAACGGAGATGTTTTTTGTTTTTTTTGATTGACAGGTCCATCTTTTTTTGCTCAAGGTTAGGAACACAACACAAAGCAGGCGGCGAGCAACACACCATGATCAATGTGTAACTCTCGGGTTGATTCGTAAATGTATAAGCATCATAACGCATGCATTCTTTGCATTGCTCTTGTCTTTTTTGGCCTAACTTCCTTTGGGGGAATCCCCCATCGTTTTGAGCCAGATAGCACGGCGTTTGAGGAACACAGCTGTCAAAAGTGACAATGATCAGGCGGGCTGTCATGTCTTACCTTCTCTCGCCTTCAACAGAACAGTGTTGGCCACGATATTCTCGAGCTCCATGTTTCCTGGGTTGCAGGCAGGCACCGCAGGCCCAACCTCGTCGCCGGGTTGGCAGTGTATGTATGTGTGTGTGTGTGTATGTGTATGTGTGTCCTCCCCCGCTCCCCCCCACGGCGGAATATTATTAACCCTGAATTACTCTCAGCTCTGCCGTTTCGCTCCTCTGATTCCCCGCCCAGAAGCTTCGGACTTGCGTCGATCGTAGAGCCTACTATGGCAAAGGCTGAGCTCATGAATATTAATGAAACATGCTGACGTTGCTCGGTAACCAACCCGGAGCGTCCTGCTTGAACGGTCCTGTGGAAAACATAAGAAGAAGACGACATTAAAAGAACATTACTTTCCCGCTGTATGTGATTGATTTAGGATATAAAACGAAGACTTGACATATTTTCAATCAGGTGTACAGTATTAGTATAATAACAAATAATAGATGTTAGGCAATATTTGAATATTTGGCTTAGATAACTCTAAGCTTAACTCTTGAATATTCATAAGAATAGTATATATATATATATATACACACACACACACATATATATATATATATATATATATATATATATATATATATATATATATATATATATATATACATATACATATACATATATATACATATGGCCCACCAAGGCTTCATTTATTTGATCCAAAATACAGCAAAAACAGTAATATTGTTTTAAAATTTAATTTATTCTTCTGATCAAAGCTGAATTTTCAGCATCATTACTCCAGTCTTCAGAGTCACATGATCCTTCAGAAATCATTCTAGTATGATGATGTAATGCTCAAGAAACATTTATTATTATTATCAATGTTGAAAACAGTTGTGTACAAACAATGTTTTATTCAGGATTATTTGATGTATAGAAAGTTCAAAAGAACAGAATTTATTTTAAATAGAAAGCTTTTGTAACATTATTACTACCGTTCAAAGGTTTGGGGTCAGTAAGAGTTTATATATATATATATATATATATATATATGTGTGTGTGTGTGTGTGTGTGTGTGTGTTTTAATGCTCATTATTGTTGTCCTAAAAATGTTTTTACATTTGCTTTAGTAAAAAGTCTATAAAACAACGACCACGTGATCTGTTTAATATTCATGACTAAATCTTCGCCATAGTAGGTTTCGTTCTTTCTCAATCAGACTTTTGCATGTTCGTGCTTGTCTTTTGTAAGATACTTTATGTTTCCGTATCCCCATCTGCTTATTATTATACGATGTTTTATTATTATTATTATAACCATATTGCTGAATATATAAGCTGATCGCTGTCGATTTATCAATATCTGTCATGTCTTTTCTTTGATGACATCAACAGATTTTCTTTTTCAGACATTTGAACTTTTTTTCATATATTTACATGAACTGCAGATGAAATGCACTCGTTACTTGTGCGTTTTGCAAAGCTTAGTTTATATCTCCATCTAGAGGTAAAACGGTTATAACTTATACATAATTATTTAAAGCCTTTATATATATAAAATAATAATGATGGTTATAGTAACAATAAATATGAATAATAATAATAAAACATACTAATAATAATAACACGGTGAAGTCAGGGGTGAAACTTTCATCTAAATGTTGGGGGGTACAATAAACATAACATTTCTCAAGAGCAATTTTTGAAGGGGACACCAATAATACAGGCAAAATTGTACTTGCAAGGAAATGTGTACAGAGAGGAAAGACTTACTACTATTATTAGTGTAGCATGGAGACCATTCCATTATCCTTCTTCTCAAAGTTTCTTTCTGGTTCAATGGAAAAGCTGACTAAATTGAGCAAACAATTCTTCAAAACCATTAATGCAATGTTTTTGAAGTTGTTTACACAGTCAACCCACCAAAATACCATGGAATTTGAACTTCACTTCAACATTTATTTATTTATATAGCACATTTAATAGCAACATTGTTGCTTCACAGTTATAATTAAAACATACATATATAAAAACATTTACCATGCCTAGCAAATAAAGGCATGACTACACTCTTTTACAAATACACCCTCACACAACTGTATAGTGAGATCAGTATAGACGAGAAAGAGAGGAAAAAAAATTAATAAAAATAAGTTATTACTTCAAGTTTTCAACTTAACTTTAAAAGTAATGGGAAAACGTCAATATTGTGAAAAAGTGTCCCCATATAAAATACATAAAATGATTTTGTAACAAATAAAATTATTAGGTTATTAGGTTATAGCCACATATGTAGTAATAAAACATAGCTGTAATTTAAATCTAACTTGCATGACAGGACAAGCACTAAACAAAAGTACCAAATGTATTTTTCCTGGTATCACTGGGCCCCACAAACTCTTGGCATATCTTGTTTATGTTAAGGCTGTCCAGCCTGTCTTTGTGCACATTGCAGACTAACAGACTGTTGAGTCTGTCAAGTCAAGTCAAGTCATCTTCATTTGTATAGCGCTTTTAACAATGGAGATTGTTTCAAAGCAGCTTTACAGAAATAAACATATAATTTAAGGTAAGATTGTTTTGGCTTTATAGCGGTTCTTTAATAAAGTTATTTTCCAGCTAAAGTTAGTTTTGATTGATTCGCTTCCGTCGCAATGATCATTTGTTATTAAATTAGGGGCCGCTAAGACGACACCATTCTCTCTACACAGACTTTAAACGCGAACCTGTGAGAAACGCTGTCTTGGCCCATTAGCCCTTAGCCACGTCTTCAGTCTCCGTAATGCACTGAAGCTCCTCTCAGCTTCACATGAGGACACTGGCACCACCAACAAAATTCTGACCAGGACCTCAACTTGGTCAAACAACCCCTGAACCTCCACTGGCATTCCCCTTAGGACCTCTGCTGCCTCTCCACTGCTGCTACAGGGGTATTTCTGGCGAAAGAGGGGCAACTGTACTGAGAGAGAACCTCTATGCAACTCAGGGTACTCAACCATTGAATCAGTTAACACCCCGGTCAAAAGGACACTCTCTAAGTTTTGCAGAGTCTTTAGACTGTCTTGATTGAAACGGTCACCAAACTGAACCTCCACACAATCCAATACTTTAAAGAACTCTGCCCTGTAATGATCCACTGCTTTGCCAGCAAAGCGCCTTCAATTTGCTGTCTCAATAGAGTCAACTGATTCAGTGGAGTTAACCAAGTCAAGTCAAGTCAAGTTTATTTATATAGCGCTTTTCACAACGTAGGTTGTATCAAAGCAGCTTCACAGTATTAAATTAAAACAATACATCAATGTTTGTTTCTAGTGGAACGTCCACGTTTGGTAATGCTGATCAATAGTATCGTTGATTGATTAATTAAATTAAATATCCCCAAATATCCCCAACTGAGCAAGCCAAAGGCAACAGTGGCAAGGAACCGAAAAACTCCATCAGGTGACCTAATGAAGAAAAAAAAAAACCCTTGGGAGAACCCAGGCTCAGTCGGGGGCCAGTTCTTCTCTGGCGTTTATGAACTAGAGGTCGGATTTAACTGTAAGATTAAAAGTATTATATGAATGCCTGGCTGAAGAGATGCGCCTTTAATCTAGTTTTAAACTGGGAGAGCGAGTCTGAGCAACGAACAGTATCAGGAAGGCTATTCCAGAGTTTTGGAGCTAAATGTGAAAATGCTCTCCCTCCTTTGGTGGATCTGGATATCCTAGGTATGACCAAAAGCCTCGAATTTAGTGATCTTAAAGAGCGCGATGGATTATAGGGCGATAGAAGATCCGTTAAATAAACTGGAGCTAAGCCGTTTAGGGCTTTATAAGTCAGTAGCAATACCTTGTAATTAATACGGAACTTTATAGGTAACCAATGTAGTAATGATAAAATTGGTGTTATGATCATATTTTCTTGATCTAGTTAGAACTCTAGCAGCGGCATTTTGGATTAACTGTAGCTTGTTTATTGAGGTTGCAGGACAACCAGCTAATAAAGCATTACAGTAATCTAGTCTCGAGGTCATGAATGCATGAACTAACTTTTCTGCGTCAGAAACTGATAGCATGTTACGTAGCTTCAATGCTGTAGCTTTCTCATACAGTTCAAGATAGCTCTTGTCATTTCTCTTTCCCTGAAGAGAGGATCGGACACAATCTCCTGCAGCCTGCACAGCAGAGACAGTCTGGGTCTTCTTCTGCAGTGAAATGTTTAGGCACTCAAGCTCTCCAACAACAGCAGAAGCAAGTGTGAGCCCCAACACAGTCTTACCTTTGCTGACGTGTTCAAATAAGCCACTGGCAGTTGAAGCTGTCCTAGATACACTTTTTGCCATCTCCTCTAGACTGCCAAGTACCCGCTAATACTGCCCTAGCACAGCTAATATAGCAGAATTGCGCACAGTCCACCTGGTTGGACATAGGGGTTTCATTGTGGTAATGGGAACATTTTCAGAGGTAACTATGTTTTCAAACATTCTCTTAAATTTTCCTGACTGGCTTAAAAGGATGCCTAACTGGTGGACCCAAGAAAGGCAGTCCCGGATCATTGGTGAGGCTGAGCAGACAGCCTGCGTGATTAGACTGACACAGTGTGCACCACAATGCACATGGCTAATGGCACATGGCACATGGCTAATGGCTGCTGCTCCCTCACTATTGCCTGTACTTTTCTGCTATGTCTGAGGCACCATCGTAACTCTGCCCACGTAAAGCAGACATGGGCAGATTGAGCCTCAACAGCACATCAGTTACCATCTTGGCAATACCCTGGCCTATTGTCTCTGACAAACTGTATAATCCAATAAATTCCTCATGTGGAACAAGGTCATGGTCCACATAGCGCAGACGAGAAGGGTCTGGCTGCAGACTTGCCCTTGCACGCTCAGACACCAGCGCTTCCTCTGCAAGTGACGTCACTTGCAATCGACGCATGTGTGGCTCGTGTCGGATTGACAACAGCTCCTAATTTTGTTCAAAAATCGTTTCTGTAAGTATATATACATATATAAATATATAATTAATGTATATAAGTATATAAGTATAAGCTATGGACAGATTAGAGAAGGCTGAATTTCCAGAGGACAGATGCTCTGGAACCCTTCTGTTTCATCATTACCGAAATTAATGACATGCAAATGTTTCTTGAACACGTAGTTGATGAAACTAAAGGTAAACTGTCAAACTGTAGCAAAGGAACATCTTGGAGACACAGAAGAAGACAGACACTTTCCTGCTCAACACCAGAAATATCCTGGGTACCATCAACTACTACAGAAAACTGAACAAGGGCTGGAGACCTAATCTCACTTGCAATGCCTCGGATTATTGTATTGGCCATCATTTTCAGGATTTCATTCTGTGATTTAGGGCTTGTGCAATGGTGCGATCTGTTAACCATTTCAATAAAATGGGATCATCCTCTTCTGCCCTAAGTTTCAGGAGCTGATACAGATTCCCACTTTCATCAGTATGGCCTCTTAAAGATTGTCCCTGCCTTGCCACATGCTGTACAGAGCTAACAATTCTCTTCAAGCAATGTCTTGCCACCTCCTGCTGTTTACCCCATGCACTGGATAACTGGGCACTGATTGGGTTTGACTGATGTGCACTCACAGTCACATAATGTCGGTGGGCTTGGGAGGTCTGGTGTGCTGTACATTTGTCAATGGCTTTTTTCCAATTTCTAAAGCCTGTACTAATGAAAGCAGCATCAGGTCTATGACCTAAAGAGTACTGATTTGAAACACCTTTGGTGCAGTAAAAACACAAGACCCCTCTTTCTGATGGACTGTAATGTAGCCATGGAAAGTCTTGGTACCATTTCTCTTGAAATGCCAATGACTTGTTTGGAAGTATTTGTTTCTCGATACACTGGGGATGTGGTTGGTATGGCTTTGTGCAGTCACTGAGATCTGAACTATAGACTGTGCTCCTGTCCCCTGTGCTGGTGCTGGCAATATTATCTCCTTGTGCTGCTTTCTCTGGCTCTCTCCCTGGTTCTGACCCTTCCTCTACTCTCACTGTCTCAGGACAGTCTGACTCCTGGAACAGAAGATGTGTTGCATACTCCTAATAACTACCTCATCCAACCCAATAGCAATACTTCTAAATAAAGACTCTTTTTTTTCATTACACTTGTTAAATTGGCTGATCATATTCTAAATTGTCGAGCCAGTGGTACTCATCTGCTAAACAGGCACACCTCCAAAAAACATTAACAAAAGCTCAACACACTTACCTGAGATTCTAAACCTCGTCTCCCTGTCCCTCAGTACTTTCTGTATCCTTTGCCTGTGACACCGTGACGTTAGTATTTCCATAAGCACCCATTCTTATAATGATGTATTGCCTTAATTTTGTACTTATTTGGCATTTTGGTGCACTGAAAAATGATCTTATGTCCGTTTTTCTTTTCTCTGTCATTTTATCTGGCCAACAACACAAAGCAATAGTTGTTTAAATATGTTAGGTACATAGGTTCACCACGCGGTATAATTATTTAATTATCTTGCGTCCTTCACATAGTATTTTAGGTTTCATCTGACAGACCTTTTACCTTTTATACATTTATTTTTAAACCTAATTATATGCATGTGTCATCTTTTGTGTAAATTTCATAAATGTAATCAAATTAAATTATAATAAGACACAAAAGGGCTGTATCAAAATATTTGCAATGGAGAGGAAACACAGAAGCTGCATTTGAAGTGTTATTTAGATGCTTTTACACAGACATAAATAATATTTTGATGTATTAAAAATAAAATGTTGAATATTTATATTTGAAATTATTTAAAACATGAAAAGATACTTTAAATGTGAAATTAAAACCACCAGTAGGAGGCAGCAAGTCACTGTTAATGAGTGAGTCATTGAGATTCAACTGATTCGTTCAGTAAGGAAACACCTCGGTGTGTTTCTCAGAGACCCAATTAAAGTGCCGTGGCTTAGTTTTCAACTATTTTCGTTAGTGAAATAGAGCTAAAACAGGCAAAATGTTCTCTAAAATGTACATCACTTAATATTAACTTCTTGTTTATTAAACTTTTATAAAATCAAAATCACATTTATCATGCTAATATCTGGAGAAAAACTGCACTGAAGAAAGAAAAACGAAGAAAAACTTCAATAAAACTAACAATATTATGGCGCTTTTCCACTACACAGTACCAGCTCGCCTCGGCTCGGCTCGCCTCGACTCGACTCGGCTCTGTTTGGTTTTCCACTGTGTAAAAGTTGTACCTGTACCTGCTTCCAGGTACTTTTTTTTGTACCACCTCCGGCGAGGTTCTAAGCGAACTGAGGCGATACTAAAATGTGACGTGAAAACACGGCAGACTGCTGATTGGTCAGAGAGAATCGTCACTATTCACTGCGTCATCATTGCACGCGCCAGACGGAGTATCCTGAATAAAAAAACAGCAAAAACAAAAACAAAAACATTCAAAAACAGCATACACTCGATTTCCTCCATTGTCCTGTGTGTTAGGTAGCGGGTGTGTCTCGCGCGTCTCGCGTAAAAGATTAAGTCACGGCAGTTTCCTGCGGCATCGCTATGACGACGCGGTACTATTGTGGAGGTACTATCTGCAATGGAAAACGGAGCGAAAAGCGAGCCGAGCCGAGCCGAGCCGAGGCGAGTCGAGTCGAGTCGAGTCGAGCTGGTACTGGTAATGGAAAAGCGCCATTAGTTGTATAATACATCTGCGATGCTACCATACATCCATTTCTAATGGATAAAGCCTTGGCCTGGGAGAAAGGTCATCAGGTGGTCCCCAACCTTCACTGGGTGTTTCGACCCTTAACCACAACACCCTCCAGTTGGCGGGTCAGCAGTGACTGGCCAGGTCACTGCTCCTCTCCTCCAGGCTTCCAGCTTGTGCCCTCTCTCTTGTGCCAGAGACAACCGGAGGCTTCTCCCAGCCTACGAACGACTGCTTTCCTCAAGTGGCCTCTGAATCCAACCTTTGTCAATAAATTCCACACAGATTGAGCTGGGAATCCTCGACATCCGATTTCCCCCGTCATCAGCCATGTTGTCCACCACTTGTCCCGGCAGTCTTGGACAAGTTGCTGGTATTTGACTTTTTTCCTCTCTGCAGCTTCCTCACAGCCTTCCTCCCACGGCACCGCCAACTCCACCCGAATTATCTTCTTTCCCTCTGGAGACCACATGATAATGTCGGGCCTTAGAGTTGTGGACAATACCGCCTCGGGGAAGTGGAGTTTCCTCCCAAGATCAACCTCCATTTCCCATCCCTGGGCTGACTGCAGGAGATTCTGCCTGGCTCGGCTGTGGACAACAGGTCTTTGGCCCTCTTTCACAAAGGCGATGGTGCTCAGCAGTGGTCTTACTTTGGCTGGTTGTTTCTTCCTCCTTTCTTGCTCCAGGATGTCTGAGAGCACTGCCAACACCTTGTCATGGTGCCACCTGTATCTCCCCTGTGTCAATGCAATCTTACACCCTGACAGAAGGGTGTAAAGCTCGGGGGTATTCCCAACCATCTTCTAAGGTGCCTGTTGAACTTTCTCTCCATTTCTTCAACAGTTGATAGAAGCACCTCTTTTACCGTGAGAAGCCGAGTCTCGGGAGCAGGCCATGTTGGTAGATCCAGCACTTGTATTTCCCAGGCAGGCCAGATCTTTTTCAGCCATTCTTCAACTTGTTTTCCGGTGCTGGAGATGCTGTTCCTGTCTGACAGGGAATCATCAAACCACTTTCCAAGGCATCTAATTGGGTTCCCCTGGATGTTCAAGATTTCTTCCCCTTGAACAAGTAGCTTGAACCTTCCAGTTGTTTTGCCCTTTTGGATCACCAGGCTCCTTGATTTCTTGGGCTTGAAGACCATCTTTGCCCAAGTGGCCATGCGATCCAGTTCTGCCAGGACACATCTTGCCTGTACATGAGTTGGTGTTATCACGGTAAGGTCATCCATGAATGCCCTGATTGCTGGCTGTTGACATCCTGCTGTGGTCTTCGGCCCTCTTGACTTTGTACTCGCTGCAGAGATGATCAGGTTCATTCCCATGATGAACAAGATGGGAGAGATTGTGCATCCTGTAACTATCCCCTTTTCCACTGGCTGCCACTTTGTTATAAACTTGGCGGACTGGAATCATAGCTTGATGTCTCTCAGATAACTGGTGATCATGCCCTAGATGTTATGTGGGATGTGGTAATAGTCCAAAGCAACTTGGATCAAGGTATGGGAAATAGACCCATATGCATTTGCAAAGTCAAGCCAGACAACTGTTAGGTCGCCTTTCTTCTCCTTGCTTCTTGGATGAGTTGGCTGAGGACCCCTGTATGCTCCAAGCACCCGGAGAACCCTTCAACACCACCCTTCTGGATAGAGGTGTTAATATATCCATTCTGGGTCATGTAAGCACACATTCTCTTCGCAAGCACAGCAAAGAAAATCTTTCCCTCCACACTAAGTAGGGAGATAGTTCGGAACTGGCTGTTCTGTGTGGATCCCTGTTCTTTGAGCACAAAGCACCCTTCTGCCCTTCTCCAGCTTTTTGGAATGGTTCCCTTGGACCAAATTGCCCGCATAATCTTCCATAGCCTTCGGAGGAGCTTAGGGCATTTTTTGTATACTCTGTACGGTATACCACGGGCACCTGGAGCAGAAGATGATTTTGCGTGCTTGACTACCTCTTGAACCTCTCTCCATGATGGACACTCTGTGCTGAGGGATGTAGTAGGTGGGTCGATGTTAATAAGCCCATGATTTCCTTCCAGGGCATCGTCTTTTGTAGGGTCACTGAATGCCTCTTCAACAGACTGCTCCACTGCCTCTTTGGAACTTGTTAGAGTCCCTCTGTTGTGTAGCACTTGTTTGCCAAACAATTAAAGGGCTTGTTTAATTTTCATTTGAATAAAAGATAAATTAATGTTTTATTCCTTCATTTGATTACCAGGAAAATTAAAATGCACAATACAGAATTTCTTTAAAAAAAATAAAATAATATTAATTCATAGGGCCCTATTATTACTTTGTTTTTATGAATTCAATTAATTAGATATGTTTTTGATTAAACCAAATAGACAAAATAAAACAGAAACCGGGTAAAACTGAAATGGAATTTAAAGAAAAAAACATTACGTTTTTTTAAACATTGTTGAACTGTTAATAAATTGTTGTTTCATGGTTAAATTTCAAGAAAAGTTTCATGATTTCAATAAATTACACATGCTTTTTGATTAAACTAGATATCTTGTAACAGCCGAGTGTGAAGCGGCCGGGATGAGAATCAGCACCTCCAAATCCGAGGCCATGGTCCTCAGTCGGAAAAGGGTGGCTTGCCCGCTTCAGGTTGGTGGAGAGTTCCTGCCTCAAGTGGAGGAGTTCAAGTATCTCGGGGTCTTGTTCACGAGTGAGGGAAGGATGGAACGGGAGATTGACAGACGGATCGGTGCAGCTTCTGCAGTAATGCGGTCGATGTACCGGTCTGTCGTGGTGAAGAAGGAGCTGAGCCGCAAGGCGAAGCTCTCGATTTACCGGTCAATCTACGTTCCTACTCTCACCTATGGTCATGAGCTTTGGGTCATGACCGAAAGGACAAGATCCCGGATACAAGCGGCCGAAATGAGCTTTCTCCGCAGGGTGGCTGGGCGCTCCCTTAGAGATAGGGTGAGAAGCTCGGTCACTCGGGAGGAGCTCAGAGTAGAGCCGCTGCTCCTCCACATCGAGAGGGGTCAGTTGAGGTGGCTCGGGCATCTTTTCCGGATGCCTCCTGGACGCCTTCCTGGGAAGGCGTTCCGGGCATGTCCCACCGGGAGGAGACCCCGGGGAAGACCTAGGACACGCTGGAGAGACTATGTCTCCCGGCTGGCCTGGGAACGCCTCGGTGTCCCCCCGGAAGAGCTGGAGGAAGTGTCGAGGGAGAGGGAAGTCTGGGCATCCCTGCTTAGACTGCTGCCCCCGCGACCCGGCCCCGGATAAGCGGTAGAAAATGGATGGATGGATGGATCTTGTAAAGTGTTCTTATATCCTTAAGGTTGGCTGCACTAAGAGTTTAGCTTTCTTGTTTTCTCCCCCTCTTCACATAAATGTCAAAATGAAAATGAACTAAGATTAATAAATGCTTAAGTATTGTGCATTCTTAGTTCATCTTAACTAATGTAGTTAAACTTATATTAACGAATGAAACCTTATTGTAGTGTTACCAACATATCTGTAAAAAGTGTTGGTGTCAGATTCCAAACAGATGAAACTTCAGTTTATGTTCGCTCATAACCATAGTAACATCCCCACTGCAGTAAAATGTTAAGAGCTACCATTTTAATCACATTACACAGTGATATATGGGCGTTTCTTCAACTAGGGGCACTTTTAGGCTTGTGAAGTTGAATAAAAAAAACTTGTTCAAAAGTCACGTAACACAGTCTCATAAGTTTAAATAATTTGTCTACTTTTAAGGTCTGTAAGAGGACAAACTTAGATTACAAGAGAAGTTGGCATTTCCACCACATCTCAATATACAGCTGTTATTTAAAAAAAGAATAACTTATGCCACTCAAGAATTGTCTAAGATCATTTTTGTAACTAGTTTTATCAGTTTTTCCACAATGTACAATAATTATACATTTGTCAATGAGATAAATGAACTGCCCTAAGGACCAAATGGTGAACTGTACACCTGTCACACTCTGAAATTTAATATTGGTTTGGGCAAGAGCTTATTAGAAAATAAATAACTTGAATTTTTATATTAAGTAGAGCATGATCTCGTATTGTGAATACATTTTTAATGTGTGATGAGAACTTTTTAAATATTTTAAAAAAATGTGTGTGGTGATGGAAATGACAGGGTGGTGGTGGAAATGACAATGAATTAACGTGAATGTAGAGAAACAGTAGAGATATTTATTAGAAAAACTCTTAAACTCATCACACTCAGTAAACTCAATTCACAAAGTCATTAAACATAACCACAACTGTTTTTAGTGTAGTGCTGAGTTTGATGTATAAAACTGATTTGTCTCACAGATGAATGGTTACAGTGCATACTGTACATAACTGACACAACTGATGGCAAGGCAAAAATATAAGCAATAAATGATGCAACAAAATTGAATTTTCATTCATCTAAATGAAATCAATTAATATAAAAGTATAATTTAGAAATAAAAATAATATTATAATATAAATATAAATATAAAAAGTATTGTAATTTATTATAATATAAAAAGTATTACACAAATCTACTCTTGCAATCCATACCAATTGTACTTTGTACTCATAAATGTCATTTCCACCACATGCTGTCATTTCCACCACAGAGGGCAGTGTGGTGGAAATGACATTTCTGTATTTTTTTCTGAAAAAAATGGAAGATAGCCTCACTGATTAGCTTTGAATTAATACTTAGCCTTTCATGTATGCAAAATACTCTTATTATTATTATTTTTTTATTTATTTTTTTGTTACTTTTTAAAAACACCCTTGAAGGTACAGCATGTTTCCACCACATGCTGTCATTTCCACCACAAAGGGCAGTGTGGTGGAAATGACTTTGGTGGAAATTACATTTCTGTAGTTTTTTTGTGAAAAAATGGAAGATAGTTTCACTGATTAGCTTTGAATTAATACTTAGCATTTCATGTATGCAAAATACTATTATTTAACTTAAAATTTTTAACTTTTTTAAAACACCCTTGAAGGTACAGCATGTTTGGAAATGACCTAGAATAAATATATTAAAGGGATAGTTCACTTTGAAATAAAATTTTGGTATGTTTTAGCTTACCTCAAGGGCATCCAAGATGCAGGTGTCTTTTTTTCCGCAGTAATTTCAATTTTGATATTTTTAGGTCAAACCGTTCTTGTCTGTCAGTCATTTAATGCAGGTCTGTGGTCACTGTCTCAAAGAGCATGCACAGAGTCCAAATTAAAACAATTCCCCATCGTCCAAATTAAACAATTCCCCATGGTAAGTACACATTGATGGCCTAAGACACGAAACGAGCGGTTTGTGTGAGAAAACGAACAGTATTTATATCGTTTTTACTTCTTATACACAGCCACGTCCAAGTGATCTGAGGGCGCGCGCGCATCCTGGTGTGTGACGTGTACGCAGACTGGTGCATAGATATATACACTAGATGTCGCCTTAAAGACATTCATTCCAATGAACTGCCGTAGACAAGGCGGAATCTAGTGTATATATCTATGCACCAGTCTGCGCACACGTCACACACCAGGATGCGCGCGCGCCCTCAGATCACTTGGACGTGGCTGTGTATTAGAAGTAAAAACGATAAAAATACTGTTCATTTTCTCACACAAACCGCTCGTTTCGTGTCTTAGGCCATCAATGTGTACTTACGATGGGGAATTGTTTAATTTGGACGATGGGGAATTGTTTTAATTTGGACTCTGTGCATGCTCTTTGAGACAGTGACCATAGACCTGCATCAAATGACTGACAGACAAGAACGGTTTGACCTAAAAATATCAAAATTGAAACTACTGTGGAAAAAAAGACACCTACATCTTGGATGCCCTTGAGGTAAGCTAAAACATACCAAAATTTAATTTCAAAGCTTTAACTGATCAAGCAATATTTACCTTTTTTAGATTTTTCTTATTTTGTTCTTGATGAAAATTTTAAATTGCCTCCATGTCCAATGTGCTCTGATGTCTCTGAACATTTCCATAGAAACCACCTAAACAATCTTTCACACAAACTTTTTAAAGGGACATTAAAGTGTTGTGGTGGAAATGACACCAAGTGGGACAGCTATATTTTGTATAAAAAGTAATATTGATGGTGGTCTCACATTAAATACTATAATGTATTTTAATTATTTTACTAGTGCTTAATTTAAGTATATTAATAGTTACCAGATAAGTCATATTTTTAAACTGTATTTTCATTGTTGAAGTTAAAAAGCCTGGGTGTGCGACAAGGAGAAAACAGTGATTTTGACACCTATAAGGAGGTTGAAAAGTATGAAAAAATCATAATAGAAAGGTAGTAAAAAGTTTTTAAGGAGGTTTTATTGTTAGTTTGAAAAAGAAAGAGGAATGTGTCCAAAATTATATGTATTTTTAAAAATATGACCAAATTACATAAAAGTGCCCATAGTCTAAGAATCACCCATATACGCATTAATATTTTTCTTTCACTCTAAAGTGCACCTTCTCTAAAGCAGCGTTACATTCAAGAACACAAGACGTGCCAAAGACAATTTAATTAAGAAACTGCACTTATTTTGCAGCTTCTCTTATGTATCTATAACTCTTTTCCGTTTCGGAGTTCCCCACAGGAGTGTTAAAACCAAATAAATCTTATTTACCTGAATCTGATCCCCCGCGATTTCCGCTTATATGGGTGAAGTGTATGTTTTTAAATTATATCAAAACGCGCTATCACGAACTGCGTCCTCCTCGTGTCTCCACTAAATAAAGGTAGCATGGATGAAAGTTGAAACCTAAGTCTTCTCTATCCCCACTCTTCTCTATTCGCGATAACACATTGAAAAAATTGATAACATGATATTTCACAATCACTACTAGGCAAAGCTCGTCTCTCCAGGCAGGTGGCGATATGGAACCATGTCGACGTGAATGCCTTTGGAGAAGAAGTCGTTACTTCCGCGTTCCTCAAACACGCGTGTCGCAGTGTAAAGACAGTTGTTGACTGGTGTTTTAATTTATTAATTATGGGTAAACTCAAGAAACATAGTAAACGTAACACGTTTGATTACAATAAAAACAAGAAGAACCTGAAAAGGAAGCTAAGAAGAAAGGAGAAACCGCACATTGAATGGTAAGTATGGGGACATGCTAAATGCCATCTAGAAAGGGCTTTCTTGCTAACTATTTTTTTTGTTTGTTTTAAGTTATTGGCCTGGTTTCACATATAGGGTTAAGATTAGGCCTTAGTTACATTTAGGACATTTAAATAGCTTTTATAAACATGCCGTAGGAAATAAGTGTGTCAAAAAAGCAGTTTCGTTGCATTTCATTTAAATGTATTCTACAATACATTTTAATTTAATTTCAATCAACTTGAGATTAAGTGTCCGAAAACATTGCATTCATTTTGCTACAATAAAGTATTTTATTTTTTAACCCTTTGTGCGTCAATTTAAAACAGTTACTCTGAGGTCCTTAGAGGACAAAAACTTAACAGACTTAAGTTTGGTCTCATTTTAAAGGAGACCCTTGGCATATTATTGTTGTATTTTATATAAATTATATAGTTAATAACATGTTAAACTGTTAGAAAATCAAAGCCATAAATCTAAACAAAAGTTGTGTTCCAAATGTGAGGTTGATATCTCAAAAAAATGTGCTTTCAGTAAGATTTAGTTTGGGCGCAGAACCACTTGGATGCCAGCAAAGATGGGATTTGTGATTTGCAGTACATTAGTAATTTTTCTCTCTCAAAAATGACACACACACACACACACACACACACACACACACAATTTTGTTTAGTACATATACAAACCACTCTCTGACATCCACACCAACAAACCCACACAATTATTGCTAAATAATTTATCCAATTGACCATAATACACCGAAGCAGAAAACATGAAAGCAAGTGTTTGCTTTATAGGAGCCATCTGGTAAAAAAAAAAAAAAAAATAGTACACATTTTAATTGTGAAGCCTTGCCAACAGAATGAAACCCTATTATCAAAGAATGCATACTTCCTGGGATTGAAACTTGAAGTTTTAATGGGTTTCAATGGGGACATTTTGGTCCTTAAGGTTCTGAGTGCAACTATTTTGTGTATCTAGTGTAAAATAGATTTATTAAAGCAGGGTGAAAGTAAAATTCCTATAAAAAAACAGGAACATGACAAAAATGTCCTTAAGGATGCCCAAGGGTTAGTCTTTTTAAAAGTATGCTCAAGTGTATTTTCACAAGAGTGATAAAATCTGTTGCTGACTTTTACTCTACAATGTTACGCAATTAAGAAGTTTGTCATGAAACGGGTTATCTAACAAGTCCTCAGATCCGTAAAGCTTGGGATGAACACAAAACAGTGAAGCAAAATCTACAAGACATGGGACTGTCACCTGGGACCAAGGGCATGCTTCCTATTAAACCTAAAAAGGCAAGTATCAAGCTTGAATCACCGTTACAGTGTGTTTCTACAAATACTGCCTGACCGGGACAACCAATTGCTTTAATCTGATGTTTCAGGACACAAAAAGCGAACCAATGGAGACAGTTGTGTTGAAACCCTATGTCATTAAAGGTATGTTTTGAAACCAGTGCTTATGAAATCTGTTATTATTGAGATGTAGTAATATTTTCATGCACTGACAATATGATTTGGTGTTTTGCCTGCAGAAATGGAGGCAGAGGCCAGTCTCCGTGGGAAAGACAAAACCACGTGCTCCACCGACATGATTGAATATGTTCAACACATGGTGAAGGAACACAACGAGGATTACAAGGTCAAAGAGAGCCGTATTGTACACAGATAACACTCTTTAGATAGAGTTCACGTAACTGATTATGCTTTATTGACATTTCAGGCAATGGCAAGGGACGAGAAGAATTACTACCAGGACACGCCGAAGCAGATCAAACGGAAAGTGGAATTATTCAAACGGTGTCATCCTGAGGAATACGCCGCGTTCATTGCGTCTCTGCAATCTCAGAAGTCTACGTGACGCCACGGTGAAGAACTGGGGTCTCAAACTGCTCGTCAGAATATCACCTCTTCAATCCTGCTCTTGGAGACACACTGTCCACCAAGTTGATATCCAACCTGCATGTGAACTTTTTTTTTTTTTAAAGGGATCCTGAAGAGCTTTATTAGCTGGTCCAGGGTGTGCTTGTTTAAAGTTGGAGCTAAACTCTGCAGGACGGTGGAAGCAGTGTTGAAGACCTCTAATCTAGGGAGTCTTCAGGATGAGAGGATTTTCAGCAGTTCCTTTCTACTATGGCATCTTCAAGAATACGTTAACTTTTAAGTGTTTAAATGAATCTAGTGAGCAAATTGAGTATTTGTAGATGTATATAAGCTTTGCATTTGTAATTGTATGTTGTTGAGTGAAATGCAGACATATATAAACTCATAAATTACAATGGATTAATTTCTGACTTTTTAATGGATGTCTAGTGTGTTTTGGCAAACAAAATTAATACATAGGATTAGAAACAACAATCTGATACAGTGCGACATGAAGGAAAAATCTGGGATATGTTCAGCCATATCGGAATAATGTAGAGGTGTTTTTTAAAGAGCTTTATTGTGTTCATATACTACCATTCAAAAGTTTGGGGATAGTATTTTTAATGTTTTTTAAAAGTCTTATGCTCACCAAGGGTGCAATTATTTGATTGAAAATACAGTAAAAAATAGCAATATTGTGGAATATTACTATAATTTGAAAAAATGGTTTTCTATTATAATATACTTATAACCTTTGATACTTTTTTCAGGATTCGAAGTTTAAAAAAAGAACAATTTATTTAAAATAGAAATATTTTGTACCAATATACACTAAAATTCTTTAATTTTATTTATATTTTTTTTAAAGAAATTAATAGGCTATTTTTATTCAGCAAGGATGTGCTAAATTTATCAAAAGTGACCGTAAAGACTTATAAAAGAATTTCTATTTTAATTAAATACTGTTCTTTTTAACTTTTTATTCATCAATGAATCCTGAAAAAAGTATCACAGGTTTTTAAAAAAAACCTGTTTCTAACATTGATAATAAATCAGCATATTAGAATGACTTCTGAAAAATCATGCGACACTGAAGACTGGAATTATGGCTGTTGAAAATCCAGCTTTGCATCACAGAAATAAATGATATTTTTAAAGTATGTTAAAATAGAAAACCATTATTTTAAATTGTAATAATATTTTTCTGTATTTTTGAACAAATAAACTTCTTTAAAAAAAAAAAATAAAAAAAAAAAAAAACATAAAAATAGTAATGTGTCCAAATTTTTGACCAGTAGTAGGCTCTGTAGTATTGCTGCATAATTATCAAAAATGTCCTTTCACGTCGCCATTTCGCGTGTTGTTGTCCGCATACACTTCACATAATAGGCCTGTAGGTGGCGACTGATGAGCTTCATTAAACCAACTATGATAGTTTGATCAAATAGTAAATGGTGGATCAAAATACATAGACTAAATAAAAAGTGACTTGAATACTCCTTACCATTAATGTGACTTTTGGTGCTGGTTTTGTGCAATGCTTTGTAGTCAATTAGCATCCTGAAATTAAACCTGGAACCAGGAAATGTGAAATCTGCGTGGGGAAATGTTTCATCCTAGTGCAAAATACCCCAATCACGCAGATTTCTATTGAAATTACTGGATTTTGCCAGCAAAGTTTCACCGAAAAATGTTAAATGTGACAGCAAAATTACACCAACATTAGGATAAATAGCAAATAAATAATGTTTTAAAAATATAATCACAAAAAAATGTTTTATCTGACATGTCAGTTGTTTTCTGCAGTATTCAACATTGTGCCAAAATGACGTAGAGTGTTACATTTTAAACATACCTTTAATACAGAATAATTACAGAGGTTTGTACATGTTTTCAGTGCTGTAGTGCTCCTGTAAACACTGTTGTTGCTTCATCACTTCATCTTATGTCACATGAATGAGTTCAAATAAAACATCTTGACAGCAACTGTTCAGCGTTGCGAAATCCTCAAGACTGTAAATGCACTGCATTTGCATTACAAAACTGACATTACATTCATATTTCATTTGTCCATGTATCTCAAGGAAAGGAGTATCTGTAGCCAGTGTACTGTAATTTGCAATTAAATAAGATGTATTTCAAGATACTTTTCATATAGTTCTTCTTTCATACCACTAGCTCTTGTTGATGCTAATTCAAACCACTTGCATAACCAGACTGTATTGATTTCACAGGCCTTATTTTTGAACAGCTGTGCAAATTCAACACAGCATCTCAGTTGGAAGCCTGAATCACAGTTATAAAAAGATAATTATCTGAGGCATCCACTATCAACAGCACAATCTGACATGCTGGAGGCAAAAAGAGTTCAAGGATTAGTTCATTCACTCACGGAATGTCCCTATTTCAGAAAAAAAAAAAAAAAAAAAAAAGATTATTTTTCTCATAAAGAAAATAAATATTGAATGTTTTTCCATTGTGTCATTATTGTCATGATAATTACAGACATGCCCTAAATTCTCATATCAATAAAATAAATAATAATTTGTCCTGAAGTATAAACATATTTTTAAATTAATTTGTATTTAAATCAGACAATTAATTATATACACATATATACATATATACATATATATACATATATGTACACACACACATATTTATATACATATATACACATATATTCATATATACACTGTCCGGCCAAACAAAAACAAAAAAGTCGCTGTTTGGATTTCCAAAGGCAAATACTTAAAAGTCAATGATTCAATAATTTACAACATTAATAATAACTAAGCATCAAATCATCATATTAGAATGATTTCTGAAGGATCATGTGACACTGAAGACTGGAGTAATGATGCTGAAAATTCAGCTTTGATCACGGGAATAAATTACATTTTAAAGTATATTAAAATAGAAAAACATTATTTTAAATTCGAATAATATTTCACAATATTACTGTTTTTTCAGTATTTTTGCTCAAATAAATGCTATGCTTGATGAGCATAAGAGACTTCTTTCAAAAACATAAAAAAATAGTAATGTTTCCAAACTTAGTTTTGACCGGTACTCTATAGCATTTCCAAGCTAAATACTTACAGTTGCAAGCAAAACGTGTCAGCAATACATAAGTTTGTTATTGGAAATATGACTCCACATGCAGAGGTAAAACATAATATATAATACACTCTTTGTAATACTGAATATAATCATATTCATGAAAAGTAAGATATTGTGCGCTGTAACTTGCAGCAATATTAGCACAGTGCTCATTTTGTTCAACTCCTTAAGTAGCATTATCCTGACGAAACCGTTCCTTACTTCTCACACGATTCGAGGAAGAAACCCATACATGGAATGACAAAAGATCCCTTTGCCAGTCTTTTGTGGCACTGCAGTGCCAACCAGTCACACCAATGTCAGAAGCAGGTCCTGGAACTTTTGGAGGCCGCAGGTTCTGCTTAATCCGTCAGATCCAAACTGAGCTTCCAGCAGGAAGAGCTTCCTCTGATCCGCCACAGAGCTCAGGGAAAGAGCCTCGTGCAGCTCCGGGACGCTAACAGCATCGGGCTTATCCTGAATGAGGGTATAAAAAGCATTTTAGTCAAGATTCACAAAAACCAGGGAGCCTACTACTCTATTAAAGGTATAGTTCACCCAAAAGGGAATATCCAAACCGGTATGCCTTACTTTTGCGGAAAACAAAAAAAACAAACACTTTGGTCCAGACTCAGGGCCGGCGCTAGCTATAGGCAGAGCAGGCGATTGCCTAGGGCCTCGGGCTTTGAGGAGGGGCCTCCATAACCGTAACATCCCCTATATATAGTCCACCAGTCAAGACGGGCAGAAATACTATAGCCTCATTGTTCATTATATTGTTGAATTGTCACTCATCTGCAGTTAAACCAATTAATGTTTCCGTTTCAAAGCGGGTGCCAGCTTCTGAAAGTTTGTGTAACGAACGCATCCATCAAGTGCTGCGAAGCAAAAGCTAAATAGGCAAGAAGCACAGCTCGTGATGCAGGTGTGTGAGTTGTCGTCATCTATTTTGGAGTGATTGTATGTATTCTAAATAAAAACTTGTCCTGTAGATCAGCGTCATTTCTGGAAAAATCATTCACCGCTTTATTACGAGTTTAAAAGAGCGCGAGCGTCATTAACGTGCCCAGACGCGACGCTTTGAATTTGCGCGTACAATGAATAATATCGCGTCGGGAGCAGACTAAAAAGCTACAACACTACAACATTTTTAAATGTTTCAAATAAAGGATCTCATATCTATGGGTCTATCTTCTAAATTCTGCTGATGATTAGATTATACCCTGACATCATAAACTACTTACGCCAATAATATCAGTTTAGAAAAAAAAAATTCTGCTCAGTAGCGATCGTGTCTTTCTCTTCCACTTGATTTGTGTATAGCATATTTAAGGTAACAATGCAATACATAATATCATATTACTGATATTAATAATATGACAATATCTGCAGTTAATATTGATTAAATGGGAGGGGAAATCCATACCACAGCTATGAAAAAAATGATAAAAGCACTTATGTTCATCTACTGAAGTGGTATTCTGGAAATGTGAATAAATTGATTAAAACAGAAAAATAACAACAACAACAACAATAACATCTTCATTAAACAAAAAAGAGATTACCTTAGATAAAGTTTGATTAATATGTACATACAGTACCAGTAAAAAGTCTGGACCCATACCCTGGACCCTGGAAATAAAAGTTTCTTATGCTCTACAAGCCTGCATTTATTTGATAAAAAATACAGAAAAAAAAACCCAGGAATATTCTGCAAGGGTGTTAAATAGCCTATATAAAAAAGTTATAGTGAAGACTTTTTTTAAAAACTTTTTAATGATAAAAAAATCCTGAAAAAAAGTATCACAGGTTATAAAATAAATATTAAGCGCCATTTCTAACATTTGATTATAAATCAGAATATTATAAAGTTTTCTGAAGGGTCACGTGACATCACAGAAATATATTTTAAAGTATAGTAAAATAGAAAACCATTATTTTAAATTTTAATAATATTTCACTATATTATTTGTATGTATTTTTGATCAAATATATTCAGGCTTGATGAGCAAGAGACTTCTTTCAAAAACATTAAAAATAATAATGTGTTTTTTACTATTATGTAAAATAGTAAATAGTTTGAAGGGAGTAAAGCCTCTGTTTAGGCTAGAAATGTAATTTTGACAAAAGAAGAACTTTTATTTTAAATAAATTTTAATTTTAAATCAGCCTACTTCAGTGTGATATGTTTACCATATTATCATGCTTAACACTGAGAATTTTAATAATTGAAATGTCATGATCAGATGCATATCTAAATCAGAGAATATCATATAGGTTCGGGAGGTTGGCGGGTGGATTATTTATTTTTAACAGCAGATTCGGGGGACTCAAAGTGCACCAGATTAATGAATTTATCTTTAAAATGTACAAAATTTTCTTATGGGGGAGCATGCCCCCGGACCCCCCTAGAGGTACCGTGCTCAACCCGCCAAAAATTTTCAATTAAATGTTGTATAAATAAAAAGGTTAGGAATTATATATGCTTCAAGTGTTTTTTATTGGGGGTGGGGGCCTCCAACATGAATTTTGCCTAGGGCCTCCTAATGTCTAGAACCGGCCTGTCCAGTGCTGCTTTGGACCCGTTTTATTGTATGGGCAAAAACAATTTCTTCAAAATAGGGTGAGCTATCCCTTTAACTAGAGGGGGAAAAACATTGTGGAAATCAATATGAAGCCTTTCCGACACTAAACAGGGTTAAAGTTCAACTATGAACTGAGGCTTTTGGTCACCTGCTTGTTTCCCAAGACCACCACTGGAAGATCAGCGTCTGCTCTCAGCAACCGATGGAGCTCGACTTTGGCCTCAGGGAGCCGGCCTCGATCAGAGGAGTCCACCACGTACACTAAGATGTGTGTTTTCCTTAGGTAGTCCACCCAGTACATTCGCAAGTCTTCACCACCTCCAACTGATGGGACAAGGTGAATTAACTGTGATGTGTTATTACTGCCAGAAACACAGATGAACAGGCTTTACGGAAATATGAAATGGCTGGTCATTATCACTTTGAGAGCAAGAACTTAAGTATCCCACATGAGTAATATGAACATACTCTTCTGAAAAAGAAGTGTGCTTAATTGTATTGAATGTGTACTTGCAGAGTACTTCAAAAACTGTACATGCAAATATACTATAAATGTTATGAAAAACTTTAAGACTGCGTTTCTTGACATTTAAGTACACTTTTAAAAAGTGCACTTTATAATAATTGTAATATTCTTTTGTTGAGCTTTAAAGAAGTATGCTAATTTTGATGTGTTGACTAACATGTCAAAACACATGTAATGTACTTGATATTAATGCTGCCTTCGTGTGCTATCGGAATTATCGTAGTTCGTAACCTGGAAACTCGGTAGTATCGTATTGAGTTTCCTTGTTAAAAATTGGACATGAAGTCATATATACCACTGGGAAACTTGGGGATAATTTTGATACTCAAGTTTCTGAGTTGGGAGTGACATAAACTTTAAACATGGTGGAGGGGAGAAAAATTGCTGCAAGTAGTGCATATTTACATATATGAACAATCATTTTAAACATATTGTATGCTTAATATATAGTAAAAATAGCCTGTATTTGTCCAAAATATCTAGATAGTGTTAATGTTTATATGGTTGTCAGTGTATGGGACCCTAAACATAATTTTGGTAATAACATAATCATAATTGTAATTGCAATAAAAATGTTATGTCTTGAAAACATTACATTCAGTTCAAACTAGTGCTGTCAAATCGATTAACTGCGATTAATCGTATCTAACAAAAGTTTTTGTTTACATAAAATATGTGTGTTATATATATACATTATATATATATATATATAAACAGTATTTATATATACAGTGTATATATATATAATGATATATAAACACATATATTATGTAATAATATTACAATTAATACGAGATTAATCGCATCTAAAATATGTGTATATTTATACATATACACTGTATATATATACTGTGTGTGTGTGTGTATATATATATATAAACAGTATTAATATATATATATATATATATATATATATATATATATATATATATATATATATATATATATATATATATATATATATATATATATATATATATATATATATATATATATACACATATACATATACATACACACACAGTATATATATATACAGTGCTATGCATAAGTTTAGACACCCATGCTAAAGTTGACTTAAAAGAGGAATAAAAAATCATCTTTTGGAAATTGAACTTAATGCCTTAATTAAAAAAATTAGGAAAAATCCAACCTTTAAGGACACCAATTTTCTTTGTGAATGAATAATGTATCGTAAATAAATAAATGTTCTTCCTTAAAATACAGGGTGCACAAGTTTGGACACCCCTATGTTAAATTCCCATAGAGCCAGGCAGATTTTTATTTTTAAAGGCCAGTTACTTCATGGATCCAGGATACTATGCATCCTGATAAAGTTCCCTTGGCCTTTGGAACTAAAATAGCCCCACATCATCACATAGCCTTCACCATACCTAGAGATTGGCATGGGGTACTTTCCATAAGATCATCTCTCAATGCAAATCAAACCAGCTATTAGGCTAACTGAAATAAAACCATGCCAGTCTCTAGGTATGGTGAATGCTATGTGATGATGTGGGGCTATTTTAATTCCAGAGGCCAAGGGAACTTTATCAGGATGCATAGTATCCTGGATCCATGAAGTAACTGGCCTTTAAAAATAAAAATCTGCCTGCCTCTATGGGAATTTAACATAGGGGTGTCCAAACTTATGCACCCTGTATTTTAAGGAAGAACATTTATTTATTTACGATACATTATTCATCCACAAAGAAAATTGGTGTCCTTAAAGGTTGGATTTTTCCTAATTTTTTTAATTAAGGCATTAAGTTCAATTTCCAAAAGCTGATTTTTTATTCCTCTTTTTAGTCAACTTTAGCATGGGTGTCTAAACTTATGCATAGCACTGTATATATATATATATATCTCTCTCTCGATTAATCGCATCTACAATAAAAGTTTTTGTTTACATAATAAATGTGTGTGCATGTATATTTATTTATATATATATATATATAAAATATACATGCACACACATTTCAAGATTAATCGATTTGACAGCACTAGTTTGAACACAGATTATTTCCATATTAAGTACTCTCTAAAGGATGCTAAAGTGTACTTGTTTTTCACAAAGGTATGCAGGTGAATATGAGGAAAGGGTGATCTGGCACCAATTCGTACTTTCCAGGAAGTCCAGCTGGCACGCAGGTGTGTGTAGGCTGATGAAGTTGAAGCCGCGCGTGGGCTTTCGGCAGCCCGTCCTGTGGCCCGCTCCACTCAGACCCTGCAGAATACTGCTCTTACCAGCGCCGTCCAACCCAAGAACAAGCACCTGCTTCTCACTGCGCTCCTCCTCCTCCTCCTAAACATACACACATTCATGGAAGAGAAGGCAGGGAAATGAGCAATACAGCAGGACTGGATTTAGAGTCTGTTTTTCCTGGGATTTTCGCACATAAAGCAGGGATTAATTTTGCAATTTCTGCAAATAGTCAAAGCCTTTGCCATTATTAATTAGGGTATTAGTTGTGTAATAACAGACAAACCGACCGACCCCGTTACTGTTACTTTGGCTATTCTGTTGCTGTTGCAGAGAAAAAAAAACAGGTTTATGCCTGATTTATTGTTTTTAACAATAATAACAATGTCATTTTGACTTTCATCTTCAAGAAGCACTCTACATTGTCATACTGTTTTTGTGGCACTGTATATTCATGATGAATAATCCATATACTTTACCCACTATCATGAACTTTCATGGTCTATTCATATAAATCATTTTGTTTACTGGTTTGACTCATTCATTGAAATGAACCAACTCAAAAGATTTACTGTCACAAAATCAGTATCTAGCAGCTGACTGAAATATCTGAGCATTACTGAATATTATTATTTAGTAAGTAGCCTATATATAAATTTCCATATTTATTCATTTCCATGACTTTTTTTCCCCCATACATCATTTTATATCACGATACGTAAATTCTGATATTTCCAAGTTGTTCATGAACTTGGGAACTGTGCAGGCTATATATGCTCATCTAAACACAGTAATGTTTTGATTATAAGCAATAATTCGTTTGTTTTGTTCTCGAGTGCAGCTGGGTATTGGCATTGTACTTTTAGAGATAAGTATTAAAAAGCATTACAAATAAATAGAAATGAACAGAATTACTTTTATTTGATCTAGATACAGTGACTTCTCAAAATAGAATCCAAATGCACACAGAATCCAAACATGACACAGCCATACACAGTCGCTACGTAGTGTGCTCAGTTCAATTAACTAGAAGTTCCCTTGATGATTGTCTCTACCTATGAGTCACGCGCGACAAGCGGTATCATAAAAAGAGGAACTATTTCTTTCGTTTCATACTAACCTCTCGAAACGTGCAGTAGTTTGACTCTGGTGTCCATACCCGTCTTTTATAAAAGACATTGAGTGCGATAAACAGCGCGGTCCCGACCGCAGCCATCGCGGCGCTGAACGCCACGGAGATATGGCGCAGTACAACCATGAGCGCACCTGAACCTGAACCTGAAGAGAAGTGTGTGTGACCGAGCAGAGCGCGAGCTGCTGATTTTGCTCTCCAGTGCAAGCACGTGATCCGCCCTGGATTGTTTTGAAAAGCACGCGCCCAGTATCACCCCAGCGGGTAACAGTTGAGGGGCGGAGAACCTTCACTTCTTGGAATTCAAAATGTGGGGTGGTTACATGTTTTATAAGTATCCTAATTAAAAAAAATGTAACGTTACAGTTCAACTTTACAGAGCTGCTGTCCATAAATTATGTTGGAATGTGGTGTGTGTGTGTGTGTGTGTGTGTGTGTGTGTGTGTGTGTGTTTGTGTGTGTGTGTGTGTGTGTGTGTGTCACTTAAACTATGGTGTATATTGAAACATATTTTTGGTTCAAAAACAAATTACAAAACTAACCAAGAAAAAAAAAAAGAAAAAGAAAAAGAAAATTAGTTTAAACTGACCTAATAGGTAATGTATCTCCTACTTGTCGTTGGAGGGCGTTGTTTAGTTGAAATTTTGGGAACTTGTGTTGACACTATTATGTTGACTTGAATTATTATTGGTAGAGATTCACATGCACTCACAGTTTACGACTGCTAATACCGCTGTATTTTTATTTTTTTTATTTTTTTTTGCACTCTTCTGGATTAACTTTGGTTCCTTTGTTTTGCATTGATTATTAAGTTAAGTGAACTTTTCGGTTTCAAGACAATCTTTCTTTCTTTTTTATAATACAGTGTCAAAATAAGGAAAAATGTATGCTTTATATTTTTTAAGAACTTTAAAAGGTCATATTTTCTATTAGTTTGGTATGCATGTGTAGAATTAGATTCCCAACAATCATTTTAGAGAACGTTTTGAGTAAAAAATAAATGATATTTCATGTTTTTATTTATTTTATTAATATTTTAATTAATTAATTACAACATTTGAAAAAAAAATTACATCATGGTTTGTAAGTAGCTTTATTAAGTGAATTGAATAATTCAAAAACAACACAATTCTTTTTTTTATTTCATACAATTACATATATATATATACACACACTAGTCCAGGGCTTATCTAACCCCCATGAAAATGATCAAATGTTATTACAGTCACCCATCATTATCATCAGTGTTGGGTAAATTTACTGATTGCATTACTTTGTTACCTTTTATGTAAAGTAATGCGTTACATTACTTTTGTGTTGCTTTTTCTCATCTGGGCTGGGCTTGCTTGTTTGTTTTAATAACAAACAACAACAACAACAGTTCTATTTTTGGCCAATGCAAAGGCTCTTTCACACCAAAAGTGACATGAATAAGCCTCAGGCTGATAGAAATGCGAATGCACGCCTGTACAGTAGAGGGCGCCGCTAACACAAACCTTTCAGCTGTGCTGCCATTCTGGATGAGATGGAGTATATTTGTGCAAGTCAACATATTTAATTATTGCAGGTTTGCATAATATTCTGAGTTTGCATTTTAGTTTTTATTCATTTTGAGGAATACTGAATCTGTTTTTGTGCAATTGAGATGAGTACATTTAGTCTAGAATTTCAATAATGTTCACACAACACCTCTGCACTTTCTCCTGATTTCTCTCAGCTGTATAAATGGGAAATGGGAAAACACAGTAACTCACGTTACTTATTTAAAAGTAGCTTATATATATATTTTTAAATGTAAAAGTAATGCATTACTTTACTAGCTACTTGAAAAAAGTAATCTGATTACGTAACTTGTTACTTGTAATGCATCACCCCCAACTCTGATTATCATCCCACTCAAAAATCCACTTGAAGATTGATCAGATCCTTAATTCCAGGACATGTGATAAATGTCTCCAAAAGAGGCCATTAACTTAAAAGGATTATTCACCCTAAAATGAAAATTTTGATATAATTTACTCACCCTCAATGTGTTTCAAACCTGTATGAGTTTCTTTCTTCTGCTGAAGAAGATATTTTGAAGAATGTCAGAAACCAAACATTTAATTTCTGTTACAAAACATGGCATTGATTTCATACATGTCCACTGTAGAGGACACCAGCACCCATCAGACATTTTGGGAGACACAAGGGAATAGATCAATCAATTATATATCAATATTCTTATGAAATATTAGACATCTTTATGAAAATGTAGCCAATTATTTCTCCCATTATTAGATTTATTTCTTCATTACACGTTGCCCCAAGAACACAATAATATGCAGATTAGATACAGAGTATAGATACATTGTATTGAATGCTGGCACTACACATTTATGACCATATACCCACATATTACTTATCAATTCATTCCGTTCTATCTTTCATAACATAGTTGAGAATCATCTTTATACAGAGTTTGGTTAAAAAAAAATTTCTGAAACCTAAAGACTGATTGGTGAATGAAAACAAAATCCCATTTCATGTTTTTTTTATTTTTTTAAACAGCTGAGTCCTGGTGTCCGCTACAGATGACATAACATAACATAACATAGGCTATATTTTTTCTTTCTTTTTTTTAACCATTTGTTTCTTATGCTCTAAACCGTGTAATAATATGAAGAAGAAGTGTTTTTCTTCTTCTAGCTGTCATGAGGATAATCATGAGGATAATGGCTAATCTGTGTGTGCTCTGCTACTAGAAGGACTACGGCCATCACCTGTATGACGTAATCCATTCCGACCGCAGCATAGCGACCGAGCTTGACTACGGGGGAGAGCCGCACACAGCCACTTAAAGGAAAACACAACATTTGGAAACAAATGAGAAAGAAACGCGCTACTTTTCCAAAGAAATTGCCGAAATGCACCGGAGGTGATAGGAATGCATCGGCAAAACACGAAGATACGGAATACGTGTGTGTGGAGTAACTAACTGTTTGCGTTGCCTATACAACGAGCTTTTGGGCTAACAGGCTAGCACAGTTGTCGCTAAAACATGGTGGGCAGACACTGAGCGAAAAAAAAACAAAAACCCCACCATAGACTCGCTCATATGTGGATAATGCTGGGAAATTAGCTATATTTTCTGCTCGGAGGGAATTGTGTGGACTTTAAATTCGACTTTTGACTTCTTTTTCTCGGAGGAAAACTCTCGCGCACGACCGTTGAAAGTTTTTTTGACGTCTCGCGCAAGTTAACCATCCATCAATCTCCGCGAGAAAAGATGATTGACTGTTTGATGTAGTGCGTCCTCGACCGAGAATGCACAAGAAACGAGGAGTTTCTGAACATATAAGCGCAACTCCTGCGGCAAAGTTACGCGATTCACAGCATCACACCCTCGTCCATTCATTTAACAGCGTTGGCTCGTGGAAACAATGCTCGGTATAGCCTGCACGAACTGAGCTGGAATATTGGAGCACGTATCATATTATGGAATACATCTGCCAGTGGTTAATTAATGGCACTTTCCTTATGCGTGGGGTTTAACTTTTTTGGACTAGTCCACGCAAAGCAACCCATGGTTTGCTTTCAAATCAACTTAGAAGACTTACAGAGAAAATTACATGGAGACTAGTTGGTCATGCCAAGGAAGGAGTTACCATTGCCAGAGGGTTGGGAAGAGGCCCGAGATTTTGACGGGAAGGTCTATTATATAGACCATATAAATCAAGCCACCAGTTGGATTGACCCAAGGGATAGGTATGTGTTGAGCACTGCACGTTCTGGGAATGCATACTTGCTTACTACTCAGTATACAGATGCGTGCTGAGTCCATTACTCATGTGTACAGCTGAATGTGCTCTTCTTTAAATCCTCAATTCGCAATAATGCACACGTCCAAGCATTTCAGTGTTGAACTACTGCTTTGTTAAATTCATCCTGGAACCCATGATCAGTGCCAGCTTTACAACTTAAGTCTCCCTGGACTTTAACACAAAATCTGTGCAGGAATGCTTAAGATTATATTCGAGGTTTGGTATGTGCATTGTGCACTGGGGTGTTTTTCCTTCCTTCCTTTGGATTTTCAGTTATTTACAGCGTGCACAGAAATGGAAAGATGATAGCAAACAGACCGCATATTTTTCATCTTTGTGTGGTGCAACTGGTTGCCTGTAGCCAGGAAACCAAGATGGCAGAAAGTTGTCAACAAGTACCTGGGACACATTCCTTAGCATGAGCGAAGCCCCACAGCTGATTCCCTCAAATCCCTTTCACTGCCAGTCAAGGTGCAGGACGGGATCAAAGTGCACCCGAGCTGTGCAAACTTTAACAAGAACAGTCAAATAGTTTTTGATGCATTCCACACTTGTTTGCTTGGTATAAGAGCTACGTTTTTGTCAAAGGTTTGGAGTAGTTCGCCCAAAAATAAAACAAATTCTGTCATCTTTTACTCACCCTCATGTCATTCCAAACCAGAATGACTTTCTTCTGGGATACAAATGAAGATATTTTGAAAAAAAAAGTATATATTTGATTATATTTCTCTGTGGTAAACAAACAAACAAAAACCCCCCAAAAAAATATTTTTTTTATACATGTATACATGCATTGAAAGTATGCAATGCTGCTTTAGACACCATTGACATTCGTATGGATAAAAACAGTTGAAATATTTGTAAAAATATCTTCAGTAGTGTTTTGCAGAATAAATAAAGGCAGAAATACACACATATATATATGTACCATGATATTGTAAAATATTAAATATAATATAAAATACAATTTAAAAATAATGTAATAATATAATATTTAGTTTAAAATATTTTAAAATAGCTTTTTATTTTAATATTTACTAATATTTCTTTAATACTTTTCTAATTTATTTCTGTGTTTAAGGCTGAATTTTCAGTATAATTACTCCAGTCTTAAGTGTCACATGATCCTTCAGAAATCATTATATTATGCTCAAGAAATATTTCTGATTATTATCAGTGTTAAAAGCAGTTTTTGTAGGAACCGTAATAATTTTTTGGGGGGTTCATTGAAAATTAAAAAAAGTTCAATTGAACAGCATTTATTTGAAATAATATTTTAATGTTATAAATGCCTTTATTGTCACTTTTGATCAATTTAATGCATCCCTGCTAAATTAAAGTATTACTATTAAAAAATATATATATTTACCCCAACTTTTGAATTATAGTGCATCACTTTTCCATAAAACAATTTAAAATATATTCAAAAAGATTTCTCACATGTATTTCATATAGCCTAAGCTAGTTATATTTCACTTAACTTTTATTTTTATTTTGATAAAATAAATGCAGCCTTGGTGAACATAAGACACTTCTTTCAAAAACATAAAAAATTATTCTAAACTTTTGACCGGTTGTGTATGTTTGTGAAATTTTTATGTAAAATGAATTAAGAAATATTTAAGATAAATCAATAAATGATGACAGAATTTCTGACCTCACTCTAATTCCAATTTAAATGAGTCTGTACTGAAATGGCACTGAGTTGAGCAGATTCACGGAAACAAAAGCTGAGGCTCAACAGACGTTTCCGCGCTCATGCCTGGTCGGCTGGTCTGTTATTGCACAGTGTGGTGCATCAAAGGCGCTGATTAAAAATGACAAATATTTCAAATCCTGACCCAAAACTGTCAGCAGACCCACCTCCCCCCATCTCTCAGACGGCTGCGTCTCCACTGCTGAGCAACAGTTAGTTGACAGGGGAGTTCTGATGTTCTTGGTAATGAGCTCCCATTTGACAGCGTTCTTGAGGCAAACGCACCGAGCCGCTGAGGTGTTGCCTGCCCTCCAGTCATTTAATAATAATAATAATAATAATAATAATAATAATGTGCTGCTTGAGAGTGTTAAGAAAATCTGAGGTTTTGGTTGAGTAATTTACATGCACTCATGTATTAGTATGTTGGTATTAGTAATGATCTTCATGTAGGCTAGTTGATGTTTGTGTAGCTGTTTGGCTTTTTGGTTGTAGTTACATCACATCACTATTTTTTTATTGTTTTTTATTTTTAGTACTTGCAGGCTAAATCAGTTTTGTGTTTTGTCGAACTGAGATTATGGCGTTTGTTTACATTAAATTAAATTGGTTCCTAATTTTCAGTGCTTCTATTCACAGCTGGCCGCTGTATGTCATCTTTTTTTTTTTTTTCTGCTTGAGAATGGATCAAAATATTCAAGATTACATGGATCCATAAGTACAAATTGAAGTATCAGTAATTGAAATCTAATCACTGATTGTTATTGCTGTAATTTTCTGTGGTGACATCATGCAGAGGGGAAGTGACCCGGGTCACGTCCTGAACCCTGATCCCACTTCGGTCTCTCACCTCTACACTTTCCTTTTTATCACATCTGTGTACTAATAATATTATAGCAAAATTGATTATTTTTATGCTTTTATAATAATAACATTACAATACAATACAATATAATATAATAAGTAAAGTCAGAAAAGCAACAAAGCAAAATGATACAATGGAGTACACAAGTATGAAGCCTGTAAAGGGATAAATGTGAAATAATTATATTTAATTGTATTTAAAAACATTTGTGTTGGAAATAATATAGGGTGGGCATTTTTTTTACATGTCCACTTACAGGCTTCGAACAAAAATGTTTTTTAACTTGAGCCTGGAAATAAACAAAGTTTAGAAAAACTTTAAAACAATATATTAGAAGAACGGATATATGTGTATGCCTTAATAATATGTTACTAGAAATAAAGGCATATATATGTATTATTATACATATATCAGATTTTACATTTCTTGGTCATTAATCAAATGCAATCAAATTTGTATTATTGACCAAAGGTCAGATAACATGGATCATCAGGTTTTGCGCTTTATATAAGTTCAAGTGCTACTATTATCAAAGCGAAAGGAGGGCAAACCAAATACTAAGGCCCTGTTGTTAAGATGTGTTTTCGTCGATCGCAGCGCCAGCGAGTGTGTGTTAGAAATCAGGAATGGTGAGAGAACATTGTGCTTGGTACATTTTTCGTCTTCAAATCAAGCTTGGGTCTCCATCTGACAGTTTAAATCCCATCTGGCTCGAGCGCTTCCCTTAATGTTTGCGCATAAGGTCAGTAGCGGAGAGAAGATGGTCTTTTGTGGCTGTTCTAACACTTTCGACCACATGAGCCTTTACACTGTGAAAGCAATCTGGTCGAATGCGTTTTCAACTCCCTCTGGAAGTGTTTAAAAGCTCAAAACTTTTCAGACACCTGCATTTACTGACTTCCACTTGTGATCCGATCGACCAAAAAGCATCTTAATACCATGTGTAAACAGGGTCTTAGACTTTTTGAAATTCATGTACATTTTTAACTTTTCACTCAAATTGTTGCTGATGATATCATTTGCAACTAAAATAGATTTAATAGATTAAATAGGAAAAATGCTAAATGGATGTTCAGTAGTGCTCTCAGACTTTTGGATCCACTGCTGATGCTAAACAAGAATCAAATGCCTCATAATTAGTTTTCTTTGGAAACTCGATGTAGGTCCGACCGCATAATTGCGGAGAAAGCATTCCTGTGGACTGCCCACATGTCCCACACTGGGCGTAACTGTTTTGTTTTTCCTCAGCGTGACATGCTGAAAACATGCGCTCAGGTAAATGGAATGTTATCTGGCTCTCTCTGATAGGAGACCGTCGTCGGGGTGTAGCAGCGCACTTTTATTGTCGGACCTTGAGCGCGGCGCGCTGCTAGTTGGAGCCTCATAAATGACTCGGGGAATTTTTGGAGTGCGCTGAATGAAAGTGTCTGACTCATCGTTGAGCTATGTCCTGTGTTTGCACTCGGCTGTGGGCTTTGTCATTTCGCATTAGACCATGGGTTCTGGGTCTTTGACTTCATAGGTTCGCTAGAGCTTCAAGAGAACCTTTCTGAAGCCTTTCTGTAGTTCTTGTTGTTTTACATCACAGAAGCAGGTCAATTGCGCCATATTCATTCTGCTCATTCCTAATCGTTCTAATGTGGAAATCTCAACAGCATGCTTTGGGATTTTGGGCTTTTGAGTTTGCTTAGATCTTGTGTCTTTGAAGATCTCAGCTATGCAGGGTTAAGCCTAGAGTTTGATGGCATCCATTCAGGTGATCCATACATGAGTCTGGAGATTGGAGAATAATGGGGTGAGAAAAAGATGAGCGTGTCTCGCTGCAGCCGTGGTCTTTGTTACGTTGCAGAAGTTTCTTTTCTCCGAGTTAAATTTAGAACAGGCCGGTGGGGGTCTCTCAGCACAGTTTCATTATTCATAACATGAAAAAGGAGCTAGTTCAGTTTCACCCTCTTTGAAAGTCTTGAATCGACAGGGGAAGACAACAGCATGCGCTCATTTACTGCAGACGACTGTAAGATGATTTGAACAAAACCCCGCTTGCCTATATATGAAATAAAAAATGGCTAGATGTATATAGTTCCAAGGCAAGCATGCATCTATCTATCTATCTATCTATCTATCTATCTATCTATCTATCTATCTATCTATCTATCTATCCATCGAGAACATTTCCATCCATCCATCCATCCATCCATCCATCCATCCATCCATCCATCCATCCATCCATCCATCCATCCATCCATCCATCCATCCATCCATCCATCCATCCATCCATCCAAATTTAAAGTTGTGAGAAAATGTTGTGCACCATTTGCTTGCAGATGCCATTTGGTTTGATATTTAGTTTCTTATGCAATAAATTTATACATTGCGTGTAGCTTAATGTGATTTCTTTTTTTTGTGGAAATGGTTTAATCCTTGTAATATGCTGCACAAATCAGATTTAATGTGGAATGTTCCTGATAATCTGAGGAGCAGAGAGCTGAATGTATTGCGTAACCCTGCTGCTGGACGTAACGGCTTTAGAAAACACTCCTCTCAAAGCCTGAAAGTGGAAGTATTTGAAATGGGGAAATATGACATTCCTTTAATGCATGAAAACAATGACTGCCCTGAACACAAACTTAAATCTTTTGCAGTGGTTGGGAAAAAACCTAATTCGTCCACACAATAGGTTTAGTCTTTTTTTGTTTACAAAATATTACAAAAGCTACATTTATGATAAATGATTAAACCACATTTAGTTGACCCATTGTTCAGGCTTTAATCAGGTGGTTTGCAAAAAAAAATGTCCATGTTGATAATAGTAAGGAATGTTTCTTGAGCATCAAATCAGCATATTAGAATGATTTCTGAAGACTAGATTAATTTAGCCTTGCCAGTCAAAGGAATAAATAACATTTTAAAGTATAATAGAAAACAGTTCTTTTAAATTGTAGTACAATTTCACAATAAAACTGTTTTTACTGTATATTGATGAAATGTATGCAGGCTTGGTGAGCATATGAGACCTCTTTCAAAAAATCTTGATTATTCCATATTATGACCGACGGTATTATTGTGTATGTTTCTGTACACACTGCTACCGTTCAAATGTTTTGGTTTGGTAAGCTTTACATTTTTTTTAAATAGATCCTCTTTGGAAAAAAAAAATATATAAAAAAAGTATGTAATAAAAATTATTTATCATTGTTGCCTTTGGTTAGCATTCTTATATCAGGTTAGTGATAAACCTCCTACCCTAGGCTCTTCAAATTTACTCTAAAACCGCAACAAGCTCTTTCTTTTTAATTGATTAGTCTAGCTAGCGAGTGCCAGCATTACTCTCCACTGAAGTTCAGCCAGACTACTCTGTTAGCATTAGCGTGCGCCTGCTAATAAAAGTTTTAGCGTCGCTCTTTTCGGCCAAGTGAGTGTCCCCGTTGCTCTGCGGTGATCCAAAGCACTGGGCTTGGAGAGCCACAGCGTGTTGCCTCAGAAACCTCCAGGCGATGGGTCAGCAGGGCCTGTGGAATGCCCGGCTTAGGTTTCCGGCTATTGTGCTCGACCAGCACACTGGAGGTGAATAGCCCGACATTCCTCTGATGCCCCCCTCCCCCCCACCTTACACACACACACACACACACACACACATGCTCGCGCCACGCTCAAACTCTCAGTGAGTGACATCCCATGGAAAATAAGCATGAAGGGTGGAGGTCCAACATCCCGCTGTCTTCTCTCTGATTGGCTGTTGACTGACAGATGGATTCCCTGTTTGATTTTGCAGGCAGACTAAGCCTCTGACTTTTGCTGACTGTATTGGAGATGAGCTGCCTGTGGGATGGGAGGAGGCCCACGACCCCCACGTTGGAGCCTATTATGTCGACCACAATACCAGTAAGTTGAACAAGTTGCAGCCCACCTTATGCATACATGGGAGTAAAGAGTGTCTGTTGTGGGATTTTGTGGGTTTTAGACGGATGAAATGGCATATTTAATTGGACGTAAATGAAAACATGGCTTTGAGGGTTGAAACTCCCACTGATTCAGTGGGCCTCCTTTATTAAACAAATTTCTGTGCAGATAATTTATCGCCAATGCGCAGTATTTTGTGTAACAATTTCAACTGAAACATTTGGACACACCTACTCGTTTTTTTTTTTTTTTTCAACGTTTTAGAAATATTTGTAATAAATAAAAATGTTGTTTTAGTATTATTTAAATTAATTATAAATATTTTTATCATTATTTTTAATGTGCTTTTGTCATTTTTTTTACATTTCTTTTTAGTTTTAATTTATTATTTCAGTTTTAGTACCTCAATTAAAGCTTTTTTTAAAGGTTTTTCATCCAATAACTATTTTTTATTTTAGCTTTACTTCAATTAACACATTCTTTTTTGTAATAGTTAAACCATGTGGAAACCATGGTACATTTTTTCCCCCATTATTCTTTGATGAATAGAAAGTTTGACAGAACTTTGAAATAGAAATCGTTTGTAAGTTAACAGTATAATTGTCTTTACTGTCACTTTTTATAAATTCAATGCATCCCTGCTGAATAAAAGTATTAACCAGTGTTAACAAAGATAACAAAACATTTTAAGCAGCAAAAACTGTTTTCAAAATAAGAAGAAATGTTTCATGAGCAGCAAATCAGCATATTAGAATGATTTCTGAAGGATCATGTGACACTGAAGACTGGAGTAATGATGCTGAAAATTCAGCTTTGCCATCAAAGGAATAAATTATATTTGAAAGTATATTAAAATAGAACAAAGTCCTTTTGAATTGTAATAATATTTCACAATATGAATGCTTTTTACGGCGTTTTTGATCAAATAAATGCAGCCTTGGTGAGAAGAAGAGACTTCTTTCCAGAACAACAACAAAACAAAAAACAGTAGTGTATTTTTTTTCCATTCATTTTCAAGATATTTCTATCTTATCTCTGCTTCCCTCAGAGAGCACCCAGCTGGAGGATCCACGGGCTCAGTGGCAGCGGGAGCAGGAGCTCATGTTGCGGGATTATCTGAGCGTGGTTCAGGATGCGTTGAGCGCCCAAAAGGAGATCTACCAGGTCAAAGAACAGCGACTTCACCTGGCCCAGCAGGAATATCGGCAGCTAAATGATGCTTGGAGGGACAAGGCGTCCTCGCAGACCAGCCGTAAGACTTGTGCCTCTATACACGTGTCTGTCACTTTAACAGTCTGTCCTTATGAGCCACTTGACAGTGATTCTTGACACAAGTTTTTGATTAATCTGTACAACCGCAACATTTAACATAGAATTATTCTCCTTTCACTACCTCATGAAATTCGTCACTCACTATAGGTCAACAATGTCAGATATAAACATAAAATGTAAATATTGACATCTTCAGGACAGTTTCATACTGACTTCCGGGTCTATCTGTTTTATTTTAATCACCATCAGACTTATTTGAATGTTTTTGTGGTGCTTCTTGGGGGAACGCAGAACTTTAGGGAGCAAACTCAAACATTTTTCCATCAGCATGTCCCTTTAGGGGCTTCGTACATAGTAGTGTTTATGTACTGTCAATAGAGGTTATTTAAAATGATGGGACTGTCTATATCCAGTAAAATGTAAACCATCAGATGGATGTGATTCTCACAAAACTGGATTTTCTTCAAGCTTTTTTTCAAGGTAAATGTAGGTGTCTAGGACACTTGGAGACTCCAAAGAACTAAATAATTCATAAACAACATTACAGGAAAAAAAAGTTTTCAGAATTCACAGTGTATGGTATGTGTACGGTACAACAGCAAAGAGCTTGTTTATATTGTCAAGTTGCGATACCAAACAGGAATACATTTAGATGCCCCCCCCCCCCCCCCCCCCCAAAAAAAAAAACCTGACTGCATATAGCCTACCTGCTACAGTAAACATATTTATTCAGAATTACAGCAACATACACACATGACAAATCAAAACATTATCCTGAATGGGTGTGGAAACAACGTGAATGTGCTGAAATGTGTGTGTGAATAAATCCAATGTGTGATCATTGCATCACGAGCGCACATACAGTACACGATTTGTTTGCGCATCAATATGACGGACTCATGCGCGCTTACTCTACAACTCCTGTACGTCACCGTAATTGACTTTTCCTCGATTGCAATCCTCATCCATCTAAACTTTACTAGCGAGACACTGGTTTGCTTTATCTCGCGCTCTTCAGAAACAATCACAGAATATGACAGAGCTCGTGTTTTAAAGCGAAACACACTGAAAACTGGTCACGAGTCACTGGTTCTCTCTGCCATCTCTGATGTAATCAGCCTGGTTTTCTTTAAATTAGTGCTTTTTTGGACTGAATGTTTGAATGAATTTGTGTATCATTGGGAAAACTTTCCCTGAGTTTAGCGGATCTGATCGCAAACAGTGAAGCGAAATCGGGTAAAAGGTTAGAATCGAAATTTCTGCATACCAGGGTTACGGGTGCTTGCACCACTGTAGATGCTCAGTGTGATAAACTCCCGACTTCCAAGATCATCTAACTGCGAGACATAAATTACGTAATGCTTCACTATTTTATTTCCGTTCAATTATTTTATTTTGTTAAGGATTTTGAATTAATCGCATGTGTTAATGTTGACAGCCCTATGTAAAAGACCATTTTCCTTATCTTAACATGTATATTTATTATCAATGCACCGATATGAACATTTTGCCCGATACCGATAATTCTTTATATTTGAAAGCCGATAACCGATATATTGGCCGATAAATCTAAATCCAAATTTTTATATAATTTTTGAGAGCCTGATGACGAAAACAAGAGTCTCATCATCAAAAGCCATGTCCCAAGCACACAATTATAATGTTCTCATTATAATGTTATGTAGCCGATATGATAGATTTGCGCTGCACATGTTGCACTTGACTGTATTTTCATTTTTTGAAGTGATTCCAATCATATGTCAAGCAATTCAAAACCAACATGTCGAACAGTGCGCATCTGAAGCTGAAGGAAATAATCCATTATTTATCTGGCAAATTTTCAAATTGGGCCGATAACGATAACTTTAAGAATGAATAGGCTATATATCGTGCATCCCTGAAATGTATTAATCTAAATGAAGTACGAAGTTATAATCTGAGGACAGGTGGTTTTAGGGAATATTGCCATCATTTTGAAAGTCTAAAGACAAAATTAAGAGTTAAGATTGATATCATTCTAGTTGAGGGACTTGTTTTGTACCACGTGTCAAGAATCAGTAAACGGTCATAATTAAAACCGTGATACTTCAAGAGCTGCATGCTTAGTTGATGAGGTTACAATCTTGAAATTCACTTGAACATATTTGTGCAGCCCAACCTGCAATGCCTTCACTCTTCAAACATCTTTTGCAAGCAAATTCTTTATTTTTAAATATACAAAATGGATGCAGATTTATGACAGTCTGTAGCAATATAATAAATCACTATGGAATTCCAGAGCCGTGTCGAGTGGTTTTCCAGATAAGATAAAGCCTTTGAACTCTTATCTTTCCTACAGTAAATTCCAGATCCTCATCAAGCAGTAAATATGACCCTGAAATCCTCAAAGCGGAGATTGTTACAGCAAAAAGCCGGGTAAGAAGCTCTTCCACTTAACATGGAGCCTTTGATTTTTTTTTTTGCTGTAAATGTTATCGTTTATGCAAGACATGAATTGGGTGTAATATTTGCAGCACTCCGTACATCATGGATTTTAGATGTGATGACAGGCAGTGAGATTATATTTAAAGTCAAATGTAAGACGTCTTATAATTACACAAGTGTCTCATTGATTCTCCTGCTCACTTTCTCTCTGTTGCTGTCTTTTGTTCAGGTAAATAAGCTGAAGAGAGATTTGGCCTTTATGAGGCAAGAACTGCTTTATAAGGAGCAAGGCTTTGAGACGTTGAAAGAGTAAGTGTAACCTGACCTCATTGCACGATCACGTTCCAACAACTGATCGCTTTCTTGTTTAAAAGCTGTCCAGTCTGAAAACACCTCGTCTTTGTTCAAGACAAAAATGTATCATCTTATCTCTTGCCATTTTATGAGTGCATTGGCACTTTATTGTGATGGAGTGAGCTCACTTTTTGTCTTCTCTGTTGTTGTAAAAGTTGATATGATATTTTTATTGTTCTTCAAAACATCATGCACCTCAAACAGTCAGTGTGAAGCTATTCATATTTCATATTGTTATTTTCAAAATCCACCCGATTTTCTCTGAACAACTACTTGACATGTCCAGTGATTCCTAACTGATGGATTGAAAGAGCTGGGTATTAATACAGGTTTTCCTGTTTCAATTAAATTACATTTTGATTCATTTGAAAATATTTAAGTTAGAATGTCTATTTGATTAAATATAAAAGAAATAGGCCTATCAGCTAATGCCGTAAACTATATAGTGCAGTGTCGTAGACCAGTGGTTCTCAACCTGGGGGGCTTAGCAAACTTCCAAGGTGGCAACAGGATGACTTAAATGTAATTAAATTAATATATTATTATTAATATATAAGAAAATAATCAAACTCTAAATTAAACTGCTAAAAAAAAACAACATAATAAAATCATGAACCTTTTTGTTAAAATTCCATTTCCGTCATTCATTTTCGGACCACATGCCTTGTGTTTTGATTCACAGTACACAGGAGTCATTTGTTCGTGATTCACATTAGACTGATTTCGTTGTGTGCTTTTGATTCACTAAAACGAACCGGTTCATGCGAATTTGTGAGTTTGTGAAACGGGCTACACTGTTTGCGTTGTATGTTTATTTTTGTGTGCAGTCCTCGAGGACATCTCAGTTGAAAGACATACCTTGCCTTGAAGTAAAACACTATCTAGAGTATATCTACTGATACACTGTCTTGAGGTTTTAAGAATGAAATTGGGGTCATTTGAATGAAAATCACTTTTAATTAGGAGCCAAGCACCTATTGTAATACAAAATTAGTTTCCCCTCTAATTCCTTGACTCAAGCCGATTTGATTGCACCATATGAAGTCATTTAGCCATTTAGAATAAAAAAAAAAAAACTTTTTCAAACTTTTTCCGTTGCTCTGATTTTCATGAAAATTTAAACATCATCTTCAGACCATACCGACAAAAAGTTACCGAATTCAAGTTCATTCGTCAAACCGTTCACGAATAATGCTTGAGCGAATTTGACAAAGAGCTTGCCAAAATGGATGTGAGGCTATATCTCCAAACTTGGTGTGTGTTATGACAACCATGACCTGAGGGTATCTGCACAGTTTTGGTGCAGTGCCACCTAGTGGTCAGGAGTTATATAAAAATGGCTATATTTGCTTATAGCTTCTGATGAATGTGGACATATGGACATAACGAGTTGAAGGATAACCAATTTTCCCATATCGGCCATTTTGCGCATCTGTAAAATCCTATATGTTACGAACGCATTGACCATGTATGTGCCATCGGCACCATGCCCTGAAGGTACTCGAAAAGTTAAAAGACTATGCCACCTTGTGGTCAAAAATTATACTGAAATTTAAAAAAATTCTAACAGCTTTTGATTCATTTTGCCTATTGTAATGAAACTTGATAGATTCATTGGGTCAGTGCGGACAACATAGATACACATTTTTCCATAGTCAGTCGAACTTCCTCTTCGCCATTTTATTTTTTCTTTGAAAATCTACTTTTTCAAACTGCTCCTAGACCGTTGCTTTGATCTTCACCAAATTCAAGTCAGATCATCTTTAGACCATGGCAGCAAAAAGTTCTAGATTTCGTGTTGATAGACGAAACTTTATCAGTTAGTGTTTGGAATTTAACAAAATGGCTGGAATTTTGTAAGTCAAAAGTAGTCGATCTCCGAATGCAACGTAACATGAGGAGAGTAAAGATGGAAAGCTCAGTTCAGTATGTTGCATTCGGAGATCGACTACTTTTGACTGACAAAATTCCAGCCACTGGAACCACTAACTGATAAAGTGAGTCGTACAAAACCTTTCTTTTTAGGTAAACTTTCTGTACACAAACAATGTTGTCAATGCTCGAGTTCATGTGTAGAGCCCCTGGTGATACTTCGAGCACAGTTTCATGTTGTGTCGAGCCTCCTTAGTGTTTTAAAAATAGCGATTTTGATGCTATCATAGAAGTGCCCCAACATTCACTCCCATTCAAAAGGCATTTTGACCGAAAACGAAAATCTTAAAAGTGGCGTTTCCATTCTAATTATGCTTTTACACGAATGTTTGACTCGGGTAGATTAACAAAAATAGCCTAGGTTGCAATTTGGCGAGAGTTACAATTTAAAGGAGTCCTATTATCCTTGTTTACATTTTCAACTTTTGTTTTATTCCGAAAATGAATACGTCACAATATTCCTCATTTAAATAATTCCCACCCAAAGCGTATGCAAAAAAAAGGCCTTGTTTATAATTGCAACCAGTCAACCAATCAGAGGGTCCAACCAACCAGTCAACCCACTTTTCAGAAGGAGGGGCTTCAGTGAGACTGGAACTAAACTGAGTGTCACAGACAGACTGGGAAGAGAGGTGCTAAAATAATGTAAAATATGTGAAAAATAATGTTTTTTTTGTTTTTTTTTACATTCAAGCATGAAAACCTATTGTAGTAGACCCCAAAAAGAGACTTTTAAGATTCCCCTTTAAGATATTTTTCCCTCAGGGCTGTTTTAGGAAGACATTGACATAAAGCTTTGGATTGGGCTGTTTTTGTATGTAAAAGGGCGTTGAGATGCTGGGCTTGATTCCTGTTGACTGCTTCCCTCTAGCTCTCTTGCCCAAAGGAATGTGGACTAACCTGTTACTCAGGTCCGCACATGACTTACCGATGACTTGCTTTACATGCCCTCTTCTGCTAAACAGAACCATCCACCCACCCCCTCACCTCCGTATTCTTGGCTCTACTGGAGCTTGACATTCCAGGAAATCACAAGCAAAACATTCAACAGAGGCGTTTATATGAGTATTTCGCCGTTAGTGCGCTCTACAAGAACTCATGCCATAACATTCATTTGGGAACACAACATATGCCAACCATTTTCCAAAACTTGTAATGAGAAATACTAATAACCTGTGGTTTTTAACCAGTTATAACAGTTCTATTATTATTATTTTATAGTCACTTTGATATATAATCACAAATTTTTTGGCAAAAATTTGCAACCTTTCAAACAAGCTAAGCAAATCTTTGACAAATAGCATTTTAAATTGCAATCAAAAAAAATTTTATCAGAAAAATTGCAATTAGACTTTTCCACAAATCTTGCTGGCCTTTACCGATTCCAAAATATGTTTCACTGATACCTTTGATTCTTTCACAGTTCTTCAGAGATTCCGAGTGTGATGATTCAACTAAGTCATTAAAAATAATTTGGATGATTTAAAATAATTTCTAATTGAATGTTTTTTCTTTGTCTTTCACCAGAATTGATCACAAAGTGTCCAGTGCCTCGCATGGCTACAGACTGCATGAAGCCCAGGCCATCCTGAAGGAGGTGAAGACCATTAAAGATGCCATCAGCTCTGGGGAGAAGGAGAAACAGGAGCTCATGCGGGTACAAATCTCTTTGAGTTCTCAGTACATTTCCTGATCAATGACACCCTGAAAGAAGCGTTTAAACGTCGCCCAGGTCACGAAAGGACAAATCGTTACACCTTGAGAGTGTTCTGGGAACACATTCCTACATTCTTTCATCATTAGGACATTGCGTAGAAGATTTTTGTCTCAGTTCCAGGTGTACATATACAAATAGTCAAGCCAACGATAATTCATAATGGCTAAGTACACACTAGAGAAGTAGGCGAACCAATCTATTCAAATAAAAACTGCAGTGAAGTGCTCTACTTGCTGCAAAATGATTGCCTATCTTATTGTCATAATAAGCTAATGTGTTTGAGCAGATAGGAGTGGCTAAGTGTGGTGGGGCTTTTCACTGAAGACGACAATCACCAACAAATTATTTTACAGCCATTATTTGTCTCTTACTCCCACAAAAAATGTATGTAAATTTTTGACAAAATACAGTTGTGTATTGGCATATAGAAGCAGGACACTCAAACTTTGTGAACCATGCCACTTTTTCACGCTTTTCACAAAAGAATTACTTTCAATGGCAAAAGTGATCTTAAAGTGATCAAAAGTGATCTTAAATACTTTTACATTGTTACAAAAACAACTTTTATGAACTTTGAGCTTGAATACTTGAACTTTCCATTCATCAAATATTCCTGAAGTCCAAATATTCAGCATTTCAGCAGTTCAGAGAAAAAATGAGTGAGTGGATTATTTGGTTATAATGTTAATTCATGTAATGTGATATTGGTGAATGTTAGGGCCTGTTTGTTTTCACGCTGAGTGTTTGCACTAGCATTGCGGAGTGTGAAGTTTCCTTGTTTGCATAATGTTTTGTGAACCTACTGCTTTTGAATGTAGGCCTAAAGAAAATATTTGGTTATGTATTTGGTTTGCACTCACTTACCGTAATGTACAAATCTTGTTTAACTGGAGGCTTAAATTTCATCGAGTTTCCCCTGTGTTGTTTATACATTTTGACATGTTAATTGTAGCAACACAAATTTAAAGAAGCCAGCGAAGACAATGTGTTTTGCCTCCTATTGGCAGTGCAATCAAAATTAAAATCCCCCTTTTAAAAACGTATTATAGACTTCCTATTTTGTACGTCACCCTTCGGTCCATAGACCCTAATTTTATCTTCTTCTTTTTTTACAGCATAGATGTTGAAATTTCTTCACACTAAAGTTTGGCGCTGAATTTTAAATATGTTTTTACATGAAGTCTCACCAAGGCTGCATATTAATGAAAAATTAATACAATTTAAATGAACTGTTTTATGTTTGTATATATTGTAAATCATTTTAAAGCCTGTTCAGTAGATAATAAATAGTTTATTATAGAAAATAGAAATTTTAAGTAAATACAATTTATTTCAGTGTACATTTCATTTGCTATTATAAAACTGTATTTATTCGTATACAATGGGGCCCAAAAGTCTGAGACCACTGCAAATTTTCTGATATATATATATATATATATATATATATATATATATATATTACGATTTTTTTTTATGTTTTTGAAAGAAGTCTCTTATGGTCACGAAGCCTGCATTTATTTGATCAAGATACAGTAAAAACATTAATATTGTGAAATAGAATGTAAATTATTCCTGGGATTTCAAAGCTGAATTTTCAGCATCATTACTCCAATCTTCAGTGTAACATGATTCTTCAGAAATCATTCTAATATGCTGATTTTCTGCTCAAGAAACATTTGTTATTATGATAAATATTGAAAGCAGTTATCCTTTTTTATATTTTTGTGGAAAGCGTGAAACAGTTTTTTTTTTTGTTTTGTTTTTTTCAGGTTTCTTTGATGATTAGAAAGTTCAAAAGAACAGCATATATTTGAAATTTATTTGAGTTATTGGGAACAATGAAGATATTAATTTCTTAAAAATGATACTATCTGACCCCAAACTTTTGAACGGTAGAGTGCGTTTGGCAGATGGAGTCTTCCCAAATGTCACAGTAGAATATGAAGGGTTTAAACAGCTTTTCCCAAGGTGACCCCTTTTTCCTTGAGTATTATTCCCTCTTGTTTTGTCATTTTTTATTTATATATTTCCAGCTATTCCTCACACTGTTCGACAAGCATATGGAGAGGCGGGCAATGCTAAATAATGCATACCCCCCACTGCAGCTGGCAGACCTCTTCCGTCATTCGTGTGTGTTCCCCCGTAACATGCTCACTCATAGCTTTGTGTTTCTTTCTTGCAAATAAACTCTCCTCCCTGTAGACTCACTGCCTCTCTTTACTCGTCACTTAACAATCACACAGGTAACTTCAGTTCTGCTTAAGCCCCTGTCGGCAGTTGTCATCTCAGAAATCTAAATCTAAATCTAAATGTTCTGTCTGCAATGAATATTTGTGAGAGAACGGTAAATAGAAGTCAAAGATTTTCTGACCTCACAATGTTGCTCAAAGGGACAAAATCACACGCTGACATCTGGTTATTGTGTTTTTCTTTTAGAAACTGGCTGTGCTGAAGGATGATTTCCAGTTAGATTATGGCTCTCAGTCTGACCTGTGGGCCAGCAATCCGTCCCTGGCCAACTCAAACCTCTCTCTGCCCCGTGTCTACTCGGACGCAGAGTCTCAAACAGACATCCCTGCTGAGGTGAGAGACGGCCTTCAGTGCTGGGCTTTACATGCTTGTGAATGATGCATCACTTTAGTGTCTTAGTGGTTTCACAATGTGCAAGTCATTTGTAGAATAAAATGTCTTTTATATTAGCAGAGAAGTTTTTTTTTTTTAAAATTGTGATTCTTTTTTAATTAGTTTGTATCAAGCTCAAATAAACTGGCTGAGAAGGTACGACTGAGCCTGAAATATGAGGAGGCGAAAAGAAGGTAACTGTTTTTCTTTTAAATTTTCTTCTAAATTATTAGTTTGTAGCAAGTGGTCAGGAAAGTTTTTTTAATCAGTAATGCCAATATTTAAATTACTATGTATGTATATGTATGTATATGTATGTATGTGTGTGTGTGTGTGTGTATATATATATATATATATATATATATATATATATATGTATATACTATCGTTCAAAAGTTTTGGATTGGTACGATTTTTTAAATGCTTTTAAAAGAAGTCTCTTATGTTCACCAAGTGAACATGTATGTATTTATTTGATTAAAAATAAAAAAATATATAAAAAGCTAAATATTTTTACAATCTGACACTGAAGACTGGAGTAATGATGGTGAAAATTCAGCTTTGCATCACAGGAATAAATTACATTTTAAAATATATTCAAATAGAAAACAATTATTTTAAATTGTAATAATATTTCGCAATATGACTGTTTTTACTGTATTTTGATCAAATAAATGCAGCCTTGATGAGAAGAAGAGACTTGTTTTAAAAACTTTGAAAAAGACCCCAAACTTTTGAACGGCAGTGTATATATGTATATATATTCACCCAAATGTTTGATACCACTCTGAAAATCTGTGATCCAAAATGTAATTTAAATCTGGAAATAAACTATACGTTTAAGAAAATTGTAAAACAAAGAAATAATAATGACATTAAAAAAAGAGAAAATATATGAAATTTTTTATTTCTGAGACACGTCAATTAACCAAAGGCCATTCCAAATACAGATTTTTTTTATATATATATATCCAAATGTATATACAGTATTTATATGTTTTTTTGTTTTTTTTTTCATTTGAGAGTGTATGTGTGTGTATTTTTATTTATTTATTTTTTATTTAAATTTTGTAATATTAGTAGTGGTTTCAGACTTTTGGCCCCACTGTATAGCAAATGAAATGCACACTGAATTAATTTTTTCTCAAAATTTGAAACAAAATTTCATCTACTAATCAGGCTGTAAATCAGGGGTGTCAAACTCAGTTCCTGGAAGGCCACAGCCCTGCAGAGTTTAGCTTCAACCCTAATTAAACACACCTGATCAGCTAATCAAGTCCTTCAGGCTTATTTGAAAACTGCAGGTGTGTGTGTGTTGAAGCAGGGCTGGAACAAAACTGTGTAGGGCTGTGGCCCTCCAGGAACTGAGTTTGACACCTGTGCTGTAAATGGATTTTGAAATCAACCTGTCACTGTATTGATCTCTCTCAATAGTTGCATGTTTAACTTTCTTTACATTGCCTTATTCACTTTGCTGCTCAGGATTGCAAATATTGAGGTCCAGATCGCTAAGCTGGATAGCGAGGCATGGCCGGGCCTGCTGGACCCGGAGAGAGATCGCTTAATCCTCATCAACGAGAAGGAAGAGCTGCTAAAGGAACTGCAGTATGTAACGCCGCGCAAGCGCGCGCCCAGCGAGGCAGAGAAGATCGAATCCGAAAAGAAACGACTCGAGAAGGACCTGCAAGCTGCACGGGACAACCAGAGCAAAGCACTGACCGAGAGGTGAGATGGTTAACTGGGCCAGTAGAGCTCCGTGTATTTGGTTCCAGTGGTGTATTTCTTTGGTTACACAACGGCACCATAGAATGAACATGTTAAGTTCATGCAGGAATGAAGGCCTTCCTACTATCTAGAAAGTCCTGGAAATTGATTCTCTATTTTCTGTTGAAAAAATCTATAATTTTTTCTCTTTATGCCCCATTTTTTTCAGTTATAAATAAATAAATAAAATCCTTTTCCAGCCATTGCAAATGATTGTAACCGTCATGGAACCAACATGAAAAATCATGGAAATGATTGATCAGAAAGTGTGGGAATGAGGATCGCCCTTTGCAGAATTCGAAACTAAAATCTTTTTGTCCTGATCTTTAGTTCTTTAATCACTAGGCTACACAATCCACTTAATTTACTGCTGGAATGCACATCTGACCCATTGTTTTTCCTTTCCCTGACAGCATGTTAGAGCAGTTCACCTCAAAAATCTATTCTAGCGTGAATGATAAAGGCGTCATTATTGTGGAAACACACAATACCAACTCTGAAAGCCTCTTTTAGACTTAAAAATGTTGCCTGAAGGCTTGATGCACAGAGGCCGCACTCGCAAAGATATCTGGAGTTAAGCTAAACGAGCAGCACAGCAGTCACTTTGTCCATTTAATTCACTGCATGTCCCATTCATTATAATGGCGCAATTTGGTTTTGTAAATCAAGGCCTAAAATGGCAGAAATTGAAAATTGCAAATGGTTCATAAAAGTCTATTAGTTTACTGCTTGTGGTTTGTAGCAAGTCTTGCACTCTTAGGCCCTGTTTACGCGTGGTACTAAGACGTTTAAGAAGTCAAAATGGTACAGACAGAAGGCTGTTAAAATTTTATGTCATCTTAGCTGAGCATTCAAATGCACAAATACTTTCATAATAACATAAGCCAACTGGAATGAAGAAAGTGATCAGTGTGATTAATGCTCAAAATGATAAGCAAGCGCTGCTTTGTTTATGGTTTGTATATCTGCAGACCTAGTTTCGGTTTCCCTTTTTGAATGACGGAAATAGAATATTGACACCTGCTGATAGACAGATATTTACTTTGACGCAGGAGTAGAACGCACATGCTAGTTGACAGTCGCCTTTAGCACTTTTGGTGTGTTCAAGCGCAGTTTTTTGGCCGAGGCGAAAACACAGTCAGCTTTCGTCGGCACTAGTTCTTTGACGTCGGCTTGGTGTGTCCCGGGCTTAAGACACCGTTTACATAGAACCCGTTTACAGTAACGTCTACTAGTGATCCGATCGACCAAAATGCATCTTAAAACCATGTGTAAACAGGGCCTTAGAAGAACCACCTGCGTTTTCAGATCAGGTTGCTTAGGCGAGAACCAATTTTTTGCTTGATTCACTCACTATCTTTCATTCTCTCTTTCTGTTGGTCTTATTCTCACTCGTTCTCTCAGTTATTTGAACAGGGTCCTTGTTCTCTACTCTAGATACTGTATCCTCGTTTAGCTTGGCGTCTGCACTCTTCCTGTAACCTGAGCTGCACAAACGCTGGATCTAGGTTGAACACAATAGATGCCTTCTTCATGCGCTGCTGTTGAATAACAGACCAACATCATTTTATCAAAAGAACCACAGAAAGACTATATATACATTAAGAAAATTAATGGGGTTGATTTAAAATTGTCTTACATTTCTTCTTATTTTCTAAATTTTATATATATATATATATATATATATTTATATACACACACTATAGTACTGAGTCACCAAGTTATCTGTGTTGCTTTGCTCAGGTTGAGGCTGCACTATAGGAGAAACAAACTAGTGAAGGAGCTGGAGGAGACAGTGAGGTTGGCGTCTTCCCTGCACACCCAGCTGAAAAGGTATCGTCCAACCCTCACATTTACATAAAATGGACAATGCAAATAATACTCATAATATGGACAACATATAATATTTGCTTTTTCTCCCTGTTGTCTAATTGGGATTCACCAATGTTAATCAATTCTGGCCAATACTGAAAAACTGATAATTATAGTCACATTACTGTTACTGCCAGTAACCCATAAATGTCGGTTATTAACATTAAAGGGATAGTTTGGCCAAAAATGATATTTAACCCATGATTTACTCACCCTCAAGCCGTTCGAGATGTCAATCTTTTTTCAGACGAACACATTTTCAGTTAATTTAGAAAATGTCTTAGAACTTTCAGTGGTTATAATGTCAAGTTATGGGGTCCACCTCCTTCAAGTCCCAAAATGTGCATGCATCCTTCATAAAAGTAATCCATCCGGCTCCAGGGGGATAAACGAAGGCCTGGAGCCGGATGGATTACTTTTGTGAAGGATGCATGCACATTTTAAATATCATTTTTGGCTGAACTATCCCTTTAAATTGAAAAAGTATTAATACTATATACTAAAAAAAGTTAAATCAATCATTTGATATGCTACAAGTGAAATTATAATTCTTTGTATAATATTATAATGTACTATATGAAAAATCTATATTTTAAGATATGTCAAACATTTAACAGTGTTATGACATTATTAGTTCTTTTAAAGGATAACTTTAAAGGATGAGTTCAGGTCAACCAAAAATGAAATAAATGTACTTATTTTCATGTCTTCCTAAACCCAGAGACTTTTGTTCATCTTTGGAACACGAAGACATTTTTCATATTCTCATCAAATACTTATTTATATTATTATTATTATTTACAAACAAGTCATTTTTGTCTATCCATCAGAAGTCCATTTTTCAAGCTTCAAAAAGTTCTAAAACACATTGTAAAAATAAACCATACATATCAAGTTGCTTTATATGATGAAGCAGGCTTTTAATTTAGGCTATTTGAATCTCTGCACATACATGGATCACATCAAATATGATAAACAAGCTCAAACGTAGGAATTAAAATCAATTCAGTTTGACCAATGAGGTTTCTTATCGCACATCAAGCATGCAAGGTTGATGATGACAGAATTTTTATGACATATATTTTTGGTTGAAATATCTTTTTTAGTGAGCATTAACTATTCCACAAAGAAAATCTTAATGTAAAAATACAGTAAATTGACCTTCAACGAATATGATACTGATATATTGTACATCCCTAGACCATTTATATATATGTAACAGTTTTGGATATTAGCAGGAAGAGGAAGCTGCATATCATAAGAACTTTTCGTCACTGTATATGATGTAATGACTTTGCAATACTATTTATGATGTAATGACTTTGCAATAAGAATGCTCAGAATATCAGAAGAATCAGACTTTTGAAGTTATAAAACTATGCAACCAAGCGCTCTTGTTAATTTTAACAATAGCTTTGCTCTTACTTTTTATCATGACTAATGCCTAATTCATCCTCAGCGTCTAGTTGAGGCACATCAAAGGCTTGTTGCATGAAGGAACAGTCCCTTGTGTGTTTCACTAGTGAGCCTGCTACGCCTTAATTAGCATGTTTGCTTTAAAGCAGAATGCATTTGGTGTCAAGTTTTGAAATAGAGTTGAGTGAGACGATATTGGGCTGCTTTCCGATTAACTTTCCTTCTCCTTCTGTCTCTTTCCTTTGACGCCAAAACTCCAGTCTGTCTGCCAGCACGCTGTCATGTTCCTCGGGCAGCAGCCGTGGATCGCTGACTTCCAGCCGAGGATCCCTGGCCACCTCCAGCATGGGCTCCACTTCCTCTCTCAGCTTCACCGACATCTACCTGGAGCAGCCCGAACTGGGCGACCCTGACTTCCAGAACAAACTGGACTCTATTTTGCAGGAGGGAAGCGCCTCTGGTTACAGGCCTTCGAGTTCAATCACCACAATCCATGAGAATGAGGTCTCATCCTCCTCCGGGCAGGTGGGCGGTGGGCCGGGGGTGGCCCAGAGAACACAAGTGCTGAGGCTTTCGGAGACCCCTCACTCCATGAGCTCCCTGTCCCCGCGTTCCTCGCTGTCCTCCCTCTCTCCTCCTTGCTCGCCCCTTGTTACTGATGCTTCCTTCCTGTCAGGAGAGGCCTTTTCTGGCCCGGCCTCACAGTTGGATTTAGATCTGCAAACCAGGCTGATGGAGCTCCGGCTTGAAGAGGACCAGCAGCAGGGGCAGCTGGCTTACCGCGACAACAAACAAGACAGCATTATGGCCGCAGTAGAGTCTTCGAAAGGTACATTGCTCAAAATGTTTTATTGCTTATCAAAATCATGTGACGTGATCTAGCAAATCAAAGTCAAGTGGTGCGAACAACACCCTGCAGACCCTCATGACTGTGTCAAGGTGTATAAGTCTTAAAATATCAGATCATTTGACCTTTTTATGAAAAGGCAAGGTTCGTTCAGGTTGTAAAATGTGAAGCGGAGCAATACATTTTTGTAAGAAAAATATCCATATTTATAATTTTATCAACTGTAATCACTGGCTTCCGGTAGAGGCCGTATGTGAGTCTAGTTCCGGTGGAAGAGTGACCTCTGACCCGACGCAGGATGTAGGAGTAGCGTAAGCTTTGACGCCTCTCGCGGTTCAAACTAATAGGGCTGAGCAACAAACTCGTGCTCCTCAGACATTTCTTTTGAAAAATTTCCGTTTTTGACTTCTAATTCTTGAGCGGTGTTTTGTTTTGCTCGATCCTCTGCTCTTCCGCGTTCGTCAATATGTCATGCGTCGGGTCAGAGGTCACTCTTCAGCCGTTACTGAAAGGCAGTGATTATAGTTTATAAAGTTATAAATATGGATATTTTTCATATAAAAATGCATCGCTTCACTTCAGAAGGCTTTTATTTACCCCCTGGAGCCGTATGGATTACTTTTATGATTGATTGATGTAGGGCTGCTCGATTATGGAAAAAATCACAATCACGCTTATTTTGGTCAGTATTCAAATCACGATTATATAACATGATTATTTCACGTGACTTTGGGAACGTGTTGCATTTATTAAAAAGACACCTTTCAACAATTCTTAAAAAATCGAAATTTGAACATTTATTGTACTTGAACTATTAAAATAAATAATATAACAGATAGTACTTCAATTAGTATTTTAATAATTCCCGCAGGTCTACCACTTATAATGCGGAAAATTCCCATGCAAACATTGATTTACTTTAGCAAGTAGATTGTATGAGTAGCCTAAATTAATCCACACAGATTATAAAATCAAATCAATCATTTTAAAACTTTCTCCAAGACGCAATTTCACAAACCGTGTGAGTGTTCAGCGGTGCTGTCTGCTCTCTCTCTCTCTGTCTCTCAAAATGGGTTGGACAAGACGGCAAGCGTCGAAACTACACTCTCGCGTTTAGGAGTCGGGACATGACGGAATTGTCACTTGCACAATTGGACCAGCATTGCATCGTAACTAAAGTTGATAATTTTTACTTCTTTTTAAGTCTTATCAGTTTAAACATTCAAGCCGAGGGAGTTTATGGCTTCGGGAGGGGCGGATGTGTGCTTCATTCAGAACACAATATGGCAATATGACAACAGAACATGGCAAAATAATCGTTTTTACTCGACTGTACTATTTTGGCGAAATTCAATTAATTGCACAGCCCTAGATTGATGTGCTTTTTTGGGCTTCAAAATCTGAGTTATTATTCACTCCCATTATAAAACTTGGAAAAGCCAGGATATTTTTTAATTAAACTCCCAATTGTGTTTGGCTGAAAGAAGAAAGTCAAATACACCTATGGCTTGAGGATGAGTAAATTATGAGATATGAACCTTTAATAGGCACTATTAATAAAAATTTGTCTTCTCTGTGTTAAGGACATTGCCACATTTGACACCGTCATTGGTTACCGGAGTTCGAATATGGTTGTTATTTCAGCTGTTCGTTCATACAAATATGTTTTCAAGCAGCTATTTTAAACTGCTGAATGAACAAAACATTTTAAGGCTCACACCTGTAAACAAATACCGACAACAGCTAATTTATCAAATAATCGTTAGATCTATCTGCTAATCTGGATATGATTATCTAATAGATTAATTGATTATTAATGTTTGAATATAACATTGAAAGAATAATGGTTCTGGTTATTATTTATGGTAAGCTAACTAAAGGATCAATCGACAAATCAAAAATAATCGATAGATTACTTGTTAAAAGTGATTGTTAGATGAATCGACTAATTAGGGGGGGGGGGGGGGGATTGCTAGGTTAATCCATATTAAAATAATGGTTAGTTGCAAATTGATACTTTTCTTGAAAATGGTATAATTTTTTTCCAAAACCACATGAAACAAAGAATACATGTCTAAAAAGAACTGCAAGATTTTCCTTTTCCTTCATCATGGACACACTTCATTTGTCACTGGCAACCCAGAATTCCACCTGAAACTAGAGAAACCCTCTGAAGGTCTAGTACGTTAGGGTAGATTTTCAGCTCACTCCCAACTCGCCCAGCAGGTGAACTCACTCGAGCTCAGGAACCTAAAACCTTTCCAGAGTGACACATTCTCACATTTCTACTCGCCCTTTTTCTGTGCTTGAAGACTCTGTTACGCAAACGAGGGTGTCCGCGCCTGGATCGAAGAAGGCGGGAGTAACGTCAGCGGTGTCTGACGAATCGGTTGCAGGAGACAGTGGGGTGTACGAGCCCTCAGAGAAAAGGTAGGCCACTAGAGATTTATTATCAGTGATGTTTTTTCACAGACCCTGATTTGGATAGTAAAACGGTGCTGTTCATTCCCCCAGGCCTGGGCTTCCTGTCGAGCAGCTGCTGGGTTATGATGACGTGAGCTCGGCGAGCAGCGCTCAGATCCAACTCGGCCTGAAGTATGAAGCGAAAGAGAAGAGGTTCACAGTGTTCGTAATGCAGCTGTCCAACTATAGCGCTCTCTCCCTGCCAGCCAGCCAGAACATGTAAGGATTGCGCGCTCTCAGCCAGCTTCATTTAAAGTTGATGGAGAGACATTAATTTTAATCAGCAGGATGTAATTTTGATGAAGCACCTCTGCAAGGGAAATGTGCAGGGTTTTACAAATGGAATTAACCCGTCCAATAGTTGTAAAATGGTAATATGAAGTGGAGAAATCGATTCACAGATACTTTAAGATTCTTTCTCAAATGATTGTGGATCAATCCACTAAAATAATTAAACATGACAGTGCTTGAAAGTCAGAACAGGCATTTTTATTATGGCTTTTATGCATATTTACACAAGAATGTAGCAGCAGGCCACCATAAAACCCCTGCATTTTTGCTTTTGAATTTGAGATGCATTGAGAATCATTTTGGAACGCGACTTCTTGAATTGACATTTTATTTAATCATTTGATGCTTCAACCCAAAATAGATTTTTCCACCTCCAATTTTTTAATTGAAACCCACCAGTTGAGAACCACTGATCTATGATTGGCCAATTCTTGTTTTATTTTGGCATGTACAGTACATGCCCATCCGGTGTAATGTGGCGCCAGGCGCGAAGCAAATGTTTTTTGCTAGTTTCAGCCCAACGCAGTTATCATTTTCACTATTTATTTATTTTTTGTTATTTAAAGAACACGTTAGTAATGTGAGCCTATAGGCAGGTCTACAACGCGTACACACACAAACACAGGGACGCACAGCAGCACAAACATGCCAAATATTACAAATAAAAGGATTACAATGTAAAAGATTAATATTGTGTACATAAAGATATGGTGGCTTCCGGCTTGTCCCGTAGATGGTCTGCTTGCGCTCTTTAACGTTGCGCACGAGCAGATCTGTTTGCTCTCTGGAGTCTTTCTGCTTGCAAATTCCAGCATGTAAATAGCGAATCCGCCATAGCTCGAGCGCAACTAGCTTTTAAAGGGAATGGGAAATTACACTCTGATTGGTTTATTGCATGTTACGCCCAAAACACACCCATTGCTCATTAAGAAAAAAGGGACAACCCTTTTAGACCAACCTTTTTCCCGTTGTCAAACTAGCAAAAGTGGATTCGGATACGCCCTAAGTGCGCTTGCGCCGTGCGCTTTAGACTATGCGCTTAGATCCTTAAAATATGGCCCCATCTCTGATTAGAATAGATTTTAACTTCTGTTGGGTTTAATCTATTGCAGATATGTTCGTGTGGTGGTGCTGCCGTGCTCCGAACCCGTTCGCTGTTTGTTCCGCACCCACAGCGCTCTTCCGCAGGAACCCTTAGAGCTCAAGGAAGCGTTTAGCCTGCAGATGTCCTCCACTGCTCTCAGACAGAAGACCCTACGCATTGATGTCTGTACCACCAGCAAATCTGGCCGAGAAGACTGTCTAGTGAGTGTCTGATCTGAGATTGAGCAAACAGCATGAGGGCTGAACATCAATAAAGTGTCTAAAGTGTATTTTTTTTGTCTTGAAAGGCTGGTGCTCAGATCAGTTTGGCTGATGAAGAATATTCAGAGGAGTGGTGCACCAAGTGGTACAACCTCCTCAACTGCACGTACATGCCAGAAATGGATAGAAAGCACAAGGAAACAGAGGTCTCCGCTCAGCAGGAGCTGGTAAAACACACACACACACACACACAATGCTTAAGTCATTTTACCTCACCACAGCTAAATGCTTTACTAACATTTCTTGGAAACGGTCTTGCCAAACTGCTAAGCTCATCAAGGAACATGGAGTATTTATAAATATTATATCCATTTCTTGCGTCATTCAAATGAAGAAATGGATTCTTTCTTGCCTAAAAAGTCCTTTCTGCTTTATAATACTGTTGATAATCAAACTACATAGAATTAGTTGCTTCACTTCTTATTAGCAGTTTTGAATTTGCAAACAGCCTGTTCTGTTATTATGGTTATTATATCTAGATTTTACTGGTACTTTCCACGAATAAGGAACAAAATAAGGCCTGAAGCCCTTCTATCTTGTGAGATGATTTTTGTTACTTTCTAGCAATAAACTTCAATAGATATCAACATTAAGTAGATAAAATCTGGAATAAAAAATAAAAATAAAAATGTGCAAATGTGAGAAGGTGATATTATAATATTACTTTAATTTAATTCAATTGATAATTTAAAAATTGTAGTTTTGACATAGTGAAAATTATTATGTAGTTTGTTTTGATGAATTGTTGTGTAGAAGATCAAAACCTCTAAGTTGGTACAGACCAAAATCATCATTTTACAAGGAGTTTTTTATATATTTAAAAATATCTACCTTGCATTCTAGGTTAATTTTATGTTAAATAATAGTTTATCCATTTCTTCCAACAAAATCATGTGCTTCTAAAACAGTAACAGGACACAAAATTGTACTCTATTCATAAAAAAGTGCCTTATTGCATTTTGCCAATAATTGGCCAAAGTATTACATTTAGAAAGTATTAGATACAATTAGCATGCATCTGTTACCAGCAGGTATAAGACAAATTGAAAGTAAAAAACTGCAGAAAAGCCTAAATCAAGGATGTTTTTAAATGTATAATAATAATCTTTATCCTTTTATTTATTTTTAGGCTTCAGCTCCCAGCACCTCCGAGAGCGCCACTGCACACCTTGAGAACGTTCCTGTGGAGGACTGGTACGTTACCTGCCACTACTTGTGACGAAGCACCAATATAATAAGCTTTAATTCATTTCAGCACAGCTGTCAACTTAACAATGTGTCAGTGTGAGTCTGGGTGTCACATCATATCCAGGATCCCACCCAGGATCAAACCAAGCAATTAACAAGCTGTTTGAATCTCATATTCCTTCTCTTTCTTTACCAACCCCTATTTTCCTATTGACTGACCTCCTTTCTGCTGTCTCGTGGGAATTCATCACAGTGGGAAGGCACACGATGACTCACTTTCCCTGGTGTTTGATCTGCTCAGCCAAAATTACATTAGTAACATAAACAGGATGAACAACTGATCCAAGGGCAGTGCATGAGCAATACTGAGTGGCATTCCTCTCTCATGCCATTTTCTGGACTCTTTCGGTACACATGTGTATCGAAATTAGCTCACCTTGCCTCTTTTGGATTGGCTGAAGGGCAGTCTCATGATTATAACCAAAACTGCACTTTACAAAGCCTGTTTGTTTTAGACGATGATTCAACAACAACCACCTGTCATGGAAATTAAAAACAAGGAAAGGAATGTGGCATGGCAGCATTTTTCGAGAGCATTTTCCACCCTCACTCTCTCGCTTCTGAAAGGTTGCAGACTAGATTAGTAAAAGTGTTGCTCTTTTAGGATCATTACGGTTTAACTCGGTTGCATTTCTTAAAACACAACAATAACTTTCTATTTAATTCGGAGCACTGTGACTGTCAGTACTGATGGTCTGATTACAGCAGTGGCAACTACCAAAAATGTAACTTAAAAAAGCTAACTAAAAAAAAGAAGCCAAATAATGAAAATGTAATTGCAGCTTCTACATGTGTTAGTAGATTTTAAAATAGACAGACTATGGCCACGTACATACTACAGCTAAATTTGTTTGTCGGATCACCTTTTATTGCTTAATTCTGTTCTGAACACACAAACAGTTTAGCAGTTAGCTTTTTCTTAATGAATTAACTCCCGAAAAATTAATGTTTTAGCAAAATTCTACACAGTGTGTACAGAACGGAACTGAACAACTAGTTGTTAATGACGTATTCAAATGCACATCAGAGGCATTACTCTCTTCTGTATGTCTTTACTCTTCTTGACTTGTGTTGACAGACATCAAGCTCAAACAAACAGCCCAAAACGCTTAATAATTGTGTTAAAGTCCCCCTGTAGTCAATAATTTTATCCTTTAAAACTCATCTTTGATCACCAAAATTACATATTTAAAAGTTTTTTTCCTTGAAAAAAATTCTTCATGCCTTAAAATAGCTTGAATGTAACTCTACAACCTTGCCTCATTTAGTATACGTGGTTCTATGAATATGCAAATTAGCCCCGTGCATAAAATATTTTCATGGATTTTGCATCGCATTCAACTTTAAATCCACCGTGTTGACTAATATAAAACTGCTAAGTTTGGAAGTGAGTAAACATTGCTTCATGTGTCAAAATATTAATAACGGTCGGATAATGGACCTTCTTTGTCTGTGAAGTTTTGCTAATGTGACCACATCTTAAGAAAACTACATTCATTTACAAAGAAATTACTTAAATTGGACAAATTAAACTTGAACTTTGATAGTAATTGTGTTGTTGTAAGTATAATGCATGAATATATAGATAAAGTACATAGCAAACAATAATAAGCAATTTGTGGGTACTAAAAGAGATGGAAACTAAAAGTAACGCTGACACTAAAGGAAAGCAAAACTAAAAGTAGTCATTTTCGGAAGATAAAATGGAATTACTTAAAGGTGAAGTATGTAAGATTTTTTTATGTTACTTAAAAACATGTTTTATGTTTATGGAATACATCCTCTTAACCCAGTTTATTGTTCATTGACTGTTATTAGTATGACATTCATGGGTTTATCTCTCCCGAAAGTAAACATTGAGAAAAGATTGAGCGGTCTGCTCAGACCTGTCAATCTCTTTCCAGCTCAACCAATAGGGAGAGTTTGGGGCGTGGCTACTGTAGCAGGCGCAGCCAGAGAGTGTTTGTTTAGCCGACGTGTGGGACCATGACTGACACGTTACACAGGAAAATCATCCAGCTTTGGGTACTGGAGTGCAAGCCAAATTTCGAACCTTTAAAGATTAAACAACCAGGTCATGAACACGTCAACGCGAATGGGGCATTGCGATGCAACGCACTACAATGGACGTTTCAATACGACATCATCATGTGCACGTTCAGAAAGACAATTGTTCCTGTTTATATTTTTTTCATTTTGATGTGTCAAGTGTATGCAGTCTCAAATATTTGTGGCGCAACATGTCCAAAATGCGGTCGGTGCAGATATGCACCGGATGGGTTTATTATAAGCGAGATGCTCGCGTTCACTCTAGAGAGAGTGTTCGCCTACTCATGAAACATAGCAACACAGCTAAAAGTATTCCTTTATATGTACCTGTTGTGTTGAGACATGCCTTCACAAGCTCCCCTAAGACCTGTGTTTTTGATGTTTGAGATAGGGCAGGCATGGGGCACAAAAGGGGCGTTTGCAGAATATGCTGTATTTTTGTACTTCTTTGCTTGTAATTAAGCAAAATAAAAGCTATTTGTGCACATTAAAACAACCTAAAACAAAACTAAAAGGAAAATTGTATTAGATTAGATTAAATAAAAATGATAATGTCTGAGCCATAATAACCCTGGTGTCAAATGGCATATTTGTGATCTTATAGGCCCACAGAGGCATTAGATGGTGACGTGTTTGTGGATGGAGAAGGTAGTGATGTTGAGGAGGGTGAGGAGTTCTACCCCGATGAATGCCAGTGGGAACAGGAGGAAGAGCCGGTTAAACTTGGACCAACAGCAGTCATAACGGAAAAGGTGACAGCCATGATTCATTTACACAGCAAAGACTTTCACATTGCTTTTATAGACGTTTTTGTTGTACCTTTCCATTGAAACTTGCTGACATCCTCTCTTTGCCTCATAAGGTGAATAAGGAGACAAGTGTGGACGGACTCCCCCATTCTGCTAATGTAGTTCGGCCCAAGGAGCGACGACACGATGTTCATCAGCAAAACCCTTTCATGCGAGGAAACACCATCATCCGGTCCAAGACATTTTCACCTGGACCTCAGAGCCAGTATATCTGCAGGGTGAGAACATAGATTCACACACAAATGTATTTAGATATTGAAATTATTATTAGAGCTCAATATTCAAAAAATGTTTTAACCTATGCCCACATTCATCAAATCACCAGATCAACCGCAGCGACAGTGACAGCTCCACCCTTTCTAAGAAATCTCCATTCGTCCGGAACGCTTCTGAGAGACGCAGTGTTCGAATGAAGAAGGTAACAGATGAAAATATTGCACATTTACATCCACTCGTTTGGGTAAAAATCGTACGATTCTTATGATTTAAAACCAGTTCAGAGACCCCATGGTTCTTTAATAGCTAAAAAAAAAAATGCTTTACATTCAGGTTGATGCTTCATTTCTTATGCCAATCCTATGAGAATTGTCCTAATGAAATAATAATCCTATTAAATCCAAAAATTCTAATTGATAAACACACTTCAACCAACTCAAATTGGGCCCCAAACATATAAATCATGCAGTTAATCTCAACAGAACATCAGAAATAGAATTAAATTCCATTAAGGGATTGCATTGGATTTTCTTAGGAAATTGCATGCATTTCACTAACCCTAAAGCTAAACACTTTCCTTAGAAAGGGGAGTTTAAGCTTATTAGCAGCAGTTTAATATTTAATACAGACATTTCTGTGCTGACCTGAGGTCAGTGTTAATGAAGTACAGTCTCAGAGTGAGGAAATGGGTTTGCTGAGCCCCTCCAGAGGGCCTTAAATAGTCTAGAAAGGTCAGGTTTGCTCTCACTGTGCCTTAGGAGAACACATTACATTGAGTCTTTTAAAGCAGTGTCATAGTGAGAGTGTAGCTTTTGAATTTATTTGCCTAATGAGGACTGTACAGAGAGCTTCAGTGATTTATACTACAGGCGTTTAACCCATAAAAGGGGATAAAGTACCACCTTCTTTTAAAGCAGTAATATAAAATATCACACATCCCATCCTAAAAATGTGAGGTAAATGGTGGTGTGGTGTTAGCAAGCATGAAATTAAAGCATGACAAATTAAGTAGAAACTGCATTTAGTTCCACAGACTCTTCAATAAAAAAATAAAAATAATTATACATAATTTTATATATTACATATCATTTGAATTTTATATATAAGATGTAAATTTTTCTACTGTAGTCTTTTAATCTGAAATAAACTATGTGCAATGTATATAATATATTGTTATCATAATGGAACATGCTTCAAAACCCAGTTATTGTGTCAGTAAATTGGCCAATGCCATTTTTTTTTTGTGAGCCAAACAAACCATGATCAACAAACCATGTTCATTTAGTTATCGCTAAAATCAATAAATAATTCAAATCTGATGTGAACAAGAAACTAACTGATCAGAGATCTGAACTCAAGAGAAAAAACTTGTGAATTGAGGAAAAACTGTACGATTTTGAAGAAGAATTTGCATTAGTGTTCACAGATGTTTGGGTCCTAACAACAACAAACAATGTTTATCTACATATATGTTTCACTAAAACATTTCAAAGCATGTTAAATGCTGTGTATGGACCAGTGATGTTTGACTTGTGATTGGTTGCATAGACTAGTCTTAAAAGTTAGTCATCCCATTTTCTTTCAAGACTGATCCTAACTTTTTAAAGTTTTTAAAGTTACATGAAAAGGTAGACTGTTCTAATTTGAATCAGAAAAGTAAAGTCATAATTGCTGACACCTAAAGGAACTGGCCCTTGATGACACAACAGAGCTATTGAATGAGTTTTCACCCCTCTGTTCTCTCTCGCTCACACACATAGCCACCGATGCAGGTCAAAGGTCTGGACGGGCTTCTGCGCACCTCTCTGGATCTGGAGCTAGACTTGCAGGTGACCCGCACACGGCAAAGCCGACTGAACGAGGAACTGCATGTGCTGCGGGAGCTAAAGCAGCAGTTGGAGAACGCCCGTCTGCAGGGTCAGCACGTCCTCCCCGCATGGGTACAGGAGGACGAGCGCTTTCGTCTGCTGCTCAAACATGCAGAGAGACAGGTCAGTCCCAGTAGATTTCCAGAACCAACAAATCCACGAACGGCACGTCATCCGGTCCAGCTTCTGATTTTGATTCGCCATTCTCTCCTCAGACCCAGGAAGAGCAGCTACAGGAACAGAGGGTAGAGAAGATGATGCGAGCGGCGGCCAAGGATGTGCACAAGATCCGTGGACAGAGCCTCAAGGAGGTCCCTGGAGTCCAGTCCTTTAGGTGGGCATCTGTTGCTAATAGGGGTGTAACGGTTCACAAAAATGTCCGGTACAGATCTTTTGGTTCGTTATGCACGTGTACAGGACGAATACAGTGATGTTTTAACCCACTGCGTGTGCAGAACTTCTCTGTATGCATCCAAGCCACTGTTTCTGAACTGATCCTAAACATTATCTTAAGTCATTGGGGAGGGATTCCAAAACCTTGTTGTCTAACTGCCTATATAGGCAGCTACCTTCTAAGTCAGCATGTTAAACTGAAAAGAAAGTCCTTAAGCGACTGATCTGGAGCAACTCCATGTGACACTCAAATAGCCCTCTTCTGCTGATCTTCAACTCACAGTTGAGTCTGGAGTTGCTAATGAACGATTTTTACAGACTGTGATGAAGGGTTAGTTCACTCAAATACGAAAAAGCTGTCATTAGTTACTCACCCTCATGTCGTTCCAAACCTGTAAGACTTTCGTTCATCTTCGAAACACAAATTAAGATCTGAGAGATTTCTGTCTCATAGCATTGACATATCAACTACCATTTTGACGCTTCAAAATGTTCACAAAGAGATCGTAGTTTTCAAAGACGTTGAACCATTTTTCGATTATTTATGATTTACTTCACCAACTTCATTGCAATGCATTATGGAAATGCCTTCCATTTGAAGGATATATGCAATGCTACCTTAAAATTTGCCAAAATTAGGTGTCTTGGAACACATTTGGAGCGCATCTTTAAAATGCTTTCATAGGCATTTGGAACGGAGCTAATGTCAAGTAATAACTCTTCTATTGTTTTATATCTGACACCGACCTGTTTCAAGCTCTGCTTATTGTCTGCTGTAACCTCTCTTAGAGAAAAGATGGCCTTCTTCACCAGAGCGAAGATAAACGTTCCTGACCTACCAGCCGACGACGTGTAGAAGATATTCTTCTCAACTGCTTTTGTTTCCATGGAGACAAAACTGACATCTGGCAGTATTATGAATAATGAAGAATGGTGTGACAGGAATATGTATGTTGGGTAGGAAAAATGTCATTTTAAAACACTGGGTTGTAACTCTCAAAACTGAAATTGTATAGATCCGTGTTTTTTTTTTTTTTTAATAGATAGATTTATTTTTAAAATTTCACCATGTTCTGTTACTAATAAGAGTATGTCAGTATCTGTTCTAGGTATTTGAGTGGTCTTTCAAAAACAACAGTGCGTCTTTGAAACGAGTGTGAAACATGCCGCTCTGCTATTGGGCAGGACTGCTTACTGTAACTCTTGAAGATGTGAATACAGATACTTACGGTACTACTTCTGTTCATAGCACAAGGGTTCAGGACTCAAACTTTATGACAAAATGAATGGGCATAAATCCTGCTATTCCAGTCACGTCCCTTTAGAAACAAGCACATTTGTCCACATTTATGTTCGACAGTCTCAAGATTTTTGCAATTGTGTAAATGGTTACAGATGTTAGGAAGCATGAAACTAAAGCATGACGAGTTAACTAGACCGGTTACTAGACTAAATCGATTGCTAACAGCTCTGTGTTCGTTTTGTTAATTGCACATGCAAACAAAGACACGTTTAGTGCAAACGTTCGTAAAATGATGTAGAAACTGCACTTAGTTCCACAGACTCTCAGGTAGAATATCAGATAGTTCACGCACTTTAATAGAAAAAGGCATTGATATAGAGAATAAAGCAAATAAGCACATTGTGTGAACGCAAAGATCATACTATCCCATTGAAGTGAAACCCTGTTTCCCAGCTCTTGTTACATCTTTGGATTCGGTTTTATCAATTTCCCATGTTAGTTTCTACAGTTGCCTGTTGTAATAGTATATCATTTCTACTGGTTCGGACCTCTTCTAATCTAAAAACACCCCTCGCGTCTTTCAACACGTTAGCTTTGCATGTTACTAATAAGCTTCAAAACAAAAGCAAAAGTTATGTCAAACCCTGATATATTTTTATTGATACACCAAATATATTTTTATTGACACACTATAAACAAAGGAGGAAAAAAAAAAAAGGAATTCTATTTTGCATAAGATTTACATAACCATTAAAATTTAACCAAAACCATTAAAATTACTTACAATCTAGTATTAATTTGTTGACAGTTAAGTGTATTTCCCCCCAAATTCTTATAACTGTAATGTGAAGGAAAAGAATGTAATTTATTTTATCATATATATATATATATATATATATATATATATATATATATATATATATATATATATATATATATCTTCTTTCTTTTTTTTGCATTACAGTACACTAGATTTGTGGAGAATTGCCTTGAAAATTCAGTCAAAATCCCAAAATAAAATTATTTTATTGCTGCATGCCAGTAAGGAGCCTTAAGTGTATTGAATCTCACAAAAAATGTTTCATATTTCACACCATAAATAATAGAAAAAAATAAGGAATTATATTTTGGATAAGATTTACCTAAAATCATTCAAATTACTTGCAGTGTGAGATCAATTTGCATTTTCCCCCAAATTCTTATGACTGTAATGTAAATGAAAAGAACAAAATTTATTTTATTTTTATATATAATTATATTAAAAATAATCTTTTTTTTTTGTACTCTTATATGATGAGAACTATATATATATATATAGTATATAAAATATCTTCTTTTTTTTTTTTTTGCATTACAGTACATTAGATTTGGGGAGAATTGTCATGAAAATGCCAAAATAAAATTACAAATTTCTGTCATCTCATATTTTATTTATTTATTTTTATTTATTATTATTATTATCTCCAAAAATATGACCTGGACAATTTTCGTGAGATTCGCACGTTTATGAAGAAAACGATTGAAATCTGGAACCGTATCTTTACCGAGGCAAAGAAACGCGAGCACATCTAGGGCACTGAAAGCTGTGAAGGCACACAGTAGATATTTCCCAGCTTTCCCTGTAAACACTTAATAATGTATCGCACACCACTGCACAGTTTGTTTGTAACATTTACTCACACGGAGGGAGTCACTGGTGATTTTGCGTTATGTAAATGAGCTATTTGCTCATCTAATATTGATTTTCACTAAACTCTTCATCTACAGTATCTTGCTAGTATGTGACTGTAAATGTTACTGCCATCATGTCATAAAAATCCCTTTTCAACGTAACGATAGCTTTGCATCACAGGCCAAGATGTTAATCTGAATTAATGTAGCACTTTAAAAAAAGAAAAAGCCCCAATTCTTGTGACCCCTTATTTGATACTGATTTACAGTATTTTTACATAATTTTGTCTCAATTTAACCAGTTATGGATGGCATTACCAGCCCAATTCCATTGATTTTGCTCACATTTAAAATGTTACGTGAAATCAATCTTACAGTTGTGCTCTCCTCATGTTTTCCATGTAAGTTAGATCTTCCTGTGCTTCATTATGCCTTTGTTTCTCAAGGAAACATTGAATGTACTGTCATTTGCTCAACCCCAGATCATCAACTAATAATGTTGTTTTAATTGTAGTAGCATTCATAACACGTATAGGCTTTGATATGCGGCGAAATGATACCACAATGTCCGAAACTAGTGTGGAATCTGTTACGGATGATCCAGAAGCCATCCTTCATCTGCAATGCTCATGCGCATGTGGCCTAGTCTCTTGCTCCACCTAGCGACGTACAGACAGAACTGAACTTGTATTTACTTGTAGCACTCGTTCTGAAACCGTCATTTCACCTAAAATTGGTTTAGGAGATGGAGTTCCCATATTTATTTTGACACCAGACAAACCCAACTGAAGTGCTGCCCCAAAAGCTTTTAGCCACATTTCCAATTCAAGTAGAAGCATCATATAGCTTTCACCTTAAAGCCATTGTACTCGGTTGTTTTGTCTTGTGCAGCGCGTTTTCTCGTAGATCCTGTAGTTAAACCTAGTTTATTAGAGTACAACCATTCCTTTGTCTTTGTTTCAGCTCTTTTAATGTTATTATTATGACCCATTTAAGACAGTACACTGCCAAACGTATACATCCCAGCTCAGTTTAATACGCTGCTGCGTGATGTATATTTCTCACATTGGCATTTTTAATCAAGGTACTTTTTTATCATTATTTTTACCAGAGTTTTTCAGATTTACAGTTTTTACCAATTTATGGTTATTTGAATGTGAGGGAAGCAGTATATCCCCTTTAAATGTGTACTGTTTACCTGGAAACACTACAGCTGAGCTGATTCTGAGAGTAGTCGAACAAGAGAAATTGTCTTATGTTTTCACTGGTCGTACAGTATGCTTACCGTTCACAGTATGTGTTGGAGAGAGAATTGTCTTGATTGATTAGGTGCTCTTCGACTATCAAATCTGAGGTTCATAAGGACATAATATTTGGCTTTTTTATTTGGACACTTGGTCCAATCATGCCTAAATCATGTAATACTTGCTTAAAATAATCAAAAGAAAAAAAAAAAAAAAAAAACGCTGTCAGTATGCTGGTAGTCATGAATGATTCATTTGTTTATTGTACACAGTAGGACTTTTATTCTGAAAACTCCAGTGCATTTAATTTTTTTTTTTTTTTTTCTTGTATTAATGATGAAAAAAAACCTGATCTGATCACAGCGATGGTTGGAGAAGTACAGCTTGTATTTATTGCACTTTTGTGATTTGGGTGTGCTGTCTTTCTTTTTCTTGTGAGACTTTTGAAAGCTGTGAATTTTATCATCGACACTGTACTGTCAACCAGAATTGTAAATATATCACCAGCACAAGAGTATGTTTTGTAGTTTCACAACAAATATAAAAAGTTCCTTTCTTCTAATCTTTATAATGTTTTGTGTGTTTTTGTGTTCTTACTCTCACATTCCTAAAAGATGTATCTGTATTGAGATCGAGGCCAATCAGTTTTCTTCTCATTCCAACTATTATGTGCAGTTACTAACAGTAAAGTATCAGAAAGAAGACTACATATGAGGAATATCACACAAATGACACTGATTCTCAAGAATGGCCTATATATATATATATATATATATATATATATATATATATATATATATATATATATATATAAACATAATAGTTGGTCCAACTTGCTCATAGATGAACGACAAACTCTCACACAACATCTTACATTATATATCCAGGTTCAAAGTTTAATTTAAAGGGACAGTTCACACAAAAATGAAACGTGTCATAATTTACTCGAAACCTGTATGAGTTTCTTTCTTCTGTTGAACACAAAAGAAGATATTAAAGAATGTTGGTAACCAGACAAATACCATGGAAGTCAATGCCGTGAAATGTCTGGTTACCATCATTCTTTAAAATATATTTTATGGTCAACAGAAGAAAGAAACTCAAACAGGTTTGAAACAACTTGAGCCCAAGTAATTGATCGAATTTTCGTTTTTGGGTGAACTGTCGCTTTAAAACATTTAAACTATGTAAATGTAAAGAATACAATATATTACTATGTAAAAAAAAATCCAAACTTTATATCTATCGTGCGTGTGTGTATTTAGGATATACAAAATATTTAATATAAATCAATTTGTGGCTGTGTTTTTTCCCACTGCCAACGACTGAAAGGCTATAGTTTTGGCGGGTATTTTCCCACAATCCCGCTGGACCGGAAGCAGCGCGCTGTGTGTTTAGAGTCGCTGCTACTGCTAGCTGCACAGCGGCTTCTACATCTACGCTGAAGAACACCTAACAACCTGCCAGGTAAATAGTCGTCTGAAACGTTGTGTTACTCCGTATGATATTTGTTTAGTAGCGTCTCATACTCTGGCTAGAATGGAAATGTTGTTTGTCAGCGTGTTTGGCGGCAGCAGACTAACAGAAGCTAGCGTTTTATGCTAATATCAAACCCTTGCACCAAATTCATGGTTGTTATTTTTTTTAAAAACGTCTTTAATGAACAAATAAGATGTAAAATCAAATTAATCTTTAAAAAAAATTGCTATTAGATACTAGGCTGTGAATGGTTAGAGTTAAGTTATCTAGATTAGGTTTAAGACGTTAATGTTAGTGAATATTTAATTAATATATTGTTATATGGTTATTTTAGTATTTCCACGCCTATGAGCGTTACATTTTGAATAAATGATAACCGAGTTTGCTAGTAGTTTGTTTGGGTCTGGAAACGTTGTGCATGTTAATATTCACTAATACATTTCATTTAATATTCACCTAACTTACTTCAGTCGTATGTCCACTATGAAAGTCAATTAAATATGTATTCCCTGATAAGATTCAAATGGAAGATTCTAGTTGCTAGAGTAGTCATTTGATTGAGTTAACAAACTTATTAATATTCATCAGTCTTTCATTAATAATCATGTAATTTAAAAAAAAATATTTCCTTGCTCATGAGTGATGAATCATAATTAATGCCATGATAACTCAATTGCTCTTCCTGGCAGAGTTTCTTTTGCGTGTGAGAGCTTCAGGATCGCTGGGATACTCGATCAGTTCCTCGACCTTCATCATCACCATCATCATGCCAGCCGCACTTGCAGATACCAGTCAAATTATCTGTGAGGTCTGGGCCAGCAATGTGGAGGAGGAGATGAGGAAGATCCGACAGATCATTCAAAACTACAACTACATCGCCATGGTGTGTGTGTGCCTGTGTGTGTGCCTGTGTTGCTTGCTATTCCATCCACTAATGATGTGGGAAAATGTCCTATAATAACTTTAAAATGATAATTGAGACAACGTTACCGGTCAAATAGAACATTTTTGTTAATATACACTACTATTTAACAGTTTGGGGTTGGTAAGATTCTTGGTTTCTTCTGCTCACCAATGTTACATTTATTTATCAATCAGAAATATATTAAAAACAGTAATATTGTAAGATATTATTACAATTTAAAATAACTATTTAAATGTATTTTATTCCTGTGATGCAAAGCTGAATTTTCAGCATCATTACTCCAGTCTTCAGTCACATGATCCTTCAGAAATCATTCTAATATGCTGATTTGATGCTCAATTATTATTATTGGTGCTCAATTATTAATAATGCTTCTTATTTTCAGATTTGAAAACTTAATATTTTTGTGGAAACCATGATACATTCTTTGATGAAGAAAAAGTTCAAAAGAACAGCATGTATTTGCAATAGAAATCTTTTGTAACATTATAAATGCTTTTACTGTCACGTTTGATTAATTTAATGCATCCTTGATAAAACGCATTTTCTTTACAAAAAAAAAAAAAGTATCCCAAACTTTTGAATAGTAGTGCATCAAAGTTTCAACAAAAAATATATAGCAGCAAAACCGGAAATGTTTCTTGAGCATCAAATCAGCATATTAGAATGATTTCTGAAGGATCATGTGACACTGAAGACTGGAGTAATGATGCTGAAAATTCAGCTTTACCATATTTGTGCTTTGGATCCTCAGGACACAGAGTTTCCTGGTGTTGTGGTTCGTCCCATTGGAGAGTTTCGCAGTACTGTTGACTATCAGTACCAGCTCCTGAGGTGCAACGTGGACCTTTTAAAAATCATCCAGCTGGGTTTGACGTTTATGAATGAAGATGGAGACTACCCGCCTGGAACCACAACATGGCAGTTCAACTTCAAGTTCAATCTGACGTAGGTGTCCAGCATTACTTGCTTAACCCTTCTCATCTCTTATGTTGATATTTGTGTCAGAGGCCTTGTTTACACCTGGTATTAAGATGCGTTTTGGTCGATCGGATCACAAGTGGACGACGCTAAATACTGGTGTAAACGGGGTCTAAAACTTTGAGCTTGTCCACTTTCGACCACTTCCAGAGGGAGTCGAAAATCAGTTCGACCGGATTGCTTTCGTAGTGTAAACGCTCATGTCGTCGAATGTGTTCAAACAGCCACAAAAAACGTCCTCTCTGCATATTGACCTAATGCGTAAACATAATGGGAAGCGCGCTAGCCTGGAGGGATTTAAACTCTGTTGGATGTAGTGTTGTCACGATACCAAAATTATGACTTCGATACGATACCAGGCCAAAATACCTCGATATCGATACCACGGCAAAAAAACTAAAACAGTAAAAGTAATTGAAAAATATGACAGAACTTACAAATCATTATTTTATAAATTAATTTTAAAAAGCTAAAAACTCACATGACCAGAATGTTCCTGCCCTGCTTTATGACCATTCCCTCCCCTTTATTAAAAATAATAATAATAATAATTACATGTCAGTGTGAACGTCCTTACCGAGATGTTTGAAACAATCACATTATCAATCATGCTAACATTTACAAACCTTTCACAACTCTGAACAGGTTGGGATGACCAAAATCTTATTTCATGATACGAGTCATTTAATATTTAATTTTATAATTATAATATAGATATTTAATTGAATTGTATCTTTGTTGTTAAAAATAAGCAAAAAAGCAAATTACAAACAATATGACAAATACTAGGCTATAAGAGCCGAGCAAAATAAACAGTGCTTAATTTATTTTTTGAAAGGTAAATAGACCTTCTGTAGCTGAAAAAATAAGGTCTTCACTCTAGAAATTAACTCTAGACTGATTCTTAATAAATAGATTAAATTTATTCAGTCAAGCATTGGGTGACTGTCTATTTTCTTTTGTTGTTGGATTAACATTAATCACACAGAATATTACGCTGCCGGTCCGGCCCTTTAAGACCTGCACGTATCCAATACATTGGAACATATACGATTTTTTTTTTACAAACGGTTTACGTTCACTAAAGACATACCCGACTGTGTTTACGTGAATACTCGCCAGGACGTGCGTTTTTACATATCATTTTGACTATTCAAACCTAATAATCCGCGAAAGAGAACTGAAGTCGCGATCGTATGCTGTCTGAACGGCGTGTGCGCGCTTCAGGTCTGAGCCCGGCAGCGCGAGCACGTCCCGCGCTTTATTTTTTCATATATGCAAGTTTCTTTGTCAAGTGCTGCGCGTATATATTTTACTGTTCTGCCTCCGTTGTTTAGTGAATGTACACGTCCTGACTCCAGCTGTCACACAGCTACGCAAATTAAGAAATACTGCTCTTATTATTTAGAGTACTGTCACTCTTAAAGTACTGGTACTAATAAAAGTTAATATAGTATCGTTTTTAAAAGCAGGGTATCGCGATACCTTTCTAGTACCGGTATATCGTGCAACACTAGTCGGATGGAGACATTCCTTGGTTCATTCCTGATTTCTAACACGCACTCACAGTGTTCGGCTGGTCTTGCGGCTGTCAGAGCAGAAATGAAGGCTGCTGCTCTCCGTATGTTTTTCCATCGTTTCCTGTTGTGTTCACATATAAATTGCGCAAGCTTATTTGATCAAAAGATCTGAAAAAACACAAATTTCCCACTCATAAACCCTCCCCTTGAAGAAATCAGGACAGAAGTGGTTGAAAGTGGACAAAATAGACAGATTAACACACCAGGTGTGAACAGGAACGTGTCTCCTTCGTCTGGTTGTGATAAGAACGACCAAAACGCATCTTAATACCAGGAGTAAACAAGGCCAGAGTGTTTTACAGAGTTAGCCTGAGCCAGTAATGGTAATGTTGGTGTTGTTTGGCCCTGTGTTTTGCAGAGAGGACATGTACTCCCAGGACTCCATAGATCTCCTCCAGAACTCTGGGCTGCAGTTTAAGAAGCACGAGGAGGAGGGCATCGACACACTCTACTTCGCAGAGCTCCTGATGACGTCAGGCCTGGTGCTGTGTGAAAATGTCAAGTGGCTCTCCTTTCACAGGTAATAGAAAAATCCTTCAATCTCTGCCGGACTCCAATCTGTCAATTTATTAAACATTTATACATATAATGACAATTGCAGGTGAGACTCGAAAAATTCGAATATCGTGCAAAAGTTCATGTATTTCAGTAATTCAAATTAAAAGGTGAAACTAATATATTTAGTATATATAACTATATACATATGCATGATTTTACTTTTCAGAGGGCTGACATTTCTGTATTTAAAATCTTTTTTTTTATTGATTTCATGTAATATTCTAATTTTCTGAGATTTTGAATTTGGGGTTTTCATAAGCTGTAAGCCATAATCATCAAAATTATAACTTTTGCACGATATTCTAATTTTGAGTTTCACCTGTATTATTTCTTAACAAAAATGCTTCACTGCTTTTTTGGGTCAAATTTGAGGTGCAAAAAAGTACTGTAGCTATCGTGCTAAAGCACACATTCTATCAGTTGCAGTTCTGGCACCGCCGTCCCAACACACACTGTCCAACATTCACATCACATGTTTAGCAACACACGTGACATTGACGTTCTTTGCTATCACAAAAGTTAAAGGGGTAATAAACTGCATTTCTTTTTTTTAGTTTTATAATGTTCTCTGGGGTCCACTCAGGGCTGCAACAACTAATCGATAAAATCGATTGTTGTAGGTAATGAAAATAATCGTCAACGAATTTGATTATCGATTAGTCGCGTCAAACAGACGGATTTTGAGACATTCAAGACTTGGAAGTAAACGCCCACTGCTATGATTGGGTAACAGTTTTGCATATTAGAAATCATTTCCAAGGTCCCCGCCATTACACGTGTTTCATGTTGAAAAAAAGATCTTGTTACATAGTTGAAACATTTGCCAACAGTGTGAAACATTTATGCATTTTACATAAGCTTTATAAGTCTTGGTTGTGGCAAATGTAAGTACTGAGTTACCACAGTTATAATTGAAAAATAATGACTTGGGGTGATTTGTGTAATTATGAATGAATGTGCCATTGTTTGTAATGCTGTCGTTCTTAAAGTCTATTCATAGTTCATCCTATTCTATAAAGTGAAAAACATATACATTGTCATTTATAAGTGTTTTAGTGTTTTAAATAAAATGAAGCTTGTCTTACTGATGACAAAACAGAAGATGTCGCTCACTGAAGCTTTTATTCAGGATTTCAGTGAATGGCTTAGAGAACGCTGCTTTTGTGATGGTTTAGATCTAAGTGCTTCCGATAATCCAACGCATTAACCCCATAAACGCTGAAGCAAAAATAAATGTTTGAGGGAATTTTCCGCATATAAGCGTGATGCCTGCGCGAATGATTAAAATCGAGTAGTTTTCTGAGCAATAAAAGCTGTTTTTGTACTAACCGAGGAAGTTTTGAGGACATTGTTTTAGCACAATGACCTCTTATGTGTCAAAAGAGTTAAACTGTTTCTTCGCACGTTGTTCCGACATAAGCAGAACAGCCATAGCGCGTGCACACTAAAAGCCTGTGACGGGAGTGCGAGTTGTGTCTTATTACGCTTAAACTGTTTATGAAAACCTTGTGTTTATTTGACAGTTGTTTATATCTTCAGTGAATGTAAACGGGTCGGATGCGTATCAGTTTATTAGATCTGCGCATTTGGTCTTAAAGTGACCAACACCAATGACAGATGGCAGCAGGTTAGATTGCATTCAGAGGACGAAAGATGAATGAATGAATAATTCAGAATATTTATGTAAAAACTTTAAGGTAAATTATTTAAAAATGTTTTTGAAAATATTAAGATGAGCACACATGTAGTAGTAGAGTCACTTTTTACACATGATGATTTTAGAGTCATCAAGTCCATTGTTCCATTTTGCAGTTTATTCTGGCTAAAACAGTCCACCGACAGGGCGAAAGATAATACGAACCAGGTCAATATTGCATTACTGAGAGAAAAAAACACAGATAAGTCACATCGGTGTACAAGTGACACTTTTTTTATTACATTCAGAAATAATGTAAAATACCAGTAAATAGAACAAACATGTATTTTACTTTCCCTCACACCAAAACAAATCCTTGAAATGTAATGGTATTCCGAACAGAAATACAAGTGCAAAACAAATTAGGGTGACATTCATCATAAACTTATATTAAAAACACCAAGTCTAAATTAATTTATTAATTTAAACCAAAACTACCGGCGTGCTGAAAATGTGCTATAAAATAAACTGCTCATTCAGCAAATCCAAATGTGTGCGCTTTGATCAAATTTTGCACACTTGACATAATTGCATTGTACAAATTGCTTTGGAATACGTCACAGCGCGTTTCAGATGATTAAAAAAAACATGACTTGTTGAATGGCACATCTAGGGACAGATTTACTAACAGCTTTCCAGCGCAAACCCTCTTTTGGCGTGAAACTACTGTCCGGATACTAAAGACACATAAAGGGGTGAATGGGGTTATTTTTGCAGCTCACCATATTGCATATGTGTTTATAAGAGTTTCCCTTTCAGACGCAACATGGGATGAGAGTATTTAAATGAATCACGCAAGGTGATTTACATATGGTATTTGCTCCATTATTTAAGCATGTCTTTAAACCAGACGCTAATTTGCGCTGCTCTTGTTAGATTGCGTCGGTCATTATGGAAATGATCCGGCTGCGTCTGTGTTCTTTAATTTGCTCATCAGCAGATCAGTAGACATCTGTGCGTTTTGGGGAATTCGCTCTCACGCTAATTTGCCCTGTTGAGTAAATCTGGTCCCTAGTGACATCTAAAGGTTTTTTTATGTGTTTTCTGTCCTCATTAGTGGCTATGATTTTGGATACCTGGTGAAGCTCCTCACAGACACCCGGCTGCCAGAAGAGGAGCACGAGTTCTTTCAGATCTTAAACCTTTTCTTCCCGGCCATTTACGACGTCAAATATCTTATGAAGAGCTGCAAAAACCTTAAGGTATGTCAAGTGCTGTAACCCGTGTTGTGATTGTCATTGTTCAAGATGATCAGTGAGTTTTGCTCTGTTTAGGGTGGACTTCAGGAGGTCGCGGACCAGCTGGAGCTAAAAAGGATCGGCAGGCAGCATCAGGCCGGCTCAGACTCGCTGCTCACTGGAATGGCTTTCTTCCGCATGAAAGAGGTTCATATTTTCTAAACGATCCCATAGCTGATGCTGGGAGTCTCAGCTGATCATTAATTCCGCTGTCGTGTTTTATTTCCTCAGCTGTTTTTTGAAGACAACATCGACGATGCCAAGTACTGTGGGCGACTCTATGGCCTGGGATCCGGTTCCACTCAAAGTCAGAACGGAATCTCCAATTCCTCGCAGGAGGAAGCCAACAACAAGCACTGACTAAAATCAAGTGGATGACGCACTTGTTTTAATCCCAGCATTGTTCTTTACAAAGATGATTTCAGATGATTCATGCATTCTAAAGGGACATTGGGACATGCAACCAAGCTAATCTCCGATTCTGTTCTGCTCTGTAGTCCATCACACCACGACGTTCCAGGACTCTAGATGTGCTCCTGTTCTTCCCATCGGCTGCTTTTTTGAAAATTTTATCTTTTGTTTTACAGTATTAAAAACACCATCGTTTTAAGCATGGGACCAGCGCTTGTGTATCTTACTGCTTACGAGACTCCAGGCATTTTAATATGCTCAGTCCTTTTTAGAAATGTTTTGATATTTTCTGGAAAGGCTCGAGATTGAATCATCACTGAGATGAGAGGAAATGCCTTCTCAACGTTGGAACACGTGACTTTGGGGTTGTGTTTTTAAAATAAGCCAGCATGTATGTATATTAAAATCGAAACTTTCAAAAGAAATTGCTATCTTTAAGCATTTTTCATGTAATAAATACATTTTAGATTGAGGTTTGGGGCATCTTTGAGAACACGAGTCCACTGGTCCTATGTAACAGTTTTAAATTTGTTCGTCACACGATCTCGACTGTTTGTGGTACGTGTTTTTATTGTATCTGTTGTTCGAGGCAGTTGTGTATTAAAATGTTTTCTATCGCCACAGTGGTGTCATGTCCAATTACAAGGCATGTGTACTGAAAACTGACCCTTTGTTTACAGCCTTTTAAAGGAATAATTCACCCCAAAATTTAAATGACTTGATCTAAGATTTCTTTCTTCAGCTGAAGAGAAATGAAGGTTTTAGAGGAAAACATTGGAGGATTTTTTTCTCCATTTAACGCCGGTGAATGGTGCCCAACATAGACCGTTTTTGACTGGGCTTCAAAGGGGTCCTCACTACCCCAGCTGACAAATATAAGGGTGTTCTCTAGCAAAACGATCAGTCATTTTAAGAAAAAACGTTTACGATCATCATTTAGCACTGCATTATTCATATACTTTATTATATATATAAAAAAAACCTCTAGTTAAAAGTTTTGTTTTGAAAACGACTTATGGTTGCGTTAATGACCTTTATTCGTCAGGTGGAGCCCTTTGAAGCCGTATAAATATTAAATTGTGGACCGTCAAAAATGGTCTATGTTCGGCACCATTCACTTACATGAAAACATTCATTTCGAAACCTTAATTTCTCTTCAGCTGAGAAAAGAAAGTCACATGCATAGTCTTGGGGTGAGTAAATAACCAGATCATTTTTGGGTGAAACATTCCTTTAAAGTTGGAAGGCTTAATTTTAGTTTTAATTACAGGACCTGTATTATACAGGTCGCTAGTTCGTTAATAGGATTGGGAATAGATTAGAAAATCAATTCCAAAACTTGATATTCAAGCGCCAAAGAGTTCTGCATGCGGGCTGTTTTCTGTGCTGCACTTCATATAGTGCACAGGTCAAAAATACACACGTCAAAAATATCCTCGTAAACAGTTTTGTCTTAAGTGAACGTAAACATTTGAGAAAGAAGAACAGTATAGGCCCATTGGATCTGTACATTGACAGCTATACCTGCTGCCAGCATTAATGTTAACCTAAGAAAATCAATCACTGAACTTGACAGAATAACTTTTGTAACTTTAGCGTAATCTGTGTTTTATTTGCCTGTTCGGCACTGACTGCTTTAATGGCAACTTGTGTCTGTGTAATGCTGTTTATATGCTTTGGAGATGTGTTCCCTATCGAACATCATTTATCCTTTTGTACATTTGTTCTTACACATCTTTATTTGATATTTTTTTATTCCTATGTTAACGTTGCCATCAAGTAACTTATACGATATAATCAGATATTGTGATATTCTAAAGGCGATTATCGATAAAATAGCCCTACATGCATATTTTTTTTTTATGATTCATCCATGCATTTTTTTTTTTAGCATCAGACTTCTCTATGATGATGTATCATGTATGCTAAACTATGCTAATTAAACCCGCCCCTTTCTTACAAGCTCGCATTCAGATCCGCCTCCAGCCAATCAACAACTGAAGGATAAAACCAAGTCCCGAACTACTATTTTTTCCTTTTTCGTTGTTTCATTCGGATGTATATCACAATACGGAGAAAAAAAAGGTTTGTCGCTACTTGTTTCGTTATGATTTAACATTTACACTTTTTAAACTTGACTTAATATTGATTAAAATATATATATTTTGTAAATAAATGTATCACAAAAGTGTCAAAAGAATTTTAAAAGAGAAAAAACTACACACAAAAAGACAATTTGTTTATCCGCATGTCATGTGACAACTGACATCAAACATGCAAATGTGTTAAATTATTGAAATATTAATTTAAAATATTAGGGGGTGCTTCAAATAAATATTTTAAGTCAACGGGGTTCGGCTGACAAAGTTTGGTTCAATAAAGAAAGTCAACTGGGAGAATGTGTTTTATTACAGACATAAGTCAAGTGAATTTTACATATCAAACAACTAATTGCATTTTACATATCAAACATAAGTAATTGCATATGAAAAACACTAAGTGCTATTTGGACAGTGTCAGTCTCTGCCAGGCTTTACAGAGCGATTCTGTAGTTCCGTATTTTCGCAACAAAGTCGTGGCTTCGGCACAGATGTGCTGCGGAAACAGAGTAAACTGTTTTTCCATGTGCAGAAAGACGATGCAACATTCCATGACGTCCGGAAATGGGTATTTCTAAAATAAGAGAGAAAAAAGAAAAAAATCTATCACAAAATGAAATCAGTTTGGTCAGAATACATGGCTACTCTTGAATGGCTGTCAATAGAGAAATCATATTTCATATTTGAAACACAAATTTCTAAGGCCTCAAAATTGTCAAAATGTTTAAAACATTTCTGAAATAACCTGTTGTACGCAATTTATTACATACCTTCTATCATCTGAATGATAGTTTATAATTCAAGTAGGTCTTTTAGTATTTTTTTTGTGAAATCATTACTGATTTTTATAAAGTAAAAGTAAGAATATTTTTTTATATTGTTAGTAATATTTCAAGATGAACAGTTACACTGCAGCAACTTAGGTTTACTTGATTATTCATCATATGTGAGTATCATATATGATACATCAGGCTTTTGAGGAATGTTTATTTGTGCATCTCTCAGATTTACATTTCAAGCTATCAGAATTTCATCTTACTTTTTGGACATATACAGTAGTCAACATTTGAAGTGGATCAAAAAAAGTTGTCCTAAGACAAGACCAGATATTCAAAATTCATGCATAACTTTGATGACAGGATTTGACTGCTCCAAATTGCATATTTTTGCTCAGTTTAATAAATTTTAGGTGTTTTCTACTCATATGATCTCCATTTTCTCCTATATCATACTTAATGAGCCATAAAAGCCTGATGTATCAAATATGATACTCAACAAAAAACACATATGCAAACTTTGTCTGACTATCATTTTATATGTCAGGCATTACGGGGTTAAAGGGACAGTTCACCCAAAAATAAAAATTCTGTCATCATTTACTCACCCTCAAGTCGTTCCAAACCTGTATGATTTTCACAAAAGAATGTCAGTTACCAAACAGCTGATGCTCCCCATTGACTTCCATAGCATTTTTCCCATACTATGGAAGTCAATGGGGTTCTGGTTACCTAGATTCTTCAAAATATCTTCTTTTGTGTTCAGCAGAAGAAAGAAACTCATACAGGTTTGGAACGACTTGATTTTGAGTAAATGATGACAGAACTTTCATTTTTGGGTGAACTGTCCCTTTAAGAAAACTGAGTAGCTTACTCTGAGCAGCTCAGGAATGGCAGTGAGCACTTTATGGTGTTCAGCAACCTGGGCAGTCAGTGTAGAGAGCGATTCACTGCTAAAGAGAGACAAAAAAGAGCTGTTAGACGTTTCTTTGAAGCACCTGAATCAAAGATACAGCATCAGAAATACCTGCTTCCACTAGCATGTTCCTCTGAAGTTTCAGATTGAGAGGTCTCTTTACACTGGCTGTGCTGCTGAATCAGGCTCGTCACTCTCTTCTGAATCTCTGCTATGGCTCTCTGGGTGGCCTGAAGATTGGCATGAGGTTCAGAGAGAAGAACGTTCCAGAAGCCCTCAGAGAAAGCGCCTTCAGATTGAGCTTCTCCGTTACAGTCTGCTTCATCGTTGTGGTTGTTCTCCGTTAAACGGTGACCGTTGCTGATGGTGTTACTGGTCAAAGCTGAAGTCTCATCACTGTAGTTCCACCATTTCTGATACATGAGCTGATAACAGACAAAAGCCTCCACGCTTTGAGAAATCATCAAGCTTCTCTCATCACTTGGGTCTAGTTTCTGTTTGTAAAGTGCCACCGACTCCAAACCTGCAACAAAAAGGGATGTACCAAAATTTCAGCCACCGTAGGACTATACATTATTTGGATAATTGTTTAAAAAATAAACCTGTTAAATCTGATTCTGTTGTATAGAACTTAATTAAAAATAATATACTGATATTTAATATTAATATATTTTCGGTTCAATTTAGGTTACTTTCAATAGAAGTGTGGTTATTTTTTTTATTGGCTTCTATTTTTATTTTTTTATTTTTTCATTAAAATGATTGAATTTCATTGAAAAGTAATACTAATACAATTATACAAAAAAGCTACTTTAAAATAAGAAAAAAGCAGTTTCGGTTTTCGACCAAGTGCATCCAGAAATGTAGGTTTCGGCCCAGAATTTTCATTTCGATGCATCCCTAATTTGAATAGTTAACTTTAAAGCTTTCATGGAAACAAAACTGAATATTCTTGTATCAGCATTTCTTATAAATGATTTACCCATGCACATCATGTGCCCATCTTTAATCAAAATAAATTCCCATCCCACTTGCAGTGACATTTCTTTTCTTCTCTGATGATGTGTTTACTGACACAAGGGCGGGACATCCTGATCAACCAATAGCAAACCACAACCATCCAATCAATTCCCAATGGACAAAATCAAGTCCTGCCCTACATTGTTTCTTGTTTGAGAAACCTTTTCACTGGGAATGTCATGATAGGGAAGAAAAAAACGATCGCGAATTCCGGTTCATGCCGACTTAAAAGTTCACTTGGATTGATTTTATTTTGGTGTTCAGTGTACATGTGGTCGTGTACCTCACCTTGTGGTAAAAGCAGCTGGCACATCTCCGCCATCAGCGTGAAGTGTCCCGCCTCTGAACCTCGACTCAGAGCTTGCAGTAGCTCCTCTAGAGTAGACGGCCAATCGCACAACAGCTGACTCAAAGCACACAGTGTCACGTCCAATGAAATGTGAGATAAGAGCTGAGGAATAAAAAAATAAGCGGAAGATTTGTGAATTTGACGATGACAGCAAACAGACTTCTCATAAAAGAGCATGCGCACACACACTCATGCACACACTCAAGCTCACATACTGTAAATGTTCAAATAGTGGGTGCAGTTTTTTATTACTTGCTTTTGTGTTTCACCTCCCTCCACAATTTTACGCTAGTGCGAGAAGCGCGTATGTGATGAATCATATCAGAGAAACGTCAATAGGCTATATTGGATTATGGTCTATTACTGCATCGCAATGCAAAGATTAAGCAGTGCTTATAGAGAGCCATAAATCACAGCAGTGCTGATATAGAGCCATAAATCACAGCAGTGCTGATATAGAGTCATAAATCCCAGCAGTGCTTATATAGAGCCATAAATCCCAGCAGTGCTGATATAGAGCCATAAATCACAGCGGTGCTTATATAGAGCCATAAATCCCAGCAGTGCTGAATGCTGATATAGAGCCATAAATCCCAGCAGTGCTGATATAGAGCCATAAATAACAGCCGTGCTTATATAGAGCCATAAATAACAGCCGTGCTTATATAGAGCCATAAATAACAGCCGTGCTTATATAGAACCATAAATCCCAGCAGTGCTGATATAGAGCCATAAATAACAGCCGTGCTTATATAGAGCCATAAATAACAGCCGTGCTGATATAGAGCCATAAATTACAGCAGTGCTTATATAGAGCCATAAATCCCAGCAGTGCTTATATAGAGCCATAAATCCCAGCAGTGCTGATATAGAGCCATAAATTACAGCAGTGCTTATACAGAGCCATAAATCCCAGCAGTGCTGAACTGCTGATATAGAGCCATAAATCCCAGCCGTGCTTATATAGAGCCATAAATCCCAGCAGTGCTGACATAGAGCCATAAATCACAGCACTGCTTATATAGAGCCATAAATAACAGCCGTGCTTATAAAGAGCCATAAATCACAGCAGTGCTTATATAGATCCATAAATCACAGCAGTGCTTATATAGATCCATAAATCCCAGCAGTGCTTATACAGAGCCATAAATAACAGCAGTGCTTATATAGAGCCATAAATCACAGCAGTGCTTATATAGAGCCATAAATCACAGCAGTGCTTATATAGAGCCATAAATCACAGCAGTGCTTATATAGAGCCATAAATCCCAGCAGTGCTGAACTGCTGATATAGAGCCATAAATCCCAGCCGTGCTTATATAGAGCCATAAATCCCAGCAGTGCTGACATAGAGCCATAAATCACAGCACTGCTTATATAGAGCCATAAATAACAGCCGTGCTTATAAAGAGCCATAAATCACAGCAGTGCTTATATAGATCCATAAATCACAGCAGTGCTTATATAGATCCATAAATCCCAGCAGTGCTTATACAGAGCCATAAATAACAGCAGTGCTTATATAGAGCCATAAATCACAGCAGTGCTTATATAGAGCCATAAATCACAGCAGTGCTTATATAGAGCCATAAATCACAGCAGTGCTTATATAGAGCCATAAATCCCAGCAGTGCTGAACTGCTGATATAGAGCCATAAATCCCAGCCGTGCTTATATAGAGCCATAAATCCCAGCAGTGCTGACATAGACCCATAAATCACAGCACTGCTTATATAGAGCCATAAATAACAGCCGTGCTTATAAAGAGCCATAAATCACAGCAGTGCTTATATAGATCCATAAATCACAGCAGTGCTTATATAGATCCATAAATCCCAGCAGTGCTTATACAGAGCCATAAATAACAGCAGTGCTTATATAGAGCCATAAATCATAGCAGTGCTTATATAGAGCCATAAATCACAGCAGTGCTTATATAGAGCCATAAATAACAGTCGTGCTTATATAGAGCCATAAATCACAACAGTGCTTATATAGAGTCATAAATCCCAGCCCTACTTATATAGAGCCATAAATCACAGCAGTGCTTATATAGAGCCATAAATAACAGTCGTGCTTATATAGAGCCATAAATCACAACAGTGCTTATAGATCCATAAAATCACAGCAGTGCTTATATAGAGTCATAAATCCCAGCCCTACTTATATAGAGCCATAAATCACAGCAGTGCTTATAGATCCATAAAATCACAGCAGTGCTTATATAGAGTCATAAATCCCAGCCCTACTTATATAGAGCCATAAATCACAGCAGTGCTTATATAGAGTCATAAATCCCAGCCCTACTTATATAGAGCCATAAATCACAGCAGTGCTTATATAGAGTCATAAATCCCAGCCCTACTTATATAGAGCCATAAATCACAGCAGTGCTGATATAGAGCCATAAATCACAGCAGTGCTTATATAGAGCCATAAATCACAGCAGTGCTTATATAGAGCCATAAATCACAGCAGTGTTTCAGCCATATCGCAAGTATGATATGGCACATCTGTATACAGATGTTGCTCAGCTCAATATTATCATCCATTTTGTCTATGTATTTCATTAAATATATTATTATATTATATTATATTATATTATATTATATTATATTATATTATATTATATTATATTATATTATATTATATTATATTATATTATATTATTAATCTGTCAACAGTGTCAAGTAGATCCGTTGGCATCTTAATTTCACACATACTTGCTTCATGGGAACACTAGTGGTGGCAGGAGGATTCTCGACAGCTCTCAGCTGTTGATGAAGTGTTTTCACTTTGACCAGGTCAGCAGCCGCCACTCCAAACTCGCTCTGCCACACTCTGTGCACCGCAGAGAGAACGTTCTCCTCACAGGGCTTAGACCAGGTGTGCGAAGAAGCCGCGGTCCAGGTGACCACATCTGTATCTGCCAGTGTTTGAGTGAGGATCTCATTAACACAGAACATCAGTCTGTGACCCTGTGAAGAAGAGGAGAGAAAGATGCTTTTGGTACACTGAACACTGATAATGTTTCTATAGTTACAATGAATATGCTATATGGAGAAAAAGGCAACATTTACCTTAGAATAATTGTTGGTTAGACAAACACACTATTCATAGTAATAATATTAATTATCATATATTAGATATTTTATTGGTCTTTTATATTGCTTTTGCCTAAAAAAAAAAAAAATAAATCCACTAAAAGACAACACTTGAAAATATATTTTCTTCCCTTATAAAACCGTAATTTAATTTATATCAGTGCCAGTTTAGCTTACTAATTCATTGAATATACATGTATATCTAATAACCAACAACTGGAAACAAACCAAAAGCGAGTCTTGCGTCCTCAGGACTTCCTGTGCTGTGGCCCAGTCCTGGGAAAGCATCAAGTCTTTGGCGCACCTCAGAGAGAGAGAATGTGCGAGCTCACTTTCTCCTGATACCCACGCCAGATTAGCCGCAGTCTTCAGCGACATCACATCCCCTTTCTTGGCAATGACTTTAGCTGCATCAAAGCTCGAGTCTGCGGCGAGGTAACTGGCAGGTGAAGGAAGAAAATACTTTGGTCAGTCAAAAAAAATAAAAATCTTTAGTCAGTTTCAATTATATTACCCCATTGACTGTATACAGCAATTTAAATCATACCACAATATTATACATACAATATTATTATGATATGGTATATACATGTTGACTGAGATCCAGTTAAAGGGATAGTTCAGCCAAAAATAAATGTTCTGTCATAATTTTCTCACCCTCATGTCGTCATTTCTTTCTTCTGCTGAACACAAACGAATATACTTTGAAGAATGTTAGTAACGAAACAGTTTCGGTTCTCATTCCCATTGGATTTTTTTGTGCATACAGTGGAAGTCAATGGAAATCGAACCTGTTAATGCCGAGGCCCGATTTTCGCTCGCCGACAAATGCCCGAAATCATAGGCAAATCGGTGCTCGTTCAAAGCGAGTGAGAATCACGCAGTGTGAATAATCAAAGACGCGATCTGAGAGAATCAAAATCCTGCGGTGTGAATGTGTTCTGACTGAAAACTACATCGGCGATGACCTACAGCCAATGAGAGAGCAAGATACAGGACAGCGAGAAGTTCGGGGAGGAGTTATAGACCAGAATATCAGTATTTTAATAGACACATTTACAATTATATCAAACAGAAACAAAGCACAAACGTTTGCCCTGATCAGCAGCAACAGCAGCACATTGCAAAATTATTTATTTACCCACAACTCTCTTTGCAGAACACACGATCCTTGCTCCCCTCGTCTCCCCAACAATTTCCTCCTGCATATTGTTTTCCCTCTCCTTTTCGCTGCAAATCAGCGCACAGACAATTTGGAATCTCAATCTTCTTGCATGCTATCATTTTAATAACAATTTCGGTCTCACGCACGCGTGATCTTGCGTTATTTCCTTATCAATTCTCGCGTGTTTGGTTGTGAAACGTAGTTTGCGGACCAGAGAGAGTTGTCTGCGATTCTTTCTTTTGTAAAGTCGCCGATCCATCGTGCAGTGTGAACACAGTGTGAACTGAATGCTACCCCAGATAGTCGTGCAGTGTGAAAAGAACAGTGACCCGACTACTTTGAAAATCATGCAGTGTGAACTCGGCATTAGTTTTTAACATTAGTCAAAATATCTTCTTTTGTGGTTAGAAGAAAGAAATGCATACAGGTTTGGAATGACATGAGTAAGGGTTGACAGAATTTTCATTTTTGGATGAACTATCCCTTTAATTGTAGAAAGTACATTTTAAATCATTAACTTTATTACAAAAAATGTAATATTAAGCAGCCCAACATTTTCCATGCATAATTCATTTCACCCTATAAAAAAAAACCCAGACAAGGGATCATGAATTGAGAAATCAAATTTCCCTTGATCTTTTGACATGTAAGAGGTCACAGTATACATATACACTATATATATGCTAATGTGTTTTCACTCACCATTTTGCCGCAGTAGCATAATGGCCATCCTTCTCCAGCACTGCAGCCCAGCTCATGTACAGATCCTTCAGCACAGGGTCCTCTGGCTGGAGTCTGGCTCTGGCTAAAGCGATGGCCTCGCTGAAGATTTATTGCAAAAACAAACGTGAACCTTCAACTCAGGCCAAACACCATTAACATGACAAACAATCGCTTATTGTGATGTTTCTAACCGGTAGAACTGGTGGCCCTTCAGGAGGTTGATGGCCTCATAGAGTTTATGGATGGAGACGAGATGTGACGCTGCTTTGAGGAACTGCTCTTGGTGGCAGAGTTGCTTCACATACGCCTCTACAGTCCTGGCCCATACCTGGTAGCCCGCTGAGAGAGGGTCAATGACAAATAAAGATGTCCAGGAGAAAAGGAGAAATCTTTTTGGGGTTATTCTACTGGACATTTAAAAACCTACACAAAACTTGTTTTTCTATGATTTTCAGTGTTTCCTGCATGCTGGTTACACCACACTGACTGGCCAATATTCTCAAAACTGCTTCACTGCATTTTTAAAAAGAAATTATAAAAGTTTAAAGTCCCCCTGTAGTCAATAATTGTATCCCCTAAAACTCATATTTGATCACCAAAATTACATATTTCAGCGTTTTTTCCTTGAAAAAAAAAAAACATTTCTTCATGCCTTAAAATAGCTTAAATGTAACTACACTCTTGCCTCATTTAGTATACGTGGTTCTATGAATATGCAAATTGGCCCCGCCTCCACTCACTCGCACCAGCTCAGAGATTCACTCGTTGACGTGATTGGTTACAAGGTAGTTTGTGACGTCAGAAACACCAGCGATTTCAACCCGAGTTTTTGAGACTGTCTTTGGTTCGCTGCAGTTTTAAGGAGAAAATACTCAGCAATGGTGCTGTCTTATCGGGGTTGGCATATTAAAAACACCACATAGACATATAATCAACAGTAAAAGCTTGACTCTCACCACAGGGGGACTTTAAGCATTTTTCCAAGAAAATGTTCCTTCAGACCTTTTTTCTTTTTTTACAATCTCTGGACAGTTACACCACCTTGAATACTTTTAAAAAATAATTACACAAATAATTTCATAATAAAATGTATATTTTTCTTAGTAAGTATAAGTAAGTATTTGAAGTAAAAAGTAAAACAATAATATACAAATATAATAATAATAAATTATACAATTTTGAACTAAAAATGTGTTCAGCAGTCATAATACCAGAAAACGTCTTACCCATTGGAGCTAAACTGAGGAGGTGGTCAGTCAGCTCTCCTTTCTCCACAGCAACATTTATTGCTCCAATCACGTCTCCTTTCCACAGCCTCAGATACACCATTGAGTCATAATGACCAGCCTCCATGTGGCTCTCCTCTGTTCAAAACACCACAATGAACTTAACACTGCTTCCAAATCAATGATGCCCGATTCACCTCAGATCTTCAGCATCCGAGCAGATATTGACCCCGCACTGGGCCCGACTCACCTTCCTCCTGAAACATCCTGTAGAGGGCATCCCTGTCCGTGAACAGGCCGAGCTGAATATGATCTCCAGATCCTGGAACACAAGCTCCGCTTTGCCCTGAGGAGCAGAAGGGAAAGGAAATGCGCTATACACATGACGGCCACATATTTACTCTCATTCTGTCATTGCAGAAGAATCTTTAAATTCCTCATTGATCTACATGAGAAGAAAAGCTTGTACTGCAGCGATAATACCATCTGATACCATAAATGTAATTTCCATATTCATAAACCTACCATTCTACCAGACTACCATTCAAATGTTTGGGGTAAGAAAGACTTAATGTTCTTCATACAGGCCCCACATTTTTTGAACAGTAGTGAACATGAAAGTCCAAAGTAAGTCTCAGCAGGACAACTGCATCATTATATCATAGTAAACATTCCAGAGAATTATTTTTTAATTATTGATTTAGCAGATGCATAATCAAATCTAGTTTCTTAAGGCCCGCTCACACCAAGGACGATAATTATAATGATATTGAAATGATAAATATAAATATATATAACATAACATTTGAGAGCAGTAGCACCGGTGCCACTAAGTTCTACAGATGGTGGCACCAGCACCTGATTTGGTAGTGCTGGGGGATTTTCAATCATAAAGGTAATTAATCATAAAATGACTATTGTTTTGCATTAATAAGTGCAGTAACTAATACTGTTACAGGTCTATTTCTCGGAAATGCACATTTGACAGTAAAGCACTGAGCTTGAGTTGAGATGCTGATAAAATGAACTTTTATTAACAGAAGTAACAAACAGATTTTTTTATAGATAATTTATTATTTTATTTTAAGTCATCACATTAAACATAACACTTAAGTTGGACAATATTTAGAGCCTTGAAGTGCTGGAAAAAGTGTGAAGCACTTGAAAGTCCTTGAAAAGTGCTTGAATTTCACTCTCAAAAGGTTGTACGAACCCTGAATGAATACAGTAAAAACATTCGACTATTTCTGCCACAATACCATGGTTACAGTTGGCGTTACTACATTAAATCCATGGTGAATGTTGGTGATTTGTGGACTGAAAAGCCTTTCATAACTCATACGTGGTACAATGTTTCTCCTGGTTTCCAGGTCAGCAGTATTTGACCTGATATGGTTAATAACAGAGAATTCTGCACTGAATTTGAATGTTTCTCATTAGATCTTGCAGTAACGTTCTTAATACTGCTGTGAATCCAAACACTTTCTCACTGGATCACCCAGCGTTGTGTAGTACCGCTGTCACATGATCGAGATCGGTCCACGAGTTAAACTGTTGTGAGCTCTTATCAGTTGGGCATCGTGGTGGTCGCACCATTGCAAACTCTAACAAAATTTAGTCACGCCAGCAAGAAAAAAGGTCCCAAATTTGACCATTTGGTCGCAGTCTGGAGCCGTGTAGTTATCTTTACCGTTATCGTTCTTGTTGTGAATGGGCCTTTAATGTTTCTACATGTTTTTAAGCTCCTGACTTACCATGCGAGTGTCTCACAGCAGCGAGCGTCAGACAGTCTTGCTGAAGTTCCTCTTTGGGTCGGTGATCCATAGAAGTACTGAGCGGGAGAATGGAGCGAGGCTTTCTCTTTTTTAAAGACAGATCTAAAATGAACAACAAATCATATAACATGAGAGCTTTTACAATGTTTCTGTTTTCTCAGAGCAGGTTTGATGTCGATGACGACAAACAATCACCATAGGTTTTTCAAGACCCAAGTTATTTCATTATTTATTAATTTAAATGTATTAATTTATTAATTTGTTAATTAACAATAATAAATAATATTAAGTCATATGAGAAAAAATCCACTTTTTACTGTTAATAATAATTGCTATTACAGTACGGTCATTCATTTTGGAGCATTTTTTAACTAATGTTTTTTTTTTTTGCATGATACATTCAAAAAGAATCTTTATCCCACATCAGTAACAGTTAAACTATTAGTACATTGTACCCAACAATTGTTTTTTGACGCAAGTACATAGTAGTTAAAGACATCCAAGTGGGAAAGAAGAAAATATTGACTGCACACATTAAGGCAAAGACCGACCTGATTTCTCTCTTTTCTTCTCCTCTTTGACCTCCCTTTTAACTGCATGGATGAACTTTTCTCCATTCTGAACCCTCTCAGTGCCACGCGTGTCCACACTGCTCTCTCTGGACCAGCCTGTGACCCCAATGATAAAGGTTATTCATCACACAACACCCAGACAGCCGGAGTGACATTTCAAAGACGGCGCTGGAATCACAAAAGCGAGAGGAAGCGGAAGAGACAGCGAGAGATGAAAGAGAGAAAGACGGGCCGTTACCCGTGACGGAAGGAGCGTCTGTGTTCTTCTCCTCTTCCTCTTCATCATTGTCAGACTGGCCCTCTTCTGCTCCGCTGCCTGCTGTCCCTTTCATTTCTTCACCTAAAGCTAATTCACTTTCTTCCGCCTTCATCCCTCCTTTTCCTGGTGCCTTCTTTTTCTTCTTGGGCTTTTTCTGAGGTCCTCTCTTTTTCTCTATCTCAACACGTTTTTTACCTGTTGATGAAAACATCAAAGTATGCGTATTTTGATGTTTGTTCATGTTCATGTCATGGTCCAGTAGTAAAGTGGAAGAAATGATTGGTTCACATGCCGCTTGAACTTAGGCTATACAGTGAAGAGTGACAAAATGACATTTATTGTTTGAATTTTGTGATTAAACCAGACAGTATTTGAAAGCACAGATTTTCATTTCAAAAGTAACAAAGCACAAAGCTTACTGCAATTATTTAGTGAAGCTTGTTTCCGCCACAGAATAAAAAATAAAAAAGGTAATTGTGACTTTTTATCTCAGAATTGCGTGATATAAAATAAGGATGAGTCACAATTTTTGAATATTCGATTAGTTGATTTTATTATAGAATATCGCTCAACCCAGAAAGTCCTTTGTGACATGCTGGTTCGAAAATATGTGAAAGGGCTGCCCGTGCATGACTAAAGTTTTTTTCTAGTCGACTAGTAGTTGCGGTTCGTTTATGAGACAAGCTCCAGTTCACGAGCAATGCAAGTGATCGCGCCGGCGCCTCCATGTCCTGGTTATATTGTCTGCTATATTTGCTTCTTATTTATTAAATCCAGGCTGGTTGATGAAACAATGATTAAAATTAAGATACAATTTATACAAAACGAAATGAGGGGCGCGATTTTCGTATAATAATTAAATAATACCCATCGATCTTTGAATATTATTTTTGCTTGAAATGCCCATCCCTAATATAAAATCGCAATTGTGAGATAAAAAGTCACAATTATCTTTTAAAATGTTTTATTCTGTGGCAGAAACAAGCTTCCATAATTATTGAATGGTATGTGCCTTATAAATAAAGTTTAGTGAAGTTTTGTTCTTTCATCAACTGAAAACAGCATAGACTAAAAGATGTTGGTTCATCAAAATAAAGATTAAAACGAGAAATCGATATGGTCAACTCAGACACAGCTGACATGTTTACCTGTTGTAGCTTATCCATGTAAAGTAGTGTTAATTAAACCAACGTTTCAGTCAATGACTTTGGCTGGTTTTGGACCAAACCAAAAATTTGTTTCCATTGAATATGTTTGTTTGCCAAAGTGTCGGTGCATCACTAGTTGAATATAACGATATACATACTCTTGGGAGGTGTGACGTGTTCCTGCTTGGATATGGCCCATTCCTGGAGGGTGAAGTCATCTCCACCGGTCCAGATCAGATCTGGGTGAACAGCGGACCACTGGACGCACATCAGTCGGCCTGAGTGACCCCTGTAGTTACACACCGGCTGCTCTTTCAGCACATCCCACACCTGTGAACAATGAGTTTTTACACACTAATAAAATAAAATTTGTATTTTTTCTAGACGATGGATTATCCAAAAACCATAACTATTTAAAGGGGTCATTACATAAGAAACCTTTGATAAGAGGTCTTTGTACATTCTGCAAGTTTCATAGCTTTAAACATCCTCTTAATTATAAACAAAGCACCTATTTAATACCGGATGTGAACACATTATAATAACTGACGCAGTTTACACTGGATATAGTATACAATACAGATTCGCATTCAATTTCTGACACTCCACATGCTTGAGTCTGCCGACAACAGGACAAACAGAAGAGTGAAATAGCGTTTGCATTGAATTTAAATGGCTTGTTTGTGGCTCTGTACAGACTTCAGAAGGATCCCAGCATCGGAAACAAGTGGATGTTTTATTTTAATGGCGTCCCGGATTGCGTTGAAGGATTATATGTTTGTTCGGAGAATTTTGTTTTGTAAACGAAGCACAGTGTAATGGAGAGTTAGCAAAGTAAATGATTTTAGAATTCTTTGTCTATAAATGACATTTTTATACCGATAATGTTTTCAAAACACTTACTCATGTGCAATAGCGAGTGGGCGTTGATACGGTTTCCTATGCAATGATGTTAGCCAATCATAACAGCGGTCGTTTACTGACAAGCCTTAAAGGAGCCGCCCCTTAAAAACTGATTATTTCAGACAGAGGTTCAGAATAAAGGTTAAAATTATTATTTTTATTATTTATTTTATTATTTTTAAGTGAACCTCAAGGAACATATAAAAAACAACAAAACAATATCATGACCCCTTTAATATAAACCATATTTTCATAAAAATTCCAGATAAAATAACCTTGAATTCGATTATATTACTGCGACATAAAATGTTTTTAAACCTTCTGAAAACATTTTAAAATAATAAATAAAAGTGTAGCTTGCCTGAGAGGTTCCGTCATAACATGCCGTCACCAGACGCCCATCGTGATGGGGACTCCAGGCTAGGCCAGTGATTTTGTTGGTGTGACCAGAGAGAGTTCTGAAAGGTTCAGTCACCAGCACTGGATTCTCTGATGGGGTTTCTGTAAGTGAAAAACCTTAATAAGAAAAACAAGCAAATTCAAAGTCCCGATATACTTCAAGCTAAATCGAAGACCGAACTTGTGTGACGTCACTTCGAGCAAAATCAGGCCAAAACAAAGTTCATTTGGAGTTGTTTCTGAAGCTTGCCAAAGCGAACTTTTCAAAAACACCTTCGAACTACCATTGGTCAGTGGCGATTACGTAATAGGTGGGTGTGGCTCTAAGGCGCTGCCTTCTTTGATGAGGAAATCTTCTCTCTGGTTCATTTCTTCAGTTCAGTCCGTCGAGGTCAAACATGAACTACGGAGAGCTACTTTACAGTAGAAATATAAGTTGTAATTCTAATTGAAAGCAACAATAGCCAGGTTTCCATTCAAGGATTTTTTTGCGGAAAAAGGTTTAGTTCTTTAAAATGGTTACTGATATATAACTGATAGTAACACAATTTAGTACAGTGTTTAAATTCAGAATAGGTCGTTGTTTCTCCCATTCTTTAAATTATAGGCCTATTACCAAGACTTCTTTTCAATCTACAGTCTAATAGGCCAATAAATTAAACAGAAAAATAATACAAACCTCTATCTGTTTCTGAATATTGCAAGTATTGATCTGAATAGCCTAAATAATGAAGTACAAAAAAACCCATGACACTTGTTAATAAAAAGTAGTTTATACATAATTTAATAATGTATAATAAAGTTTCAATTCAAATGGATCTTGAAAATCTCTCCAGCTTGTCAAATGAAGGCCGTTCTGAAGGCTGACAAAAAGAAAAGTAAAATACACAAGTAATATGTTACTTCTGTATATGAATAAATAAAGCAGTAATTAATATGTCATAAAATCACGAGTTTGATTTCATGGTCAGCAGCTTTCCTAGGCTACAAGACATATAAAACTCACAAACATGTCAATTGTAAATCAAATTATTTTTTAAATACCAATTATTAATATGTAATATAATTTTATCTTAAACAAATTAGAAATATAAAGTGGGTTGAAAAGACTGTTTGTGAAGCTGTTTCATGACAACTCTCTCCGGGTCAGCGGCAGCGCCAACACAGCTTTGAATGTTGCGATATGATTTTGTCAAAGTTTAATAGACAGAATTGAAAGATCGCGTGGCTGTTTGAATCAAGATCACAGTCTTTTAAAAATGAATCGTGCAGCTCTATTGTCTTATCTCTCTCTCAGCATATGAGTAGCGCGAGGGCTTTTCAGTGCTTTCAGTCTCACATCTCTTCCATGCGTCCACTTGGGATATTACGTCACTCAACACTCATAGATAACGACACAATTCAACCTCTGCTGGAACGAAAGTGGCTAAATTCTGTCAACCTCATCTACAAGCAAGGACAAAAATAAAGCAATTGAATCTGAATTAATATCGATTCTGGAATAAAAAAATAAATTTTAGAATCGTAAAAAATAAATTAAAAAAAAAATAAAAAAAAAATCAAGATAGCTAGGTGAATCGATTTTTTCTCCCAGCCCTAGTGAACATGATAGCTATTGTAGTTCTACACTAAATGCGAGTATGCATTTACTCATCTCACTTGCACAAGAACATATTCTGTATTCCTGAAAGCAAAAACAGTGAAATGTAAATTCAAATAATAATAATAAACGGAGCAATTCCAATAAAACACCATCAGTGCTTGGGCCCTTAATATTATGCAAACCTGCAATGATTAAATAGGTTAAATTACACAAATATACTTTATGTGTTCAATCTTTATGTATTCAAAAAGTAACTTGTCTTACACAGAACAACCTCCTGGACAACAACCAGTCTGGTTTCATAAGCGAACACTCAGCTGGGACTGCCCTGCTCTCGGTATTGAAGCTCTGAGATTGGCAAGAGCAGCTTCCAAATCCTCAGTACTCATCTTGCTGGATCTGTCTGCTGCTTTTGACACAGTTAACCACCAGATCCTCCAGTCAACCATCATGACGAAGGGCATCTCAGGAACTGCACTCCAGTGGTTCAAGTCTTACCGCTCAGTTATGTCCTTCAGGGTGTCGTGGAGAGGTGTCTAAGTTGCAACATCTAGTTACAGGGGTGCCTCAGGGCTCAGTGCTTGGACCACTTCACTTCTCCATCTACATGTCATCGCAAGGATCTGTCATTCAGAAAAATGTTTTTTTTTTTCTATCACTGCTATGCTGATGACACACAACTCTACCTGTCATTACAGCCAGAGGATCCAACAGTAGCTGCTCGCATCTCAGCCTGCCTGACAGACATTTCTGGCTGGATGAAGGACAACCACCTTCAACTCAACCTTGCAAAGACAGAGCTGCTTGTGGTCCCGGCCAACCCAACACTACATCACAACTGCTCCATTCAGCTGGGTTCGTCAACCATAACTCCATCAAGGTCAGCCAGGAACCTTGGAGTTGTGATTGATGATCAGTTATACTTCACAGACCACATTGCTAGAACTGCCCAGTCCTGCATATTTGCCTTATACAACATTAGGAAGATCAGGCCCTTCCTATCAGAGCATGCCACACAACTCTCTGTCCAAGCTCTTGTATTGTAATGCTCTCTTGGCAGGCCATCCAGCATCAACTGTCAAACCTCTGCAACTGATCCAGAATGCTGCAGCTAGAGTGGTCTTTAACAAGCCAAAGAGAGCACACGTCACACCTCTCCTCATAAAATTGCACTGGTTGCCAATTGCCACCCACATCATTCAAGGTACTGATGTTAGCCTACAGACCAGCCACTGGCTCTGCACCCCTAAACCTTGTGTTCTGCAAGTGAATGGTGCCATCCCAAAGAGGCACGAAATCCCTTTCACAGACCTTTACCTGGACTATTCCCTGCTGGTGGCATGACCTCCCTAACTCAACCCGAACTGCTGAGTCTTCAGCCATTTTCAAGAAAATGCTGAAGATGCATCTTTTTACGCAACACTTGCACTTACTATTCTATATCTATTCTATTATAATTTTTTTTGTGCTGTACTAACTAGGACTGGTCACAGCACTTGCACATTGCTGCCCGATATGGGTTGGTTTGACTGCTCATGCTCTCCTCATTTGTAAGTCGATTTGTACTTTGAATTGAATAAATGTTAATGTAATGTCAATCTCACGTTATTAACCAATGCCTTTGCTGCTGACCTTTGATGATATAATTCAACCATACTGATAAGCAAAAATGACTAGATTAACTTTTTTTGATTTCTTTAAGAGTGTTGAACTCCCTCTACTGTACAGATTTGAAATCCCTTCAGCCTGAGGCTTTTTCATTTCACTTTTGGTGTGAAAGGATCTTTACATTTGCCCAAAAAAAAAAAAAAAAAAAAAAAAGTTCTCAATTTAATTAAAATACAATCAAGCAAGCCCAGACCAGGTTAGTAAACATTACAAAAAAGTAAGGTAACACATTTCCTTCCATAAAAAGTAACTAATGCAGCTAGTCACTTTTTAGGGAGTAGGGCATTACTTTTAAAAGTAACTTTGCCCAACACTGCCAGTAGTACATATTATGTATACTGTGCACAGTATGTAATTTTTATTTTATTTTGTATGCATAGAATAGCTAACAACAAAAATCCAACAATGATGAAGAGCTGATTCTCACCAATGGCGCTCCTGAGGTCATGGACGTAGACTGTGGCATTACTGGAGCCGGACGCCAGCAGATACTGAAGATCCTTCTGAGAGTGTTCATGGTGCCAGCGCAGTGAATTTATGATCTTATGATGCTGCTGCACTGTGCACAAGATCTTCAGCATGGGAGCCTTCAACACCTCTATAGACCTACAACAAAAACCCTTATGGAGTGAGACACTTAATATAACCTCCGATAATGAGCTTTATTTGATGCATAATACTCGAAAATGTTGTTGCATATGATATATTTCATATTTAAAGACTAAATTAAATCAAAATAGATTCTGGTCTTATTGTGCACAATTTATGTGTCATTTTTAATCTTACATTTCTCTGATGTTTTCTGATGTTGTAACTAAATCCATGTGGAATGAGAAAAATGATCTTAACAAATATCTCAGCCTCATGACACAATTAAATCCAGATGGATACACTCAATCCCCGTCCTACATAATTTCCTACTGAATATAAAAAAATGTCTCTCCTTATTCGAAAATGAACCAAAACAACACTTTATAGGTAGGTTCAATTTGTTAACATTAGTTAATGATATCATGAACCACAGTATTTACAGTATTGATTATTCTAGCTTAAAAGTAAATACAATTTGTAGACACTACCGTTCAAAAGCTTGGGGTTGGTAAGATTTTTTTATGTTTCATAAAGAAATATAAAATTTAAATAAAAAAATAATTAAAAACAATTCTATGATTTCACTCCCTATTCTAGCTCATGCAACTCTAAGCAATGCCTTTTTGAGCACTTGCGTTTGTTTGTCTTTTCACGATGAATCGCTTGCTGTATTCCTCATTTGTAAATCGCTCTGAATAAAAGCTTCTGCAAATTGAATAAATAAAAATACAGTAAAACAGTAACATTGCGAAATATTATCACAATTTAAAATAACTTTTCAATTTTAATATATTTTAAAATGGAATTTTAAAAAAGCTACATTTTCAGCATCATTACTCCAGTCTTCAGTGTCACATGATCCTTCAGATATCATTCTAACATGCTAATTTGCTGCTCAAGAAACATTTCTTATTATTAACAATTTTGAATGTCAGTTGTGATACTTTTTAAAGTGATAATTTCTTTCAGGATTCTTTGATGAATAGAAAGCACAAAAGAACATTTATTTGAAACCTAAATCTTTTGTATAAATGTATTTACTGTCACTAATTTACTGACCAATTTAACACATTCCTGCTTAGTATTAATTTCTTTCAAAAAGAAATATGACCCCATATTTTTAAATAGTAGTATATAGTATTATATTTGAAAGATTTCATGTCTTATAAATTAACATCAATGTATTATGAATAAAACAAAAATACATAAAGAACAAATAGTATAATAATTAATAAATGATTAATAGATTAATACAATTAATATTAATTTATTACTAATGTTAACAAATTAAAACTTAATGTAAAGGGTTACCAATTAAGGTAACCTCAAAGAGAAAATGATTAACAATGGTTTGATTAACATTATTACCCATCTTCATTTCCAATGGCCAAAACGCTGCCATCCGGCTTCCAGCTAAGGTCTGTGTGTGGGGGGATCTTGTGCTGAAGAACAGAATAACTTTTTCAATATGAACAAATTTAATAAAGACGAATATGAACGGGCGATTTCTCATCTTACTTTGATGCTGTTAGTGTCTCGGATGAGTTTGTCAATGTTACTGGCCTCCCCTGAGAGTTTCCAGGGGTCGTGCTGGAAGATGACCCCCTCTCCGGCACAGCTGTATAAGCTGTAGGACGGCTTGTCTCCTGATCCCCCTGAGCCACACACACGTACACAATTATTAGCGGGAACATCACCATTCCTATTGCTCATCCCTTCAACAAACCCCTCTAAACAAACAAAAGCAATTATCTCCAGCCCCTCGAGCATCGGAGATGGATACGGTGATGAACGTGTCATTTGTCAGCAGCAGGGTGAAATTATGTTTTCATTCCTTGATTACCCAACAAACTCCACGGAAGGAAAGCAAGCATTTTGTTCACCCTCGCTCAATTACAGAGCGCGTTAAAGAGGAGCTGGGCATCACTTATTGCTGATGGATTGTTCTTGGCGCCATTTCAAGTTCAATGTTTACTGGGTCATGCAGGCGGGTGTGTTTAATGAATTGACTTACCGAAAGACATGGGCGGCACAGGAGGGCCCCATGAAAGAGAGTAGATGGTTCTGCGGTGGTAAGTGCTTGAGATTTGAGGAGGTCTGTGCGTGAAAACAAACAATGAAGTGAAATGTGTAATTTTCCATTTTTTTAAAAATGTATTTTAAAGTTTAACTGAATTACGCTGCCATAACTCTAAAAGTATTTTTTTTTTAATCTTGCATCAAAACGAACCTAAGGAATCGCAAGGTTTCATATTTCATATGCATAAATACAGTTTAAAAATGCACGTCTGTTGCTCTTACTTGTTAGAGTAAACTTCATATATTCCCACTTTACCATCATCGGTACCAAACGCCAGAGAACCCTCTTTTAGTGGATGCCATGCCAACTGTAAGAGAAGTGAGCAAAAAAAAAAGTGGGCTTGATTTTAAACTAACTGAATGGCACTGTGGGAAATATAACTGTGAATTAAACCCATCTGACTCACAGCTGTGACTTTAGATTTGATCCCTTGCCAGAATGTCTTGATGTCATATTGGTTCTGAATAGACATGGTGTTCCAGACCCGAATCATGCTGTCTCCGACCCCTAGAGCAAGACAGCCGGTGCCCACCGGAGAGAAGCTGAGGCAGTACACAAACCCACCCAGAGTGGGCAGAGTCCAACAGCACTCCAGAGACGCCAGGTCCCAACACTTAATCTGAAATAAGACATCCATAGAGAATAAACATATAAATATAAATCATCACAAATCTCAGAATAGAATTAAACATCATTTTTAGCAATAATAAGAATAGAATGTACACAGGCTTTGTCTTGGCAGACTAGATCTGCTACGCTTCTGCTGGCATGAGTGAAGGCTACTGCCAAAACATGCACATGTAGGGAATAGGATACAAGCTGCTGCAAGGAAAGTAGGGAGAACCCCTTGGCAGAACTAGGCAGGTGGTGCTGGGGAAGTAGGGAGGCTAGGAAAATTCGCATGGAGTTGAGCCATTTCCATGTTGGAAATAAATATTTTACGTTAGACTGATTGGCCATGCAGCTGGCTTTAGGGGAACCAATCAGTTTGTTCTGAAGTGTTTCATGACTGAAATATGTATATAAACTTTTTTGTTTCTTTACTTTATATTTAAGCGAAATGCATCTCAATTGTACAACGAATACGTTTTCTTCATGCAAAATATAATTGAATATTTTTTACCACCCAGAACACCCTAGCAACCGCCTAGCAACACCATAGCAACCACCCAAAATACCCTAGCAACCACCCAGAACACCCTAGCAACCGCCTAGCAACCATCCAAAATACGATAGCAACCACCTAGCAACAGCATAGCAACTACCCATAAAACACCCTAACAACTGCCTAGCAACACCATAGCAACCACCCAACATACCCGAGCAACCATCTAGTAACACCATAGCAACCCCCAGAACACCCTAGCAACTGTCTAGCAACCACCCAGAACACCCTAGCAACCGCCTAGCAACACCATAGCAACCATCTAGCAATGCCCTAGCAACCATCCAAAATACCCAAGCAACCACCTAGCAACAGCATAACAACCACCCAGAACACCCTAGCAACCCGCTAGAAACACCCTAGCAACCGTGCCGAATTTTGCCACTGCAAGCACCACTTCACATTTTCTTCAGGAAATGTACATTCTAGTTTAGTATTTATTTCTGAATTTGGGGTGAAAATACCCTAGATTCACCCATAACTTACTCCATCTTATTATTGTAATAGCAATTTTTTAACAAATAGACAAATAATGGTAGCACTTTATTTTATAGTCCTGTTCCCCATGTACATACTATGTACTTATTATAGTAATTACAATAACTGGGTAATAACTAGTTACTAACCCTGAACATAACCCTAAACCTAAACTTCTCACTAAGCTCTGAATGTTAACCCCTGTAGCTACCTTATATTAACCAGTTCTTTCTTAGGTAAGTACACATATGTGAACGTACTGTAAAATAAAGTGCAACCCAAATAATTATGCATTATATATTTACTTCTCACACATTTTTGGAGAATGTTACTAACAAAACGTATTGTGGTGGTATCACAATACACTGGTGATACTCATATACCATGATATTGAAAGATTATCACATTTAAATTCCATGGTAACGTCATACCTCAGTTTTAGAAAATGGTGTTTTTGTATGGAGAAATAAAGGTTATTTATTCTGTATTGTGTTAGCCGAGTTTGCTGAAAATGGTTTATAAATGGAGGAAGATCTCACCTCTCGGTCCATTGAGGTGCTGAGCAGAAGTTCTCTGTCCCCTGAGCGAAACGAGCTCATGTTGAAGACGATACGGCTGTGATTCTCTCCATCTGGGGAACTGCCCAACAGACTCCACTTCTGCTTGCCTGACTTCACGAGATCCCACATTACGATCTCACCGCTGCACGACAACATCCGCAGTGAGTCGACTCATGTTCGTTTACTACAAAACATCCTCCAACACACAATAACCAAACACAACATACCCAAAACAGCTGGACACAATCTGTGAAGGTCTCCCTTTAGGCCAGTGGACCGTCAGCCAAAGTCTTTCCTTCAATGCTGGATCAACTCCCACTCCTCGTCTCTTCAGGAAGGGAAGTTTCAGCGTCATTACACCTGAAAAGAGACACACGGTGACCTCAATGACACTGCACCTGAAAGCTACAATAAACCAGTCTGTGCAATCTTTGGGTTATGAATCTTTCTTTGTCACCTTTGCCTCTGGCTGTGCTCCATATCCGCACAGTCTGATCTCGACTACCCGACGCCAGGTAACACCCCACTTCTGCTCCTTCTGTCGCCAAATTGCTTCCATCTACGGAAAGAGTCAAGGACATGTCACTTGTTTTGTTTTTTGTCCAATCTATTTTTGTCCAAAACTTTTTTGACAGCCAAACTCCTTAGACATCAAATATTTAATTTAAATAATATAGTATTTTAAGTTAATCTTTCAATAACTTAACGACACATATGCATTTTCATGGTTCTCCAATGTCAGGTCACATGGTTCATATTTGGGTTCACTCTTTACAGGAACCAACTGACACTAGTTAAAACAGAAATACTGTATGTATGTCCTAAATTCTTCATTTTCAAACATATAAACGGTTTTACTGGGAATATTGAGGAAATCATGTAAACTGTGTGCGTTCACACTTAGTTCGATTTGCTTGGTTCGTTTGGTCCGGACCAAAACAAAAAACATTTAGCCCTGGTCTGTTTAGCGTTCACATTTGCACATTTTGTTCCCAAATACACATTAAACTCGCAGCGCAAAGTAGAAATGTCATTTATGAGACGCAGCATTCACTGTGTGAACACAGTAGCTCTGAAAACACGTCATTATAAGCTCATGTAATTCATGTAAATGAACGAGGTGATATTTTAGTTTCATTGAGATACTATTTTAGTTTTTGCGCAGCCCCATTTGTTTATTTTAATGTTACATTCGATTGAATTAACCAGCTTTTCATCAAATCACAAACCCCCTGCAGTTCCCTTCATTTAAAGGAACACTCCACCATTTTTTGAAATAGGGCTTATTCACCTTCTTTCCTACATTTAGATAGGTGGGCAAATGCATCTTTGTCTCAGTGCATGCATTGTTTTAGTTTGACAGGGTCGGCGCTAGCTTAACTTAGCTTAGCTTAATGAATGGAATCCTTTGTTGCCAGCTAGCATGTCCTGAGTAAAAGTGATCAAAAAAACCCAACAACACCTAATTACTTCTTGTGGCCTGCGTATTCACAACGAGTACAAATAGCGATGCAGATTAACACTAGGCGATTTCCTAGGCAGATATAGACTTGGGACTATATTAGGGGGAAGCACAGGCGAAGCACTGTTACTTGGGTGCAGAGATATCACGCAACACATGAAATCCTCGGTAGCTGTGACACAACTGCGAGCACGCTCAACTTGATCTGACGCGTTGAGCCTGGTCATCGATGTCAGTAACTTGTCCCACTCGCCACAGCACAGACACTCTATTTCAGTCGGCATAGATTGGCATATTCCCCCACATTCACACCACCAGTTCATGTTGGCTCTCATCCTCACGTCCTCAGGGTGTTGAGCGATCGCAACCTCCTCCTCCTGTTGTTCTATTTCCAAAGCACGCAGCTCCTCTTCTGAAAACTCTGGTTCATAGAGGTATGGTTCTGTATCTTGACTGTCTGAGAAGTCACCCTCTTCGTCTCTCACAAAATCAGCCGTGTTCATCGCCATTCATGTACTGTAGGAAAAATAGCCAGCTACTATTCACGCCGGTATGTTGACGGAAGTCGTGGGATTTCATGTGTTGCGTGATATCTCTGCGCCCAAGTAGCAGTGCTTCGCCTGTGCTTCCCCCTAATATAGTCCCAAGTCAATATCTGCCTAGGAAATCGCCTAGTGTTAATCTGCATTTTGTTTTTTTTGATCACTTTTACTAGCTCACTAGCTTTACTAGATCACTTACAACAAAGGATTCCATTCATTATGCTAAGCTAAGCTCGCGCCGACCCTGTCAAACTAAAACAATGCATGGCACTGAGACAAAAATGCATTTGCCCACCTATCTAAATGTAGGAAAGAAGGTGAATAAGCCCTATTTCAAAAAACGGTGGAGTGTTCCTTTAAGAAACCCTTTACTCATTTATATAAAAAGACGCTAATTTAAAAATGTTAACATCACATGATGTTATATTATGTTAAATTATCTTTTTTTATGTATTATATTTAAATATATATTCTGTGGAAGTCTCAGGACCAAAAAATGTTCGTCCAATCATTGCATTTGGTTGCTATTGCTAGCCGCTCTGAAATTACCTACCCTACCTTTAATAGTAATAACTTACTGACTGAGGTAAGACGGATCTTGAAGTTGCTTACCTGCGTTTTCTTCTGATCGTCCGTATAGAGGCTCTTCTCTGGGACGAGGGCACCATGCCAACGCATGAATCTCATCATCATGCCCCCTCAGTCGATGAATCACCTCCCCTTTCTTACTGATGTCTATTACTACTATCATTCCATCCTTATACCTTTAGGAGGAAGCATATACAATTAGCAAGCATCACTAAAGAGTCAGGGTCTCTCTAGGATCACAATGAAATAATAATATAACAAGGCTCTACCCCACTGCGATGTAGTTTTCTTCATGTGGAGAGCAGGACACGCAGAAGATTGTTCGAGGTTCAGGGAAGAAGCTCTGGGTGTCATTACTGCTGAGCCAATAGCACACCACGATGCCCTTCTCATCTCCTGTGACCAGCAGAAGTTTCTGCACTGGAGACCAGTGGACCGCAGTGATGGTGCTCTGTTCAAACACAAACACACCATTTACATTTGTTGATCATGTACATGCAGGGCCTAAAACTAACTTTTTGCCACACCTGCCAATGGCCGGTGACTTAAGAAAATGTCCGGCATAACTACTTTTTACCAGCCATGAAACTGTTTTTGCAAAAACAGGTAGTTATGACACCAAACCGTTAGATACCAGTTAAAATTCACTATTTTTGCAGTTACAGAAATGTAATGAAGTAATCAAATGTAAAATAACACAGTCTTCACTGTATTAATTAAACATAGATTAATCCTTATTAAAGTTACAGTAGTTTTTCAGTCAAGGGCAGTGAGTGATTTGTCTGTGTCTTTTGTTGTTTGTTAAACAGGTAGCCTATAAATATAGACTGCTGTAAGAGCTAATGCATGAATGCAACACTGATACACATGCGTTTTCTTTCTCAACTGTTTATGTTCACTTAAGACATAACAGACTATGTTCACGAGGATACTCGCCAATACGGGCATTTTCAAGCGCAAGAAGATGTGAAAGAGAGTTCAATTCAGTATTCGCGCACTGTCTGAGACGTGGATTTATGGGCGCGAAGATGTTTGCATACAGAAATTTCTTGAGTTTTAATTGGCAAGACTTAAACTTTCGTGATGATGCAGCAGTGGCCCGCCAACTGTAACCGAGCGTCGTTCACGTTTGTTCATGTTCTCACAACATTGCAAGTATTCATAAAAATATATTACCAGACAACTTGGCTTTTCATATACTCGCCAATGCTGATTTTTACTCAAATTTGGCGCTTAGCAAGTGTTAATTTTAGGCCCTGTGAACATGTTTTATGCCATGCAAACTTAAAAAGTTAGTATTTTGTCACCATGAAATCAGAACTGACAATTCTTATGGAATATTGTAGTGTTTATTTAAAATATATATATTATAATAATATAAAAATATTAAAAATATATATAGTCGTTATATATTTGGATTTATAGGTCACAGAAATTTAACTCCATCACACATATTTTGCTTATTTAAATTAGGGCTGTCAAACGATTAATCGCGACTAATCGCATCCAAAATAAAAGTTTGTTTTTACATAATATATGTGTGTGTACGGTGTATAATTATTTTCTATATATAAATACACACACATGCATGTATATATTTAAGAAATATTTGCATGTATATACTGTGTATATATATTTATATTATATATAATTTATATTATATATAAATATTTTACATATAAATAACACATTTTTCTTAAATATATATGCATGTGTGTGTATTTATATATAGAAAATAATTATACTCCATACACACACATATATTATGTAAACACAAACTTTTATTTTGGATGCGATTAATCGCGATTAATCGTTTGACAGCCCTAATTTAAATATGTAGCAGCAGTAGTTATGATTTAATGGTTTTCATGGAGTACATTATAGATATACTATAGTATTGCTGCAAATTAGAAATCTACATTTTTAACAAAAATAAAGCCCAAAATATCTGCTTATTTAAATGTCACCAGTGTGAAATTTTCTAGCTGACTGACATACGGATGTCAAAAATACTTGTGATATTCTTAAAATGGGTAGAAAATATTTCAGCAAAAGTAGTTTTGATATTGTGGTTGTCATGGAGTTATGTTATAAATGTAACATTTCTTGATATTACTGAAAATTAAAAATCTAAATCTATAAAAAAAAAATCTAAAATTTCAAAGTTTTGTAATGAAAAATATAAATAAATGTTATATTATAGTTGCTCTCTGAAAAAGTGCAGAGAGCTGCAATCTAGAACAATCTAGAACAACTTGTGAGTCAGTCACAAATCCATAAATAAAAATATTCACTCACTTGGTGGACATTATGCTCTTTCAGCAGAATTTTCTGCTCAGAATCCCAGATTTTGACTGTCTTATCGTCTGAAGTGCTGGCACAAATGTGTTCTTGTCCATCATAGGAGCAAAATGCAAAACCAGAAACTCGTTCCGTGTGTCCACTGAGTTCACCTGCAGAAAGAAGGACTGATCTGATCAGATCGATGTGATTTTGCAAACGCAAAGCACTGAATGAAAGCACCGGGCTCTTACCTGTGACTGCTGGAGAAGCTGCGGTCACATTTAGCAGATAGATATTATTCTTTGCTCCAAAACCCAGCACTCCCTTTCCATTTATGTCACTGCAGCGGGAACAGTACCAGTTTGGAGAGGCTGGCAGATGTCTTTGGTGCATTATAAAGAGCAAGTGATCGCTGCATCAAGATCAGAAAACTAATCTACGGATGGTGACAGACAGTGAATTCACTTCTCACATGTACTCATGCTGCCGAAAACACACCAGCTGCCGAATAACGACAGCGTGTGTTGTAAAAAATGATACGGAACGCGAGAAGGGACCACAGACACAGTCAAAAAAATTTTTAAGAACATCCAATAAACATGTTGGCCGGAAAATATTTTAGTGGGCCTTATTTGTCATTTTAATATTTTAGTAGGAAACAAACCTTCCATTAATAATAAAAAGTATAACTTTAAAATCATTTGCAGTGACCCTTGCCGTAAAGCAAAGCGTCGTAACGTATTCACCTATAATTTCCGAGAATCGGTTCTTTCGGATAGTTCGGTTCAAAGAACCGGTTCGAAACACCATTTTAGTGATTCTTTTACACGAGTCAGTCCGTGACATCCTAGTACCAGTAGCCCGTCTACGGATATTCATATTATGCTAGTACCTAATCTAAAACTTCCCAGTAAAACTAGCATGTAGTTACACACTGGCGTTTTTTTTCTATTACATTTAGAGTATGTTGTAATTTAATGTTCAGTTGTTGTTCAGTTGGCTCATAAAATGCAACGTCATTAAGAAAAAGGTAGTTTATTTTAAGGTGACGTAGTTACATGTTACTACATGTATAGTATAATAACAGTAAATGATGCATAATTACAAGTAACTAACCCTAAACCAAACCCTCTATAGTAAGTTAATTAATATTACTCAATACTTATGAGTAAGCTTGATAATAAAAAAAAGAAGTAAATAGTATAATACTTAAAATAGTATTTTTTTGACTGACTGTATTCAACCGAATCATCTAAAAGATCCGAATCAAAAGGACGATTCCCTCACGAATCGGACATCTCTAACAATCAATATGGCGGCCTCCGCAGTGACATGGTCTGGTAAGTCAAATCAAATATACTTACGTTGTATTTATATTCATATTGGCATTTCAGTTGCTTTTGGTTTAACTGGGAATTATATGAACATTATCGACAGGTTTAGCCTCCATTGGTCGTGCTTGTGGACATATTCGCTCTAGGTAAGAACATCCCATGCAGTTGCTGTGCAAAGGAAAGGACACAGAATGTGTCTCAAATAGCTATCTAGATAAATAGTATTTCTGGCCATCAAAATAGATCGCTAGGTTTTGAGACACAGCCTATGTATTCTCTAATGTTTTTCGGTCTGTCCTGCTGTTTTCATCAGGTTGCTTGGATCTTCCTCTACATTATCTCAAGTGTCATGCCTTCACACAAGCCCAGAGTTAAACAGCAAACACTGGGAAAGGAGAAATCTGACTGTATATCCACCACAAACGAAAGATGAACCACGCAGACCAGCTGTTAGTAATACACTTAATTCACCTTTACAGTATGTGAATGAATGAAGTTCATTAAATTATGCTGGGTTTGACTTGTGTTTTGTGTGTGTGTGAAATAGGAGATCCATCACTGCAGACGTCAGATTAAATACAGCAAAGACAAGATGTGGTACTTGGCTAAATTGGTGAGTGATCGCTATGTGCTATGTTCACGGAAAATAGGACTACTGTCAAAGAAAAGAAAAGAAAATAAGAACGAATAATCAAACTACAAGCAACAGCACAAATAAATACATTACAGCAAAGATACAAATAAAATAAGCACTGCTTTTCTGTTTTTTTCAAGCATCTAACAGTAGTTTTCTGGTGCAGAAATTGAATAAAGTTATCAAATGTAAACTAACAGTATTTAATCTTCACTGTATAAATTAATTAAAGATTAATCAATAATTAATAAAGATACAAAAGCTAATCAGTCAAGAGCAGGAAGTGATTTCCTTGTCTTTTGTTGTTTAATTTACAGGAATATTTAGGCTTCTGTCACTTTAAGACATAATGCACTGATCCAGTACTTGGATACTGTACACATGCTTCGTCTTTCTCGACTGTTTACGTTCACTTAAGACATAACCTTCTTCATTTGCTAGGATACTTGCCAAGACGAGCATGTTGACAATTTTTTTGTGAATTTGTCCTTTTAAGCGCAAAACTTGAAAGAGTACTCAATATTTGCGCGAGTTTAGTTTACACCCAGATGACAACATGTGTTGTTCAGGTCTCACCTTCGCTCGCGCGCTATCAACACCCGAGTGATGACGGCGTAAATGACTGGTCGTGTTCAAGCATACGGCACACGCATTGAACAAAGTTGAACTCTGTCTGTCTGTTTTACGCGTCGTTATTTTCAACAAACCAAATTATAGATGCGTCGTCAGATTTGAGATGAACCGCGATGCAAGTGTTTTATTTTATTTTATTTTTATGAATTTATTTATTTTATTAACCGAGAACCGTTATACTCCTAATGTTGATAATTACATAATATGGCATATGGAGTAATGATGATGATGATATAGAGTTTGTTGCATTATTTTAGTGATGAATGTGTTTTACAGCTCAGAGGTATGACCATTGACCAGGCATTAACTCAGCTCGAGTTCAACGACAAGAAGGGAGCTAAAATAATCAAAGAGGTAAAAATACAGTGATATGACTTGAAACTGCTCAAATAATATTAATTAAAATATGTTTTTGCTGCGAAAACAATGTGATCATACAGTGTCACACTTCAAAATCTGTTTTAGAAGCTATAAGGTTTTAAATGTTTGTGTTAAAGGTTCTTCTGGAAGCTCAGGAGATGGCAGTCAAGAATCACAATGTGGAATACAAATCAAATCTATATATTGGTAAGTCACAAACATGCCAAACATTAACATCAAAGCTATTAGCACTTTATTTTTTCCTATGGAGTTATTTTTGTCTTTTTTTGTGCATCCTTTTTGAATTTTTTGCATACTTTTAAATGTACAAGTTTATCTTAAATATTCTGTAAACATTACCCTGCTTTCATAAGCATCTGTCACTCATCAGCGATACAATCCATAGATCTTAAACTTTTCATTAAACCAAAAAATAATTCACAAGTGAACGTCTTGACACGCTGGCAAGTGCTTTGACGTGCTTGCAAAAAAATGGTTTCAAGCTAACCAGTTTTATGCTCTAATGAAACTCAAAGTTTTGAGAAAAAATATGTGACTCAACCAAAAGAGAAAAAACAATTGGTGAAAATCATTTTGTTGAAAAAACAATTTGAGAAAAGATAATGGGTGGTTTTTCTTGCAAAATGTTTTGGTTACACTTTACAATAGGTCTCTGTTAACATTAGTTAATGCATTAACTAACATGAACTAAGTGCAAAATATAAGCATTTATTAATCGTTGTTAATGTTCATGTCAGTTCTCAGTGCATTAACTAATGATAACCGATACAGCTTTGGACCTTCAATATGTTTTAGTAAATGTTGAGATTTACGTTAACTAAGTTACGTAAATGCTGTAGAAGTAATGTTCATTATTAGTTCATGTTCATTAACTAATGTAATAAAATAAACCCTTATTGTAAAGTGTTACCAATATTTTGTTGGATAAAGACAAAATGAATCCATATTTTGCATGAAAAGGCATTATTATTTTAGTTTAATTCCAATGTTTTGTTTTATCCATTATGTATGCTTCTGACTTTTCTAATATATTTTGAGTAATATATTTGTAAACATGGCTTTTGGATTTCAAAGTAAACCAGTCATTCTAACAGTTGAATTATATTTTCTACAGCGGAGTCGTTCTCTGGCAAAGGAAAATACCTGAAGCGCATTCGTTATCATGGACGTGGCATGTTCGGCATCATGGATAAAGTGCACTGCCACTACTTCGTAAAGCTTGTTGAGGGGGCGCCGCCCAACGTCGAGCAGAAGACCGGATTCGACCAGGCCAAGGAGTATGTGCAGCAACTGAGGAACCGAACTATTATTCACTCACTGTAGTGTAAAATTAACATTGATTTTTATTTTGTTATTGTGTTCATGTAAATAATAATTGAAGAATAAAGAAATCATGCCAAGCACAGCTTTTGTTTAAGCTTGTGGTTCAATATATATATATATATATATATATATATATATATATATATTAGTATGTATATGTTGGGGTCGAAGTAACAATTCGATTGTGATTCACAAGCAGATAAATCAGGTTCAGAACATGGCAGATTTTCTCAAGGAAAAAAATGGCTTTAAATAGATTTTTTCTTTCTCAAAAAAATGAGTGCTCAATTAGATGGTACAAGACCTTGCTTCATTTTCATCCACCTGAAATTGGGGAACATGCACAAAAAAAATTACAGTCAAGATGTTTTTGTGGTTGAAGAACAAAAACTCCCTAATCCCATGTGTCCGCGGGTCAATTTGACCTGTCATTGAAATGAATGGGAAATGGGGCAAGGTTTTTTTTTTTCTTTTCTTTTTTTCTTTTCATTAATAAAACCAAACCTGGCACAGTCCAGAGCGCACACACACACACACACACACACACACACACACACACACACACAAACACAAATGAAGGCATGAGACTATATAACATCCCCAGAAACACACACACCTGCACTTGGAGATTCCCATTCAAATGAATGGTGTTTCAATTTTGTAAAATAACAATCAATTTGTCACAATGTAGAACATACACAGCTATGAAGTGGTTAGATTTGAACAAATACAATGCAAATCCTCATATGGACTAATTCTATCTTTATTATATTGATTATTAGGCAAGTCTTGGCAGATGTTTTCTGGAACTTTCTCAAATCATGCTGGTGAACATGATTATCATGTTTTACACAAGCTTCAAGAGCAGTTTAAGTGCTGCTGTCATATCAGCAAAAACAATAAACCAAATACTAAGACATTTTGTAATTCAGATTTTTCAATTAAATTCGGATTGTAAAGAAACTTTTGTACTAAATCAGAAAAGAATGTAAAGCTAGAAATGAATCACTGATGCTTGGATTCTGCGGTATATCAGGTAGGCCTATAAATTATTTGAATATATAAAACTGTTTCATGTGCGCAGGGAGGAATGCAATGAATTTTTTATTTGTAGAAAATGGATTTAACTCACCCAAAAATATTCAATGCCAAATTACCTGAAACCCTTCCAGCTCTGGTTGTTCTATCTGAAACAGGCACGGTCCTCTATCCTATTATGCAGTGTCATTAGTCCCCCTCATTAAATTAGGAGGGTGAAATTGAAGTAGCTCCTTAATGGCTTATAATTTGAGGGAATAGTGTTGCTTTGTGCGTTTCCCTCATCTATCAGCCGAGACCTTGTAAACCTTGAATCTGATCGTAAAAGAGTGTTCCACCCTTCCAAAACCAGCAAGGCCTTAATGTTTGACATCCCACCAGATTAACTAACAAAATATGAACTGTTTGAAAAGTATCCCTTGTGAAAAAGAAATGTGCCTTGGATTGAATATGCACATAGTGTACAAGTATTTAAAATATACTGTTAAAATACAGTATCTTCCTGTTTATCTCAAACAGTAAACCATGGCACTAGCGATGCCAAGTCATGGGTTTGCTTCCCATGATGGAAAGAAAGAACTGATCAAATGTTTACCTTGCAACGTTAGTCGCTTTGGATGTAAGCGTCTGCCAAATGCTTAAATGTAAATGTAAAAAAACTATACTTGCAGGTAATATTCACACTTAAGTTCACTTTTTTTCACATTTTGCAATAATGTCAAATTAAAAGTTTTACTTTAAAGTACATTTTAATCATCTTTTGTCAGACTTCTGATGTGTTGCTAAAGTACTTGATTATAATTTTAATGGCAGTGTTATTTGATATTACATGTAAAGTTAATATATTTTACTTATACTAAATTGCAATTACAAATATATTTTAATACATGACATGCAAGTTTCAATACAATTACAAAGTTCTGTCATGAAAATCAATGTAGCGCAGACTGATAGAACCATAACTTAATCTGCTTGCAATCATATAATTCTCTATAGGGCACATCTGATTGGTTCCTGCTGTATCAGTAGCCAATGAGCGCGCTGCTCAACTAACACAGTCTCACCCCAAAACGTCACATACTGACGCGTCTTGACCATACGGCAACATACGACGAAAAGGGTACCCCTAAAACGTCCATATGTGACGTTTTGGGTTATGGGTAGGTTTAGGTATGCGTTAGGGTACCGCTAAGAGGCGCTGCTGGTGCGCTTATGTCTTCGTCTCATATGGACGTTATAGGGGTACCCTTTTCGTCGTATGTTGCCGTATGGTCAAGACGCGTCAGTATGTGACGTTTTGGGGTGAGACCGGGCTGGCTCAACCTTCAAATACTGGTCAGCATTTGCATTGCAGCACTCTTTCAGAAACCCTCCATCTTCCCCAGCTCCACCTATATAGATCTGCTACGGGTAATTCATGCATGCTATATTATACAGCAGCAGCACTAAGCTCACAGCAGCGTGTCGTGTATGTATTGGCATTTGGCAGTAGCAAGTCCTATATTTTTCAGACAATAGAAGTAATTATGAAATTACATATAAAGATGTAGTTAAATCCCATTAAAATAGGTAAAAAAAGCACTCTTAAATTCAATTGCATTTAATATAAGTTTAAACTTTTATACTTTTTCATTTAATTGTAAGTAACTACATTTTATAGTTTCCTTGTTGGTTGTTTGTTGTTGCCTTGTGTAAGGCAATTGGATCATACTCTGCTTCGTCTTTAAAGTTCACTGTTCGGTATACATTTACATTTAGTCATTTAGCAGACGTCTTTGTCCAAAGCGACTTACAAATGAGGAATACAGCAAGCGAGTCATCATGAAGAGGTAAAAATAACAAGAAGTACTCAAAATACAAAGTTCAGGCATTGCTTAGAGTAGCATAAGCCTGACAAGGGAGGATTAAAGGAAAATAAAATATTCACAAATTCGTGTTTTTGTAGTTTACACAGAGAAAATAACGATTTTGTTTTCAAAAACTTGCACTTTGAAATCCGATTTTCAAAATTTTGCATTTTCAGGCCCCCAAATCGTTGTTGTGTAAATGAACGGCCAAACAGCATAAAAAGTTTTCAATTTTTAGTTTAAACCACCCCTAAGTTTTCTTCTTCCATGAGGGGGTTTGGCTTTGTTTCCAGGTTGATCGTTAAAGAATGCGACACACAATAAGGTCTCACGTCTCCCGGGAAATCACATAGAATTCAACCAGATGACGACTCCGAAACTCCACAAGCATTTCCCATTCCAATCCTGGTCCTGGAGGACCTCCAACACTGCACATTTTCACACCGGTCTGTGGGTGTGATGTCTGAGGCTGAGACTAGTCGCGCTGTATCCTGGCTGTATACTGTTTACTGCAAATGTTGTTCAATTTCCACCACTGGAACTTTGGGGTTTGATGCTGCAGGCATACCATGCCCTTTTACACTGGTCTGGTATCAGGCTTGACATTAATCCATTAAAACCTCAGCCATCACTAGAGGAACCCAAACCTGGATCAGTGTAAGAGCAAGATTTCAGTGCTGATGCGCTCAGTGTTGTCACTAATGTCCCCATAGTTCCATGTGGCTCTTGTTAGACAGCTCTGCTCCTGAGGCCTCTGGTGTGGTCTCAAATGAAATGCTATCTCCTGGCCCCAATTTCAGCGGACAAGTGCCCTCAATTTCAGGTTAGAGCCCTGGTCTACACCTTCACTTCGACTGCTCAACACGTAGCACTACCAATACTGGTTATCTTCACATTTCTCTGAGTGTAGTTGGAAACCCCGTCAAAATACATGATGCATTTTGTATCCTATATTTAACCTGAGGGTGCAACTTTGATGTGTGTTGTTTCAAATAATAATTGACTAGTATGTTTGCATCACTTAATAGGTCTATATTGCACTCTATTCCCCTTTGTAGAAAATCAATGGGGTTTTTACTTCTGGAAGCTGACTGCTGCAGTGTATTATGTGGCTATTTATGAGTGCTATTACTTTCTAAGTGTTCCCGAAACACAATTTTTATGGCGGATGATAAACATAAATAAATCCAATAATCTTACACTACAGGACAGACACAAGTCATACCGTAAAATATCTGTATAAGTAACCAACTAGCAAATGCATTTTGTGCGCTAACCACCACTAGCATCATAGCTACAGGTTTAGCATGGGCACTCACATAGCCTATATAAACACAAATGAAAGAGGGGAAAATGTAGAAAACGTAATAATCAGGTGCAGATTAATGTTGTGTTGACCTCGAGTTAATTTATGTAAGTCTATAAAAAATTATGAATCTGTTAACAGCTTTCTTGTATTTGTTAAACTAAATATCATAGGCTCAGTGTTTCTTCTTGTTGAAAATAAAAAATACAGTTGGTTTGCAGGGATTTCGTCATTGGTTTTGGAGACTCGCCTAACATGAAACATGAAATTTAAATGTCAAGACAGAGAAATGATGATAAATAAGACATGCGCAAAGATGAGCAAATGGCACTCAGCTGAGACATTTTTTTAGACCCAAAACCAATATTTAAGCAATTTAGTTGCCATGTGCATATAGCATTTCTAAGCACCTAATACATATAGGCCTAGCATATGGTTCAATGTGAAATGTGCATCCGAGGCATTCCAGTGGCTTTCAGTCCATTTATGTTAGCTTTCAGGTCATCTATAAACTAACAAATCAAAAAATATTGATGACTTACCTTACATATACAGATATTTTGTCCAATGAAAACCTCTCTAGAACTAGCATGTCCGCTGTTGCTGCAGGCCAACTGCATGATTAGCAACAGCAAGTAAACTAAAGCCTACTGGGTATTTAAAAAAATAATATTCCTCCTTAACTTCTTTAGAATTTTTTTTTAAATTCTTTGTAATGGACAGATTTAAGGTTGATGCAGGAAAAAAGAAACACTTTGCTGAGGAAAACACTTTGAGCTGTCCTCTGTTTTCAGGGAGTGCCTAGAGAAGTTCATTTATCAGCCTGTGGGGGTAACAAATGATTTCGGCTTACTAATAAAATCTGTGGCAGAAACCACTTGGCCCAAACCACAAGACACTATGGGATATTTTACCCTTGAGGCCCAAAGTAAAAGCCACACCACTGTTTCACTTTTTTTCCACCTAGTGTTCCTGCTTAGACCGTCCACCAAACTTTTTATATATATATATATATAGAGAGAGAGAGAGAGAGAGAGAGAGTGAGAGAGAGAGACTCTTCTCTTCTCATTTACTCTTCTCATGTTGTCCAAACATGTACCATATTATAATGTCTTTCCTCTGAGGAACACAAAAGAAGATATTTTGAATAATGTTGGTAACCAAACGGTTTTGGTGGCCATGGATGGAAAAAAAATCATCTCAAAATATCGATTTATATCTTCTTTTTGAAAGGAGAAAGAAAGTCATTCAAGGTTGAAACAACATGGGGGTGAGTAAATGATGACAGAAATTAGAGTTGAACTATCTCGTTATGGTAACTGTTACCTTTTGTTTTGTTAGATTCCAAGTTATGCAAATGAATAATAATTTGCATCAGACGCAAAAATAAAATTGCAATCAATTTAGTCACTAGTTTACAAGCTTAAAAATGTGTATGAGAGGAAAAGCAATTTATTCAGGTAATAACCAGTATGAACAAAGTGTTGTTACTGCATTTCAGGGTTCCTGATTCTATTGTCGTTTTTCATTTGTTAAATTTGAAAACTCCGTACTCTCTCTCAAACTCTAATTAGAGGAATAAAACATGCAGAGGAACGTTCTGACTGTGAGACGCTTTCCTCCTCATGCCAGTCTCTAGGTGTCGCTGTTGGAATTCGATCAAATTCTCTCAACAACATCCATTAGCAAATAAGAAAGCCTATTATTTTTTTATTTTAATTTATTTAATACACTAATAACATATATGTTTTAATAAATGTCACTGCAATGTCACGTTGAAACAGGTGAATTGAAGACTGGCTGTTTAGTTGGTAAAAGGGGCTGTCAGTTTCAGATTTTTAGGTTTTAAATAAGGTTGATTTTGTTTCATTAACCAATATATTTATCTTGTCACTCACTTGTCTTAAATCAATTGACTTTTTTACTCAGAGTCCCATATCATTACTTTTTAAAGACCATGTTTTTACTGCTGAGGACATTACAGTTTTAGCATAACTTCTATGTGGAGTGGCTGAAATGTCCCAATTTCTTCCATTTACAACATTTTTAACAAAAGGCTTATTTGATAATGTAACTGTTTTTTTGTCACCTCAGTGCGTCTTACTGTCCTTGTGTATCGCAGTATTGAACTTGCGGCGAAACAAAGTATGAACATTTCATCACCCTCAATGTTTCATTTCAGCTAAACTTTCAGTGTAAGTGCTGCAAAAGTTTTTATATTAACATTTCGCCTCTATCCCGTTAATGAAATATTGATTTGAGAATGTATTGTCATGGAAGTTTTTAAAGCGGTTAGTGCTTTAGCTGGGAGCCATTTTGATCCTCTATTACGTTCTTCTGAGTGATAATGTTCCTCGGCTGGAGGTATTTTAGGGCTATTGTACAATAATTACCTCAAGCTATTTGCAGAACACAAAAAGGCTATTCAAAAGATTCATTATTGATAATGTAAGTTTGATCTCTTAGCTGAAGTGACACTTTAAAAGTTTTAGATGATGTTAGATGATGTTATGTTAAAGTTCGAATTTAAGTTTAATATGCAAAATTTAAAGCTATGTTTACATATATCCAGTTAGCAGATATGTTTCTTGAATAGTTTTACATTAACATGTTGCTAAGCTACATGTTATGCTTCAAAATTCACGTATAACTTTGATGAAAGGTTTTTATCCACTTTAAATGCTGACTATATGAAATTATTTTTATGGACACTTTTTTATATATAAAAAACTGTTTTATATGTCTTTTCTTGTAGATTACAAAATATGTTAGGGATGTTTAATATGCAAAATCATATACAATATTGTCATATAACGCACTACACACATAATATTAGTTAACAGACATTTTTGTCCACAGATACGTATACTTTAAGCAATTCACTATTTAATTGAACTTGTTGTGGGGTTCGAAGCTTCAACGTTTCATTTATCAAGTTTTCTTTAAATCAACACAGGCTTAGTTTTACAACAACAATGAAAAAACTGATGGCAAAAACAAAAGATGATGGCCTCGAGTCATTTGAGTGCGCTGTCTCGAGAGCCTTAAGATTCTCACCCTATTGCGACGATACCATCATCGCTTAAGCAAACGCATTCACTGCAGACTGTTCATGAATAATTGGAAAAAAGCTTTTACTTAATTAATTTCAGTGCTGACATTTCTCACTGTCTCGAGGGGGTTGCTCTCTACAGGTGTTCCTTCACAATGACTAAAATCATAATCGCTTTGAAAATTTCTCACAGCTTGGCAAGAGAGGTGGCAAAGGGATCACAAGGAACTGATGCTAATTGCTCTTAGCCCCAATAGGATAAATTAATGTATTGCTTTTTTCTTCTTCTTCCTCCTCTTCTTTTTTTTTTTTAAGTTATGTTTTTTTTTTAAATGCAGTCTTCCTAAAACTGAACAACACTTGGTTATGATACGCTATGGTATGAATGTTAATCAATATAACTTCCAGATCATTTGTTTTTAAGTTATCAGGTTCTGATAAGATTCTAATGGAATTTTATTTCACTTGTATTTAAGCATATTAAGACTGCAGACCATTTCTTATTAAATGCCATGCCCCATGTCAGTGACTGACAAGTCAGATTATTTGTAAGAGCAATTTTACTTGCCAATAAAATCCTGTTCTCATTCAGATTCTCATTTTCTTGTCTTTAAATTACATTACATTATATCTCGGTTCCAAAACCAAGTGAGCTGCCTTGTTATCTAGACCACAGCCACCTTCTAATCTTATTAGTATTCTAAGGTGTTCATTACTGAATAGACACCTATGAATAGGCCCTAATTTATCTGCCACACAAGTAACACTTGCATGGGAGACTCAACTCACAATTGATTTCAATTAATTTTTTGAAGAGCTTGAAGTTAACATGTTGCTATAAGCTAGCTCTTGCCTGGCTGTCATCTTGAACAAATTTTTTTACTGTGCACAATGCATTCTGGGATTGCATTCTCCAAGGAGAATACATGAGATTCGACCAACATAAGATATTTTAGAAGGCAACATAATGTGCCTGTCCTTTGGAACAGACTTTGCGCTGACAGCTTGTGAAAAAGAAGTACACTTTAGCATACTTTTTAAAAAGAGTACTTCTTATGGGAATAATATAGGCTACTTTAAACAATACAAATATCAAATACTTAAAGTCAACAAGAAATCAAAATTGACAATCCTATTTTTTTAATGGAATATTGCTCTTACTTTCTATTTCTGTTTTGTTTTTTCATACTTTGCAATGGTCTGGTTTGCCTGAGTTCTGTTTGCTAGTTAGTTTCCACGGTCACTGATTATAATACGCACCTGTTCTTAGTTCTGTTAATCAATCTCTGTGTATTTAATCCCTTAGTTTCCTCTGTTCATTGTTTAGTCTCGTTTATGTTTGTTTGGTAGTATTTTAGGAGTTTGATTACTGTATTCTCCTGCGTGTTTCCAAGTTAAGACTCTGTATCCGTGCACATCTTTCTTTTTTTTTATACATGTGCCCTCATAATCTTTAATCAAAATAACTTCCCCTCCCCTGCATGTTTTTTCGGCGTGAAGGTGGGGTAATCTGTCACTCACATGAGATCGCAGCAATAGCACACCATTCAAAATCAAGTCCCGGGCCTAAGTTTTTTCTTGTTTGAGAAGCTGTTTCACTTGGATATACGTCACAATAGGGACGAAAATACTATCGCAACTTCCGTTTCATGCTAACTAAGTACAAAATGAATGTAATGTTTTCAGACACTTAATTGCATGTTTTTTTTTCACGTATTCATGTATTCTGGTTTAAATTTACATGAAATGCAATTAAGATGCACTTGACTTGAACTTTTGAAGTTTAAGTAGGACTAAATAGAAGTTATTTTGGAATTACATCTTTATATGTAATTTCATAATTACTTCTACTGTTCTATAATTACTTCTATACTTTGATGTCATTTCTCAAATAACACACAGCAATTCAAATTAAAATCAAGTACTTTACATGGGTTAAGTTCAACACATCAAAATTTGTGTACCTCCTTAAATCACAACAAAATATTATTAAAACAACTAAATTTGATTTAAAATGCTTTACAGTAAAACATTTAATTTGACATTTTTACAGTGCACTTTTAAAAGTTTACTTAAAGGGATAATTTGTGGTTAATGTAGACTTTTATTCACATATAAACTTTCATCAACTCAGTGATAAACAGAAGCTCAAGCATGTGCTTGACATGCAAGAACCAATGAGGTTCATTCTCTTGTGTTACGCAGCACGTTTGAGCTTCAGCAAGAACCAATGAGGTTCATTCTCTTGTGTTACGCAGCACGTTTGAGCTTCAGCAAGAACCAATGAGGTTCATTCTCTTGTGTTATGCAGCACGTTTGAGCTTCAGCAAGAACCAATGAGGTTCATTCTCTTGTGTTACGCAGCAAGTTTGAGCTTCAGCAAGAACCAATGAGGTTTGTACTCAAGCATCAAGCAGGTTAGGTTGAGCTTCTGTTTATGTTCGCAGATCAATGTTTATATGTGAATAAAAGCCTAAATTCAATCTGTTCATCAAGAGATCGAGTCTCTTTGGAATATTTAAACTAAACCGCTCAATTCATATGGATTAGTTTTACAATCTCTTTATGAATGTTTTGAAGTGTCAAAGTGTTAGTTGCAAACATGACGGTGAGTAATTAATGACAGAATTTGAATTTTTGTGTGAACTATCCCTTTAAGCATACCTTTAATTGAGTATTCTTGCATATAAAACACTTCTATTCCCTATGCAGGAACGAGCAACACAAGGTGAGAATTTCATGGACATGATTGCTCATGGAGCAGTAAGGACACAGCTGCTGACTTGCCAAGTGCCAGGACGGAGTCAAGGCTGCATGATGGCGACTCTTGGGCATCATTAAAGCAGGTGATTACAGAGCTCAGGGTTGAAGAAAGCCCTGAGTGAAACACTCAGATTGATCCAGCTCCCCTCTCTGACACACACTCTCCCTTTGATCAAAATGACATATGGGGCAGGGTGCACAAACACACGGGAGACACCAGGCATCGGTTATATACAACGAGGACATTTATGATGAGCACTTTTTCAAAATGCTGAGGCCTAGTCGTAAATGTTTACAAGCGTGATATAGAGATATCATCTCAGAGATTTCGCCCAGCTAGTCTGTTGGACTTCGATCATTTTGCCCTTGGGTAAAAGGTACAATATGTGGGGTTTTTTTTTTTTTGCATTAAAATATCCAGTTGCCATTTATTTTTCAGTAAGTGCACTTACGTGTACTTACAGTGTACTCACCTAAGAAAGCACAGGTTAATATAATTAAGTAACTACATGGGTTAAGGGTAGGCTTAGGGCTAGGTTCAGGGTTAGTACCTAGTTAATTCTCAGGTATTGTAATAACTATAATATGTACATAGTATATACATGGGAAACAGGACTGTAAAATAAAGTGCTACCAAATATCCAAAAACCACTAGAACATTGTTATATATTTTGTTGACTTCTATACTTACACTATCCCAAATGTTTTCAACAATGTTTAAATTTAAAAATTTTAACCAGAGACATGGCCTGTGTCATTGTGTCGTATGGTCATTTGGTAGAAACCATGGAAACCATGCTAAACATCAGTTATGACCAGCCAACTATGGTCGCACGTTATCACCCTGTAGCCCAAGACTGATTTCTCACTGAAGCTAAGCAGGGTTGAGCCTGGTCAGTATACCTGGATGGGAGACCTCCTGGGAAAACTAGGTTTCTGCTGGAAGAGGTGTTAGTGAGGCCAGTAGGGGGCGCTGCTCACCATGTGGTCTGTGTTGGTCCTAACGCCCCAGTATAGTGATGGGGACTCCCAAATATACCCCATATATATATTTGATATATATGGGGTATATGTCAGAATCTTCTGTTCCAAGCAAATCTCATTTATGCTGGCAAAAGGAGATTCCCCCCTTCTATATAAAGCGCTTTGAGTGCCGTGAAAAGCACCATATATGCACCCCAGCTTAGGCTGGTTTTAGCTGTTTGTTTGTTTGTTTTTTCAGCAGGGTTGCTGCCCAAAAAGTATTAGTTGTTCCAAACCTATATTACTTTATTTCTTCTTTAACACAAAAATCAAGATATTAAGAATGTTTCATTTTTGGATAAACTCTTTAAGCCCTCTCATATTTCAGATATGAGGATGACATGCTAATTAATTATAAGCACTCAGTGTAACCGCCTCTATATATTTTCATAAATCAATACAGAGGGTAGGTCAAAGGACACTTTCCGCATGACTAAAGTGAATGAGTTAATCATGAATGTAGCCTTTAGCTTCCATTCAGTGACCCTGCAAATCAAGTATATACAGTAAGAAAAACAACAATTATTTAGCCAGATAGTTGCACCCCCTTTTATCCTGTCGGTGAGAATTAATCTGTGACCCCCACACACTTGACCCCTGTGTATGTGCTAATGGTCATTTATCAAGTTCATCATAAACAGCTTGGCTCTATGGGTGGACTGCAATTTACTTGTGCACATATGCTAATCTCTGTGACTACGACAGGATATTTGCCAACTGTCTATGTCCTTCTTTGTCATCATCCATTGCAGGACATTTCAAGATATTAATTGCTTTGTGTCAAAGTGGCGATGTATGATCTTATATCTTAGGACATTGAAGTATGCTGCTCTCCAAGTGCAGCTGTGTTAGAACCCGAAGGAGATTACCAAACCAAAGATTTAATGTCGATTCAGTTGTTGTTTCCTTACAGAAATATGTAATGTTTGCACTCACTGCTGTTCCATTGTATTGCTCGCTTTGTTTTTGTGCATGGTCATCTAATTTGATGAACAATCAATGTCAGTAACCAAACAGTTGATGGACCCAAATGACTTCCATAGCATTTTATCAATGGGGTCCATCAACTGTTTGGTTACCAACATTCTTCAAAATATCTTGAAATGAAAGAATTTTCATTTTTAAGTGAACTATTCCTTTCAGGGTTCGTAAAAGTTTCGGAAAGTTTTATTTTCAAGTACGGCCCTGTATGACATCATAAAGATTTTTTATTTTTTATTTTTTTGGTCAAATTACGGCTTTGGAATGATATTTGGGTGAGTAAATGATGACAGAATTTTATATCTGGGTGAACTATCCCTTTGAAGCAGTGACTTACACAACCCCCTGCTTGACTCCTTACTCTCTTTCAGCTCCTTTTATATGCATTGTGTTTTGTCATATAAAAGCTTGTTAAAATCACGTGTCCGTAATCCCCCTGTGTCTGTCTTCCCTCCCCGTCACGTCGCGTAAACGCTACAGTAAAGTAAGGCTGCATTTTGTTGTCTGTGCAGGATTTGGCTGATATACTCTAACGATTTCTTGTCACAACTGGGCAAATTTTTCAACAACAGCAGGAACAGAAACCCAGAGAAATGCTTTTGCCAGCATAAATGAGATTTGCTTGGAACAGAAGATCCTGAATAGGAACAAATGCATCAGTCGTGTCCCTAGAAGCATCACATCGTGCGCCACACTCCATGTGTTGTATGTAGCGTGAGGGAATATATTCTGGAAACCGAGACTCTCTGGTACTGATCTTTATGGAGTCAGCAATCTTTAGTCTCATAAAAACAAGACCTTACCTTATAGCTGCCAAATTGAGCGGTGTCAAGCATTTCAGAATAGCACTTTACCTCAAAAGGCCCATTTTGACACCTCCAAATTGATCTTGCCCTTGTCTAATGGCAACAGCATTTTTAGTGTATACTCTAGCAGAGAATTTAAGTGTTTTGTCACTCAACAGGGATCCTGATGCCAAAGTGACTAGCTAAAACGACTTCTCCCCTTCCCATCCCCTTCACAAAAGTCTGGACTGAGTTTCTCAAAGGCTAAATGGTTCACCTGCACCTTAATGTTGTAATATTCATTATAATGCTGCATGCATTCAGGTTTGTTTGTCCTGATGAGTTTTTGCAGTATACTCTCCCAGCACTTGCTGAAAAAGAGCAAGGGCTTAACAGCTGCCGAATACAGGAGGTGTGCAGTCATCCACTGTGAGATTCCAAATGCAGCACAACACGCTCCCGGGAATTACGGCGGGTGGATGAGAACTCTCACCTCCAGCCTCTCCTCATTACCTTTTGTAATAGAAACGGCACAGAACTAGCTAGTCCAAGATTTGCCGGCCCCTTGCCCCGCCATGCACAAATGCGCGCAAGAGCTAAAGATAATGTTTACGATGAAAGCAACATGGCCGATTTGTCAGAGTACTGACACGGCATGGTGACAAGTCCAGCGGCTGTAACTTGGACGGTTCTTTTCAGCCTCTTGAGATAATAAGCTGTCACTAGCTGTTTAGGCTTCGAACAATAACAGGCCTTGCTTTAATCTGTTATTGGGGGCTCGCCAGCTTGTGGCAAATTCATGCAACTGACAAGCAAATCATGCAAAGTGTCCATCAGATGCATTTGTTGTTCCTCCATTTCAGATCCCCAGAGCCGTTAGGCAAGTGTGCTGATCACAAGAAGTCATACAGCTGATTAAATATCGACAATGGAAGTGGCCTATGAATACCATCAGCGGGTTTGTGTTCAAGAGGTGAAAGAATTTAATGAAGAGACAATACAATTTAGAAACAAGGTTGCTGTTGGCTAACAGATCATCAGGGACATAACAGTCGGTATGCAAAACCTACCACCCGCAAGTTATTTTATAATGCAGTATATAGCATATTTCATTGAGTAGCTTAAAAGTTTTGTAGTTTTGTAACTGAACTTAATATTTCAATATAAACTAATGGACAAAAATAAGCCTCATGTCGTTTAAGGCTGGAATACACTACATGACTTTTGCCCCGATTTGCAGCCTGGAGAAGTTGACGTCAGTTGCCGAAAGTCAGAGCCAGTCTGCAGTTGACAGAAAATCACATAGGGATTTAGATGGATTTTTTTGGTAACCCTTTATTTTGATGGTCCCTTTTGAACATTATGTTGGCTATAAGTAACTTTGCAACTAAATGTTCACTAACTCTCATTAGAGTATTAGTAGACTGTCTGCTTAATATCTGCTAACTCTTTATTGTGATGGTCCGCCAACAAACATTCTACTGATTATAAGTAACTTTGCAATCTAAGTACGTCAACTAGTTCAAACCCTAACCCTACCAGTTTACTAATACTCTACTAACACTCTAATGAGAGTTAGTAGTCAACAGAATGTTAAAGGGACCATCAAAATAAAGTGAAACCAATTTTTTAGCTTCAAATTATGAATCTGTCCATTTGAACGAAAACAAATGCGTCTGATATTTAAGCTGATTTTAGAACACACATTATTTTCATTTGTCATGTGTCTCCTAGCAATGAGGCGCAAGGTTCTGCATGAGTTTGTTTTTTTGGAACCGCTTGAAAGTCTGGTGGTGTATGATCCTCAGTCGTTTTGTGCATGATGCCCAGTTTTTCTTTTCTAACCATTTACAAAGTCAGCAAGTGTATGACTGCCAAGTGTTTTCAAATCTGTTCCTATTTTAAAAGTTGTGGAGTGTATACCAGCCTTTACTTCTGTGCAGACTGACTGTCATCAGTGACGTGGGGTGTATTGATAAGTATTCCATACTCTTAAAAGTTTGCTCGCCCAGAAGTTTCTCTTGCGGGGACTCGAATTCCACGAAAACTCAATTCACTTTGCATTTCACAGGCTCAAGGTTACTGTCCCATTTGTGGCTGTTTTTTCATAAATCAGTGGGTAATGTAATTGCCTGAGATCGAGGTATGCAGCCTATGAATTTACTGTACTCCTCTAGAGGCACTTAAGGTGGCATTACGAATGTTGGAAATGTATTATCTCAAGAAGTCAACTTGCCGGAGATCCAGTTGCAGCCGACAGGAGATAAATAAGGAACAAACTCTCTTTACATCTGCAGGAACTGAGACTAATAATGTTCTCTCCTTGCCTGAGAGTACCATCAAGAATCCTCCTTTTATTGCCCTTCAAAAAGTAATGTGCATGTGCATCTGGATCACATTTTAGGCAACCCCATTAGGAGGAAAATTCTCAGTCTCGGTCACTTATTCGTTACGCTCTATAATTTTGACATGTTTCCTGCATTATGCACTCAGTGTTGGATGACACTATCATCAAATGAAACCACCCTCTAACAGCTATCACAGGGAGTTACAGCTCGGCTTACTGAGATCCAACAGAATCATTGACAGCTGGACCATGAATATTGACTGAAAAAAAAAAAAAAAAACAGCGTATGTTGGCTTTTGGATGCTGGTGTCCCTGCCAGACTGTTTAACTAGTGACTACTATGGTGAACCAGCTCCATCCATCCATCCATCCATCCATCCATCCATCCACCCACCCATTCATATTGCATTCCATTTTCTACCTCAATTCAAATTCAGGAACTGAATTGGAATTTAAATGCGTTCTCAAATCGGAATGAAGCACAAACCTGTTCCATTTTATTTTGTTTTATATTTTATTTTCAGGCAATAATCTTCTATTTATGAATCTGACTTTCTTTTTGTGTATGAAGGACAGCACTCAAGTGGATAATTTTTTTTAGAGTTATTTATCTCTACGGCAAGAAGACTTAATAAATGTTATGAAACATAAATCTTCAATGCTTAGAAAATAGCGATTTAAGTAACTTGCGATGTTAGAGGTTAGCACTCGCCGTGTTTGAAAACAGCAGTGTTTTCATTTGTAGACCAGCTTGTGAGTATTCAATACACAAGTGAACATGTGAAATACACTTGACATTGGCCTGAACGCTCTTAATAGTGTCTTTTCTTTTCTGAAGAAAAGGTGTGGTCATGCATGAGTGAAGTTCTGCACCAGGTACACGGTTCTCATCACAGTCATTTCAATTACACAGACTGTAATGTGGAGACCCTAGTGACCCACACGGAATCCTCCGTAATTTGGTACAGAAGTGTAATGAGAGAGACAGAGAGAAGACCTTGATGGAGTACTCCGCTGACCACCCAGCAAGGAGTAAAGTAGGAATTTCTTATTCCAGCAAGAGATCATCAGAAATTCAATGATTTGGACTGCAGGCAACTGATGAAATTGCATAATCACGCTTTTCGGTTTTTCAGTGGGAGATTTGGCTGTGACTTCTGGTGGAAGGAAAGAATAAGAACACAAAGGCTCGTCTTTGAACTCTTTCACTTCCGATATCTTTCGGGAGAGGGCCAAAGTTTCACTGCCTGTGAAAAAAACATTCCGGCGGTTGCAGATGCCACAGCTGCCCCGGGCAATGACGGACATGATCTCAGAAAGCAAAACAGTCCCTGGGAGAGCCAAGTACAAAGAGTCAAGAGCATTCAAATTTTCCTTGCGTTCTCAGCAGCACGGATTATTCACTTCTGGGTTAAATACATCCATTTCAGTTGTAATTACTCGCCAGCTCACGGTTCTTCTGAAGTACTTTAACAGGACAAAGGCACCTCACCTGTGAGGTTCATGTCTCATGTCTCACTAGACTTAACTCGTAGCGTGTTGAATAATGAAGTGAGGGGATAAGTGACTGCCATTTTCCAGCTCTCCATGGCAGAGTGCTTCTCTTTCTATCCCTGTACAGCTACTGGCAGCAAGATGGATATCAATGGAGCTGTAGGTTGGTCAAAAGCCCTGTGGCTCCAGACACCACTTAGATATTCATCAAAGGCTTCAAACTCCAGCAAGATGAAATACACTAATTTGAGCTGTTCGTCTGTTTGAAATGAAAACAAAAAGGCCTCTCAGAGCGTACTGACATGAGATGACCCTCGCTGTCATAACTGTTGAGATATTATTCAGCTGAGGGATGTCTTAGCTGACAAAGGGAAAAGAAATGTAGAGGAGATTTCTCTTTGAGAATTTGGTCAAATAGAAAAAAAACAACAACCTTTGTTCTTACAGTCTGTGCAGACATATTGTGCTGATTTTCTGTGTTGTTAAAAAGACGATGAGGGGTATCATACAATCAACAGAAAATAAGATAAGAAAATATACTCTATAGTAAGTTCAATCGATGTCATTCCTCATTAAAACACACAAAATCAAGGATATAGAGATTCAGACAATACTCATTAAAATACTGTTCACTTACTGTTCACAACACCATTGTATCAGTTTTCTTGTTCAAACACGATTGCATCATGCATGGTAAGCTGACTTGAAACAGTTTAGGTCCTTGAACACGGAGTCTGAAATGTCGTATGCGTTTTTTCGTATTCGTCATCCTAAAAATTCGTCACACAGAAACCTTGCACACTGAGTCCGATCCGTATTAATTAATTCGTTGCGGAAAAAATCGCAAAACAATCCAAAATGGAGTCTTCAAGTAGTGAGGATGAATTTGTTGTCCTCTCTCTTCTTAAAAAGAGAAAAATAAATATTGGGTCCATTATATTGGGATGAGAATTTCAGACTCAGTGTGCAAGGACCTTTACTTTTTGTACTCAAAACTCAATGTTTTCACGTTAAAAGAAAATGTATTACCTTGATCAAATATGAAACTGGGTTTCTTCCCATCATGCTTTGCACAGGGACGGATAGGGAGAGTAAATGTTGAAATAAAGTGCTATTTGATGCATTTTTAGTAAGATGAGAAAATGGGGAGACTTGTTAATGTTATACTTATTAAATAACAAATGTTAACAAATGTTAACAAATCTTATTAAATAATAAATGTTATTAAATAACTCAGTTATTTAAAAGAGTTTGATGGAAACATACTGTAGGATGAACTAAACTGAATGGAGTAATCTCAACTAAACTTGCATGTGTCTAAATAACTTGATTCAATGAAGTTCATCCTTCATGAAGTATTTGAGTAGATACAACATGTTTCATTTAGAACCACTGTCATGATTGATTCAAGTTCAGTTCTGTATGGCAATCCCCCAAGAAACCCAAGATGGACTCTGGCCATTTGTAGTGACAGGTCATTTATAGGAAATGGTGCAGTTTGTGCCCGAAAATTTCTCAGTCACACCCTTATCATTTCATTTGAAAAGGCTACTGCTGAATTTTCAAGAAATTATATTTTTCCAAAATCCCAGTGCTGTAACCACCAGAGACAGCATTTAATATTCATTTTCCTGAATATCTGCATTGGTTTCTATGGCAATAACGTGGTGCTGGTAGGCACATGCAAAAAATAACAGCAACAACAACAACAGCAACATGTTACAACATGACAATGCAGAAATCGGATATGGCCAAAAATCAGATTTGGACTGATAGTCTGAATGAGGCTTAAAGGCTTAGGCCTATACACCGGGAGTCCCAGAAGAAAGAAGAAAAAAAAAAAAGATCTCTTTAACATCTCAAACATTTCTCCTAGACAGAAATGAGGTTATTTTAACATCAAATGGAGACTTTTGCTTAAGTCTCCTGCTTCTCACACTTGTCTCCTGAGACAAAAACTCTAACACTCTCACATTTGTATCCTTTAAAGTTTTAGAAGCGATCTTAAATACATCACACACGGTGCTCAGATTTTTCTCCTTAGCTAGAGACTCTGGATCTCTCACATTGTATTCTCTGAATAATCCGGAAAGAGCTCAACAACATCACACACTGTGCTCATATTTGTTTTTCTTTAGCGTTTAAGCCTATATTAAGAGTGAAGTTATTTTATATCTGAGACACCGTTGATACTAAAAAGAGAGATATTTGAGAATCTCCTGAGTTTAAAAAGCTCAACCTCTCAGCAATAAAATATTCCAATAATGGAGTCTTGAAAGAGATTACAGCAAGACAATAAAGAGATGTTCTATGTTTTCTCAGTTTTAACTCCTTTTCTCTCATATTTCTCATGTATTAGTTCTGTCTACTCTTATTTCTCCTAAGGAATTTTAGGAGACACATCTAAAACACTGTTGATACTAAAATGAGAGATATTTGAGAATCACAACTTTTTCTCTGGGGTATAGGCTAAATCAATAGAAACTGAAATAGGTGTGTAACATAATCAGTGACCATGGGAACTAATAATGACACAGGCGGGCCGGCAGACAGGGAAAACCAAAGGCTTGTTCAACTTCATGCAGCGCTGCGCAAACTGATCGGCGTCTTACTTGAAGCAGTGCATGCCGGTTAGAAATTTTGTCCAACTTGAGGCAGCGCATACGCCATGTCACTGTGACGTATGGCATCAAAGCATTGCGAGAGCATCTTCCCCAGAACAGCTGCACGAGCTCTGATGACGACACAGCTGTTCCACGATTAGCCGGATTCACCACATGACAACGATCGCATGTTTTTCATGTTTATTCTCACACCTTCAATCCCACTAATGATCACAAATCAGTGTTTCTTTTCATGTGATCGTGATGTTATATTCTGTCATGTTTATCAAAATAAAACTGAGAAAAACATAGACCACACTTCTATGGTTTTTAAATTGTATAGGCTCATGTTGAACTTTATTCTTGTACAAACAGCTGTATTAAGCAATACATAAACTACTGAATATAAAAGGTCTCTGAATCATCTGTGTATTTGACAAAAATATTGCATTTACATCTGTGATCACGTCTCTGTTTTCAGATCCTCCCCGACTACAAGCCGCACCTCAAAGCTAAACTAAAGTTGGCGCCGATAGCCTCTTGGGCAAGTGTGCTGACATGTAGCGCCGTTGTGCTTTGGGCGACCCGAGTTCGAGTCCCGGCTCGTGGACCCTTCCCAACTCCGTCTCCCACCTCACTTCCTATCTAGCTACTGTCAAAAACGCCAAAACTAAATATTTTAAATATTTTGAAACTAAACTCAAACAAACTAAACATACATCTACCAATCAGCATAAAGGAATGATTTCTGAAGGATCATGTGACACTGAAGACTAGAATAATAACTGCTGTAAATTCAGCTTTGCCATCAAATTAATAAATTACATTTTAAAATATATTCAAATAGAACATTTTTTAATTCAAATCATATTTCCCAATATACTGTTCTTACTGTATTTCTGATCAAATAAATGCAGCCTTGGTGAGCATAAGAGACTTCTTTCATAAACATAATTAAATTGAACTAAAATTTAAGATTTAGGTCAAATTAGATTTAAGTTCTATAGGCTATAATTCTTTAAAATAGTTATGATTATAAAATGCCAGGTAAAACTAACAACAAACAAACAAACATTTAAATATAAAATTAATGTTTTATTTGAAAATGTATTTTGCATTACACACTATATAGAGTCAAATCACTGTCCTGTGAATTATATCAGTAATAAGTCATGGCTCAAAAATGCATTGGGAATTTTAGCCTTCCTTATATGACTAAAAGTAGTGATGCTAGCATGCCAGTAGCTCAGCTGCTTTCAAAATAGTGTAGCTTTTACAGTAGCATGACAAACTGTACATTTTTATTTTCGTCAGCTTTACAGCCAAGCAATTTGAAGCAATACTTCTCTCATATCATATGTAACACTGGACAATCCAATTCATATGGAATTTTCTTCCATTCAATAACAATTTAAAAAGAACATTTTCTGAAAATAGGCTTTTGGACCAATTATAAATTTGACAATGATGTAAATAAAAGGGAAAAATCTGCAGAAAAGATTCTAGATTTGAGTGCCTGTCTATAATCTATACTTTGCATCACAGGAAAGTTTCTGACCTATTAAAAGCATATCAAACCAGGATTTAGTTGGTTTATAATGCTATACAAGTCATCCATTACACTAGTGGTCACCAAGAGCCATTTTAGGGGTTAAATTCACAGAGCATGAAAGTGTCCCAATACAGTGGACTCAGAGTGCACTTTATTGACAGCCACAGCGTGCAGGAGGCCATAAAGATGATTTCAGGTTAGGATGGTGACCTCTGCACACCACAGCATGAATACACAAGGTGATGGGTGGGAGGCTGGGGGTCTCACTCAATCACCTTCTAATGGCAGGTTTGTAGCCCCTGTTTAGAGAGATAAACAGAGAAACAGCTCATGACAGCCTTGAGCTTTGAGGATAACCAAGAATAAATTGAACACTCTGTTCAATGACTCTCTCATAATCTTCTATAGATTACGTTTATATACACAATGTTCTGAGTTTGAAACTACCTGATGTATTCACATCGCTTGTTGGACCTGGCACTAGCAAAAAATAAATGATTTTTAGAGTTTAATGACATAATATGTAAACAAGAAAATTAAACAGATACACCGAATGATTGGTTTGCTGATAAACTCTTTTGTTAAAAAAAATACACTTGAACACCCCCCCCCCCCCCCTTCATTCAAAAACAGCACTGTTAGTTGCATGTACTTTTATTAGTAGTATTTTATAGATTACATAGAAGGGCAATGTTGCCAAATGCAACAGGTTTATAATTTTCCTGTCAATATTTCAGCTCACAAGTTGTGCGTCCATTATTTTCGGTTGTTTAGAATCAGAACTAGCAATGTCCGCTTAACCAATGAATCTCTCTTTTGAGTCAGTTATTTTCAATGAATCGGTAGGCTACATGGAATAGTGAAATTCTTGTAAAAAAATACCTTGGGCCCGTTGGGCCCTCTTTTTCACCCGGTTTAATTTCATTGTCACTTATCGACCTGGACACAAGAACTGCAAAGCCGATGCTCTCTCCCGTCTGTACCATCCTGAACCTGACCCCCGGGAGGTCCTGAGGGGCATATCTATGTACCATCCGCCCTATGACTGTCCCTCATGGACTCATCACATACGTCTCCGGGATCTGGCCACCCAGGCAGCCAGCGAACCCACTCGCTCCTCCGCAATCGCTACTAGTTGCCCAACATGACCCAAGATGTCTCCCGATATGTGAAGGTTTGCTCAGTCCGTGCCATCTCCAAACACAAACTCCCAGAAGGCAAACTGGTTCCACTACTCATTCCTCACAGACCATGGTCCCATATAGGAGTCGATTTTATGACTGACCTTCCCACACCTGCATCCTCGTCGTGGTAGACAGATTCTCCAAGGCCTATAAATTAATCCCTCTAAAAGGTCTTCCAACAGCCATGGTGACAGCGGAGCTATTATTCCATCATGTGTTCTGTCATTTCGGCCTTCCCGAAGATATTGTATTGGACCACAGACCTCAATTCATATCCAGAGTCTGGCAGTCCTTCTTTCTTAGCCTATCATGCGGTTATCACCCTTAGACCAACGGCCAGACTGAGCTGATGAAACCTACTAATGAATATACTTACTAGTCTGAATTCTCTGTGTTGTCTCCTACTGTTACTGACACCACCTTTGTCTACTACAAATAAAACTCACTTGGACATGTAGGCCTACAACACAATCACAGATTATGTGTGTTCATTTTAAATATAAAGAGTTCTGTTGTTTCAACCTATCCCACTCCTGGGGTGAGTTGCAACACTAGCTGGGCAGAGATGTAACAATGAGAGGTAATTTGATAAATAAGATTGAAATAATTTATGCAAGAACTTAATTGAAGAACAAAGAATAATCACTTTTGAATAAAGTGTGAACAATGTGTGATGTATTCCTGTCACACTCAGGAATGGCTATATTGCCATCCACTTATTTTTACGTGAATTTTGAGATATCATATAAAAAATTGCTGGATGGAAACGCCAAGATGCGCATAAATTCTAAAAAATGTGCACAAGGTTAAGATAAGGGTCAGGTATCCTACCTGAATACTCACCTTTGTTGTTCCTCCACTTCATGTTGGGGCAGTTGTGGCCTAATGGTTAGAGAGTTGGACCCCAAAGGTCGACACAAATTTTTTTTTACAAGAATTGTCCATTTTGATTTCATAGTGATTTTATGGTCGGTCACAATTGCCTCTGCTCCAAGCATTCACGAAATCACTGTAACAGAGTCAGGTGTCGCAGGATTTACCAAAAACTCAACTATTACAACTAAATGTCATCTACATGACACACCTATTGGCACAGAACATGACTTACAGATGGAACCACGGTGTAAACATATGACAAAGTGCAACATGATATTTAATGACCTTTATGCAAGGCATTTTAAAAACCTCTGAATGCATATTACTCATAAATAACTGTCTTATATGTCACTTTACAGTCGTTTATTTATTCAGCCATTACTTTGTCCTCCTCTGCAAAATCTCAGACCAAAACGGTAGAGAATGTCAAAGTGCCCCGGCTCAATGTGAACTGCGGGGGTGTGTTCGCACTGTGAGCAGTGAGTGACTGGCAGTGGTGTTTGGACAGGTGTCCCTAATTGGCAGGTGGAGCTCTCGGCTGCAGCTGTGGCTGCTGGGACTAATGATGACTCGGGCCGGACGGGCAGCAGAGAAGCGTCTGGAACATCTCTCTCGACTCGTGTGGTGACAGAGTTGCCGGGGATGATGCCGTTTCAGGCTGATTAATTTGAGTGGCGGGTCCGGCTGTGAAGAAGGAGTTTAAGTGTGTGTGTGTGTGTGTGTGTGTGTGTGTGTTTGGGGTAGGGGGGTAGTGGAGCTGTGTGGGCTGTGACATTGTCCTTTATTATCAGAGAACCTCAGCGGCAGCAGCATCAAGCAAATGAGACAGTCCCCCTGGGAAGGATGGCAGTGGAGAGCTTCTCTCCAGCATGTCATGTTACAGATGCTAGTGTGAAAGAAAGCCCTTCAGTGACAGGTGAGAAAACACTCAATGTACATGGGCGTAGGTAGGCTTAGAGGTTTAGGTGGGCCCAGAGTTTAAGGTGACCCATGTGAAAGTCAACATGAAATCAAAATGAACCCTATTTACTTTCTTAAAGGGATACTCCACCCAAAAATGAAAGTTCTCTTTTCATTTACTCCCACATGCTGTCCCAGAATGTATATGACTTAATTTCTTTTGTGGAACACAAATTGAGATTTTTGGAAAAATAATCCATCTCTGTGAGACTTGTTGTGCAAGTGGATGGGACCTCCAAAGTTGGCTTCAAAAATGACAAAGTGAAAAAGTCTCGGGTTACTCAACTTAACCGTAGTTCCCTGAGAGGAGGGAACGAGATATTGCATAATAGCTTACGCTTTGGGGAAACTCCTTTCTCCAAAATTCCTGAAGGCTGATAGAATCAAGCACTTGCAATAGCCAATGGCGTCCGAGCGCTCTGGCGGTGGACGGGCCTAGCCTCTATATAGCCAGCGCTGGGAGCCAATTGCTTCAGAATCTTTCTCCTTCACGCAGCTATGCTTCGAGAAGCCATCTATAGTTCACCTTTGAGGTACACTCTTCAGCGGATGGTGCCTGGATTACCGTCCCCTGCAGTGTTCTGCTGAGTATTACATCTCTTAAATGATGGAAACAGATAAGCTGTCCGCTCACTTCTTCACCCCCTCCACCGCCAGGAAGAGGAGACAGAATCCTCTGAAATATGAAGTTTGAAATATGAAGTTTAGGTGATGGGTCCGCGTCAGCATCACACGCATATGTCATGGTTCTCATGTGAACAGCGTCAGCCAATAATGAGCCGGCGTTCTGGCATAGAACCCAGAAGCTCTGCATTGTGTACATTACATCAACAGCGTAGGAGAATGACACAGAAGAGAATAAATTGTTGAATAAAGTCGTTCTTTTTGTTAGTTTTTTGCGCACAAAAAGTATTCGTATCTTCATAACATTAAGGATGAACCCCTGTCACATGGACTATTTTAACAATGTCTTTACTACCTTTCTTGGCCTTGAAATTGCAATGACGTTGCTGCCTATGGCTGGTTCAGTAACCTCTCGGATTTCATAAAAAATATCCACCACCTCTTTATTTGTGTTCTGAAGATGAATCTTACGGGTTTGGAACAGCATGAGGGTGAGTAATTAATGAAAGAAATTTCATTTTTGGGTGAACTAACACTTTAAAGGTAAGATAAATCATGTTTTTTCATTATAGAAATACATTTGTAGGTGTGACAATTAAAATTGATATAACTATATATATAATATTGTGCGCAATATGTCACACCCACTGGAGTCTCATCAATAGGTCACACATGCGGTGAACACCTCTGATGGAAACTAACCCTGGAGCAGGTTATGTTCAGAGAGTAACTTACATACCCTGAAAGTATGTTTTTGGAACCGAAAGTTTAGGTTATCCGCCTATACCGAACCGGATTTCTGGAATGCCCCCCTTAAGAAGAATGTGGATTTACTTTTAAACTGTAACATATTTAGATATAAGTTTAGCATGTGCAGGATGATAATGCATCAGCTAATGTGTTATTACAGGAAATAAATATAAACATTTGCTGATTTAGTTGTTATAACACAAATTGTAAAATATTAAAATAGGGGTAATAAAGTCATACCCAACCATTGATAAACTTTTACATAATGTATAAATTAATTTTGATATAATTCTTATTTATATTTATATATTTTTTAAAAGTGTCATTAATGTAAAATACTAAATCAGGTATTCTATTTCATAAAAATTTTCACAATTTAGTTGAATGATTAAATAACAGATGACAGACAAATCAGAATCTTAGTAACAGAGATTTATGTGAAAGGGAAAATTATTCTATGACTTATGTACAGGCATATAAATATTTACACATTTAATTGCCCATATTTTAGTAGAAGATATGTCATGAATTAGATGTACGCAGTGAAATCAAATTGATTTCACTCAATTAACCTTTTGGTTTTAATGAAAGTGAAGATGTCTGAAATGTACATCTCATTCTATTAATAACCCTATTAATAACAACAAGTAACGACATGCCACTTGTGGCCTTCTGTGCCACTTCTGGCACTCTAACTCAAAAGAATGAGCTTTTATTTCTTCAAAATAATTACTGACTTAAATTCAAAGTTCACTTTCGAGGGAACTCGCACTGTGTCGATAACGCGTCTGAAGCATGAACGAAACTAATCCAATCCTATCGGCGTTGCGTGATGACGTAGCGTGTGATGGCATACATGGAAGCTACAAAGGGACGCTGGCCAAATTGTCTATTTGGTGTTGTTTGTGATATATATATATTGTGAAATGGCAAGCAAGCAGTTTAAAAAGTGTGTGCATCCCTGCCCTCGTTTTATCAAGGGTGGGGACACACATGATATGTGTGTGTACTGCTTGGGAGCGCAGCATGCCCAGGCAGCCCTTCAAGGGGCTGCTTGCGGGCACTGTGAAGCACTATCGATCAGAGTGCTGCGCTCCCGTCTGGCTGCATTTGATGAAGCCGGCCAGGCTTGTGCTCCCCGCGGTTCGGGTCCTGCGATTCGGCTCAGATCGTGGGGCTCGCAGAGAGAGTTAGCAGAGGGGATTGAGACTGCTTCAGCACTTTCTCTGTCCTCATCTCCCTAGCTCAGATCCCTTCACTCCCCGTGCGGAAGCCCGCCCCACGGCTTCTTCCGCTCGGGTTGAGAGCCCGGTGCTGCAGCTGTCTGACTCAGATGTAGACGTGCTCAGCATCACGGCAGGGATCTAAACGAATCACACGTGCCATTTCAATCTGCACCTGTGAATGAGGAGCTTGTTGAGGTTGTGATGCGTGCTGAGCGCTTCCTGCAGCACCGATCACAGCCTTCACGCCTTCAGGAAGGCAAAGGGAAAGAGGTCCTAACTCATATGAGACCTCTGAGGGCTTCACCCAGAGGTGGTGGAGTCGATATGCGAGAGGTTCGGCCCAGTGGAAGTGGATCTGTTTGCGTCTCGAGAGACGACACACTGTCCACTGTAGTTTTCTCTCATGCATTCAGCCCCTCTGGGTTTGGATGCCATGGTGCAGGCGTGGCCGAGGCTCCATCCACCAGGAAGCTGTACGGCCTAAAGTGGAAGGTTTTCACCACTTGGTGTAGAGAGCACGGCATAGACCCAGTTAACTGTCCGGTGGCTTCAGTGCTGGAGTTCCTCCAAGACCGCTTCTCTGCTTCCACACTCGAGGTGTACGTGGCTGCCATTGCGGCTTTCCACATTCCTCTGAGTGATGGGCCTCCTGGAAGACATCAGTTGGTCGTACATCTCCTCCGGGGGGCCTGGAGGATGAGACCTGCAACTCGGACCAGAGTTCCCACATGGGACCTGGCAGTGGTTCTCGAAGGGCTGGTTGAGGCACCCTTTGAACCTCTGGAGTTGGCTGAGGCCAAGAACCTATCGCTTAAGGTGGTCTTTCACCTCGCCATCACCTCTCTTTAGAGAGTAGGAGATATCCAGGCGCTCTCCACATCTCCGCAGTGCCTGGAGTTTTGAAGGCCATCTTGCATCGTAGACCGGGCTATGTCCCTAAGGTGCCATCTAATATGGCGAGGTCGACAGTTCTGCAGGCATTTCATCCCTCACCTCATGTAACGGCGGAAGATGGGAGACTTCATTTACTCTGCCCTGTCAGAGAACTAAACATCTATGTTCAGAGGTCTTCTCAGTGGAGGAAGGCTGACCAGTTGCTGGTCTGTTTCGGGTCGCCCAAGAAGGGGCTTCCCGCATCCAAACAGACCATCAGTAACTGGATTGTTCAGGCTATTTCCCTGGCATCAGGTGCGCAATTTGCCTTCACCTTTTTCCGTGAGGTCTCACTCTACCAGAGGCATGGCGTTCTCTAGAGCCCTCCTTTCAGGGGCACCTATTCATGAGGTATGTGATGTGGCTGCCTGGGCCACTCAGCTCACATTCATGAGATTTTATAGTCTAGACCTCCCCTCTACACCCAGCGCACGAGTGCTCTCGTCCTAGTTGTACATGAGACAGCTTCACACTGGGACAGGCAGGATTCGTTGTGGCATTGTGGGTATTTCGTTCCCCATAGTGTCTTCATCGATGCAGTGTCTCGTTCCCTTCTCAGGCAACAAGGGTTACAGTCATAACCCAAGACGTTATTACTAACTTTTACTCCACAAATCCAAAAACGTTGTGTCCACAAATCCCTCATTAACAAAAGACACAAAAAATATTCATCATAATACAATGTATTTTCCAGAGACACAAAATTAGATTAATTAACCTCAAAACTGTTTCGGCTAACTAAATCTCACAAATATTAATATGACAAAATTCATGCTTACGTTTTTTATTTTATGTATGCATGTATGTTTTTGAATGAATCAAATCATACAAATTCATAGGAATTTACCTATAAATGTACCAAATCGTAAAAATAGTTTCTAATGAGACCAGGTTGGATTTTTCTTTTTCTTCACATATCATGTAACAAAAAAAGTTACTGAAAAGCTAAATGATGGTCTAATCAAATGACAAGATAAAAAGCGGTTCCTTTTAAAATCAACCCCCTGGGACATAAAAATATGCTAAAAATTGAAAAAACACCTTCACAGAGGTCCACACTGTTGTGAAGATCTACAGAGGTTTCAAAGTAAATTATGTTGTTTTTCATGATTGCAATGCTAATATTTGTCTGATCCTGCAAGTTATCTAAAATAAATTTGTAAAGTGATTGTCTTGGCACGGTTCTCCATGCCTTTACACTCTGGTGCTGATGTTTTAAACGTAGACGCATGTTGAAAACCAAAGAGAATTTGCTTTGAGTGATACCACGACTTTCATCTCTGAGCTGTTTGTATTGGATCCTGACATGAGTGGAGCTGCGAATTTCATTAATGCGTGGAGCGCACTTCAAGAGCCCACTGAGATCAATGCGACATTATTCATAATGACAATAGCAGGCAACGGTTGTGCTGGAGCAGAAAACAGCCTTGGCTCTAGGTGAGGAGTCATGCTACATGCTGTTGCCTGGCTGTATTTCCACCAGTGGCATGCAGTTGTGTTCTGAAATGAGGAGGCAAGGTCCTCACAGTTTTGTTTTTTAAAAATCAAATGTAAATGTATTGTCCCAGTTACACTTGTCACATTTTCCTGGTTAAATAAACATTACTTTAAATAACAGCAAAAAAAAAAAAAAAAAAAAGCACATAAAATTCTATTTTGTATTTTTACATTAAAGGGGTGGTTAATTATAATTTCACTTTTCTAACTTTAGTTAGTGTGTAATGTTACTGTTTGAGCATAAACAACATCTGCAAAGTTACAACGCTCAAAGTTCAAAGCAAAGGGAGATATTTTATTTTAAAGAAATTGCTTTTTAAGGACTACAACAAACGGCTGGTAGAGACTACATTGCATTCCTCCCGGGTTAGTGACATCTCTAACCCTACAATTTACATAAACCCCGCCCCCGGAACACGATTTATAGATTATCAAGACAGAATATGCTAATCAATGACTAGAAGATAACTACACATAAGCTACATAAATTCATCAACTAACCATTCAGAAATGTTTTCTACATGGTTTCACGTCTTCTTGAGTCTCTCCATCTTTCTGACTTCGGTTTGAACATAAAAGGCTAAAAGTTTTTGACATGTTCAGTGCATGTCTGTGTGAGGTAAAAAGACACAAGCTGTTGAAGCTCCGCCCCCTGTGCCGGGAGCAGCAGCTCATTTGCATTTAAAGGGACAGGCACAAAAACGATGCGTTTTTGCTCACCCTCAAAAAGTGACAACTTTAACATGCTATATGAAAATATCTGTTGGGTATTCTGTTGGCTAAAACTTCACATACACTGGGGACCCCTTTAACAATGTAATTAATGTTCTATTTATTAAAACAAGTATAAATCTTTTTACACATTTTTACATTTAATCCAAACTAATAAATAAAATCAGTAACAAGCAAAAATATACGTGTCACAGATTAAGGAGTCCAAAGATGAAGATGAGTCGAAAGTTTCCAATACGAATGACTTCAATAATAAGAAAATAATGAATACAAACTAAAAGTCCATGAAAACGAAACTAACAGAACATAACTGTGATAGTAGGCCTGGCCTATTTTATTTGTGAACTGACAGCTGTTCTTTTTAATAGTCAATTTATTTTCATCAAGTACGGTAAACACTGGTCACAGACACAAAGGTGTACCTTTTTTTTTAACCAAGCTGACTGCTCACTAAAAAAAACCCCACAGTCATCCTGTTTTTAGGTCATTTAAAGTTTGATTTTGATGTGATAAAGGGGTGATATCTAAGTGGGTGAGTTGTTTACTTACTTTTTAATTAGTCTTCCCATTAGCATCATACTTTTTTCATTCGGACTGATTCGCACGAAAACAAGAGGCAGGATTTATCACTCTAACCAATCATATCAAGCGAGATGGAGGCATTGCCTCCTCTCATGTGACTTTCCCCCATTCATTCTCAATTACCCCCCACCAAACCCACCACACGCTTTAGGGGGTCTAAGGCAGTGTCCGAAATCAATCCCTAGAGCACTATTTAAGGGGACAGCCATTTGTAGTGGTGTTTGAAAGCACAGTGGACGTTATCGAGTGCACTAATTCAATCCCACAATGCACTGCAATAATGAGTGTACAACGTCTCACTGGAAGAAGATAGTGGCCACAGCTGAATCATCCATCCATGCATTTTTTAAACTGGTCCAATGTGGCTACAGCATAACATCATACAGGTATACATTTCTTTTTAATTGATTATTAAATTGCTTACTTAAGGTTTATACATAATTTCCATTACAGAGTTCAAGATAAATATTTTCATTACTACTGGAGCTGCCAGTTTGCTAAATAAAGTTTCAAATAATGAAAACACAAACACAAACTATGCAAAAGCTGCAGCCCTTCCGGCACACTCAGTGTCTGAATTGGCTCATTCGATTTCATTCACTCCCTCAAGTGAACTATTGGTGGAGTAATATAGGGAATAGTGAATGAAGGTATAGGGGGCGATTTCAGACACAGCCTAAAATTCAATGGTCTCAGAGGAGGCAAGAGCGACGCTGCTTCCCGCTGTAACTTTACCTGCTGGTGTCGCTGTTGGACAGTGTTACTTTAGAAAAGCGAGTGATTTATACATGTTTAAATGTCACATTTTGTAATATTTGCGCTTTTATTTTTGTAATGTGGATTATTTTTTCATCCAGTTTTTTTGATGAGGCATTCCCTCCCTTGCCTCCTTGGATGAAACATCCCTGATTTCCACACATTCCTTGAAAGTCTGGTGACAAAAAGAGACATTTAAACATTTCCATTTGACTTGTTGAATCTAGAATCCTGCATACACTGCACTGTCACTAAAATGTCTTTGAGCTAAAACATGGTTGGGCCATGCAGCAAAACAATGATTCAGAACAGTTGTTGAAATGAAATCAAAATGAAGACCAGATTACAACCAATACCCAGTAGAAACACTTTAGCAAGATCTGAAAAATGCAGTTAGGCCAGAGGGCTAAAAATACAGCTATTTAAATATTACAGGCACGACATGTTTACACATACAGTGTCACATTCATTCACCAAGATCCCAATTCTTTATGCATTAGCTTTAATAATGTAAGACATAAGATTGAATAAATGTGCCTAAAAACCAAAAGAATGACAAAAGATTTGTGCAATGCTGCATGTTTTCTGAAAGTATCACACTGCTTCAGTTAGCAATCATTTGCTTTTAGTCTCAAACTTTTCATTTGACGGCAGTACTACCAGTTTTGTTGAGAGCTATCCCATAATGGACTGCAATGAGCTTAGTGACTAAATTAAGATGGAGGACAAAGCAGCAGCTTACTAGGTTTTGGAACAAAGCCTTTTTGTGAATGGTTTTAAATTATTATGTCATGAATTTATGAAGTGATTTTGGGTGAAAAAAAAAAAAAAATATATATATATATTTGTAATTCCTATATATGCTCATTGGCTTGAACATATCACACTTTATAAATCCAGATTTGGTTCCAGTCATTACAACCTGAGGTTACAGTAAGTGTTATTGTGTTTTTAAGTGGATAGGAGATGTGGGTGTTGAATAGCTTTGTAAATGAAATAAAATAGACTAAAATAAACAGGCATTTTATTTTTGGATCCCTATCCATTATAGGACTTTGTCTAGAGATACATTTTGTTTAAAATAAGAAGGAAAGAGGAAATTCATTAAATAATGTACAAACATTTAGTATTCCAAAATCAGCATCATTTCAGTGGTAATCCAGGATTCATTTCAAGGATGTTTTTTCTGAGAAGATGGATGTAAAGCATATAATAATGACTCACAAACATCCTGAAGTGTTCGGCTGCATGATACTGAAGAAAAATGCGATGTGCGATAACTCGTTAAATAATGCGATATGTGATACGATAATACTTTAAGTGTCTAAAATAAATGTTAATTATATCAAAAATAGATTTTTTCAATTTAATATAATTAAATTATATTAAAAATGTAAAACATATTTAAAAACTGAAAATGATATAACCAACATACATGTTTCACATTCTTTTTGTTAGAGAAAAGCATCCCTACAACTTCTGAATGTGAACAGCAGTGTTTTACTCAACACAGGCTCATTGTGCCAAACTTACCTGTGGCAACATTTTTACAAAACGCAAAATACATATCAATACATCACTAGGCAGTAAAACAGCAAGCACTTTTAATCGTTTTCACACACAATTACTGAATGATCACAGGTGCAGATTATAGATTTTATAGACTTATTTTCACATCTCCTTGCTCAATTATGTTGTGACCTCAAAAAACTTTTTTTACCATAGTACATGTACAGTGAAGACTAAGCAGCAGTGTTTTATTTTTACATTTGACTTCAATTTCTGTTGTTAAATAACTTTAAGATAATAATAACTTGAAACCCTCCTGGTTTACACTGATGTTAAAATGACACTTAGGGCCCTATTTTAACGATCTGAAACGCAAGTGTCAAAGCGCAAAGCGCAAGTAACTTTGTGGGCGGGTTTCGGATTTGCCAGGCGCGCGCCAGGAGCGGTTCACAGCCGAGGAGAGCAACGTTCTCGCCACGGCCGTAAAAGAGAGAGAAGTGACATTGGGGATGGAGAAACACACCCAAATTAGCTTCGGTTAAACAGGCATATAATAATGTGGGTCAATGTGTAAGCTAGATGTATGCTTTTATAATAAATTGTCTATCTATCTATCTATCTATCTATCTATCTATCTATCTATCTATCTATCTATCTATCTATCTATCTATCTATCTATCTATCTATCTAATCGTTTGTAATAATATGATTTGCAAAAATGAAAACTGCTGCTTCTGTGTAGATTAGAGAATCAAAGTGTATGTGTGCACGCTATACATTATGGTCAAGCATGCGCCCTTAAAATAGCATAATGAACAATGCGCAACGCACCACTGACTTTAGACTAGGTTTTTTCTGGCCAGTGGCGCAATTGTTTTATGGAACAGTAAAATAGCACCAGGAACTGTTTGCGCCGGAACACGCCTCCTTTTTTGCGCTGAACCGCCCAGGGAGCGCAAGTTCATTCCCTAGTTTAGCGATGTGCTTCTGTGGAGGGAAAAGCGCGCTTTGCGCGGGTGCAAAATAGGAATGAAACATGCGTCGGTGTACAAAGTCAATTGCGCTGGGTGCAAGATAGGGCCCTTACTTTTTATGTAATGCTAGTAAAACCAGCTAGGTTCATTAGAAAAACATACCTGTGGCAACATTTTTACAAAATGCTAAATATGCTGCGTCGTGCATGTTTCGCGACAGTTTCAAAGTGAGTGGCGCTAAAAGCATGTTTAGTTTTGAACAGATGAACGTGAATATGCAACGCATTCTCATCCTAGGGCGTCATATACTGACGCTTTTGACATTTCGTCTACATCGAACGCACATGGCACCCTTTAGCGTCAATATGACACGCACAGAGCTTTGTTTGGTTATGGGTAGGTTTAGGTCTGGTGTAGGGTTAGGGTTAGACCGCTAGGAGGCGCCTTCTGGCCCATATCTATCTGCGTCTCATATTGACGATAAAGGGTGCCATGTGCGTTCGATGTAGACGAAATGTCAAAAGCGTCAAGCGTATATGACGCCCTAGGATGAGAACGGGCTGGAATATGGCAACGTTTTACTATGTTGGTGTTTGTACGTATCACCACAGTTCTGAATTGAAATGTTAGGTGAGTGGCGCTAGAAGATTAATGCTCCATCACGTTTTAAAATAACGTAGACATACACTAAACCCTAAACCTACCGATAGTGTTAACAAAAGCAAATGCGACATAAAAACACAATCGTAACCATGGCATTTTAACTAGTTTTTGAACTCTTGTCTTTGAGCTCTTTTATTGTGATTCGTCATTCACGGGATTCGTACCCGAGCTCTCCGCTTCATAAGTACAATTCTGTACCAGCTGAGCTACTGAACATATGGAGCTGGTTAAGTGATCTCCAAAATATATTAGTATACAAATCATGTATGAATTAAATATATTCTGATTCTTATTAAAGCTACAAAAGTTATTCAGTCAAGAGCAGTGAGTGATTTTCTCTTTGTCTTTTGTTGTTTGATGACATTAAGCACACAGACGGAAGCAGGTTTATTAGGCCGCTGTCACTTAAAGAGCTGCACGGACCCAACACGCGCACTCAACTTTTTACTCCACGTATCTGACTGTGTTTACGTGAATACTCACCAAAACAGGCATTTTGACATCATTTTTGTGTGCATTTGGCCATATAATCTGCGGAAGATAACTGAATTCGGGATCACATGCTGTCCGAGAGGTGGCTTTCTGCGTGTATGAGTACTTCGATTATTGCATTTACTAGTAATAACATTAAGCATGTCACACGTATGTAACAGCCTTTGCGCCCAGTCTCTGCTGTCTGCGGAGACCTTGAACTTTTTGTAATCTTTTGAAGTATTAAAATCATGCAGATATCACAAGCCTTTGCTATTGTCACATTCACCGTCTGTCATCGTCCTGTCTGCACTACAGTTCCCAGAATCCTGCTTGTTTCCACACCTGAACTCACTCCCTTCATTACCCGCCTGTTCGTCATCATCATCATCTGCATCACCTGTCTTGTGTTCATCTGTCTGTGTATTTAAGTTCCTTCTGTTCACTCATCACTTGTCGGTCAATGTTGAATGTTAGGTTTTCATTGTTCTGAGCACACGCTCCCTTTTGTTTGTATTTGTTTAATATTGAGAATTAAAACCTTGGAATTCATAATCTTCGTGTTCGTCGCCTACTTCATCCACCCAGAAGCCTGACAGATTGACCGACCAAAAAAGAAGAAAGAAGATGGGGAGATTTATTGCGGGGTTCTTCATCCCCAGAGCTCGTAAGCTGGTGTCGAACAGTGCAGACCTGGCTTTGAAGATGTTCGACCCAGCCTTCATGTCAGTCAGAAAAGCCATTGAATACGCCGGTCCAGTCGAGCCTGCACTTCATGCCGGTCCAGCCGAGTCTGCACTTCACGCTGGTCCAGTCGAGCCTGCACTTCACGCCAGTCCAGCCGAGCCTGCACTTCACGCCAGTCCAGCCGAGCCCGCACTTCACGTCAGAGCTGCCGAGACCAAGGCAGTATGCGTCGTGCCCGCCGCGCCTGAGACAGTGAGCGTCATGCCCGCCGAGCTAAAGACTGACAGCATCATGCCCGCCGAGCTCAAGACTGACAGCGTCATGCCCGCAGAGATTTTGTTTTCTTTTATTCCGCCGAGCTTGAAGCTCCCTTCGCCGCTGGTTCCGTCCAGCTCAAAGCTCTCTTCACCGCTGGTCCCACCCAGCTCAGAGCACTCTTCGCCGCTGGTTCCGCCCAGCTCAGAGCCCTCTTCGCCGCTGGTCCTGCCCAGCTCAGAGCCTTCTTCGCCGCTGGTCCTGCCCAGCTCAGAGCCTTCTTCGCCGCTGGTCCTGCCCAGCTCAGAGCCCTCTTCGCCGCTGGTCCCGCCCAGCTCAGAGCCCTCTTCGCCGCTGGTCCCGCCCAGCTCAGAGCCCTCTTCGCCGCTGGTCCCGCCCAGCTCAAAGCCCTCTTCGCCGCTGGTCCCGCCCAGCTCAAAGCCCTCTTCGCCGCTGGTCCCGCCCAGCTCAAAGCCCTCTTCGCCGCTGGTCCCGTCCAGCCCAGAGGCTTCACCGCTGGTCCCGTCCAGCCCAGAGGCTTCATCGCTGGTCCCGTCCAGCACAGAGCCTTCACCGCTGGTCCCGTCCAGCATAGAGCCTTCTTCACCGCTGGTTCCGCCCAGCACAAAGCCCTCATCGCTGGATCTGCCCAGCACAAAGCCCTCGTCGCTGGATCTGCCCAGCACCGAGCCCTCGTCGCTGGATCTGCCCAGCACCGAGCCCTCGTCGCTGGATCTGCCCAGCACCGAGCCCTCGTCGCTGGATCTGCCCAGCACCGAGCCCTCGTCGCTGGATCTGCCCAGCACCGAGCCCTCGTCGCTGGATCTGCCCAGCACCGAGCCCTCGTCGCTGGATCTGCCCAGCACCGAGCCCTCGTCGCTGGATCTGCCCAGCACCGAGCCCTCGTCGCTGGATCTGCCCAGCACCGAGCCCTCGTCGCTGGATCTGCCCAGCACCGAGCCCTCGTCGCTGGATCTGCCCAGCACCGAGCCCTCGTCACTGGATCTGCCCAGCACCGAGCCCTCGTCGCTGCCCAGCACCGAGCCCTCTCTGGTACCCGGGACTTTTCCCAAGTATTTTTTTGGGGGGGGCCATAGGGCTCCGTCCTGGCCACTCGAGGGGCCATGGCCACCTGAGGGGTCCTCACCACCATGGCCACCTGAAGGGTCTTCTCCGCCATGGCCACCTGAAGGGTCTTCTCCGCCGTGGCCACCTGAAGGGTCTTCTCCGCCATGGCCACCTGAAGGGTCTTCTCCGCCATGGCCACCTGAAGGGTCTTCTCCGCCATGGCCACCTGAAGGGTCTTCTCCGCCATGGCCACCCGAAGGGTCTTCACCGCCGTGGCCACCTGAAGGGTCTTCACCGCCGTGGCCACCTGAAGGGTCTTCTCCGCCTTGGCCACCCGAAGGGTCCGGACCGCCATGGCCACCCGAAGGGTCCTCACCGCCGTGGCCGCCCGAGGGGTCGTCTCCGTCCTGGCCACGCCCACAGCCTGCTCCACCGTGACCACACCCACAGTCTGCTCCGCCCTGGAGGCTTCCTGCCTTGTCTCCCTTGCCTTGTCTTCCCCGTCAGCCTCCAGGGCAACCAACCCTCCCACCCCTTTGGTCTTTCTACGGCGCGAGGACGCGCCTACCGGGAGGGGGGAGTAATGTCACATTCACCGTCTGTCATCGTCCTGTCTGCACTACAGTTCCCAGAATCCTCCTTGTTTCCACACCTGAACTCACTCCCTTCATTACCCGCCTGTTCGTCATCATCATCATCTGCATCACCTGTCTTGTGTTCATCTGTCTGTGTATTTAAGTTCCTTCTGTTCACTCATCACTTGTCGGTCAATGTTGAATGTTAGGTTTTCATTGTTCTGAGCACACGCTCCCTTTTGTTTGTATTTGTTTAATATTGAGAATTAAAACCTTGGAATTCATAATCTTCGTGTTCGTCTCCTACTTCATCCACCCAGAAGCCTGACAGCTATGCATATCGCAATTGTGATATTTCGATAATTCCGATATATCGTGCAGCCCTGAAGAGTATATTTCATAAGAGGTTTTTGGCTTGAATCTTGTAATTATATACAACATCATGCTCAACTAGTTTCCCCAGAGAAAACAATACAATTAAAAAAATTATATTTCTCACCCTGAAGTTATGGGTAATTGCATAAGACAATTAGAGGGAAATGTTCTTGGGAAGAAACAAATATGGAATGCGACTATAATCATCTGTAAATTATAAAGTTGGATGAGCATGATTAGAACATCATACAGTCTTAACTTTCTCGTGGTTAGGTATTATCTCAAAATTTTTGCTCATTTCATGCATCTATTGATAAGAATATTCTTTTGTGTACATAATTGTCACCAGTGGCAAAATAATATGCATGCACAAATGGACTTCCTGTTCAAATTAAACACGATTGCTATTAATAACTAACATATCATAATAAACCACAATCAGCTTTCACCTGAAATCAGTATATACATCAGTATCACTATCATAACAGCTCTAATCTGTTAAACGTGACTAGAAGGCATGCAGATATAAACATTAACATCCCAATTTTGAATTGCAGCTTTGAAACAATGCGTATTGTGAAAAGTGCTATACAAATTAATGTCTTTTTTTTTTTGCTAAATAAACAGGTGAAATAAGATTCTGATCACCATGCCAGGTTTTATGCTTTTATTATGACACCAGTTGTACATCACTTAAGACATTTAAATGTTTAATAGTCCTAGAATAAGCTTTCAATGAAGGAAAGTAAGGACTTTCAATGCTTTCAAACAATGTCCACTTGATTCAATACCAAGAGGTCAGCTGTCATACTCCAAAACATTTCAATAAAATCAAAGTGTCTCTCTTTGCAGAGAGGCAGCTAATGGCTTATTGTTGGCATGAATGTAAAGGAAACATCTAAGCGATAACACAATAACTCCTCAAGAAAAGTGCCACTCAGTAACGTCCTTCCCTCCAGCTGCTTGTAAAAGTGTTTGACCCTGTGTGGCAAGACTGGGTGCATTCAGAGTAGACAGAAAAGATCTAAAAGCTGTATTCAAGCATTTACTTTTATGAAGTTTCATCAATGGCAGCAATTCTGAGAAGTGCCCAACATCCTCTTTTCTCTGGAAAGAAATGGTTTGTTAAGTTTTAGAGACCTGGCATCTGGACAGTGACATAAAAGAATTCTATCTTTGGCGTATGACGAGATATCCTCAGAATATGCGACAGTATATCTGAGCCGGGGTTTTTTTTTGCAGCTGCAAATAGCACTCATGATCATTTTCAGTCATCAAAGCTTCATTTATCTCCCTTTTATGAGAAAAATGAACCATTGTTAAACTGTCTGATTGTGTTGCACTCACTTTGTAGATTATCAACAGGAATTACTCGGGGCAAATTCTTGTCACTTTAATTTGCTCTCCAAAAATGCATCTCGTAGTTTGTGGCCAGATTAAAAAGTTAATCACATACACCGCCGCAATTCTCGTCTCGTTTAATTGAGTTGTAAAATGAAAGATGCGGGGGCTTTCGCTAATACCCCTTGAAGTTTTTCATGCCACTCAAACCATGAATTACAAGCTTTTGTGCTGATGAAAAACAACCAGATTTCATATGGCATGTAGACAATGCAATCAGCTGCACAAAAACATCAATACCATTGAATGGTTCTGCATTATTTGCATCCTCCAGGCCACAAATTACCACATATTACAAGTGATTTATGAAGCATGGGCTCATATAAATGGAATATATACATACGCATCCTATTCATATATTCTGTGCCATTATGGAGGCTGCTCGGTTGGTATTAATCATGAGCTCTGGGGTCCTTCGTACATGCTCTATAGATTTGGGTGTGCGGCCAATTCACAGTCCACCGGCCGACTGATTTATTGGTCATTTGAGATAAAGAGGATTTGCTAATTGGTTTAAGCCCACAGGAACCGCAGAGGTGAGAGAGATAGTAGATCCCAGGAGTTTAATGATGACGTTCAGTGCAACTGTAGGGTGGGATGGGTCCCATATACAGTAGATTAAATATAATGTGTGAGATTTAGGGTTTTACTTTTGGGGGAGAAGTAAAACCCCAAATCTCACACACGCGAGTACTTTTATCATGCCAGCTGAAGGTTCATTTTTGCGCGTGTGAAATAACATAATGTGCTCGTGAGCATGTCTTACACGCTCATAACATTTGACTAAAAAATAACGCCATACTTAAAGGTGCCCTAGAATGTGAAATTGAATTTATCTTGGCATAGTTAAATAACAAGAGTTCAGTACATGGACATGACATACAGTGAGTCTCAAACACCATAGTTTTCTCTTTCTTATTTAAATCTCGTTTTTGAAAAACACCCCTGAAAAACAGGCGAATCTCCACATAACACCGACTGTGACGCAACAGTCGGGATCATTAATATGTACGCCTCTAAAAATTGGCATATGCCAGCCCATGCTCAGTGCCAGGCGGAACTGCACAGCCGAATCATCAGAAGTTCTGCAGGTGAAGAAACAAGCAGGAGGAGGATCGTAGGGAAAATGGCAGATCTATCTATAATCTATCTATAATCGGATACCGCTACAGTTTAATTCGAAGTTGTTAGTTGCTCTGTCCATTTCACTGTTTTTTTAACCTGGAACAATATCAAGCAGCCAGGCTTCTCTCGGCGTCTCAAACGGACGAATTGGGCAATTTCAACTAACGTTATATTCCTGCAAGCGGTAAGTAGTGATTTTATTAACGATAATTTACACTGTGTTATCTAGATCCAGCACGATATTGTTTTTTCCTCGAGAGACATCGTGGTTTGCAAACGAGCGAACGAAGCATGGCAGTTGCTCAGTGTTTGGATGGACAAATGAACACAAAAATATTTTTTTAGCTCCTTCATCCGAGCCTCTGAAGAACCAGTGGGTTATGTGAATTTCTGATGTGTAATTGTTCAAGTTCAGACAGATAATCTTTCTCTCAAAGTCGTTCAACACTGTTTATGCATCAGTAAATCGCGTTGCAGTGATAAGATCTTCATTCACGCGATCAACAGGCTGTCATCTGCTCAATGCTCATCACTGCAACCTTTTATGTGATGGGAATAGATCTAAATACTTAAAAAACTTCTCATGATTCGTTAATCCCGATAGCTGTAATAGTAAAAACGTATAAAAGCTGTAATAGTAAAAGTTTTCCAGATAGCTCTACATGTAATGCCAGATATTTCATATGCAAGCATGTCAGCCAATCACAGCAGTGGGCAACAACACTGAAGTCTCTCAGCAGACACGCCCCTTCAAACAGAGTGTTCAAATCAATGGATGAAATCAGGCTAGGAAATATGCCTTTTATTTCTAAATTATAACAAATTTTGATCTAAAAAACATACTAACATTATAAGGGAACCCCAGGAAACATTATAAAATAATAAAATAATCCATTCTATGGCACCTTTAAGTAAACTATATTAGTGGACTAATTTAGGAAATAGTGAATGAGGGTATATGGGGGCGATTTCCGACACAGCCACAGACTAAATGAGAGAATTAACAAGGGACAGGTGGACAGAATTGGTTGCTATGGTAACTAACAGGCACACACTTGGGGCCTCATTTATCAATAGCAGAGAAACAAGCGCAGATCTAAGCGCATGAAATCATCTTACGACAGGGTTCATGTGTGATTCATGAAACATTCGTATGCTGCCAATCCCACGAATGATTGTATGTAGATAAATGTGGCGGCTAAAAAACAATCGTCATTTAAATATCACACCCCAAATTTTAGAAGCCTTGCCCCTAGATTATACGACATGGAGAAACGTAACCCGGCCAAGAAGAGGAAGTAATCTCATGAAAGAGAAATATATCTTACTTCAAAAACAACCATTAACCTCGCTATTTTATTTCCCCTCACTTTACAACAAATCCTTTAAATTGAACGGCATTCAGAACAACAAGAATGAAAAAATAAGGGGACTTTGTGGTATTTTTAAACCTCTGGTGCTCCTCATTTGGGAGTCACACTTGTTATCTTAGCAATGTAATATATTTTTGTTCAATAATATTTTTTCTTTTGTATTTTGAGAGGATTTGATGGTAATTACTAATATTTATACAATAATTATGGTTCATTTTTGCCATTGAAAATAATAATAATAAAAAATCTAATTTATTTTTAATATTTTTTCAATTAATGAAAAGTCTCGAGAGAGTTCTCGCGAGATCACAAGTTGAATTTGCTCAGCGAGTTACTCTGGCGTTGAGTAATGATGCTCATTAAATATGCCCTTGTATCTGAGACTTGTATGCCAGAGGCGAGCTAAACAGATGACGACAGCGCTGTGACGTCGAAGTCATTAGTAAACATTGCAAGATGGCAATGGATGAACACCAGTTGTTTGAAACGGCTTTGGCCGCTACAATGAACGAGTTAGACTTGGCTTTTATCTAAAACAGGAACAGAAGACGCCGCTCGAATCCTTCCTTTGCAAGAAGGGCGTTTTTGCTGTTTTGCCGACCGGATACGGCAAGAGTCTAATCTACCAGTTAGGCGTATGGGGCTTGTTGTGATTGGTTGTAGTGTTATCCAATTGCGTGCAGTGAGATTTTCAAATGCATGATTGGCGCCGCCCCTCAAGCTGGCCGATTTTCATTAGTCGATGCCAGACCATTAATCTTTCAGATTTAGGTCTGGATTTCCAGGCTAGCATTATTTCAGATTAATATAGAGACTAAGGGCCCTATTTTAACGATCTGAAACGCAAGTATCAAGCGCAAAACGCAAGTAACTTTGTGGGCGGGTCTTGGGCACTGTTGCTATTATACCGGCGGGATAAATGACTCTTGTGCCCGACGCAAATCTAAAATGGGTTGGTCTGAAGTAGCTTCACTATTCATAGGTGTGGTTTGGGCATAACGTGAAATAAACCAATCAGAGCGACATCTCACATTCCCTTTAAGAGCAGACGCGCTTTTTCCATGGCGGATTGCTATTGTAACGGCGGATTTGCCAGGCGTGCGCCAGGAGCGGTTCACAGCCGAGGAGAGCAACGCTCTCGTCACGGCCGTAAAAGACAGAGAAGTGACATTGGGGATGGAGAAACCCACCCAAATTAACTTCGGTTTAACAGGCGTATAATAATTTGAGTAAATGTGTAAGCTAGATGTATGCTTTTATAATAAATTGTCTATCTATCTATCTATCTATCTATTGTAATAATGTATGATTTGCAAAAATGAAAACTGCTGCTTCTGTGTAGATGAGAGAATCAAAGTGTACACGTTGCGTTGTGCACACGCTACATTGATTATGGCCAAGCATGCGCCCTTAAAATAGCATATGAATAACATGCGCAACGTGCCACTGACTTTAGACTAGGTTTTTCCTGGTCAGTGGCGGAATTGTTTTCTAAACCTGCAAAATAGCATCAGGGAACGTTTGCGCCGGAACACGCCTCCTCTTTGCGCTGAACCGCCCCTGGGAGCGCAAGTGTATTTCCTAGTTTACCGACGTGCGTCTGTGGAGGGAAAAGTCCGCTGTGCGCGGGTGCAGAATAGGAATGATACATGCGTCGGTGTACAAAGTCAATTGCGCTGGGTGCAAGATAGGGCCCTAGGCCTTTTAAATCCAATTTTTGAAGTCAGATTAGCGCCATCTCTTGAGAGAAAATAAAATAAAAACATGCAATAGATGCCTGTATAGCTGTATAGTGTGTGTGTGTGTGTGTTTGTGCGTGAGTGGGTGGGTCTGTTTTGCACTATTGATGTTTTAGAGTGTAACCCCTTCCTTGCTGTCCACTTTTTTACTGCATTGTGGTTGAATTATTGATTTTATTTTACATATTTGTTCTATTACAGTCACACCAATTCATTGGTGTGTTTGTGTATACTGTAAGTGTGTGTGTATGTTTGTGTGTGCCATAAAAGTCACCAAGTTCACCTCGCCGGCCTCCGCCTCAGTCCCCAGGTTCTGCCTGCACTGTTCACCAAGGCTCCACTCTGACTCCTCCCTCTGTCTGCTCCGCCGCGTGTTCTTCCTCCACTGGTTTCCCAAGGGTTCCGTCCTCCGTCAGCTCGACCACATCCATCCACCAAGACCCCCTCCCTTTGTTATCAGCTCCTGTTTGCCATCTCTGTTTAGTTTTTGTTTCCTTGGTTTCTGATTACTGTATGTCCTTGTTTGTTACAGTGGTTACTTATTATTTGCACCTGTGTCTTGTTTATTTTCCTTTGTTTGTTCCCTGCATTTATAGCCCTTAGTTTGCACTTTGAGTTAATCGGTTATCGGCTAGGTCTTATGTGATTGTGTCTCTCAGTGTTGGGGATAACGCATTAAGTAACGCGAGTTACGTAATCAGATTACTTTTTTCAGGTAACGAGTAAAGTAATGCTTTACTTTTTAATGCTTTACTTTTGCACCCTCTCGTTCTACAATCCACAATGGCAGCACAACTGAAAGGTTTGTTTTAGCGGCGCCCTCTACTGTGCAGGCGTGCATTTGCATTTACTGCAGCCTGAGGCTTATTCATTTTACTTTAGGTGTGAAAGGACCTTTAAATGTGGCAAAAAATTTACATATTTGTTGTTATAAAGCAAATGAGAAAGTCCAGCCCAAGGGAGAAATAGTAATGCAAAAGTAATGTAAAACATTACTTTTCATTAAAAGTAACTAAGTAACGCAATTAGTTACTTTTTTAGGGAGTTATGCAATATTGTAATGCATTTCTTTTTAAGTAATGTTTCCCAACACCGGTGTCTCTGTTTATTACTCCTGTGTGTTCCTTGTGGAATGATTAATAAAAACTGTGTTATTTGAATACTTCATCTTCGAGCAATTACTACAGTGTGACAGTAGCGGTATCAAATCATTTAATCAACACACTGTAAATGAAAGCAAGTAATTTTAGATAAAAGTGTCTGCCAAATGCAGTGCATAAATGTAAATAGGAGGGAGCATGTGATTCTGGGTGTCATCAACAGGCCAATTATTTTATTTCAAAGCTATTTATCATATCTGATAGCCAATATTTGTTTAACATTTAAATGAAAACCATTGTACTTTCCACCCAGAGGCACTGAATATTGTTTTTTAACTGGCTACACTGATGTCCTAACCTGTCCTCCATACAGATGAGAGTGAGGTGACATTGTAATAAGTCTCTGTGAACCCAACAAGGGTCCACTCAGACAGCTGAGAGACTCATTATCAGCTCAAGCAGCCATCTGACACCCTCTCAGCTCAAAACAACACTCTCCCCGCTTTGTTATATGACCGTCACATCTATATGCTTTCCATTTTGTTATTCCATTCAGAAGGAAAAGTGTTTCTTGATTTGGAGTCGGAGCACAGTAATTACCGCTGTGCTGTTTTTGAATGAAGGCCTTTCTAGTTCTGCAAACTAATTGCCTTCAAAACATGTAAATACATTGCATTATTTATTAGCAGAAAAGTGAGAGACATTAGCTGACACAAATATTTGCAGAATTGTTATTAGATTAGTCGGCAGATGTATAATGATAGAAGAAATGTCAAAATATGCCTATTTAGATGCTGTTTGCTACTTTCTTTTATTAGTTTGAATAGATTAGAGAACTGTCTGAATTTATTCAGCCCATTTTACCAAGACATATCACTCATTTCTGTTTAACTTGCAGTTGCTGTCATGTTGTAAACAGGAAAAAGAAATGCGCTAATGATTGGTCTTTATCAGTAAGCCATTCGTTTTCAGAAAATTCACAGAATTGCTTCTTTGCACCACACCAGGTGTGGGTGGAACTGGAACCTACAAAGCCCCTCCCTCCCGCCATTCATAATTTACACACAAATGATTGGATGGTGATGCCAAGGCCAAGAGCAGATCAAGGTGGAATAAAATATGATATGGACACCATGATTTTGTGATAGAAAGATAGAGAGGGAGAGACATAGAAGCCTGGACACACCAGAAATATTTAACATATGGTTGTTGAGACATGCAGAGTCTAATTAGTGATGGGTGAGGGTAATTTGGCCACCAGCATGCCAATGAATATCAAATAGATACACCTCTAATATCATCCGGACAAGAGGTTCCTCTTTTTTTCTCACAAGAGCTTTGAGTGAATTGTATAATTTAAGCTCAATATCACAAGCTTAAACAAACAGCCAACAGAAAGGTAAATCTATACATCAATAGTAGAATAAAGTAGGACTAAAATACAGCTGTACTATTGTATCTCCAAAATATACATCACTTATTTGCTAAAAGCACAATTACTGCTAATGTGAAATAATATAATATAGTAATAAAGAAGTTCTTCAAAGGATATTGTAATTAGACTACAGTATGTATGTATGTATGCTCCTATAAAAGGCCCTGTTTGGCACCTGGGTGAAGAGAGATAATGCAAGAAACCCTTAAACGTATTATGCTAATGGGTCTATACATTCAAATAACACCACCTTGAGGATCACGACTGATCCATTGCCCTAGCATATGTCTTTCTGTGTGATCCACAATGAAAGTGCCAACCTGATGGATTTGCTGGTGAACTTTCGGTTTCCAGAGAGTGTAACTCACTCTTTTTTTATTTCATTTTACCCAGCGCCTGCCATGTCAAACCCAAATACTATTATGCTTGTTATAATTCATTATTACTTCACTGACAGAGGTCCTGCTCTGAAGGTGACTTCATTACATTATAGGTTATTGCCTCATACATCATACCTATGGGGCCACAATTTTTAGGTTCTGCTAGGTGCCTGACTGTGAAATTGACTGCTCTCTATCAAAAAGTAATTAAATTAACCTACTGCTTATGGATAAAACAAGTGGGGGGAATGTGAATCCCAGGGGCTGGGAGAGCTTTTCTTCTGTCTGGATGAGTTCACGAGGGTCATGGAGTTTCATTTTTGGGAAGGAAATGACGGGGAAAGTTTATTTCAGTCTCGATCACAGATTTCATCAGAATTTTATAGATAAAGACTTTTAAAATAACGTTTTTAAGGATTGTTCATCCAGGGCAGTTTCACTAGAGAAACGTTGAATTGGAGACTTTTATCCTGCGCCATTAAAAAGTTACTGTTTGGAGGATTCCGCCAAAGCCTCTGCAAACTTTAGATGTTAACTTGTGTTTGAATGAAGCAAAACACAGAAGTGAGTTAATTTTTTGGTAACACTTTATTTCGATAGTCCACTTTAGACATTCTACAAACTATAAGTAATACTAATACTTTAATGAGAGTTAGTTGACATGTAGTTGCAAAGTTACTTATAGTTAGTAGAATGTCTAAAGTGGACTATCGAAATAAAGTGGAACCAATTTTTTATTAGATTTTTTCTCTGCCTGATGTAGTTGCTACAATGAAATGATGTCTTGTCATATTTCATTACTTTGATTTAACCTTATTAAGGCAGATTATTAGCATGCGAAAAAAACACCATATGATTGTTAGACATGACAATATTTGCTTTCCTTCACTATAAAAAAGTCTAGTGCATAAACATACTTAGCCATAAAAAAGGATGAAAGTGAGAAAAAAAACCAAACAAACAAGGTGACGATTATGAACAACATAGCCGCATTACATCTTATATGATCAACATCAAAATCGAGCCACTAGCGGGAAACAGCAAGATCTAGTTAGAAAAGTGTAACAAGCCAGTCTCATTAGATTATAGCTGTTGTGAAGAATACGAGTCAGCTGGAGGAGCTGAACCGAATGAAACACTACTGTAGTTTCCTACACATAATTAATGTTCCCGCTCTGAGGCTGAAAATGTTGATGTTTAGTTTAACAATGGGAGAAAGACGGCATCACTGAATTAACTATGTATTGAATAAACTATACTTATATATTTAGAAAATATTATCAAATGAAATGTATACTTCTTTCACATTATAAAATGTACACTTCTCTATTCTGTTCGCCAGAAATTCACTGCAAAAAAGCAGCTGAAAATGTATCACAGTTTTATAAAATATGAATTTAAAACATGTATGTCGGGTCAGAGGTCACTCTTCCACCAGAACTCGACTTACGCCAACCGTTACAGCGATTACAGTTTATAAAGTTATAAATATGGATATTTTTCTTACAAAACCACATCTCTTCACTTCAGAAGGCATTTATTAACCCCCTGGAGTCATATGGATTACTTTTTTGGGCTTCAAAATCTCAGTTTCTATTCACTCCCATTATAAAGCTTGGAAGAGCCAGGATATTTTTTTTCATGTAACTCCGATTGTGATTGACTGAAAGCAGGAAGTCATATACACCTACAGTAAGATGACTTGATGTGGAATAAATTATGGGATATTTTTTATTTTTATTTCTGGCTGAACTAACCCTTTAAGTATATGGTTACAGTTTAAAACCAAAGTTTTTACTTGCAGTACTTGCAAAATTAGTGTTTTGGAAAGAGCACATGTGGTTGAATTAGCAAAACAGAAAGCATCGCTTCCAGCTCCTTTAAGATGTTGGACTAAAATAATGCAAGAATTACAGAAGAATTTATGTATGTAGAAATAAGTGCTAAATATTAATCTTTTGCTCAAATTATATGCACAACCAGACGAACGCTCATGTCTGACAAAGCGCTGTAATCCAAACACAACATACCAATAATAAAAAGGTTGTGGAGCGAAGCATCCCACACAAGCAAATTTCCACCTCTTCACCTAAGCTCTCATTATTTCCACGTATCCTCCACAGTCTCACCTGCTCCCTACCTCTCTCGCCTTATGGTGCTCTGGTGGAACAAACCTGGTGAGAGATGTGAAGGGAAAGGGGAACAGATGGCGGGCATCAAAATGATAAGGCAGAGTGAAGAATGGCTCCAGAATTCGTAGAGGCAGCATTTTCTTCACACCGAAATGAAAAACGTTTTGCATTTCGGTCTTAACTCAAGCACATTAAAACACATTGAGGGTTTGTTGTTGTTGTAAGGGCTTTCGTCTTTGTTATATGGCCGTGTTTCTTTTTTAATTTTAATTATTGGGCATGGAGTGTTAACGCACCGTTAGGGCCTGCTAAGAATATTTTTACGCTTTGTGAGCTCTTTTCAAGCCCAAGTAAAATTATCAGTGGATCAAAGAACATCAAGTCCTGCTTTATATGTATTCATGTGCCTCTGTGTCCTCGCACCTAGAATTTTTATTAAAAAAAGTAACAACACGTCTGCTGAAATATTGCCAGGCACCTTTGCAAAGAGAATGACAAATAACCGAGTCAAAAAAGAGAAGAGGAAATTCCATGGTGTGTGTCTGGAGTGAAATATGACCATGTGCCTGCAGTAGAATTATGGTGTTTGGCTCTTATCAGGCCTGTTTCCTGACTAAACAAAGACACACAATTCTTTTGAGTACAAATCTTTTGCCAAGTAAAGTCAAGTCAATTTCATTTGTAGCACTTTTTAACAATACACATTGTTTCATGGTGTTAAAGTTGGACATACTTATAACTTTATTTAACTGGATACATCTGTGGATACATCTGAAAGCCTAGTTTTCATGTTGTAGTGTGGAATGTGAAAACAGTAGTATTCGAAAATGATGAGGCATGCTTAGTCATGTGACTCATATTGTACCCATATAAAACAATGGTTATACCAGCATGTTCCTTCTGCTATTTACTTTCACAGTGTTGCTAAAGATACTTTGTACAATCCTTCTATTATATTCCTGCAAAGATGACTGAAAATTTTCACTTGCAGTTACGAGTATCTCAATTTTGCCTAAAAAAACGAGGGTAATTGCATTTTATAGCATACATGGAATGGTGATTGAGTGATGCATCAGCAAGTAGTGGGATATTTTGCTTATAAAATGATCATGTCAGAAGACATTCATTATGTATGGTCTCCATGTATCCTCTCAGGGAGCTTTTATCGTGTTTAACGCATGCATGATTTAAGCATTTTCACACGTTTCAGTGTGAACGAGTAACTTTTGGAAAATGCGTGAAAACATGGAAATCTTTTTGAAATGAGAACACCATTTTTTTATGAATCTAGATGAATGTAGATATAGCCATAGTTAAATTGTTGTAGCCTGCCAATTATTGGGATGCAATTTTACTAAATTACTGTAAGTCACAATGCAGTCAGTTCCATTGGCTTTGGTGGGGGGTGTCGAATCACACTTGACTTCCTCAGGAGTCCTGAATGAACGCCGACTCAGAGATGTGATGGCGTTCAGTCAGCATCTTTTTATTGCTCCTCCAGGATGCTATTAATCTGGCCCAGCATTACCGCTCACTGAGAACCTTCCTGTGGATACTGCGACCCGCATCAAGCTCCATTTGGGTGAATGGCACACTGGGAGGATATTACACTGTGCTATTGCATTTCACCGGGTCACACCACTGACTGTAGGTGTTCTTTCTTCACTCCGCCAACCTGCCATTAGTGTGTAAATAAGCAGGAGTGGGGAGTTCTGAGGAACGAGAGCGGGGTTGGAAATCTGTTTGAGACAGGGAGGAGGCTGACATTTTTCTGCATGGGTTGGTTAAGCTCATCTCAGATGTCGCTGGAGATGTGTAGGTTGCGTTGTTGAAGCGATAAAACAGGAAATTGACAGCCGCCCCTTCCTATGACCATGTTCCTTGGCTGCAGGCGGCACAGAGAAGCAAAAGTGCCTTAGTTCACCAGATGTATAAAGGAGACTGTATGAAAGATTCTATCATGTGAGTGCTCCTTCTGCCGCAAACCTGTGCAGAGATTAATCTGAAATTGGGAGAGCCGGCATGTTCTAACGTAAGTCTAAAAAACACAATGAAGGACAGTCTGCATAACTGACTGCTCATTTGGGAAATCTGTTTCCAACTGTATCTATGTTCTACCTCTCCAGAAGTAAGATACGATAATTTTAACAAAATTTTTTCACACGATCCTTCAGAAATCGTTCTAATATGCTGATTTGCTGCTCAAGAAACATTTCTTGTTATTTATCAACCGTTGCTCTGCTTAATATTTTTGTGGAAACCATGTTTTTCAGGATTTTTTTATAAATAGAAAGTTCAAAAGAACAGCATTTATTTGAACCATTTTTTCACCACAGTTTTATTTTTTGTCACTTTTGATCAATTTAATGCATTCTTGGTAAATAAAAGTATTAATTTCTTTTTAAAAAAATCTTACTGACATCAAACTTTTGTGTTATTTGGAGTAATGTTCTAAATTTCAGTCGGTCCTTATTGCAAAATAAAGCATGTGAGGATCAAATGTCATCATGAGCAGACTGAATAATTTGTGGTATTATGTTAAATGAACAAAATAGTCATTTTCAAAACATATACAGACTTAAGCTGAACTGAAAGCTAAAAAATAATACACAATAAGCTAGTTAAATAGCCTTGCTCCACATGAACGCATGTGGCAGCATGTTGATTATAGCTACAAGCTTTGTATATACCATAAACCCAGCAAATAGTTAGTCATAAAGATCTTATTTAGAGGGCCATAAATGTCAAGTAACATAAATTTGTACCACTACAAACCTTCATTCTGGATCATTTATGAGTAGGTAATGAATGTAAAAGTTTAAATAGTGTTCCATGTGACATTAATGTTTTCTGATTTGCTCAAAAATGTATTCCTGCGTGCCATAAGATGTTCAACCTCATATTTTCTTACAAGTATTTTTCTTCCCTTTTCATCATAATCTATAATTTATTCATCTAATGCTTCTGTTGTGCTGTCCATTTACGTGCCTCATTCAGTAAAAGAAACAGGGCGAACCAAAGACAAAACGAATTGATCCACCCAGTTTCTCCCAACACATTCTCATTAAAACCACTCAATCGAATTGAAATATCACCTTTTTCCAGTGCCGTGACATCAAGAATAACAGCCGGCCCGCAAGGTTATCCAGAGGGTGGGAGGGTACGATCCCTCGACTGCAGGCCCCACAATGGGAGGTGAATGGTGAAGAATGAGGCTTATCTTGAAGGAGCCAGCATGGTGGCAGATGAGAAGGGCATGACCTCTCGATGCCCTGGCGTTTCCTGCCGACAGTCAATCAATAATCAAAGGCCTTGAAGGATCTATGAAGGGCCGAGAAGGCAAGGATCATGCTGTATTTTGTGCGACAAGGGCGGGAGATAAAGGCAAGAGCCCATCATTGGTCTTAGCCTCAGCATTCATCACCAGCCCAGTGGCCTCATTAACATCCTGGGGAATTACAGATTGGTCTATCTTAATCAGGGCCACCTCCCTCTCTCCATCACCTTCAGACAGAGAGAGATATAATTAGTCGCCCAATCTTGATGTCTATCATGTCTACCCCCAACCCCCGCTACCCCAATAAAAAAAAAAAAGAAAAGAAAAGTTCTGCCATCATTTACTCACTCTCATGCCGTTACGAAACCATAAGACTTTCATTTATCTTTGAAACACATATGAAGATATTTTTAATACAATCTGAAAGATTCTGTGCCTCCATGAAAGTCTATTCACCCAAAACTCTAATAGTTCAAAACGTTCATAAAGAAATAGTAAAATAAATCCAAAGTTTAATCCAAGTCTTCTGAAGAGAACAGATCACTGTATTTGATGAACAGATTTAAGTTAAGCTTTTATTCACATATAAACATTGTCGTGGGTAGGTCCTCAAAGGATGACAAAGAAGAAGATGTAGCTCGATCTCTTTTTCTTTAATATAACAAAACAACAGCAGTAATCCAATGAGAGTATACAACGCAACAGTGTGTACTAAAAAACATCCAACACCAGACAAAGAACTAAACGAACTGAAGGGCTTATAAACACAAGATAACAAACTCAAATGCAAACAGGTGTGATTTAATTAATCATATAATGAATAACCATGGTAACTAATGACAAAAGGGAACATAGAACAACAGAAACAGGAAAACAAAGAGAAGCAAACTAAAAATCCTTCACTGTTAAAAAAACTGTGAAATTTACGGTAAAAAAACGGCAGCTGGGGTTGCCAGTATTTTAGCGTAAAAAATATGGTGGCAACCTTTTATGTTTTACGGGACTTAAATTTACGGGCAAAAAAAAAACAAAACACAATGTAAAAAAACCCTGTGAAATTTACGGCAAAAAAATGTCAGCTTGGTTGCCAGAATTTTACCGTAAAAAATATGGTAGCAACCTTACTTTGGATTGAAATTTACGGCAAAAAAACCAAACCAAAAAACATCAGCTGGATTTAAATGTGTGGTTTTTAGTTTTTACGGGACAACCCTTAGATTTCATTAACCGATAAACATTATCATTCAATTTCACTTAAGTATTAAAATCTGCTTTATACCTTTGTAATAAATCGATAACCACCATAATAACACAGGTGGATCTGTTCAGCTGGAGCCAGTGAATTTATGCAGAGGCAATATAAATAAAGAGTTTTTAAACATTTATGATAGAAGCCTTCATGTTTTGCTTGTATATAGAGCTGTCACTGTAATACTTATAAGTTCTGACACATCACTGTCCTTCCACTGACTACCTTTCATGTTCGATGCATCATGTTCAGGAACTCACTGTTGTGTATTTTGTACAACATTTGCAACTGCTTTTTATCACCTAATTAGTAGCACCACATTTACTAAATTGTGTAGTCTGTTACATAGGGACTACTGACAGACATTTAGAAGTTTATTTCAAAATGCATATTGTATTGAAATGAGTATTGAAATTCAAAATAAAGCTCTGTTAAATGCTTGCATTTTTTACAACACTATAACTGTGACCTATCAGGTAATAAAAAGTTTGTTACCATGGTTTATAATATGTTTTGCACCTGTTCCCTGCTCTGTTGATTATCATCCTTGTGTATTTAAGCCCGAGAGGTTCTCTCGTATTGCGTAAGTTGCTTACGCTACGGGTAAAGTCATCTTTTCTCGAGATATGAAGCCAAAAAATTATCCTTAATTTTGTATTCATTGTCAACGCAGTGCAGCAGCCAGCAGACCTACAGCAGGCTATCTAGCGTGCTCATAGGCTGCCCTGCGGCAACTGCAGCAGCCTACCACTGAGCCTTGCGTGACGCTTCGCACCCTCACGCGTCACAGCCCGCCAGAATGGGGGTGACTTAGCGTATGTAAGGATGGCTCGGAGGCTGCTTCCCTGATTTTCATCTCTTCAGTGAGCTCTACGCATCGCTGGACTCTGAGAGAATCCGCCGCCGTCGAAGCAAGCGATTAGCAAGCCTAGGACAGCGTCTGAGGAAGCCGGCCGTCTTCGCCGCCTTCAGCCATCCGTGCCTGCTGCGCTATCCGGCGACAATATCCTTTATTGCTTCTGTGTGTGTGCTCGCCGCCGCGACGCACACTTTCTGGCTAAAAGAGCGCGAGGCGTTTTTCTAAAAATGCCTCGCAATTTCCGTGGCTCTTGCGAGCCTCACTCAGCGACGGAGACGGCCACATGATCTGCGCTCTCTGCCTGGGTCGAGACGGGCCGCGCAAGAAGAAGCGCCGCTCCCAGAGACCACCGAAAACGCTCTCTACCTCTGTTCGAGCCGCGCAAACTGCGCCGCTCACAAGGGATGACAGAAGCGGACGGTCACGGGGCTAGTTTTCTTTACGTTACAAGAAAGCTACCCCGCCCTCGCGCCCCGTTCGCGTCCGTCACTCACCGGCGAAAAGAGGACAGAGAGTGGTTTAGTCCCGCCGAGGCCGGACTAACCTCCATTTCTCACACATTTCTCAATCCCCTCTTAAGTTCAGGCGACTGGAAATATCAATATTGCAGTCAATGAGCCTGTTATAATACATGCACGCCTGCAAACAAACGCAGACGCAAAACATGATGACACTCTCTGGCTACTCGCCTCTTCCCGCTCTCTCTCACTTTGTTTGAGCTCACAAACTGCGCTGTTCACAAGGGATGTCAGAAGCGGCCGGTCACGGGGCTGGCTTTCTTTACGTTACAAAGCAAGCTACCCCGCCCTCGCGCGTCACTCCCAGTGAAAGGAGGAAAGAGAGGCCGGACTAAACTCCATTTCTCACACATTTCTCAGTCCCCTCTTAAGTTCAGGCGACTAGAAATATCAATATTGCAGTGAATGAGCCTGTCATAATACATGCACGCCTGCAAACGAACGCCGACGCAAAACATGATGACGCCTCTTCCCGCTCTCTCGCCCTCGCGCCCCGTTCGCGTGCGTCACTCACCGGCGAACGGGGGAAAGAGTGTTTTAGTCCCAGGTGGCTGGAAACATCAATATTGCAGTAAGCGATCCTGTTATAGTACATGCACGGCTGCAAACAAATACCTACACAAGTCATGTTGACGCTCTCTGGCTATTCGCCTATTACGAACCTCTTCCCGCGCTCTCTCCCTTTGTCTGTGCCGCGCATATGCGCCGTTCACAAGGGAGGTCAGAGCGGACGGTCACGAGCAATGTTCAGCACCCCGCGTGCCTCACTCACCGGCGAAAGGAGGAGAGAGAGTGTTGTTAGTCCCACCGAGGCCGGACCAACCTCCAATTCTCACACATTTCTCAGTCCCCTCTCAAGTTCAGGCGGCTGGAAATATTAATATTGCAGTAAATAAGGCTGTTATAATACATGCACGCCTGCAAACAAACGCCGACACAGACATGATGACGCTCTCTTATATGCTCACGCTGACCGAAAGCTTATATGTTTTCCCCTGTGGCTCAGTGGCAAAACCTTAGGCTTTCACGCCAGAGACCCGTGTTTGAATCCAGGCTCTGGCGGCAGATAAAAATTATACTGCTCGCTTCTCCGAGTTCGCGGCCAGCTTTCTTACATACAGAAAGCGAACCCGCCTCTCACACCCTCCCGTGAGTATTATGAGCGTCTAAACATATGAGCCTTCAAAGCATTACTCTGTCAGTCCCTTAGAAAGGCTACTGCAGAAGTGTATTTTGCAACCAACGAGCCGGTAATACAACCCGCTCACCTGCACGCAACCGCCATTTCCACGGCAACCCAGAGAAATCTCAAAAGAGTATAATGTCTGGTTATCCGTCTCACGCCGTTGGCGTTTTAAGTGTAGAAAATGTGCCCACGTCTCAGTGTTCACCCCTACACACAAGCACGATAACCCCCATGTCTCTCTCACAGAGCCCACTCTCATAAAGCAGGCAAATGCCGCTCGAGTGTTAAATATAGGATATGTGCCCACACCTACTCACTGCCCGCTCTGTTACACGGCCAAGGCTACCTCTTACCGGTCATGTTATGAATGTAAGTCATGTGCCGCTCACGAGCGCTCACACTTACTGACAAACATTTTACCCCCGGCGCTGCTCGCGCGTCCCATTTTTCCCACAAAATGCTCCCCATCCAAAGCAACTGGGACATCGTGTGTAAAACAACCAGCTATCGCTGTCAGCGAGCCGCCGTATTCAAGCACCGAGAGCGCGCGCTCCGCGCCCACACCTCTGATTCAGGTTCTCGACCCCGCGAAGTGCGGCAATCGAAACCCGGAGGCCATTCTGCCCTTAGCTGTACATGCAGAAGCATGGGAAGCTATTCCAGACGTGTCAGAATGGGTGCTGAGCACAGTAAAACAGGGCTATTCGCTGCAGTTCGCTCGCCGTCCCCCGCGCTTTCGAGCACGGACCGAGACGAGAGTGAATATGGAAGTAGCACACCTACTCCGCGCAGAAATAGCGAGACTGCTGTGCAAAGGGGCCATAGAACCGGTACCTCCTTCTATGAGCGAGTCAGGCTTTTACAGCCGTTACTTCCTCGTGCCCAAGAAGGACGGAGCTCTAAGACCTATCTTAGATCTGAGATATTTGAACAAAAGTTCTCATATAAGGACCCTTCAAAATGCTCACAACCAGACAGATACTCGCGCAAATTCACCCGAGGGACTGGTTTATTTCTCTTGATCTGAAAGACTCGTACTTTCAGATTCAGATAATACCCCGTCACAGGCCATTCTTGAGATTCGCCTTCGACGGTCAGGTATATCAATACACCGTTCTTCCGTTCGGCCTGTCTTTAGCATCCCGTACATTACGAAGTGCATGAACACGGCTCCCGCTCCCCTGAGAAATTGGGGTATGCGTATTCTGAACTATCTGGACGATGGGCTGATTCTGGCACAGTCAGAGATAGAACTTATATCTCACAAAACAGTGCTTCTCAGCCACCTGGAAAGCCTGGGTCTTACGGTCAACTGGACCAAGAGCTCATTACTGCCCAGTCAGTCAGTCTCTTTTCTGGGAATAGAGCTGAACTCTGTGGCTATGACGGCCTGCTGCAGCGCTGGCTGAACGCTCGAGTGCCTCACCGAGCATGGGCTTCCGGCGGCATACGAATCACGAGGGCAGATCGGTCTTTGGCCTGTGGTCAGACCGGAAGAAACACCTCCATATAAACTGTCTGGAAATGATGGCGTTCGAGAACGCGCTCAAGCGTTTCCTCCCATACATACGGGGCCACCACGTTCCAGTCTGCACAGACAACATGTCTGTGGTGTCCTACGTGAACCGCCAGGGCGGTGTCAGATCCAGGAATCTCTGCGATCTGGCAGAACGCCTCCTTGTTTGGGCTCGGCGCTCGCTTCGCTCCCTGAGAGCCGCGCATGTGCCGGGCCACTTGAACGATGGCCCAGACAGACTGTCCAGGGACAACATTCCCCGGGAGAATGGGCCCTGCACCCTCAGACAGTCCAGCTACTATGGCGCCTTTCGGCAAAGCGGAGGTCGACCTTTTCGCGTCAAAAAACAATGCTCATTGCCCAAGGTTCTTTTCAAAGAACGAGGACACGCTGACCCAAATCTGGCCCAGCCACCCACTGTACGCTTTCCCTCCGATCTCGCTGTTATCACAGGTAATGAAGAGAATCAGGGAAGCGCGCCACTCGGTGCTACCTTATAGCCCCGCGATGGGAGAACCAAGCCTAGTTCCCAGAGCTGATGCGGCTTTCACACGTAGCCGATTCCAGTGAGGAGAGATCTTCTCTCTCAAGCCAGCGGCTCAATTTGGCATCCCCATCCAGAGCGCTGGTCTCTGCATGCGTGGGTAATCAACGGATACCCGTTGCCTTGCCAGAAGGGGTTGTGAACACGATCACGCAGTCTAGAGCTCCCTCTATGAGAAGGCTTTATGCGTTTAAATGGTCTGTGTTTACAAAATGGTGTACCGACAAAAATCTAGACCCACAAACTTGTGGGGTCTCGTGGGTGCTTCGCTTCCTTCAAGAGCTGCTGGATATGGGCAGGTCCCCCTCCACGCTCAAAGTGTATGTTGCGGCTATTGCAGCATTCGCAGAGTCGACGCACGGCCAGTCAATAGGAAGGAACAAGCTCATCATCCGCTTCCTTAGAGGAGCCAGGAGGATGAATCCCCCGCAGCCCCCTTCGGTTCCTATCTGGGATCTTTCTTTGGTCCTAGAGGCCCTGAAAACACATCCCTTTGAACCATTAGATTCTGTGGATCTAAAATACCTTTCGCTCAAAACCGTTTTTCTGATAGCTCTGTTATCAGTCAAATGTGTGGGGGATCTACACGCGCTGTCTGTTAGCACCGCGTGCCTCGAGTTTGGACCAAATGACTCTAAAGTCATCCTCAAACCGAGACATGGTTATGTCCCCAAGGTGATTGACACTCCCTTCAGAGCGCAGGTCATCTCTCTATCGGCTCTGCCAGCATACGATAGCGAGGGCGATGATAACCTCTTCTGCCCCGCCGCCTTCAGGCGCTCAGAGCAGCTCTTTGTTTTGTTTGGTGGGCGCACCAAGGGTCTCGCCGCCTCGAAACATAGCCTGTCCAGATGGATAGTGGACGCGATCGCAGCAGCTTATGCGTCAAAAGACCTGCAGTGACCTCTGGGCATCAGGGCTCATTCCACTAGAGGCATGGCCTCATCGTGTGCGTGGTCCAGCGGGATTTCTATTCATGACATTTGTACGGCGGCAGGCTGGGCCTCCCCCTCTACATTTGTTAGGTTTTACAACCTGGAAGTTCCCGCCTTGCAGGCTAGACTTTTATCAGTCTAAATCGTGTGTATGTCCTGCCCAGTTTGTTCGTGCGCAGGCTATTCTCACGTGACTTAGCTCTCCTGGTTGTGCTGCACTATAAGGGTTGATATTCTCTATGATGGACCGGCAGCGCCGTTCTGTATCCCCTAAGAGGTGCTTATGTTCATGTGCTGGCCCGCGTTGCTGGCCGCCTTATTCCGTATTGGCCGTCTTAGTGGTGGATGCTCAGCGCGCACGGCGTTGACAAGGAGTTCCCGTAGCGTAAGCAACTTATGCAATACGAGAGAACCTCTCGTAAGAGAACATACTTGGTTACCTAATGTAACCTCGGTTCTCTCTAGAAGAGGGAACGAGTATTGCGTAACCTGCCGTGCTCGCGCCACAAGCTCATTTCGCTTCAGTCGATGAAAACCAGGGAAGCAGCCTCCGAGCCATCCTTATCCCATCCCAAAGCGCCCTCATTGGGCTTGACGTCACGCAAGGCTCAGTGGTAGGGCAGCCTATGAGCACGCTATAGCCTGCTGTAGGTCTGCTGGCTGCTGCACAACGTTGACAATGAATACAAAATTAAGGATAATTTTTTGGCTTCATATCTCGAGAAAAGATTACTTTACCCGTAGCGTAAGCAACTTACACAATACTCGTTCCCTCTTCTAGGGAGAACCGAGGTTACATTAGGTAACCGAGTACGTTTTCTCAGGTCTCTGTTCGGTGTTGTTAATGGTTAATGTGCGTAGATTTTCTTGTTCTTGGTTTTCATTAAAAGTCTCTTTATCCCATTCACTCTTTCACACATTCTTGGATTAATACAATCAATTATTTTTTAGCAATAACAATTGAGCTAGAAAAATGACAGAAAATGTAAATTGAAGTGACAATAGTTTTTGTGGTGTATTTTGTAGTTTTAGGTTTTAATGTGACATAAAAAAATAATTATTTTCGACATTTGTTTTTTATAGATGTGTTTTAGATAGTGGCAGTTCTGAAGTTTGAGGTGAAATTATGTAATTATTAAATTACATCTTAAAATGTTCAGATGAAAAAGAAATGAAAAAGAAATAAAAATCCTAATTTAAAATTCTAGAAATTCAGATGGACAAAATAGGTCAAATTTCAAGCTTTATTATCAGAGGTTATTAGAATAGTTAAACATCATGGCTCATATGATGTGAGCTAAAGCCTTTTGGATAATTTCTTAAAATGAAGCTGTCAATTATTTTTTGACCGGTCATGTGATCTCTAAATGGCAGCCTCCATATAGAATAAAAAAGCTATTTCTTTTTATTTATTATTATATAGTCCCCATGTCTTGTCAGGAGTTTTGTTTTATTCCCTGGCTGTTTCTAGTGTTTCTGTCAGGTGTGGAGTGGTGAAAGGAGCGAGGTACAGAACTGATGGGCTTTTGTTTAATAAAAAACAAGAAAAAAACACAAAACAAAAACTATCCCGAGGACTGACACTGAGACTCATTAGGTAACATTAAACAACAATCCAGCACAGGACTGAAAACACAGGGAGAATAAATAGGGAGCAAACAAGGCAGGTAACGAGGGAGGACAGGTGGGGCAAATGAACCAATAATCAGGTAACAAGATGGGCGGGGTTAGACAATCGACAGAAGAGCACATGGCACAAGGAAACACATGACAAACATGGATTGTCATGTGTTTCCTTGTGCCATGTGCTCTCCTGCCATGTATTCACACCAAATGTGACAAACACATGAGCACATGGCCAGCAAACACAATCACCAGCCATGTGCCCCAACAAAACAAGGCATGAACATATGACACAACTTATGAGAATACTCATAAGTCACGTGTTCACACAAAACATGAAAAGCACGCAGCCAGTGATAAACAAAAGCTGCATGCAACACAGCACAAGACAAAACATGACATGAAAGCACATGAAACAAGGCACAGACAAGACAAAACAGGAGTTTCAGGGCTGTCACAAAACCAAGAAATACTGTAGACTAGACAGAAGTGACAGAACCCTGACAGTTTCTAGCTAGTTTACCCCAGTGTTTCCTATGTTCATTGCCGGTTGACGGTTGTTGTCCTTCCATGCATGTTGTGTGTAGTTGTTTTCAGTTTTATCTCCATGTTTCCTTGTGTTACTTGGTTGTTACCTTCATTTATATTATTAAAGTAAACCTGCATTTTTATCCGTCTCTCCTGGATTCTTAGTCTGCCTGCACATGACAATTTTATTATACTTTATATATACTTTGAGTCTTTATCTCATGTGAGTGTACATGATTTAAAACATATTTTTTTCAAAAGTAATGTTACCTTTTTATGCCTTTTTTATTTATTAGGAACACCCATGTTATTCAGACTTGCATAAAATAAAGTATGTCCTCATCTCTAGTTTCCATACCATAGCTCACATTGAGCTGCGGCGCAAAACTTTATCTGATCATCACTATTCAAACTGCCAGAATCTCGGCATCTGCTCACGGCAGTAAATAAAGAGCTTTTTTTTTTTTAAACGGCTCGTGCTGACAACTCCATTGTCTATAAATCAAATAAACTTTTTCCCAACATCTGGACAGACATGCAAATTCCTGTTATCTATATTCTGAGTGGCATACCATGGACACAACAACTTCTCATGGCATAATCGATCTCACTTTCTAGAAAATATAGAGTTTGTTTACCTTGTTCAACGACAAGCCTATTACAACCTAAATCAAATACATGGACTCTCATGTAACTCTCTGGATGGTTGGATTTATTTTGTTGTGGCTAACATCCAAGTTGTATATGTACTGTAGTAGTGCAGGAGTTTCCTAAAGTTTTTTCCTTTTTTTTTTACAATCATTAGGTCATTTTTTCAAAACTCTTCACACATTCAATGACTTCATCTTTCAAATAACATGACTTATTTTCTCATTTAGACACAAACACTACCAAAACACTATATCACCAATTTGCACCATCACATACGATTTTCAAAATTGTTAAACTTACTGTAAGTTCAAAACCCAACCTAATACAAAAATTAATAAGGTAGCAATTTGCTACATTTATACAGTAATTTTACAGTTCCCTTTCTGTTTATCACGTTTGACATTGTGTCGAACCAGCAGGTTGATGGTCACTTTTGGGAGGCCCAATCACCTCTAAGAGTATCAGAAATGGCCAATGAAATTGGTATGCAAATTTTGCATGCAAGGCCACACCCCGTATGGGTATATAAGGCGGCCAGCATACAATGCACAGTTCAGCTTTGTTCTTCTGAGTCGAAGCAGTGCATCTCTTGTTCTCTTGCATGCTGGACGCCTTATATACGCACTCTCTTACCCTGGAAATCCAGAGTTCTCGTGAGAGCACTCAAGTTGAATTTGCTCAGCGAGTTACTCTGGGGCCTGTACCATGAAGGTAGCTGAACAAACTCGGGGTTACAGGATTAGTTTTGAGTTGACAAAACCAAACCGATGCAATCAGGCTTTGTTGGTACCATGATGCAGCTCATCAACTTTCTCTGTCAACTCAGGCTTTGATCCTTAAGCTATGATTACTCCACATAAACGTGCACATAAAAGAGTGACGTCGACACTGAACAACCAATCGCGGGTAGAGCGAGAGCGATATATTTTTCCACGGAGGAGCAAGAGATAATCATTCATAATTACGATGAATTTAAATATGTATTTCAAGCTCGAAACAATACGGTCTCTGCTGCCAAAGCAAGAGAAGACTGTTGGAGAAAGATTGCTGATTGTTAATGTGTAAGTTAAACAAATACGTTCTATATTTATGTAAAATTATGTATGTATATATGTATGTGTAGCCTATATGTGTAATATAGCCAATAGCCTATTTTTATAATATATAAAAAATGTGCATGTATGTTCTAAGAAAGATTAATATTCATTGATTTTTAGATGCAACCCCAACTCCAAATGTTCTTGGCAGCAGATAAAGACAAAATATAAAAATATCATTCAAAGTGGTGAGTATTTACCACAACCTTTTATTACTTTTGTGAACATTTTATCACAAACACTTGTTTGCAGCAAACAGAAATAAGAGTTAAATTCAGAAAACCAGAATACACTGTGGCGGAGGAGTTGGCTCTGAGTAGGCAATAAGGGACGGCTGATTATGGATGGGATTACAGGTGCTGTACAATCTGACCCTGGTGCTGGCTCCTCTAAGACAGTAACACTGGGTACGTGTGAAATACATTACCACTTTTTTAAGTTTTAAATATGGCTGACTGTATGTTCTGCAGTAGAGGGAAATACAGTGTCCCTGTTGAAGCCAGCACACATACACACAGTCTCCCACACAGAGGTCAGTATGCAGCAGACTTTACAACAGTTATGCTTTACATTGGCCTATTTTTATTTATTAGGGTGGAGGAAATGATGAAGACACTCTGTCTGTGTGTTCTCAGACAGTTGCTGATGTGAATGCACTGGGCACTTTATATTATGGCAAACATTTGAATGTGTGGCATAAAAAAGGGACTGGCCCTTACACATCTCTTTTATTGTAGGATTTTTCACAACCTGCCCCAGAAACTGAGGCCTCTACCTCAATGGGCTTCAGAAGAAATGTGAACAAGGTAATGCTTTAAACCCTTAACATAAATTACAGTCAGTCCTGTGTTTGTAGGAAGTCAAGGAACTTTTTGTGATTTGATGAGCCTCCAGAAAACTTGTAATGATCATGTTTGTGGTGGAATTATGTTTCAGGTGGAAACAGACTCAGTCAGGGCCCTGTACAAAAGGAAACTTGAACTAGACTGCACACTAAAGGAGCTGGACTGTGAGCTGAGGAGGCTCCAAAAAAAAAAACAAAAAAAAAACAAACATTGGAGATCAAACAGCTGGATAAAACTGATCTCAGTATGTGAACTTATTTAACCAAGTAACACTTTAGTATGAATATTTATTAATGCAACTTTCTCTTGCTCTCTTTCTCCCTCCCATCCCACAAAACCAATAAACGAGTTTGAGACCTATCTGCAGTTTCAATGTGCTTTTACCATAGCAACCAATTCTGTCCACCTGTCCCTTGTTAATTCTCTCATTTAGTCTGTGGCTGTGTCGGAAATCGCCCCCATATACCCTCATTCACTATTCCCTAAATTAGTCCACTAATATAGTTTACTTAAAGGTGCCGTAGAATGGATTATTTTATTATTTTATAATGTTTCCTGGGGTGCCCTTATAATGTTAGTATGTTTTTTAGATCAAAATTTGTTATAATTTAGAAATAAAAGGCATATTTCCTAGCCTGATTTCATTCCCTGGATTGAACACTCTGTTTGAAGGGGCGTGTCTGCTGTGAGACTTCAGTGTTGTTGCCCACTGCTGTGATTGGCTGACATGCTTGCATATGAAATATCTGGCATTACATGTAGAGCTATCTGGAAAACTTTTACTATTACAGCTTTTATACGTTTTTACTATTACAGCTATCGGGATTAACGAATCATGAGAAGTTTTTTAAGTATTTAGATCTATTCCAGCATTGAGCAGATGACAGCCTGTTGATCGCGTGAATGAAGATCTTATCACTGCAACGCGATCTACTGATGCATAAACAGTGTTGAACGACTTTGAGAGAAAGATTATCTGTCTGAACTTGAACAATTACACATCAGAAATTCACATAACCCACTGGTTCTCCAGAGGCTCGGATGAAGGAACTAAAAAAATACTTTTGTGTTCATTTGTACATCCAAACACTGAGCAACTGCCATGCTTCGTTCGCTCGTTTGCAAGCCACGATGTCTCTCGAGGAAAAAACAATATCGCGCTGGATCTAGATATCACAGTGTAAATTATTGTTAATAAAATCACTACTTACCGCTTGCGGGAATATAACGTTAGTTGAAATTGCCCCCTTCGTCCGTTTGAGACGCCAAGAGAAGCCTGGCTGCTTGATATATGTTCCAGGTTAGAAAAACAGTCCGTGGTGAAACGGGCAGAGCAACTAACAACTTCGAATTAAACTGTAGCGGTATCAGATTATAGATAGATCTGCCATTTTCCCTATGATCCTCCTCCTGCTTGTTTCTTCACCTGCAGAACTTCTGATGATTCGGCTGCGCAGTTCCGCCTGGCACTGAGCATGGGCTGGCATATGCAAATTTTTAGAGGCGTATACATATTAATGATCCCAACTGTTGCGTCACAGTTGGTGTTATGTGGAGATTCGCCTGTTTTTCAGGGGTGTTTTTCAAAAACGAGATTTAAATAAGAAAGGGAAAACTATGGTGTTTGTGACTCACTGTATGTCATGTCCATGTACTGAACTCTTGTTATTTAACTATGCCAAGATAAATTCAATTTCACATTCTAGGGCACCTTTAAGTGTAATATTGTATGGTGACTGCATCTACATCTGCACCAGCTGGGTGGTCAAGTGTGATCGGGTCAGTTTCATCGGGGAGAAGCTGGTTTTGTGGTGTTTCTCGCTCCTTTCTACTGGTGGCTATATTGTGCAGAATGGCACATGCAGCCACTATCTGTGATGCCCGCTCTGGTGACTCTTAAGGGCCGAACACAGTTGAAATGTGCCTTTAGGATGCCAAAGGTCATCTCTATCTTCACTCTGGTTTTACTGAGGGCCACATTGAAGCGGTGCTGTGGCCCTGTCTGAGGGTCATGATAGGGGGTTATTGTGTAGGTTTTTCTATCTCAGTTCAAATTAACAGTGTTTTGTACTGTACCAAATTTAACTTGCTTTCCTCAAAGCGCTGACACAACACAGACTCACGGAAAATTTGTGAGACAAGCACTGGAGCCAGGCCATTTGGCATCCAAACTTGTGATCGTACGTTCATGACCACAAGTTGTCTGCAGATGAAATGTTTAGTAGATCATTGTTATCTGTTAATGTTACTATTAATTTAAAGATTCATCTTACAGAAAATAATCATCTCACATATTCACATCATCTCTACCTGAACATTACGGCTGTGATACGACTTCCTATTAACATAATCTGCCTCATGTTCCCCTAGAGCAGTGGAGATTGGAGCAATAGACTGCATACATGTTGCAATGACTCCAGGGAATCCTATCATAAGATTAACAGAATAATAATAAAAAAGATTTAAAATAATTCTTAACATGTATTATATTGTATAGTACATTTGTGAAATTTGCTTTTTGAAAAGAAAAAAAAAAGGAAACAAAAAAGGTGTTCATGTGATGTCACCCTATCAATATATCTTACCGGCAATTTTATAAAAAGCCCTCTTTTATGGACATGGTCAATAAATGTCTGGGGAACACTATTAATGAAACTATTCATGTACTCCTGCAGAGCGAGGACCCTTGCGAATGGTTCGACAAACCGTGTTTTCCCCTAGCTTCTGTGCGTCACCCACCGTGCAAGTATGTACCACTTGCAAAAAACCGCAACGCAATACCATTTGCGGTACAGTAAGTGCATGAATTCGACGTGTTAAATTCTTTATGTGCAGCTCAAGAAGTTCGCAAAGATAAGACATTCGTTCCGTGGAAAATCTGTATCTTTCATATAAGTAACTATCAGAAAAGGCAAGGGGATTTTGTCTGGCTAAAAACTCTTTCTCTACGAAGTGCTTGTCTAACAATTTGCGCTGAGATGTCCACCGGATTTGGAAGAAAAGGTGAAGTCATTGTAACAGACACTGGGAATAAGTTACGTCACCTATATGTTTCTTTGCACTCAGCTGATTGGTCAAACTTCAGTCTGAGATCTTGAATCCAGAACATAACCTGCCCCGGAGCAGGTTAGCCGTGCAGCGTAAGATACCATGGCAACGAACACCGATTAAAGCCAAGCTACTTTCATAGTACCTAAAACCCAGGGTTGGCGGAAACTAAACTGAAACATAGCTGGCTAGCCACCTAAACCGGCTTCATGGTATAGGCCCCAGTTGTTTGAAACGGCTTTGGCCGCTACAATGAACGAGTTAGACTTGGCTTTTTATCTAAAAAAGTTATTGATTGCTGTCTGCTGATCATTGCTGTCTGCTGATCGCTGATCGATTGCTCCTGTCTGCCTCGCTGCCTGCTGTGAGTGTGTTTGCTTCGGTGCTGTAAGCTCCGTCTAATTAGCCTCGTATTTCCTTGTTTTGAACCATCATTTACTACAATTTCTAGTTGTTTATACTACTACTAAATACAGCTTACCCAACATCTCAGATTAACCTGACATCGCTAGCTTCCGTTACTACTAGCACAACACGCTAGTAATTCGCTAGCCTGTTAACGCGCCACCCGTGTGCTCAGCTATTTTTATTTATTTATTTTTCTCTCGCGCGCCTGCGCCTTTGAGTTCATAAAAAGCTCAGGTGAGTAAGAATCACTCAACAAACACGGTGAGTAATGTCTTGTCCTGTTATTGTCACCTGCACTTCATGTCACATGTTTAGCATAGCCTTCTCTGTTGGCAATATAGGATTTATATGTGATAAATGCAAGGAGACAGTTAGGCTAACGGAGAAGATTTCAGAACTAGAGACATGCATCCAAACTTTAATTGAGGATAGTAAGAGTGCTAGAGCTTTAGATGCTTTGGATGCGCCTAGCATAGTGAACTCTTTACATGATTCGGTTCCAGCTGAATTAGTGCCTGCGCAGCCAGGCAAATGGGTGACAGTGAGGGATCGCTCTAGTCGCAGATAAAAAAAAACACTCTTCTGTTCCGATTACCATAACAAATCGATTTGCCCCGCTCAGTGAAACACCCACTGAGAGTTCTGTTGATTGTGCCCTAGTTATTGGCGATTCTATTACACGGAACGTGAAAATAGAGACACCAGCCACCATAGTTCCATGTTTGCCAGGAGCCAGAGCGCCTGACATCAAAGCAAATTTAAAAGTGCTGACTGATGCTAATCGTAAATTCTCTAAGATAATTATCCACGTCGGCACAAATGATGTTCGACTCCCCCAGTCGGAGATCACCAAAATTAATATTAAAGAGGTGTGTGAACTCGCAAGTACAATGTCAAGCACTGTAATTTGCTCTGGCCCCCTTCCTGTTCGCAGGAGTGATGAGATAGTTAGTAGATTGTGTTCTCTTAACGGTTGGCTGTCTAAGTGGTGTCCGCTTAATAATATAGAATTTATAGACAATTGGAAAAGTTTTTGGGGCAAACCTGACCTGTTGAAAAGAGATGGTATTCTCTCCATCATCCCTCCTGGGATGGTGCTGCTCTTCTCTCTAGTAATATGGCACATAGTCTTAGAGCTCAAACATGACAATCTGGGGCTCAGGTCAGGAAGCAGACAGACTGGCTTAACCGACTGTCTGGTAGCAGCCTCGCGTCACCCAGGTCAGATAAATCCCATCACATAGAGCCTCTTTCACCTAGCTATCATCATATAGAGACTGTGTCTGTTCCCCGAATTTGGAAATCCCAAAAACTTTTAAACCCATCTAAGGTTAAAAATTTAATTGATGTTCAACAAATAAAAAACAGCTATAATACAGACGAGCAAATGCTAAAGCTTGGGTTGCTGAATATTCGATCGCTTACTTCAAAAGCACTCATTGTTAATGATATTATTTCAGATAATAACATAGATGTGCTGTGTTTGACAGAAACCTGGCTAAAACCAAACGATTACATTACTTTAAATGAGTCCACCCCGCAAGATTACTGTTATAAACATGAGCCTCGTCTGAAACGCAAAGGGGGAGGAGTTGCTGTAATTTATAGTAATATTTTCAAAACCACTAAGAAATCAAGTTTTAAATATAATTATTTTGAAGTGTTAGTACTTAATGTAAAAATACACTCACCTAAAGGATTATTAGGAACACCTGTTCAATTTCTCATTAATGCAATTATCTAATCAACCAATCACATGGCAGTTGCTTCAATGCATTTAGGGGTGTGGTCCTGGTCAAGACAATCTCCTGAACTCCAAACTGAATGTCAGAATGGGGAAGAAAGGTGATTTAAGCAATTTTGAGCGTGGCATGGTTGATGGTGCCAGACGGGCCGGTCTGAGTATTTCACAATCTGCTCAGTTATTGGGATTTTCACGCACAACCATTTCTAGGGTTTACAAAGAATGGTGTGAAAAGGGAAAAACATCCAGTATGCGGCAGTCCTGTGGGCGAAAATGCCTTGTTGATGCTAGAGGTCAGAGGAGAATGGGCCGACTGATTCAAGCTGATAGAAGAGCAACTTTGACTGAAATAACCACTCGTTACAACCGAGGTATGCAGCAAAGCATTTGTGAAGCCACAACACGCACAACTTTGAGGCGGATGGGCTACAACAGCAGAAGACCCCACCGGGTACCACTCATCTCCACTACAAATAGGAAAAAGAGGCTACAATTTGCACGAGCTCACCAAAATTGGACAGTTGAAGACTGGAAAAATGTTGCCTGGTCTGATGAGTCTCGATTTCTGTTGAGACATTCAGATGGTAGAGTCAGAATTTGGCGTAAACAGAATGAGAACATGGATCCATCATGCCTTGTTACCACTGTGCAGGCTGGTGGTGGTGGTGTAATGGTGTGGGGGATGTTTTCTTGGCACACTTTAGGCCCCTTAGTGCCAATTGGGCATCGTTTAAATGCCACGGCCTACCTGAGCATTGTTTCTGACCATGTCCATCCCTTTATGACCACCATGTACCCATCCTCTGATGGCTACTTCCAGCAGGATAATGCACCATGTCACAAAGCTCGAATCATTTCAAATTGGTTTCTTGAACATGACAATGAGTTCACTGTACTAAAATGGCCCCCACAGTCACCAGATCTCAACCCAATAGAGCATCTTTGGGATGTGGTGGAACGGGAGCTTCGTGCCCTGGATGTGCATCCCACAAATCTCCATCAACTGCAAGATGCTATCCTGTCAATATGGGCCAACATTTCTAAAGAATGCTTTCAGCACCTTGTTGAATCAATGCCACGTAGAATTAAGGCAGTTCTGAAGGTGAAAGGGGGTCAAACACAGTATTAGTATGGTGTTCCTAATAATCCTTTAGGTGAGTGTATATAGTATAAATGATAAATCACGTTTGAGATTTGTGCTGGCTACTGTATACAGGCCACCAGGGCACCATAAAGATTTTATCAAAGAATTTGCGGACTTTCTATCAGAATTAATATTGACTGCAGATAAAGTACTAATTGTTGGTGATTTTAATATACACATCGATAATGAAAAAGATGCATTGGGTTTGGCATTTAAAGTCATTGTAAACTCTATTGGAGTTAGACAACACGTGTCAGGACCTACTCATTGTCGTAATCATACTCTAGATCTAATATTATCACATGGAATAGATGTTGATGCCATTGAAATTCTGCAGCAGAGCGATGACATCTCAGATCATTATCTAGTCTCGTGTAAACTTCATTTAGCCAAGGCTGCAAAGCCGACTCCGTGTTTCAAATATGTTAGACCTATCACTTCTGCCACTAAAGATTGCTTTATTAATAATCTTCCTGATCAGTTTCATCATCTCAGCATCCCGGATAGCTTAGAAGAATTCGATATTGCAACAGAAACTTTTAACTCTCTCTTTTCCAGCACTTTAGACACAGTTGCTCCGTTGAGCTTAAAGAAGATTAAAGAAAATAGTCCAACGCCGTGGTACAACGAGCACACTCGGCCCTTAAGAGAGCAGCCAGAAAAATGGAGCGCAACTGGAAGAAAACAAAACTAGAGGTATTCCGCATTTCATGGAAAGAGAGCTCGATTACTTACAAAGAGGCCTTAAAAGCTGCTAGATCTGCTTATTTTACAACCCTATTAGAAGAAAATAAACATAATCCTAGGTATTTATTTGAAACGGTGGCTAAACTAACGAAAAAGAAAGCTTCAAGCACCGAAGTTTCCAAGCAGCACAGCAGTAATGACTTTATGAACTTCTTCACTTATAAGATTGATAATATCAGGGAGAAAATTATAACTATGCAACCGTCTACTACAGTATCGCATCAGGCAGTGCATTGTAGTCTCCCTGAGGAAAAATTTGATTCATTCGTTGCTATAGGAGAAGAAGAATTTACTAAACTCGTTAAATCATCTAAATCTACAACATGTATGTTAGACCCTATACCGACTAAGCTACTGAAAGAAATACTTCCAGAGGTCACAGATCCTCTTCTTAATATCATTATTTCATCTTTGTCTCTAAGATACGTACCAAAAACCTTTAAGCTGGCTATGATTAAACCGCTTGTTAAAAAACCGCAACTTGATCCTACAGAATTAGTCAATTACAGGCTGATCTCGAATCTACCTTATCTGTCAAAGATATTAGAAAAAGCAGTGTCTTCACAACTGTGTTCCTTTCTTGAAAGAAATGATATCTGCGAGGATTTTCAGTCAGGATTTAGACCTTACCATAGTACCGAGACAGCTCTCATTAGAGTCACAAATGATTTGCTCTCATCATCCGATCGTGGTTGTGTCTCTCTATTAGTGTTACTCGATCTTAGTGCTGCATTTGACACTATCGACCACAACATTCTTTTAAATAGATTCAAAAATTATGTTGGCATTAGTGGAATTGCACTAGCATGGTTTAAATCATACTTATCTGACCGTTATCAGTTTGTAGCAGTAAATGAAGAGATGTCTCATCGATCACAAGTTCAGTATGGCGTACCACAAGGCTCAGTACTAGGGCCGCTGCTGTTCACTCTGTACATGCTACCATTAGGAGATATCATTAGGAAACATGGCATTAGTTTTCACTGTTATGCCGATGATACTCAGCTGTATATTTCTTCAAAACCAAACGAAACCTACCAATTCACAAAATTAATGGAATGCATAGATGATATAAAAAATTGGATGACTCGTAATTTCCTACTTCTAAATTCTGAAAAAACAGAGATTCTAATTATTGGACAAAAAACTTCCTCACGTAATAACCTAGAATACTGTCTAACACTTGATGGCTGCTCTGTTAAGTCTTCGTCGTTGGTTAGGAACCTGGGTGTGCTCTTTGATACCAATCTTTCATTTGAAAGTCATGTGTCTAGTATCTGTAAAACTGCATTTTTCCATCTTAAAAATATATCTAAATTACGCCATATGCTCTCAGTGACAAATGCGGAACAGTTAGTTAATGCGTTCATGACCTCAAGGCTAGATTATTGTAATGCTCTACTGGGTGGTTGTCCTGCACGCTTAATAAACAAACTACAGCTGGTCCAAAACGCAGCAGCTCGAGTTCTTACCAGAACCAGGAAGTATGACCATATTAGCCCGGTTCTGTCAAAACTGCACTGGCTCCCTATTAAACATTGCATCAATTTTAAAATATTGCTGATCACTTACAAAGCACTAAATGGTTTAGCTCCACAGTACTTGAGCGAGCTCTTAACGCATTATAGTCCTTCACATCTATTGCGATCTCAAAATTCCGGCCAGTTGATAATACCTAGAATATCAAAATCGACTGCTGGCGGTAGATCCTTCTCCTATTTAGCACCAAAACTTTGGAACAGCCTTCCTAACATTATCCAGGAAGCAGACACACTCTGTCAGTTCAAAGCTAGACTAAAGACACATCTCTTTGACATAGCATTCACATAATACATTATAGACTTCTATAATTCAGTGTTAGGCTGCATAGATTAGGTCAGCTGGAACCGGGAACACCTCTATAAATCCTGATGTACTCGTTACATCATAAGAAGAATGGCATCTACGCTAATTTTAGTGTCTTTTGTTTATCCCGAGGTTTTCCCGCAGCCTGCCGGATCCAGGCCGTATCCAGATCTGATGAAGGACCTGCGCCTGGACCCGATGACAACGCAGTGCTGAAGTGCCAACTTGTCTCTCCCTATGGAGGATCCCTTTACCACTCTACAGATAAAGCGTCGTCGGGAAACTCACTTCGCATATCTACCCCGAATTGATAAAATAAAATAAAATTCTGTATAAAAAATTATAAGGAAACACCAGTACTTTGTTTAGGCTTGGTTTGTAGGGAATTCCAAACCTGCGCACATTCAAACGCACTTAACTATAGAACCAATTCTTAATGCGCATGTGACCGCCATCAGCGTTTCTCACAGGTTCGCGTTTAAAGTCTGTGTAGAGAGAATGGTGTCGTCTTAGCGGCCCCTAATTTAATAACAAATGATCGTTGCGACGGAAGCGAATCAATCAAAACTAACTTTAGCTGGAAAATAACTTTATTAAAGAACCGCTATAAAGCCAAAACAATCTCTGTTACCTTAAATTATATGTTTATCTCTGTAAAGCTGCTTTGAAACAATCTAGATTGTTAAAAGCGCTATATAAATGAAGTTGACTTGACTTGACTTGACTTAAAAGAGGAACAGAAGACAGCGCTCGAATCGTTCCTTTGCAAGAAGGGCATTTTTGCTGTTTTGCCGACCGTATACGGCAAGAGTCTAATCTACCAGTTAGCTCCACTGGTAGCTAAGCGTATGGGGCTTGTTGTGATTGGTCATAGTGTTATCCAATTTTTAACAGAAAAGGGAGATTTGAGATCGGTCTGTAATTAACTAGTTCTCTAAGATCAAGTTGCGTTTTTTTATTTTTATTAAGTGGTTTAATAACAGCCAGCTCAAAGGTTTTTGGTACATATCATAATGACCATGATAAATTAATAATATTAAGAGGAGGATCTCTGGCTTCTGGAAGCATCTCTTTCAGTAGCTTAGTTGGTACGGAGTCTAACACAGTGTTTCCCAACCTGGTGGTCGCGACCCCAACTAGGGGTCGCTAAAGATTTACGAGAGGTTGCCAAGGTGTTTGAGGGTTAGGGATGAAACAGTAACCAGCTTGACAATAAACCACAATGCAATTTACAGCAGTTAGTATTACAGTTAAATATTTTAATCATCATGATTGCCAGGATTTGAAAAACTCACGGTAAATAGAGCTTTTAGTGTAAGACTCTAATGCCACATCATTCATTCATACTAATAGGTCTGGCCATTCACTGCTTGACAACTGAAGTATATAAGCACTGAACTCTCTGTTTCATGTTCACAGTTGATGATGCTGACGCTCCACCACCACCAGGTTGTTCCCTGTCCATCCATAGCAGGTAGACTCCACCCCTGACTTCAGGCAGGATTAACAGAATCTGCATCCCATAAGGACGGGGCCTAAGCCAAAGAACTTTTCTATACTGCTGAACACAAATCATTGTAGCTCACTACCATCTGTTCATACTTAACGGAATAAATACCATGCAAAAGTTCACCTGCCCTTCTGGTAGAAATACTGTCCAGTATTAAGCAAAGCAACAGTCTCACACAGCATGCAGCGTAGGTTTCGTTTTATTTGAAAAAATGTCACAAACAAGAGAGAGAGTTTTTCAACCGAGTGTTGAGGGAAATTATGAATTAAAGTATGAATGATTCTATGAATGTATCTCTGAGGGGAACTGACTGCCTTGAGAAGTTTTGATGGCATTTTCTTTTCATCTTCCCTCCATGTAACGCGTAGTTTATCAGCACAGCGCTGCTATGTTTACAGAGGTTACCAGGGAAACCGCTCTATTTACTGTTCCATAAGAGCCACCTACTGACAGAGAGTCGATTTACATTTTCATTCAGCCTGTCTGTCTGCAGTTTTTCTTTGTGAAACTCAGACCACATTTTTATGCACTGATGTACATTTTAACCAGTTAATGTAAAATAAGCAAATATGCATTCTAAAAATCTAAAGAATTTGGATAAGGTATCTAGAACTATTTATTGAGCTGATAAAATACCTATAATCATTTTGACTCATCCTGTTTTTTAAAAATGATTTAAAGGCTTTGTCAAAGGATCAGTCACACCAACAGCCACACCATCAACACCAGATCACCCAGCTCCGCCCATCCGATCACAATCACCCGATTACTGACACACAGCACCTGCACCCAATCATCACTTGCACTATATCTGCAGTCACCATCCTCACATCAGTTGTCTGGTCTTGTCTACACTATAGACGCTTAAGTTACTGTCCAGTCAGCTTGTCTGGCTCCTGTTTTGCCATCGCTTCTGCAAACACGAAGAAGATACCAGTTATCATCAAGCTAAGTTATCCACAAACTATCTGACTACAGTTTTACTCACCGTTGACTCTCTCCTGCTCATGCCTCCGGTTCCTGCCAAATAAACACCAGTGTTTCGCTACTTACCTGTGTTGTCTCCTTCTGTATTATGACAGGAATATTAGGTTTATAATTTTATGAAACATTTGTCAATATTTAACTAGTACTAGTACATGTTAGTGGATAACATTATGTTTTAGGTCAAATCTGGCTGCAGTTGTTAATGCTATTATTTGAATGTTTCTGCTGTTGTTGCATTTATTAATAACAAAACAACTGATTGTGTAATCCCCATCAAAAAATTAAATGTGCGTCTGCAAATGAGTTGGTGGTGGGTGGTCTAATTTAGCCACTGTATCAAATAAATATCTGGTGTTGTGTTTTTGCCCCTATTTGTATTACCCTGATTAGTGTTTCATCAGTTTTGTTACAAAATGTTTACACATGGATAAATGTGTTATTGGAGTTCACATTGTGACAGCTTTAGATAATTATATTCTGTTTTCTGAATGAGAACATAGTTAAACCTTTCGCGAACAGGTTGAGAAAAGTATTTATGTCCTTGTTGTGGCCTTGAAGCTCATGTGTTCTGAGTGTGTAACATCTGACTCTTTAATCTTTTGCTCCACCTGCACAGTGATGGCTTGCCAAGACAAACTGCCACAGATGCCACAACACATCCTGTGACAGGACATTAGTGGGACAAAAAGGGCAGGGAAATTTGAGAAGGGCTACAGTCGTATGTATGTTATAATGGCATTCATTGATGCATTAGGTCTCATTCATTCATTAGGCATTCAAACTGATGACATTGTTATTTGTCTGAGCAGTGACCTAAATATGTAAAAGATCACATTAATGGATGTCCATATGCAGATCAAAAGCATTTGAAATATATATATTTATTCCATAAATGGCTTGCTAGCTTTAATCCATTAATAGACAGAGAGAAGCAGAGTGTGCTTAGAAATTAGTGCTAATACAAAATCACTAAATGCTAAAAAAATAAAGCGTGACCCCATCTCCAAAACAAAGTTAACATAAAAGATTTGGATCTTATCACTATATATTATTTTACATAAGCATAATTATGCTTCAATGTTTCTAACAGCATTTCATTAACCTCAAAAGTCAGAGTGCATTTAAGAAATATTGTAGCTACAGTATGACACAATCAATTAACCTAGTGGTTGTCAACCTTTTCCACAGGACCCCCCACCAAGTCTCTCAGCCAACCCTGGGACCCCTAATATATTCCTTTGTTTTGCATCACAGATACATTTTCTGTGAATGTGCGAGACTTCCGATTTATTCATCCCTATAGGTAAATAAATAAAAAGGATAAAAAAGTGCAATAAAATGTAAAACTATATGTTCTACAAATCTGTGTGTTTACGATTATTTAAATTAATATGATAACAAATATCAGTTTGCAGTTTGCATCACGCAGCATAATCCAACCCTAATTTATATAGTCCTACAATGAAGGTTAAATTGATCTTGTATCTGAAACAAACACTAAACCTACCCCATACAGGGGATGGGGACTTAATGCAACCCTAGTGGAGATATCCCTGGAAGGAAGGTCAAGTTAAGGCTATATCTGAAACAAGCACTCTTACTCCGCTCCCCGATTTTGGTTCTTGAGTTGGAAGGCTGTATTAGGTTGTAGTTAGACCCCATCATCTATCTAACTAAATGGGATCTGAGTTGGCTGAGCACGGAAAGTTTCTGAATGGGTGTCAGTTACAAGGTTAGTCGTTTAGGGAAGGAGGAGGCAGAAACCGGCGAACATTCAACGAAACTTAAATTATAGGAAACAAACAAACAAACAACAAAACAAAAGTAAAAGCGGCAGCCCCTCATGTACGACATACATAAACAAAACATAACATAAAGTTCAGGCCTGGTCCTCTCTCGTCCTTCACTGTCATCACTCCTCCTTTCATCAATCCGGAGCTCCTCCATGAGACAATCGAGACCGGTGTGGCGCGCAGCTGACGCTCATTAGCAATCACGCCACCGGCCTCGCACCATTCTCATGGCTCTCGGCCCCGTTCTTATGGCTCTTGGCTCCGCCCTGCTTGCCACATACCCCCATCACCCCTTGCTGCAGGCCCGGGATACCCTCGAGACTGTGCTCTACTCCGTCACAGTGGCCGTAACACCTTGGGGGAAAGGACAGACGAGGCGAGAGAAAAGGAGATGGAAGGATGAGGAGAGACAGAGACGAGAGAGGAAAGCAAAAACAAACTTGGTTCGGTTACCGGACACACTGGCGACACACTTAACCAGCTGAGAGGCTCTCACTTGCAGTGCCATGCAATGGTTTTGGACATCCTCAGTGGATGGCTCGACACTCCTCTGCCTCCTGGCAGCTGGCAATGGCTCCTCCGCTATGGTGGTCCGACAGCAAGCTCCCCGTTCCCTCTGTCTGCCTGCTCCTCCCCGGCATGGCGGATGGTAGCGGGTCTCCGGTCCCCTCAGGGAACAGCAGCCACCCCACCTCGACCCAGGAGCATGGCAGCGAGCTCTCTGTCCCACCTGTTGTTCCATCGCTCCAGCACCGCCACCTCAGGCAGCCACAGGTGGTCACCGCTCTTTCGTGCTGTCCTACCTCCTTTGGGTACGTATCTGGGGCTGGCCCGAACTCTAGGTGCTCCACCCTCTCGAAGGAACCGAGCGAGGTCAGGAGCGCTGTCTTTAAAGACAGGATTTTAAGCTCAACTGACTCTAGGGGCTCGAATGGAGCTCTCTGTAGACCCGAAAGGACGACAAATTGGTCCCAGGAGGGGATAAGACGCTGTCTGGGAGGATTTAACCTCCTGGGCCTCCATCAGGAACCTGATGATCACGTCGTGCTTTCCCAGTGATCACCTACCTGTGTATTCCCGAATCGGGTCCCAATCAGCTGGACCGCCTGGGGATGGAGTCTCCATTCCGACCACGGGCTCAATGTTTGGCGACAGCTCAGTGAGATGGTCACACAGAGCGCACGGAGTGCACCCAGGAACCAGTCATCCAACTGCAAGCACTCAGGACATGGTGGAGGGTTCCACTCGAGCCTGATGCCCGCTGTGGCTCGGGAAAACATGGCCGTCAACTGAATCCGATTCAGTGTAAACAACCACCCTGGAGAGGGCAGCTCAGTTTCCTCATCCTCTCCATAGGACAAAAGCCCACTCCCCGATGCAGCGATCGCCATCCGATCGTCATCCGGAGCACCTAAATGAGACTCAAGGTGCTTCCCATGAGGGACCCACGCCAGCAAGCTGAAAGCAAACACCCCTGGAATGCGCCTTCACACCGGCAGAGAGATCCCACGACGAGCTGCAGGCAAAGTAGCAATAAAATTGCTGTTTTCTAAATTTTCTCCTAATAACAATTAAAATTGCTGTTGTTTACTCTTTAGAAATTTACTCTTCAGTAGAGGTGAATTGGAAAGAGCGATCGCTGTGCAACTGCTCGGCTCCAAGCTAAATATGAATGAAGTGAGTAATGCTGGTCCTATTTATACCCATATGTCTGTGTAGGTGTGACTCAGCATGCAAATCTCACTGGGCAATGTTCACTGGCTCATTCTGTTACCACTTGGAGGTGATTGGGCTCCCAGGCAAGACCCCATGACGTCAGTCCGACGTAAGGTTAAACATGAAAGTGAATGGGAACCAAGGTGATGCTAACTTACGAGTTGGCCTACAATAGTACAGTACATAATCACTGCTGTAATCATTGTAATAATAATCATTGTACATGCTTCTACAATTGATGGCACAGTACTTTTAATTTGCCCGCATCCTCCTGCAGTTTAAAATAATTTAAATTATATTATTTATTATATGTGTAAACCTACATTCATTCAGTCCTGAAAAGAATGTATAAAATACCCTGACATTTTTAAAACTATTTTAGTTTTGGAATATTTTATTTAATACTTGTAGTGACATGCATTTTTATTCATATTACAGTATCACATTGCTGTCCTTCCTAATCCATAGTAGTATGGATAGTATGCAAATTGGGATTAACACATAAATATAGCAAAATAGTGTATCTGTGTATATATACTTTTTTTTTTTTGTAAACTGCACTGTAAAATGTTACTTATGTGACTCATATATATATATATATATATATATATATATATATATATATATATATATATATATATATATATATATATATATATATATATAGATTGATTGTTCATCTGTATCCATGACTGAAGTACTTGTCTGCACTGCTTCCTCTTGGTTTTGACCATGATTGTGGTTTGAGTGTAAAGATTTCCAGTGTGAAAGCCTGATTCAATGTTAAGGATAAGATGCTATGAAATGGATGTTGACATTAAAGTGTCAGGGTCTGGGAAGCAAGATGAAAGGGGGAAATGACAGAGCAGCCCCTTCGGATCAGTTTAACTAAATGTGATGTGATCATGCAATAAAGTTTTCTCAGAGACAATGGGGAAAAAAGAAAAAAAACCCTGTCAAAACAGTGAACTGGAGAGAGGGGTGAACAAGCTTTTTTACAGGTCAGGTGGGAACACATTGAAATACATAAAGGGTTAAATAAAATAAAAACGTTCTTAGCCTTCATGTTGGCTGCTTAACTGAGTGTTCTGAGAGAAACCCTGAGGCTTTTCTCAAAATCATCAAAGTCTTTAATTTTTAAAGGATTAGTTCATCCAAAGATGAAAATTCTATCATCATGTACTCGCCCTCATGTTGTTCCTAACCAATAAGACTTCCTTTCTTCTGCAGAATACAAAAGAAGAAGTTTTGAATAGTATACCGGTAGATGTAGCTATGAATGATTACTGGAGCTTTAAAGTAAAAAAAAAAGGTCCATATGACTTTTTGTGTTACATTCCAGGTCTTCTAAACTTTGTGTGCAAAGATCAAAATCTAAGTTATGTTAACTGCTGCAATTGGATCAAGTCATTCTGTCTGTTTACATGTAGATATTGTACATTACATGTACAATACATGTAGGGTTGTCATGTCGACGAGGCCTTCACAGGGGATCTTTCTCTAGGGCAGGGTTTCTCAACCTTTTGCTTACTGTGACCCACTTTTTTTTTGTATGCCAGTCATACGACCCACTAAGGTTGGAAATAATTCAATAACTGAAATGCCTCTCAGATCTATAGGCTACTACTCCGTAGGCCTATATGTTTATTATAATTAATTTCACAAAAACACAGAAACATTTTCAATATATAGACTATGAGGCAAAATGATTTTTTTTTACTCACGTTAATGTGACACTTGAGACACTATAGTGACGAGACCGAGACGGATCACAAAACTTATCACGGATCCGTGCGGTTTGATTAAAGTAAATTTTATTTTAAAATGCGCTTCTTTGGCTGGCTCTGATATAGCTGGAAGGCAGCATATTCAGGATATTAGCCTACTGAAGTGGGAATAAACATCACAATATGATTATCTGCTTCTATGATGACAAACGTCCCAGTAACACCACTGAGAAGTTACACACATACGGAGTTTCACTTAATTGAGGCTAAAGCAAATGTTATTTGATTACTCAATCACTCTTGAGCGTCTGGCACGAGTGATTTCAATTCAATGTAAAGACGCGTTTACGTGCGTCTAGAAGTCGTGCGGCGCGAATGAGGCGTTTAGCGCGGCGCGGGCGCGTCCAGTTCGCGCGAATGAGGCGAAACACGAGATAATGCATCTGTCTTTTCTATCATTTCACTGTAGCTCAGCATCGCGATGTAAAGTTAACGTTATTACTTTAACAGCAGCAGTAAAACTGGGCCATTTAATTTTGCCATTCATAAATAAGTGTTTTGACATGTCTAGCCGAGTGGCACTATCCATGGTACTGGGAGGGAGATTTAATTCTTGCATGTTTTTTAAAGTAAAAGTAAAAATATTGCGTTAGGCTACTTCATGAGTTAATAAGAAAAAATATTTCACAATTCCTGCAAATGCAGTGATGAAGTTCATGTTCTCGTGATTTATTTTTATGAATAAAAATGTTTCAAAACATCCATACATTCAAAACATATTTTTTTCTCACAAATCGCACACTGAATACAGCGTTAGAAGCCACGGCAATAATGAAGTAGCCTACGACATTCGAAAATCAGATTCGTTGGAGGACTGGCTGTTTACATGCACAACTTTTGTTTCAATCTGTGCGCGTTTATGATTAGGTGTTTACATTGAGGCTTTTTAGTCCGATTGAGCCGCCAATGTGTTTACTAACGGATTATTTTGTTGCATGTAAACGTAGTCTATTGCAATGAGACTATTGTGAAGCCCATTTATTAGCTGTGCTAATGAACACAGAAGTCTTGCGACCCCCTATAGAATTATCAACGACCCACTTGTGGGTCACGACCCACCGGTTGAGAAACCCTGCTCTAGGGCTTATATAGTTGTCATGGTCTCTGCTGACATTTAGGGGTGTTGTGGTTGTCTCAGGATGCAGATCCACCATCTGCTCTGGATATGGACCGGATCTAGCTGACTACAGTAACCTCAGGATAAGAATGAGACAGACTAATATTAGCGTAGATGCAATCCCTCTTACGATGTAACAAGCACATCGGATGTTATCACAGATAGCATGATGACATCAATGTTGAGTTTTGATCCAAACCATCATTTTGGTTGAAGTTGACATTTCAATGTTTAAAGTGTGTTGGATCAGCATTGAAATTTTGATGAAAGCCAACAGCAATGCTGAAGTGCCAACTAGTCTCTCCCTATGGAGGATCCCTCTACCACTATACAGATAAGGCGTTGTCGGGAAAACTCGTTTCGCGTTCCTACCCCAAAGCAACAAAATAAAATAAAATTCTTTATCAAAATTTATAAGGAAAGACAAGTACTTTGTTTAGGCTTGGCTTGTAGGGAATTCCAAACCTGCGTATTTTCAAACGCACATAACTATAGAACCCATTCTAAATGCGCATGTGAACGCCATCAGCGTTTCTCACAGGTTCGCGTTTAAAGTCTGTGTAGAGGGAATGGTGTCGTCTTAGCGGCCCCTGGTTTAATAACAAATGATCGTTGCGACGGAAGCAAATCAATCAAAACTAGCTTTAGATCGAAAATAACTTAACTCTGCTGTAAAGCCAGAACAATCTCTGTTACCTTAAATTATACGCTTATCTCTGTAAAGCTGCTTTGAAACAATCTACATTGTTAAAAGCGCTATATAAATGAAGATGACTTGACTTGACTTGACAGCACACACGGGTGGAGACAGTGACATTGAACTAACAGTGATTTGTTGTTGATGAGCACAAGATAATTCAGGCATGTATCTCTGCAGAACACTAGTGGGTGTTTCTCAATCAGTCTGGCATTTTCAAACCACAATGGGCATTTTCAACCACTTTACCCGATTTGCTCTAATCCACTGCTTGGTTTAAAGGAGAACTCGGCAACTCTAGCGAACTCTAGTCACTTCTTCGCTGATTTTTCCTTTTGTTGTCGCATGTTTTCCCCACGAGCTCCCCCTACAGCTGTGGGGGGGCGTATATTTCACAACACGGTCGTAAAAAACTCACTTGCGGCGGCCTCCTCCCCCTCTCTACCGCTGCTCATGTGCGTTTGTTTTGATCGGAGCAAGCCAACTGTATCGTGTGGAGCTATGTCTACCGAGGTGGGTAATCTGGTAATACATCATACATGCGTGTGTGTTTATGTCGAATTGCCGTAAAGCAGTTCGTGTTTCGTGCTCGTTCTTGTTCTCGCTTCTCACGAGACTTCCAATTTCTATCTTGCCGGGACGGTAGTCCCCAAGTTGCAAGGTTGGTTTTCCGCCTGGGAACGCTGGGGGGAGCGGGGAAAGTCACCAATATCACCAGAACAGGTTGTTTAACCATCCAAATGAATTCTAGACAGTTTTATTAAGTTAAAAAAAGTTGCCAAGTTCTCCTTTAAGGGTGGGCCTTCATGATTTTAGCAGTCTGTTGAAAATGGTTGAAAAACATTTATTGTAGTTTGAAATTGATTGCTAAATGCCCATTTTGGTTTTGCATGCGCACTTCTCAGTAGCCTAATGCTTCCTCATTAGAGAGAAAACAGAAGTCTTGTTTGTTGAAGCACCTGACATACTTACATGACTTCTCTAGCACAGTTTCAAACAATGGCGCATCTACCTTATTTCTCTATTCCTTTGTTTTGCGTGCTTATTTGCATTTGATTTGTGTTGTTACTCACTGTAATTAGATAGATGAAAAAGTTATTAAAGTGTTTGAATAAAGCATGTATTTTTCTACATTCTTAAATGCATCTTGCTTTAGTAAAGTTTATTAGGAATTTCCTGAATAAAGTTCTAACGTCATTTAACAGATTTCTTGAAGTGCAGGAGACATGAGCATGAGCATGAGCAAGAATGTTACACTGCAAACATAGCCCATGTCTTGCATCCGTCAGTGCTTGCATGCAGAGCACATTGCTCCTTTAGTTGGAGTGAAGGCAGATGAAGATGGACAATTAAAAAAAAAGCACCCTCCGGATAATGCTGACATTGATCATGCACCGAGTTGTTGACGACAGCATAATCACCTGACCTGGGACCTGATATCCTGTGCCTCATCACTGCTTAATCAGATAAACATTCATATTCCTGAATCTGTATTAAATTTGAGAAATGTAAATGATTTGCATTCAGTTTAGCTTGTTTCCACTGAAACACAATAACATCTTGTATTTATTAAGAAAGTGACTGACATGGCTATTTTGTGATATTTAAAGAGATTAAGGTCTACATAAGGTGAATCTGCAGCTTAAAAAGGAATAGTTCAGCCCGAAATGGAAATTATGCCATCAATTATTCACCCTCAAGTTGTTCCAAGCCTGTATGAATTTCTTTCCTCTGTTGTACACAAAAGAAGATATTTTGAAGAATGTTGGTAACCGAACAGTTGATGGTTGCCATTGACTTCCATGGTATTTATTTCCTACCATGGAAATCAATGGCCACCGTCAACTTTCTGGTAACCAACATTCTTCAGGTGTGTTTAATTAGGGCTGGAGATAAAATCGGACACCCCTGCCCTAGTGCTTTCTTTTGATATTGAAGCATTAATAGATTTTAGAAAAATAAATTAAATAAACAGAATTTACCTATACTATAATTGTAGTTAGAATATTTGGTGTTCAGCAACTTTTTTTTTTTCAAGTGAATCATATTGTGTTTAGTATATTAACATTCTTGAATGTGACTGTATGAATGACAACTGAATTGACTCGTTCTTGAGTAACATCATGCTTTCTTTTCCGGATTTCAGAGAACCCAAAGGAAATGAGGCAGTAATCTGATGTAAGACAGATTTTTAAAAACCTGAACCATTGGACAACCTGTAGTTATGACTTCTGAAGCCAATTTTATTCATAAAGGTTAAAAAGCTTTTGTACTATTTCTCCCCTCTTCTTTTTTAAAGAATGTCCGAAAAATGTCGTCTTTTAATATATGTCTGTCATTGATTGAATAAAATAAATTGACTCAACTGCTGGAAAGGTGTCATTTAAATTTTTAAAGGTTTTCACCAAATTTTGAAATGGTCAGGAATTTGTTGACGCGCCATTGAAGTGTAGTTGAAATATTAATGTTGAAACAAGATGGCAACATTGTTTGACATTCCTTTTCAGTTGTATTTTCAGTGTTTCAACAAAATGTATTTAGAATCAACATCACATTGTAACATTGATCAAACCATATTACCAAAGATTATTTTTGTTAATTTCAGGGTAATTCAACAGCAGTGATGTAGATTCAACATCACAGTGTAACGTTGATCCAACAATATTACTATTGATTATTTTAGTTCATTTCAGTGTTGATTCAACAGCAGTGATGTAGATTCAACATCACAGTGTAACGTTGATCCAACAATATTACCATTGATTATTTTAGTTAATTTCAGTGTTGATTCAACAGCAGTGATGTAGATTCAACATCACAGTGTAACGTTGATCCAACAATATTACCATTGATTATTTTTGTTAATTTCAGTGTTGATTCAGCATCGGTAATGTAGAATCAATCATAGTGTAATGTTGATTCAATAGCATTACCATTGATTTTTTGTTCAACATTAACTGAGGGTGCAAACGTGATGTTGATAAAAGATCACTTTGTAATGTTGAATCAATACTATTACCGTTGATTTTTGGTTGACATCTCAACATTGCTTCACCATTAAGTGAGGGTGCAAGAGTGATACTAAACCAACATCACTTTGCTAAACAATTAAACAATTCAGGGCTTTATAAGTAGACATCAAGATTTTAAAATGTATGCAATGTTTAATAGAGAGCCAAAGCAGAATTGCAATGCAACCAAGGAGTTTTGTTTATTAAGCATGCAGGGCAACCACCCAGTAAAGCATTACAATAATCTAGCCTTGAGGTCATGTAAGCATGAATGAACCTTTTTGCATTTTACATTGAGAGCAATTTAGAGATATTTTTAAGATGGATGTTAGAAATGTGGCTTTCAAATGAAAGATTTGGCGCATTACTGAAAGATCCTAACTTTAGAATCCTATCTTATCTGTTTGGTAACCGTGCCAATTTCAGTTAGGACCTCATTTAGGACAAAAGCTATTACAAAATGACATTTCTTAAGTGCATAATCTTATTTTAACTATGGATAGGAAAAGGGTATTACAGAAGCACCCTAACTACACAAAAAATCCTAAAAACTGTCGTAACTTTAGGACAACCCCAATGGTGTCCTAACTTCAAAATTATTTGTGAAATTAATTATTACTGTAAAAATCGCATAATAATAGCCCTGTCTGAGAATGGCGTCACATTTATTAATGATACAAGATCAAGAACAGCGATGTTTGATGATGGAAAGACTATGTGAATTATGTCCTGCATATCAGGGCCGGACTGGGACACAATTTCAGGCCGGAAAATCCTACACTCATCCAGGCCATCCTATGCACCCAAATAAAATTTAGAAACACAGACAACCCTGTTTTTTCCTAAATTACATTTATTGGTCTAAATCCTTAGGCTGGGGCCGTGTAAAATAATTAAAGGCTTTCTCTTGAACGGTATCCCCACTTCCCTTTTCCTTCTTTTCATTTACCCTAATATCTCTCTGTCTCTCCCTTCCACCAATATCATCAGCCTCATACACTAAATAAAGTGGAGTACTAGTGTTATGTATGTATGTATGTATAAATTGTGTGTGTTTTTCTTGTACCTGTCTCTTCTTCACCTGTCACTTGTTCTGGCCTCATGTTACAAACAGAACTGTCTCCACCTTGGTGTAAAACAACCACCTTATTACAATTTGTTTGCCCAGAATCTACATTTATTTTAGTAAAAAATCTAGCCTAAGTATTATATTTATGACAAAATGTTGTTTTTATCTTAAAATTACTTAAATTTCCAACATTTAGCAACACTATATTTCATACAATATGTAAAAAAATAAATAAATAAATAATAATAATCTTATTTTGCTTCTACATGACATCTCACTCCCTGGCTGAATGTGTGATCATTGCACCACAGCTAGAGCTAGGTTGACTGTCTCCTCCACCTTCATTTGATTAAAAAAAAATGGGCAGACAATTTTCTAAATTGTCTAATAAAATGTTATTGCATTATTTTTTTGCTGATGTCTGCACTATCACTCCTGTCTCCCTGCTCCCAGTACCACATAAATGTTCATATTTGTCTGCTAAATTACTAGTGTAACTTTACACTAAATAATATTAATCTCCTTACAGTATTTTGAATGACGATAGTAATAGGGGCGCTAATACCGCTCACTGCTAGCGTTTCAATACTAAGTTAACAAAGAAAAAAGTAGGCTATACAGTATTTACAGATGAAACTGACCTGCACTTGAAGCCCTGAACAGGTCATTAATTTTGCAACATTTTGATGCTTGTTCTCTGAGTGCTTTCTTTTTCGTTGTCCTTTCCCTCTCTGCTCCACCTGGCCGTTTTCTCTCCATCATCGGGTGATGCTCGCATTTTCTGTTTAACCGTTTGGCTGAGGCTTAAAGTCGCCTTGCCAGTCAAGACTAACAGATTCATGATTTTATTTTATAATAATAATTTTATTGAATGACAAATTCGAAAATGATCACTGGTAAATGTAGTAGTATATAAAAAATAATAATAATTAAAAAAATAAAATAAAATAAAACGCTGGCTGGCAGCAGGCCAAAATAGTCGCCAGGCCACCAGACTCCTATGAAATAAAAGGATTAGGCTTTTCCTTTTCTACCAAGGTCATCAAAAGTTCACTTAATGAAAAGCACCACTTATTTTGTTTCTCCATTTTAATCTCTAGTTTTTCCATTTTACTTCACAGCAGCTGTTTGCGTGTCCTTGGTTGCTTGGTAACAGACCTGAGAGTTGATTACCGAACTCGATGGAGGGGTTTAAGATTTCCTAGCTACAGATAAGATGAGATTTTGTAAGATAGGATAAGAATCCTAAATCAATTTAAGATTTTCTTCTGTAATACGAATTTGTGAAAAATGAACTACTTTAATGTTGCCAGGAACTATTTTAAATGAGCAAAGATCATTATACACTCTTAAAAATAAAGATTTCAAAGAGGAGTTTTTGCAGGGATGCCAATTTAGGACCATTTTTGGTTTCCAAAATAACCTTTCTGAGAACAGTTCTTAAACGATTTTTTTTATTTTTTATTCTGTTTGTTTTAAAAAGTTTTAACCAAACTCAAACCTGAGGACTGAATAATTGGCCTGTGAATACAGTACATGGAGAAATGGAGCATTTTCAAATGGCTTCTTAGGATCTGACACACAACACATCTTTGTTCTTCATTCTGTTCGGTTGACACAGATTCTTACCCTACTCATCTTTGAAACAGAGGGCCGCATGAGCTCTTTGAGAGAGGAACGGTAATTGGGGCTTGCCTCAGTCAATTCTCATGTTGTAAGAGAGAACAGCACCCAGGTTGTTGATGGCGCCCCTTCACACTCATTAATTCGTTTAATCTTCAACCTTGCCAGGTCCTTCTCTGAACTTCCCCACTTCAGTTGTTTACACAACACTTTCCCGAGTATTTTCCATCCAATTACTTTTGGTGACACAGCACCTCCTCCTTGTTTTCCCATTCCAAGCTGTCCTTGAGTAGTTAGCTAATTAGTTTCGCAGCAATTACCTGCCTCACTGCTTTGCCACAGCCTTTTTTGTTTATTTATTTATTTTGGTTTCTCATACTGTCATACAAAAAACAATAATAGGAAAAATGGCATCATTCATCATTTGGCTTCTGGAATTGTAAACAGCCCAGTAAAATGGCAGCCAATCTGTAAGAGAGAAGAGTGTTTCAAACACAATAGAGGCGGGAGACTTGTACTGTAAGTCTTCGAGGACTCTTATTAATGGGTAATATGTTTAGCCATTAGTCTTTCCTTTTTTTGTCTGGGAAGGAGGTCACCATCTGTGGCTGAGACAGAGCCAGCCCTTCTACTTAACTTATTCATGACTGTACACCATGTATAGGCCAGTGTTTCCTCTGCTGCCAAAACAAATTATGCCTTTAGAGAGGACTGCCTGAGGTTTCAACTGAAATGTAAGTCAGACAGAATAATGGAAATATAAATGTAATCACTGTACATGCAAAAGGCTCCACTTCGGCAGTGCATAAAAGTGCAAATAAAGACAATATGTTCAGAGCCACAAATGCACTGATGGATCTTCCGTCTTACAAGCTGGTAAGTCCGGCACACAGTGTAATCTCATTGATCCAAAATCCTGCTCCAAATCACGTTTCATTAAATATCTTCTGATTGGAGTTTAAGTACTTAATATTGAGTTACTTACATTCTAGACACAACATTTTCACAATATTTTAATTTTAGAATATTTTTTTAATGAAATCAAAGCTTAATTAGAACACACACTATTAATATGTTACCTAATAATATGGAGGCAGCAATGTGGTGTTGTCAGGATTTAGGCAAGGAGACAGAGGTAAGTGAATCCAAACACAGCTTTATTCAAGGTGACAAGAGTGCAAGGTGAGTATTCAGTGAGTTCAAGTGCAGAATCGGTGAAGATCACTCGGTGCGGGGCTGATAGCAGGTAAGCACGTTCACTTCAGGTATGTTGATACCAAGCAGTCACAGTTCATTAATACTTGTCTTTTCTCTTTCAGATGCGGTCGATAGTAAGCAAGCTTGGAGGAAACACTGGAAGCTCGGGAGAACACAAGATCACAGGCAATAGGGAATCGAACAGGAATCCTGGAGACAGCAGAACAATGACACAGAGGTTAGTGTTTCACAGGTGAGTATACGTTACGTCTTGGAATCTTGGATGCATCAGAGGTTCAGAAGACAACGGATAATGGTCTGTTCCTGTTGGAGGCTTGACACTGAACTGGGGCTATGGTGAGTGCTTTATAGTGCTTGTTGATGAGGCTGCTGATGGTGAACAGGTGCGGGTGATTAGTATTCCGGAGAGAGTGATCGTTGTGTGGTGGATGGGACCGAGCTTGATTGGTCCCTGACATTACCCCCCCCTCCAGAGTCCGCGCCAGCGGACCTTGGACCCCGACGTCGTGGGGGTCTGCCTCGAAGTCGTGGTGCAGGCTTCCCAGGATGCCGATCATGAAACTCGGTGAGCAGATTGGGATCGAGGATATCATTACGAGGTACCCAGCATCTCTCTTCCGGTCCGTAACCCTCCCAATCCACCAGGTATTCGAGTCGACCACCCCGACGTCGGGAGTCCAATATCTCCTTTACCGTGTAGATGGGCTCGGCGTCAATGGGCGGTATTGAGGGGTTGTCTTCAGGAACCGGATCTGCAGAGGGAACGGGTACAGGTAAATGATGGGGTTTTAGGAGGGAGACATGAAATGTGGGGTGGATGCGGGACTGAGCAGGAAGGCGCAGTTGGTAGGTGACTGGGTTGACTTGTTTTTCGATGGGGAATGGACCGATGTATTTTGGGCTCAGCTTACGACAGGGTTGTTGTAGGCGGATGTCTCGGGTGGAAAGCCATACCAGTTGCCCAGGTTGGTAATTGGGAGCCTGGCGGCGACGGATATCTGCAAAGTGCTGTTGATGATTTACAGCTTGCTGAAGGTGATGGTGTGCCTGATTCCATACTCTTTCACTATCTTGGAACCATGTGTTGACCGCGGGTACCTCTGATGGCTCACCGGACCAGAGGAATAGTGGTGGCTGGTAACCCAGAACACACTGAAATGGTGTTAGGTTTGTGGATGCCTGCCGGAGGGAGTTTTGGGCATACTCTGCCCAAATTAAGTATTGTTTCCAGATGTTCTGGTTGGAATGGCAGAATGTGCAAAGAAAACGACTGACATCCTGGATCTTTCGTTCGGTTTAGCCATTTGACTGCGGGTGGTAACCTGAAGTTAAGCTTACTGTTACATTCATTAGAGCAAAGAACGCTCGCCACACTCTGGAGACGAACTGGGGCCCTCTGTCAGACACGATATCCTCTGAAATGCCGAAATTACGAAAGACATGCTCCATTAGCAACTCTGCAGTGTCAAAGGCTGTGGGCAGCTTGTTTAGGGGGATTAACTTGCACGCTTTAGAGAATCGATCAATGGCCACAAGGATGCAGGTATAGCCGTCAGAGGCTGGAAGGTCCGTGACGTAATCGACCCCGATATGGGACCAGGGCCGATGTGGGACGGGTAGTGGTAGTAATTTCCCTGTAGGTAGATGACGTGGGACCTTAGTCATGGCGCAGAGAGCGCATCCTTGGATAAATGTCGTTATGTCGTGTTGCATGTTTGACCACCAGTATTTGTGTTGGAGAATCGAGTAAGTCTTACTGATGCCTGGGTGACCTGTCCCAACAGACGAGTGGGCGGAGGAGATTAGAGAAGTGCGGAAGTCTTCGGGTACATAGATCTTTCCAGCGGGACACTCTGGAGGACCAGGGAAGCGATGTGATATCTCGAGGAGTTGTTCGTCGAGGTCCCACTGGATGGGGTTGACAAATAATTTCGCTGGCAGGATGGTTTCGGGTTCTTCCTGGGATGCTTCGGGGGCATGGAGACGTGACAGAGCATCTGCTCTGATGTTCTTCGAGCCCGGACGGTAGGATATCTGGAAGTGAAAACGAGTAAAGAACAGGGCCCATCTAGCTTGACGTGGGTTGAGTCTTTTGGCTTCCTTCAAATATTGGAGGTTTTTGTGGTCTGTGAGGACGATGAATGGGTGCTTGGCCCCCTCCAGCCAGTGCTTCCATTCTTCCAGGGCGAGTTTAACGGCCAGGAGTTCTCGGTTGCCGATGTCATAGTTACTCTCAGCGGTGGATAACTTGCGTGAAAAGAACGCACAGGGCATGGGTTTGGAAGAGTGTTCTGAGCACTGTGACAGGATTGCTCCTACCCCAGTATTAGACGCATCAACCTCAACGAGGAATACCTTTTCAGGATCTGGGTGACAAAGCAAGGACGCAGTGGTAAATGCGGTCTTGAGAGACTGAAAGGCGTGTTCGGCGTCAGAGTTCCAAAGAAGGGTCTTTGGTTTTCCCTTCAGGAGAGAAGTTAGAGGGGCTGTCAACATGCTGTACTTATTTATGAATCTTCGGTAAAAATTTGAGAAGCCCAGGAATCTTTGTAGCTCCTTTATCGACTGAGGAGTGGGCCAGGAGGTGATGGCTTTGGTCTTGCGGTCATCCATCTCAACACCTCGTTCGTCGATGTAGACTAGTTAAAAGCGATTCAGGAAGTCTCGGAGCACCTCATCCATGAAACTCTGGAAGACGGAAGGAGCGTTTACCAGACCATACGGCATCACAAGATATTCGTAGTGCCCTGCGGGGGTGATGAACGCTGTCTTCCACTCATCCCCATCTCGTATTCTGATTAGGTTGTATGCGCTTCTCAGGTCAAGCTTGGTAAACATTCTGGCTTCTCGGAGTTGTTCGAGGGCGGATGGGACAAGAGGGAGTGGGTAGCTGAATTTTACTGTGATCTTATTGAGCGCTCTATAATCTATACATGGCCGTAATCCTCCATCTTTCTTGGAGACAAAGAAGAAGCTGGCGGCAGCAGGCGAGGTGGATGGTCTGATATACCCCTGGTGTAGGGCCTCCTCGACGTATTTTTGCATGGCTGTTTGTTCAGGACAAGGAGTAAATCTGACCCTTGGGAATGAGTTCCCCTGGAACCAAGTCAATGGCACAGTCCCAAGGTCGGTGTGGTGGTAACTTGGAAGCCGCAACAGGATTGAACACATCTGCAAATGAAGAGTAACCTGGAGGAATAGTCACTGACAGGTTTTCTGTGGGGCTTTCGATGGAAGTTGAACTCACTGAAACCGGTTCTGGTGGCTTGGCGGATGACGGGACCGGGAGTGCGATGTCAGTCGAAGCGCAGTTGCAACCCCAGTTCAGAATCTTGCCAGATTTCCAATTAATGGTAGGTTGATGGCGGATGAGCCATGGACGACCGAGGATAATGTCAGTTTGGCTATTCTCAAGAATGAACAGGTCAAACAATTCTTGGTGAGTGTTCTCAACACATAATGTAATGGGTCTTATCTGAGATGTTACGTACCACTTGTTGATAACTTTGCCAGTTACTGCATGGATGGAGTATGGTTTGGATGTGTTGGATCTCTGGAGCTTGAGTTTTTTGCAGAGACTTCCTGATATGAAGTCGCCTGCCGACCCGGAGTCAACGATGGCTGCGAACGTGAAAATTTGGAGACTTCAGGGTTACTGATATCGTTAACGGGGTTGATACTAAGGGGTGGTTAAGAACTGAACTCACAAGTAGACAAGGAGGGCGTGAGGGGCATGTACGTAGGAAGTGGCCCTCAGTCCCACAATATAAGCATAATCTTAATTCTCGACGGCGATTGCGCTCAGCTTGAGACAGTCGATGGGTTTCTACTTGCATTTTCTCCAACATCGGTTCTGAGTAGAATTCAGGTGGACTCTGATGAGGTACGGGGGCTGGTTGTTGAACGTCTAGGTAACAGTTCTGGGATCTTTGATGCACTCGGAGAGCCTGCTGCATACATTTTTGTAGTCCTAGAGTATCATCGTAAATGGCGAGCTGGAGACGAAGCGTGGGATTTAATCCTCTTCGGAAAACTGAAAGGAGAGCCTTTTCGTTCCACCAGCTTGCTGATGCTAGAGTTCGAAATTCCAAGGAATAATCAGAAATGGATCTTTTACCTTGACGCAACCGTAACAGCTGATCGCTGACAGATGAATCTTCTACCGGACGCCCAAACACTTCTTTGAAATGATTTCTGAAGTTCTGCAATGAGGATGTGACCGCAGTCTCTTGAAGCCACAGTGTTTCAGCCCACCTTAGCGCTGACCCGCATAACTGCTGGATAATGAAGGAGATTTTTGATCTTTCTGTTGGATATAATTGAGGCTGTAGTTCAAGTGTGAGCGAGCATTGCAGCAAGAACCCGTTGCAATCTTCCGCCCGGCCTGAGAAGGGCGCTGGTCGGGAGGCGGAGTTGGCGATGTAAACCAGTGTGGAAGCGGGGTTTGCGGAAGCGCCGTCTTCGGGCTGTGTAGGATCCATAACGGTGTGGGTCAAGCCTTCTGTCAGGATTTAGGCAAGGAGACAGAGGTAAGTGAATCCAAACACAGCTTTATTCAAGGTGACAAGAGTGCAAGGTGAGTATTCAGTGAGTTCAAGTGCAGATTCGGTGAAGATCACTCGGTGCGGGGCTGATAGCAGGTAAGCACAATCACTTCAGGTATGTTGATACCAAGCAGTCACAGTTCATTAATACTTGTCTTTTCTCTTTCAGATGCGGTCGATAGCAAGCAAGCTCGGGAAACACTGGAAGCTCGGGAGAACACAAGATCACAGGCAATAGGGAATCGAACAGGAATCCTGGAGACAGCAGAACAATGACACAGAGGTTAGTGTTTCACAGGTGAGTATACGTTACGTCTTGAAATCTTGGATGCATCAGAGGCTCAGAAGACAACGGATAATGGTCTGTTCCTGTTGGAGGCTTGACACTGAACTGGGGCTATGGTGAGTGCTTTATAGTGCTTGTTGATGAGGCTGCTGATGGTGAACAGGTGCGGGTGATTAGTATTCCGGAGAGATTGAACGTTGTGTGGTGGATGGGACCGAGCTTGATTGGTCCCTGACAGGTGTTCTCTACCAGGGTGGAATGAAAGGCATCCCAATGCCTGATAAAAAGCACTGAGATTGCATCAAAATACAGGAACTAGACACCTGGGTGGTCCCCTGAGAACTAAATTTCCCTTTCGATGTTGAACTTCTCTGCATCGTTAGTCGACACTATCGAACACTTCGCCTAAGCCAGTTTTTGAAGCACACGTGAAGCATGAAGCATGCATAAACAGTATTCAATACTAAAGACAATTTACTAAACAGTAATAATACACACAATGTCATGTGGAAATGTATGTGTCTGTTTCAATAGGGAATGCAGTTAAGAGCGAACACTTTCTCCACGTTCTTTGGGTTGTAAAACCACCTTATCTTTGCTGGTTTATCTTTGTTGCCTTGGTAACCAGGGGTCTGTTCTGCCTTTTGGGGAGATTGGTCACACCTTGTCACCTAGATTTGTTGCGAGGGGTCTTGTTGGTTTATTCATTAACCTTCTGAGGTCGGCAAACGCGCCCACGCGTTTTGCTGGATTTTCTTCACATTGTAGAACTATAAACTTAAATTACTCCGTCATTTATGGTCATACAGAAAAAAGAAATATAAAAAAAGAATCTGTGATATTTCTACTTTTGTATGTGTCCACTTATAATCAAATCAAAACATTGTGCTTTTGTAAAATAAAGAAAATAAACAGGGTGTGCATTCTGCCTCTCCGTCGCGGTGAACTTTTTTTTCTTGAGCACGTCTATAAACTGAAACAAAACTCAGCGAATACTTGTCACACATTTATGAGCCATACACCTTTATAAACATTTAAGTGTGTACTTTTAAATGATCGGATTCAAACTGAAAACAAATATTCTCTGTTTAAGTAATTTGTATAAAACCAACAAGATGTCCAGCTTCTCAAACGCTTCCTAATTATTTTTAATTTGACCACGCCCACTCGCGCAAAAGACATTCACATGCAAATCTCCACATGGAACGCGATCGCGCTCATTACCTCAAAAACAAAACACCAAAACACTTCACAAGTCTCTGCTTTTCGTCGAGTTTGAAAGGCGCACCGTGAGCTTACATTGGATTTAGGCTACCTCAGAAGAAGAAGAATGCGATTTGAATACAAGAAAGATGTAAGTTAAGAAATTCTTACATATTAGTTTGTTATTGTTGCATAAATTTCACATTGCAGTTGAACTGTTGCTAGATATATGGTGAATATTATAATATTTAGACCCGTGTTTACTGTTACTGTGTTTGTGGATATCTGCTCAAACGTAGATATGTATATGGTAACCATAATGTTATATTTGAGCGCGATCGCGTTTGAATGTATCATGTTTGATACATTCGAAAAGCAAAACGCACCAAACGGCTTCATGTTTTTACTATTATCTCATTTCATAGCATCATAACGAATGGAAACATTTGAAGTAACATGATAATCAATATATTTTTCTCTAGCTTAGTTGTTACTGAAATATTTTGGAAGATTTATAGGCTGCTATGGTTATTGTTATTATTATTTTATGCAGCACTGCGCATAGCCAATGCCTACAAGTAGGGGTGCAACGGATCAAAAAACTCACGGTTCGGATCGTTTCTCGGATCAGAGTCACGGATCGGATAATTTTTCGGATCAGCAAAAAAAAAATTTTTTTTTGTTTATTAACACTTTTAAATTATTAAAATAAAATATATAAAATCAACTTAAAGTGCACAAGGCATACTAATCTTCTTTTTAACATAATTAATGAAAAACAACTTAAAGTGCATCATTCCTTTAAACATGGACCAATGCTTGATGTGTTTCCACTGTCAATAGGGCTGTTAAACATGCTCAAAAATATTCCCTCTAAAAAAACACATATTCGAACTATTCGAACATCTGGTTGCGCATTTTGTCAATGACGCACATTATGTCAATAATGGGACAAATTAATACAAAGAGACATAACTACTTGTATAGATAGTTTATTTAAGTTTAAACATATTTGACAACGTATTACCTTCACAAAAACAAGTAAATAAACTAATGCCCCTTTCTCTCTCTTGCACTCACCCATCCTGTGTTCACACCAAACGCGAATAGAGCGTCTGACGCGAGTGATTTCAATGTTAAGTCAATGTAAAGACGCATTTACGCGCGTCTGGAGATCTTGCGGCGCGAATGAGGCGTCATGCTCTACACTTGCCTACACTACCTACACTTTAGTAATGTTTCTGTTTAACGTTAAATAAAATGACCTGTCCCTGATCCCTCGGGCAGCGCGCCCACTCACAAAGCAGACAGCCGCGCACATTCGAATATTAATTTTCACCTTCGATATTCTGTTTTTTAAAACTATTCGAATATATATTCGAATTTAGAATATTCGTTGACAGCACTACTGTCATATGGCTTTCTTGTGCCACAGTGCCTACACACTGTCACAGTTTTATCCACTAACCTCTTTCCTTCATCATTATATTTGACAGGGAAGCCAAAATGCTCCCATACAGGGGAATTAAATGACGCGGGGCGTTCAAGCTCCTCCGTTCCTCCGCTCGCCATGACCACGCTGTGTGTGGACTGAACATGCGCACAACTTTATTTTTTTTCATAAATCAATCCGCGGATCACGTGTGTGCCGAACCGAAGATATTGATCCGAACAGATCACGGATCAATGATGATCCGTTGCACCACTGCCTACAAGGCACAACAAACCTGGTGTTCATTATATTATTGTTGGAAACATTTGTGTGTGTGTGTATTCTGTGAATTTTAAAAAGCAATTTTAACCAGAAAAATCTAAAATGTATTCCCACAATCGTGCAGGCCTTTCTCTTGATATCAGTATGTTCACTTTTTTTTTTTTCAGGGCCCAGATGCCACTGAGTCCTGCTGACTTCAACATTCACACGAGTCTCTGTACATGAACATGGTAAAGTGAAAATCAAACACCTTGGAAATGAAAGGTATATACAATGTTTTTAGGAATGGCACAAAGGACTCTGCTTTTTTGTCATTTGTTGTGTATCTTTGGATTATGTTGTGTTGTAAATAAATCAAACAATCTAAAAGCCATTCTTTTTTAAATCTCCTCATTCTTTGTGCAAGGTTGCTCAGAATGATAGGGCCTGGTAGCTCCTAATAGGGCCATTAGGGGAGTGTCTTTGTCTTTCTCAGGTGTGAAATGTTGATGAGGATGCAGAGATGAACCCAAGCGCAGACAGAATGCACTACACACAAGGTTTATTGATGACAATAATGGGGAAAACAAAACCCACGAGGGGGCAAAACATGGACAAGACAAGGAGTGACTACACTAGACTATGACTTGACATATAACTAGACGATAAACAAACAGCTAATTCAAAATCAGAACTTTCTTAAGATGATAATCTTGACAGGGTACTCACAGAGTTCAACAAGGTTTCACAATGAATCATAATAAGTAACAAGTAACAATGAACCGGCACAAGACAGCAAACACAAGGGGATTAAATAGGAGACTAATGATAACACAACAGGTGACACAGGTAAAGCAATAATGACAAAACGAGGATAACAAGGGGGCGGGGCAAGAGAACGAGACAACACAAGCACATGGCCCAAACAAATGGCCATGTGCTTGTACACAAAACATGGGTCTGTCATGATCCTGCCTCAAGAATTAAAGAATGACAAGGACTAGATGGCAGAATCATGACATGAAAAGCTTACATATTAATGAGCTCCCGCATAAAGCTTTGTCGCACAAAACACGTCGTAAAAAATTTAAATCAATATATTGTCTTCTCTGAATGAGCAGTCAGGGTGATTTTCACATCGTTTTAGAGCAAATATTCTAGGCTACGTCATACAATTTTCAAAAGTCTTGTGAAGAAATAATCAGTATGGGTTTCATGACCTTATTTCAGTGAGAATTTTTTTTGGGTATTTTCACAAACCACGCATAAATGTCATTATCTCAAAACTACAAACTTTTACACACATGCTGCTGATATATTATTGTAGCAGAGTTTGTGCTGAATACAGTGTAATTAGACTTTAGCCATGAAAATGTCACAAGTAACAGAAATAAGCACAAATGTCAGAGCATGTCAGAACACCTCCAGGGCCCAGAAAACACCTCAGACCCCAGAGGGTTAAATATAACAAATAATTGTGTGTCCAGCCGCTACAGGAACAAGAAGCTGACGCGTTGCCATACTTCTGTATGCCTGTATGTCTTCCTTCAGATATTTTTAAGCTGATGGATGCGTTTCCATAGTGTCGACTGACAACGCAGCGTCTCATTCCCTTTCTCAGGGCTAGATGTTTTCCCTAGGTCCATTTTCCTGGTTGCATTCACACTGCCAGTAAGAACTATGAGGTGACATAAGCTGTCACTTGCAACCAGTTGCTCTGGTTGTTGTGCAGGATTTTGACGGCACTGAGAATGTCAGAGCATTCCCATTCTCCATCTTCATTAGCATAAAGGTTGAGAAGTGCCTGGACTTCAGCATCGGTCCATCCATCCATCCATCCATGGAAAATCGATTCCAGTTCTGGAATCGGATACTTGTTATAAAATAAAAATTTCGATTCCTCTTATCAATTTCTTTGTGTGCATTGTAATATGACTTTAAACATTCAAGCGCAAGAAGTACTGCACGCTGTTTTCTGTGCTGCACATACTGTACATCCAAAGCGCTGACACAGAAAAAGTAATTTTAATGTCTCCGTGTAAACAACAAAAACCCAAATCTCGGAAGACGATGACGTCATGCACATGCATATTATGTGTTCAACTTTTCTGTTTTAAGCAAATAGTTGTCGTGTAAACGTACCCAAATACTACAAATGAAGCCACGCCTTCTTTCTTTGCGTATACATTTGGGCGGCATAATGCAAATTCCACAGAGTGACGTACGTTTTTGTGGGAGACTTTGAGATTTGTAACTTTGCAGTTCTTATATATGTACAAACAGCTACATAACACACTAAAGAAAAAGGAAAACATGAAAACACATCATATGACCTCCTTTAAAATTAAAATGATTCCCAACACTACTATTAAAAGTAGTGCTCGCAGGTTGCAAACACATCCAGTGTAGTCCAATTCATGAATATATCTAATGAACGGTCCTTTTAATGAGTAGTTCAAAAGACAAGCAAGTCTTGCAGAGAGATGGCGAGGACTCAAATGCAGTGTGAAACTTCTTTTTTATTTAAGGTAAAAAAAACACACACAAAAAAAAAAAACAGAAGGAAAACAGTAGTCCAGGGCAGGGAAACAGCAGGGATCACACAGGCTGAGACTGGAAGAACTGACCAACAAGACCGGAAAACCCCTAAACCGGGTAAAAACCAATGAACCAGCACTGGACAAAACACACAGGTAGGGAAGGAAACAAGGCACATAGCGAGGGAGGACAGGTGGGGCAAGTGAACCAATGCCCAGGTTACAAGTGGGGTCGTGCCAAGACTAAAGACTGACAGAAGAGCGCATGTGAAACAGAAACAAATAAAAAGCCATATGCCAAATGCACATGGCAAAACAAACATGCAGAAGCCCTATGTTCTCACAAACACACACAGGACAGAAGAGCACATATCAGACAAAAACCCTCATCCGCCATGTGCCCAAACAGAAAACGTCTCAGGTTACGACTGTAACCTATGTTCCCTGAGAACAGGGAACGAGACACTACGTCATAGACGCTTTGGGGAACGCCTCAGGCGTGACAGGTGTCTGAAATCAAATATCAACTCACGGCAATCATGTTGACCGGCGACAGCCCGTGAATCATCAGCTTGATTGATTAACGTGCGACCTGGATGTATAAAAGGGAGCCTTGCACACATGACAACATCCTATCGTCTGAAGGGACTGTTGGTAGGCAGGCCCCGAGGCATGGCAGGGAGACGTAGTGTCTCGTTCCCTGTTCTCAGGGAACATAGGTTACAGTCATAACCTGAGACGTTCCCTTTCGAAGGGAACTCGACACTACGTCATAGACGCTTTGGGGAACGAAATACCCACTCCGCCATGCTGAGGGGAGTGCATGCCCAAAGGCAGTGGCAACTGTAAAAATCAGCAATTCAGAGAATGCTAGAACCCCCTCAGGTCACACTGGGCTGTCAGTGACAGCACTCCCTACGGTCATAGCCCAAGCTATATGGTACCACAGAAAACCTCCAAAAACCTAGTTTAGTGGAAGGTCTACCTGGGCCTGCTCAAGGGCCTATGACCACAACTTCAACTTCTTAGAAGGGGTCCCTTTTAGGGAATGTGGCTAGGGAACTTGAGGGAACCCTAGCCAGTCACTATTCAGGGGAACGTGCCACCTGAAATGCCACCAGGCAGGCCTGACCTGGTGTCACTACATAAGACACTACAGTCTGGCCACTTCCTGTCTGTCTGAAGACAGAGCCTCTGGACACTTGCCTTTAGGTAAGGCATCCAACCCGAGGGACTGCGAAGCAGGCAGTGAACCACTCAGCCCGGATCTCAGAGACGGGATATCCTGGAGAGTATGACATGGCATAGTGCTTTACAACCCTTGCCAGCGAGGGGAGTTTCTCTACTCGATCCACGGATCTACCCAGTGTTTGTGTTTCAAAACACTGAGGAGGCCTTAACGCTGAGGAGGCCTGTGAGGGCCTAAAGGGAGCTCACCTTCAGGAAGGCCTGGTAGGGCCTCTAACCTGATAACCACAACATGGGGGAGCTCGTATTCAACCACAACATGTGGGAGCTCATACTCAGGAAGGCCGGTGAGGTCTCTAACCTGGTGACCACAGCATGTGGGAGCTCATATCAGGAAGGCCGGTGAGGCCTGTAACCTGGGGACCACAACCTGTGGGAGCTTACTTTCAGAAAGGCCCTATAAAGGCCTAATGAAGCCTGTAGCCTGATAACCACAGAATGTGGGAGATAGCTCAAGAGGGAGGCATCTGTCGTAATACATTGCGACAGCAAGATGCATCTAGAGTGGGACCTAAGAACCGAAGTCTGAGCCACGTAAAAAAGGGAATTAAGCGTACAGCGCATAACCCTTACCATAAATATGGATTTTAGAAAGTACATGGAACAAAAGTGCATGTGCTTAGCCATTCCGAATCCAGGAAGGCCTGATGAGGCCTATAACCTGGCGACCACAGTAAGTGGGAGCTCATACTCAGGAAGCCCTGTGAGGCATGAAACCTGGCGACCACAGTAAGTGGGAGCTCGTATTCAGGAAGGCCGGAGAGGCCTGTAACCTGACAGCCACACAATGTGGGGCTACCTTCAGAAAGGCCTAATGAGGCCTGTAACCCAAGAATGTGGGAGATAGCTTGAAAGGGAAGCGCCTGTCGTAAAACATTGCAACAGAAGACGCATCTAGAGTGGGACCCAAGGTGAAGAACCGCAGTCTGAGCCACGTAAAAAAGGGAATGAAGCGGCCAGCGCATAACCCGTACCATAAATATGAATTTTAGAAAGTACACGACACGAAAGTGCGTGTGCTTAGCCATTCCGAATCCAGGAAGGCCTGGTGAGGCCTGAAACCTGGCGACCACAGTAGGTGGGAGCTCATATCAGGAAGGCCTATGAGGCCTGTAACCTGACGACCACAGCATGTGGGGGCTCATACTCAGGAAGGCCTATGAGGCCTGTAATCTAGGGACCACAGTAGGTGGGAGCTCATACTCAGGAAGGCCGGTGAGGCCTGAAACCTGGTGACCACAACCTGTGGGAGCTTACTTTCAGGAAGGCCTGATAAAGCCTGTAACCTGACAACCACACCATGTGGGGGCTACTTTCAGAAGGGCCATAAATATGGATTTTTATAAAGTACACGAAACGAAAGTGCGTGTACTTAGCCATTCCGAATCCAGGAAGGCCTGGTGAGGCCTCTAACCTGGCGACCACAGCATGTGGGAGCTCATACTCGGGAAGGCCGGTGAGGCCTGTAACCGGGTGACCACAGTGTGTGGGAGCCCATCAGAATGTGGAAGTTAGCTAGAGAAAGGCGTCTGTCGTAGCATACTTCGACAACAGGACGCATCTAAAGTGGGACCCGAGGTGAAAGACCGGGGTCTGAGCCACATAGGAAGGGACCGAAGCGTACAGCGCATGACCCTTATCATAAAAAATGGATTTTAGAAAGTACACAAGACGTTCAGTCGTGTGACTTACCATAAGTATGGGTTTAAGAAGGTGCGGAGAGTACGTACCAAAAAGAAAAACAGATGAAGTAAAGGTGCATGTACTTCATCACTCTATATGCAGGAAGGCCTATAACCTGACGACCACAGTAAGTGGGAGCTCATCCTCAGGAAGGCCGCTGAGGCCTGTGACCTGACGACCACAGAATGTGGGAGCTCGTATCCAGGAAGGCCGGTGAGGCCTGTAACCTGTCAACCACAGCATGTGGGAACCCATGATCAGGAAGGCCAGACGAGGCCTGTAACCTGATAGTCAATGCATGGGAGCTCACATTCAGGAAGGCCTGCATCCTGACATGTGGAAGCTCACAACCAGTGAGGCCTATACCCTAGCGACCACAGTGAGTGGGAGTTCACATTCAGGAAGGCCTGGTGAGGCCTGTAACCTGACATGTTGTAACAGTTACCCTGTTACAAGGATGAAAGTGTTCATCCTGGCCTCAAGAGGGCAACAAAAGGAGGAAATGGTTTAAAGTTTGGGATAGCATAGAGGGAGAGAGAGGGAAGCATGGTGATGGTTTGGGGTTTGTTGAGGGTGAAAAGGAGGTGGAAACCCATTGAACTATTTGAACTAATTGCCTATCTTCATTGCCTGCTGGGACATTGCAAAGACTGGGACTTTCTACCAACATTCAGATAAGAAGATTTGCATTACAGACTGTATTTCTCTTCTCATACTGCAGTTACACCTTCCATACCTTATTTCGCATGTTTTGTTTATTTGTGTTTTGGGTTTGAGTTTGATATGTTTATTTGTTTGTTTACAGTATTGAGCTTGGTTAGGTGAAATGTTGTTTTGGGTTTCATCAGTATGTCTATTGTTATTGGTATCATTTATTTTTTATACATACTATTCGTTTTCACTCCCTTATTGAGACTCGTATTTAATTTGAACACAACTATAAGCAAAAGTGAATTCCCCTTTTATGTAACTTATAGTCTATGAAATAAAAAGGCGAGATAGTTACAATGTGAAAACTCATAACCAGGAGGGCCTAGGAGGCCTGAAGCCTGGTGACCACTGAATGTGGGAGCTTAACACTCAGGAAGGCCTATGAGGCCTGAAACCTGGCGACCACAGCATGTGGGAGCTCATACTCAAGGAGGCCTATGAGGCCTGAAACCTGGTGACCCCAGTATGTGGGAGCTCATACTCAGGAAGGCCTATGAGGCCTGAAACCTGGTGACCACAGTATGTGGGAACTCACATTCAGGAAGGCCGGATGTGGCCTGTAACCTGACATGAGGAAGCTCATAACTAGGAAGACCTGCGACCACGGTGTGTGGGAGCTCATACTCAGGAAGGCCGGGTGAGGCCTGTAACCTGATGACCACAGTATGTAGGAGCTCATACCCAGGAAGGCCGGATGAGGCCTGTAACCTGATGACCACAGTATGTGGGAGCTCACATTCAGGAAGGCCGGTGAGGCCTGTAACCTGACATGTGGAGGCTCATAACCAGGAAGGCCTGGTGAGGCCTATAACCTGGCGACCACAGTACGTGGGAGCTCATATTCAACCACAGTATGTGGGAGCTCATACTCAACCACCGTATGTGGGAGCTCATATTCAGGAAGGCCTAGTGAGGCCTATGACCTGATAACCACAGTATGTGGGAGCTCATATTCAGGAAGGCCTAGTGAGGCCTATGACCTGATAACCACAGTATGTGGGAGCTCATATTCAGGAAGGCCTGGTAAGGCCTATCACCTGGTAATAAGCCACAATATGTGGGAGCTCATATTCAGGAAGGCCTGGTAAGGCCTATCACCTGGTAATAAGCCACAATATGTGGGAGCTCACCTTCAGGAAGGTCTAGTGAGGCCTCTGACCTGATAACCACAGTAAGTGGGAGCTCATACTCGACCACAGTATGTGGGAGCTCATACTCAGGAAGGCCTAGTGAGGCCTCTGACCTGATAACCACAGTATGTGGGAGCTCATATTCAACCACAGTATGTGGGAGCTCATATTCAGGAAGGCCTAGTGAGGCCTCTGACCTGATAACCACAGTATGTGGGAGCTCATATTCAACCACAGTATGTGGGAGCTCATAATCAGGAAGGCCTGGTGAGGCCTCTGACCTGATAAGCCACAGTATATGGTAGCTCATATTCAGTAAGGCCTGGTGAAGCCTATTACCTGAACACTACATATGTTTTTTTATGTTTTTTATTTTTTATTTTTTAATTCCTCAGAATTAAATGCAGTCTTTTTTTTTCTTTTTTTTAAACACTGGATAAGTGAAACACGGTCTGGATGGTAGGCTGAATTAAAATATCTAACTTCTTAAAGTCAGATAATATTCCATCATTTTAATTCCATAGAATTAAATGCAGCTCATAGCGAGAAAAGGGTCTGACGAGATCGGAGCGTCTTCAAAAGAAAAAACGTTCACAGTTTGCACTCAGTCCGTGCGTGCTCTTCTCCCAAGCAAAAAACGCACAGATCGTGTGTGTTTCACCCGATGTCAAATATCTTGGGCATGGGTCTGCACACTTGCGAAAATTCTCCTTCTTCTCTGCGCGTTTCAGCGATATTCTCCAAACAGACAAACAGTCCCTGAAGACGAAAAGATGTTGTCATGTGTGCAAGGCTCCCTTTTATACATCCAGGTCGCACGTTAATCAATCAAGCTGATGATTCACGGGCTGTCGCCGGTCAACATGATTGCCTTGAGTTGATATTTGATTTCAGACACCTGTCACGCCTGAGGCGTTCCCCAAAGCGTCTATGACGTAGTGTCGAGTTCCCTTTGAAAGGGAACAAGATACAAGACAGACAGAAGTGTGTGGAGCATTGATGTCAGGACCCTGACACCAAAAGTGAACCTAGACTAGACCAAAGTGTCAGAATCTAGACACCGTCTCCCAAACACTCAAGACACCATCATACAGTAAGAGCGCACGACCCAGAGTGCAGCTCCAAAGCCATATGCTCACACGAACACAAGACAAACACATGAGTGTCAGGATCCTGTCACCAAACCAAGCACAAGACCAACCAAGGTGACAGGACCCTGATACAGAAGATATATGTACAGTATTATGTACATATATGATTAAGATATATGTACAGAAGATATATGTACAGTACAGTACAGTTTCAATTGAGAACGCTTTTTGTGATCAATTTTAATATCACACACGGATAGACCTATTTGCGATCCAACGAAAAAACAAATTGAAATCGATAAAAATCTAGAATTATAATCAATAATAAATCTAGACATTTGGGCTCTGTTGATGTGTTTAATAGACAATGTCTTGGTCCATTGGATATTGTAATATTTTATTTATTTATTTATTATTTTTAAACAGTTAGAAAATTACTTGGTGGTCCCTTTGAGGAAATGCAACTGTTTGACATTCATGGACTTATATATGTCCACAAGAATGTTTACTTAAGCCACCCAGCATAGTCCTCATGCAACTTGTTTGCATAGCAGATGCAGTATGTTATCCAAGTATTAGACATCCTGTTTACAGTATCTCACTGGGTAGCAAGGAAATGCACAACTCGCACATAGGTGGACTTGACTACAGCCCTACTACTGTTTGAAATATTTATTCTTGCATCATTATTGTGTACTTTTGCCTACTATTTAATAAAAAGTTCTAAGCAATATATTTTTGTAAATGCACAGCATATTTTGCATATTAACTCAAGAATTTTAACAGCCAAACAAATGAGCCTTAACGAGATAAACCCAGACTCCTTGACTAAAAATACACTTCACACTCCTGACAGATAAACTGTTTTTAACTAAATAAGACCATGCACTTTACTGAACTTTAATTATCTTCCACAGGACTGTCTCATTATCAACTCTAGCTTGCGTAAACATGTTTATTTTTATTTTTTTAAAGAACTGTGGCCATTTTAATTCTGCTCAGATGTTTGATCGTTTTCTTCACCCATAGCCAATTACTCATGTAGAAACCACTGAGTGAGTTAGCTGAAGTGTGAGAGTAGGAGGGAAGGGTTAGTACATTTGGCCTCATGCTGAAAAGGTCTCGTTTATTCCAGCCGTAATGTTAGTCAAGCAGTCGCCTCCACTACAGACTTCAACCGCACTGAACTCTCGTCTCTGGTTTTAATGAGGGCAATCCATGGAAATTAATTTCAAAACCAACCAAGTGTGAGTCTGAAGGCTGTGTATGGCAATTTAATTCGCTCGATGTCTCTCAAAAGCGACGTATCACTTTTCCTTGCTTCAAACTTTTGTTAGGAGACTGAGCTTTTTGATATGCAGAACATAAAATCTGGAGCCCCATGTTTGCCAGTCTGTATCATTTTAAGGTTTTAACTTCCAAATATCAGCCAATAACACTTATTTCATCATCAAAAAAAAAAAAAAAATCTCTTTTGCATAGAGTTACAGTTTCCAGTTATTGTGTTAATGGCCACTACTTTCTAGGTTTTTGGCCAAATTAGCTAGAACCTGTTATTGCTCTGGATTTTGTCTGTGACAACTTGAAATGTTAATTGCATAAATGATGATAATTATTCACGATTTTTTCGATTTTTCAAGGTTTACATTTTTGCCTGTTTGTGTCCTGTGAATCGAACCCCTGACGTTGCCATTGCGACTTTACCAGTTGAACTGCAAGAACAACTTAAATGTATACAATACCGAATTACCGATATATGAGTGACTTTCTATAATCCACACAAACACTGTGTCGTCAAACATCTAGGCTCATAACGCAGGTTGTAGGTTCAATTTTGTTCCATATTGTTGTTCGTACAACAAACCTCCCCAGTCAAACAGAGATTTTTGTGTTTTCATAATGTTTATGCATTTCTTGTGAATTTCTTTCCAAAATAGCATGTGATTCTTTCATATGATGCATGATGATTTTTCAGTGAGGGTTAAGCATGTTTTTTAATATATTGTGAATGTCTTTGAATGTCACATGTGTCCATAAAGGAAAGACAGTCATAATCATTTGTCTTACTCCAAAATGGGATATGATGGTGTTCCCATATTGAAGCACATAAGCTTCATGGTGACTCACGAAATCTCTAAAACTTCAACTGCTTCACAAAAGACAAGAAAAAAAAAAACTTCATAAAGTATGTATTTAAACGGAAAAAAATGAAAGCCTTTCTGCTGGTAGCCACAGAGAACATGCAAGAAATTCAAGAGCTCTTGTAATGCGGCCCGGCGGATTCCCTCGGGTGATCAGAACGGGCTCCATCAACCTGCATCACTTTTTAAAAAGCTGAGCAGCTCAACCTTCCTGTTCAGATTAAAGCTCTCATCCTTTTTGTCCTGTATTAATATGGAAGGATGAATGTTATAGGTTTTGCTTTTGGCTTTTTCTTCATATCAGATGTGCTGTGGGAATCCAGGGCTCTTTATACTGTGTGAAGTGGATCATGCAGTGTGAGCAATTTTGTGGGGAAAGAGGAAATGAAGAAGGCTGAAATAGGGATGACTGCAATGGAAACTGAAATGAGCTTCTTTTTTCCCCTTTTTTTTTACATTTTCTTCCAGTGCTTAAAGCTGTACCGCAACCCATGGAATGATAATCATTAATGAATGGCTCACTGGCTGCAACAGACTTTCAAATTTTTTGTAATTTTGATGTCATTAGCTACAGTTGTTATTCATTTATTCTTGAAAATAAAAGTGACTTTATGCTCATAAAAACAAAAACAAAAATTCTCAAAACACCATGACTTTTCTGAAATCTGGGTGGATTCTTTTACCACTAAAACCTATGTTGTACAGTTCCATTATGATACAGTTTCCAGGTTAGGAGTGTAAGACTGGAAAAACTGGAAGAACTGGAAGAGAGGGCAACTCTCTGAGAAAACAAAGGAAATTAACATTTGAACTCTCTCTTGTGAAGTTAGCATCACCATTTGAGAAGCAAGTCTCACCTAAGAAAATATCTCTTTCCCTCTTACCCCACTCCTTCTCTCTCATGCTGAGATCACCAAAATTCACTGAAAAATCTATATGGTTTAATGTGAGTAAATATCATACAGTATTATACTGTACATTTTTGGTATCATTTGAAATGTCTCAGTGCAACTGGTACAAATGTCTCAAAAGGTAATAAAGTTTTTAAGAGTTTAGAGATAACTTGCACACAGAGGAGGGTGTGTCTTTCATGCAAATGGCATTCTGCTCCCAAAATGTGTAAACTCTGAATGCAAATTCCCATTGTTATCAAATGTTTCCATGTGAAAGAAGTTTCTGTCTATATAAAGAAATGCAACAAGAGGCTTAGGACGATTTGTAACTCAAATTAGCCCGTGATGTGGAGTGTATGCAAGACACTCTGCATCTCCTCTCTTTATTCTAGAGCATCTGATGTTTTGTATTTATTATCTTTGAATTGATTATGAAATTGGCATGATACATTTACCTCACATAATAAATTGTTACATTTGATTTTGATGTCCGATTCTGTATTACTCTGAGATCATTTTCTCAAGTAGATTAAGTGAAGTCTTATGTTTCCGCAAATCTGCATCCAGGGTTAAGTACATACTAGATCCCAGTTTAGATGGAGCGTGAGATTCCGATTCTATTCCTGACTAACTGCTTGACTATAACTAAGCTATTATGCAGTCACAAATAGGGGGCTAGATAAAAATACTATTGAGATAATAGCAGCGTTTGGAGTGGCATTATCTTAAAGGGATACTTCACCTCTGGAAAGATGAATGTGTATTTAAAATAGGTCATTTATGTAGAAGAAATATGAAATTATTTTTGAATTTGGAGCTTTCTAGACTGAGAAAAGCCAGAAAAGGTATTTTTGGCTTATGTGGATGAAAGACAACAACTCCCAGAATGCACTTGCTTCGCTGCCCTAGGAGGCCACTCCCAAGCCACGCCTACCAGTAAGAGAGCGCAGTTGAAAACAACAAGGCTAGGCTACTAGTGAGTCTCCGTGACGAGTCTGCTCGGGATTTCGAGATTGCCCAAAATGTCCGGGATTCGGCTTTTGCGTTCTACAGTCGCCATTCATTATATTTACTGTGGCGAGCATGACGAGGCTGAGGGCTGCAGGAGAACGGCGTGAGGCCGGTGGCGTGATTATGGATGAGCTGTGAGACGCACCGGTCCCGTATCTCTCACGGAGGAGCGGGAATTTTCTTAGCAATGTTAAAACGCACATCAACCGATCACTTGTTTAGCGTTCATGTAAACACTACATTCAGATTCACCAATCGGAATGAATTCAGTTAGATTGAAACAAAAGGTGTGCATGTAAACAATGAATGGCGACTGCAGAAAGCAAAAGCTGAATCCCGGACATTTTGGACGATCTCGACGGCCGGCCATGTCCTGGAAAAAGAGGATGGTAACCCCAACTACTCAGCTTTCTCCTACTACTCAGCTTTCTCCTCAGAACAAGAGCCTGTTAGCTTAGCTTCCAAAGAAAGACGGCTGACACTGCTTGTACATTCTGTGAGTGAGACTCCACCTCCTATGGGCGGGTTGAAAACACGTGGGACAGCCCCTCCTACTGGCTGTAGTCTTTAGCCTCTGGCCAAAAAAATGACGATTTTTGCGTCATTGGAGGATTTTTTCCAGACAAAAAATACATAAATCTCTCATCTCAGGGGGATATGAGGGTAGAAAGCACGGTAATTCGAAAATATTACAGGTTTTCTACTAATACAAAGCTTAATGCTAAATCCTGAAGTATCCCTTTAATGTACTAGCCATAACCTCTGGTTATTGTTTGGGCTTTAACTAAGTTGTTATATGGGCGACTGTAGGGGGCTACATGGGTACTTTTTAACAATACTAGCGTGTGCAGCTTTGTTGAACTGCTTTAGTCATAACCTCTGGTTGTATCGATCAGACTGGCGAGTTTGTGATCGTGAGATCCGCGTATAAATAAGGCCGGCACAAGACTCTCTGAGCGACAAAGATTCCTAATGAACGAGTAATAGAGAGTAATAAGAGTTAAATAGAATCACCAAATGTATTGCTAAACTATTATATAATTAACCAACAACCAATTGGCAATCTAACCTAAATTCAAGGTTGTGATCAAATGGAGTCAGATAAAAGCTTAAATGGAATTAAATTACTTTGCCACGTGGAAAGACAGTAACGCGCAGAGACCTTCACCCATTCTATCGGATACCGCCTTTGGACCGATTTAGACGGGCTTACAGGAGCATATGAAGCAAATACACTGATATCTTACAACAGGGCAGGTTGTCGCTTTTGCACTATACCAAAAAAATTAACCCAGCAGAGAGAAAGCTTTTACTGTAATAAGTGATAGTTGTATCACTTAAAGACCATACATGCAAAATTCACTTTTACATGGTGTTTGAACATAAACGTGTGTCGCAGTGTGTGTACAAAACCACTCCTTTTTTATATTCCTCATAAATCATAAACAATTTCACACTAATCAAAAGTTCCTTAATGTGGCACTTTTGTGGATATGTAGTCGTAGTCCATTTTAATTTAATCAAAATAATTTCAAAATAGGTAAAAGTCTTTTCAGCTAGCCCATTGACATTATAATCAGTTGAAAATAAGCATTGCAAATGTCATGAATTGGCCCATTTTAGCATTGATTTCTGTATCTGACTCAATTAAGTTATAAAGAATTGACTAATAATAAGTGATATTGGTAATGACTGCTGTCAAAGAGGAAAACGACAACAAATATTAGTGATTTAGGATAAATATCTTCTGAATAAATGAGCAAATACAGTACCAAAACACCCTTGCACATCAAAATGATATGGAACAATAAAAGTCTGGTAAGGTGTTTAAAGCTTGAGGTGATGTATACAATTAAATACTAAATTTGAACTTATTAGGAATCATGGTTTTTGGAATGCACAAGCAAAATCAGTTTTACTTAACTGTCTTAAAAAGCCCCATCATTAGTAGAGATGTTTACTGCAGCCTTGTCCTGTTATTGTTCTTTAATTAATCGCTCATTAAATCCTTAAATCTCATTTGTAAAAGCAGACAACCTTGAGATGAAGAGCTCTTGATTGCAAATCCTTATGCTCTACTCATCTCTCAAAAACACATATTTTGCCACATCCCTAGTTAATACTTTATCTTTAACTTCTTTGAATAATATTAACCTAATTTGCATGGAGGTCTTGCATAGTCCTTCTTGGAATATATAATAGGTATGCAGTGTAATCTCACTAGTTTTAAATGTAAAGAGTCTTAAGTCTTAATGGGGATTTAAGATGATTGAATATGAAAGTCCTTATCTGCCTTTCATGTTATTCAATAAGTGTTGGTGGTGGTTGACATTCTTTTTAAACACCCTAAATGTCAATGGCGGCACCATTGTTGGTGTTACATAAATTCATATATGACGCACCATCATACAGATGCACCAACCTCAAAGAAAAGCATCAATGAAATATAGATTTGAGTTATAATTATTTTAGAATCTTACCTGTAAAATGTTATGTTAAAGGATTAGTTCACTTTAAAAAAAACTTTTGCTGATAATTTACTCACCCCCATGTCATCCAAGATGTCCATGTCTTTCTTTCTTCAGTCGAAAAGAAATTAAGGTTTTTGATGAAAACATTCCAGGATTTTTTTCCATATAATGAACTTCAATGGGCCCCAAACGGTTCAAGGTCCAAATGACAGCTTCAGTGCAGCTTCAAAGGGCTTTAAACGATACCAGGTGATGAATAAGAGTCTTATCTAGCGAAACGATCGGTCATTTAAAAAATAAATAAAAAAGTTTAAGTTTTATAAGCACAAATGCTCGCCTTGCTCTGTTCTGTGATGCGCGTTCGTGACGTCACGTAATACGCAATTACGTTGAAAAGGTCAATAGAACAGTTGAAACTCTCAATAGAACAGTGTCTCATTATAACAACTTCAAATACTATCCAGATAAGAGTAAGACATCATTTGAATCTGTAAAACTCAAACCATTGTGCTTTTGTAGAAAAGAAAACAAGCATAATACCGCTTTCAGCTGTCCCAGTTTTCTTTCCATTAAGCTTGTGGAGCACGTCACAAAAATGAAATGAAACATATATACTAGCAAGGTCTTGCGTGCCATCTGAACTTGTTTTTTGGGTTGGTGGATAGATTGTCTACTTCTGCTCTGTTTCCAGTTGTGGAGGTTAGCAAACAGCGTTGCATTACTGCACACCCCCTTCTGGACTGGAGTGTGGATCGCCTGTGACTGACTGTATGTACCGAACCGTGACGTCCGTATAGTGATGGTTCGGGATGAATAAATCTACCAATACACCCCTAATATATGTATATATCAATTTAAATAATTATAAACATTTGTAAAAGTGCATAAACACAACTTGCAAAAACACATTTTGGGATGCTTTGAAATGTTTCCTTGTGAAAGGGAACTGAGAAGAAATTGCACATAACAATTTAGGTCTGTCTCAAAGCAAACAATCTACAGGTCTGAAAACTCCCTATAAAACTTATATTTACTTTTTTTTTTTTTGTTGTCTTTTTATAATTGTAATTTTTTTTTTTTTTTTTAAGATGACAAAGCTGGTTTATATCCTCCCTGCCTCCAGTATACCCACTCGTGAACCATTCATTTCTATTCGACGAGTCTGGTACCAGAGCAGGTTTGACAAAGTGACATGTCATGCGGTGCAACAACAGGGCACTGTGAATCAGAACATGAAGTGAAAGAATTCTTTTATCCTGAGAGTGATTCCTTTAATATCCACTCCAGACTTCTATAGGGCTAGGGTGGGTCACAATGCCTGGATGACTGACAATGAGACTTCTGTAGATCAATCTTCCTTTGATCAACTTGCTTTGGCCTATAGCACTATAAATCATACAGCATGATAGGAAAGATATGTTTGTTTGCATTCACTTTTTTAGGCATCAGCGACTTTGGGACTGTTTAACAACAGCATACATAAAGCATAAACTGCACTTGTATAATTTAAACAGATATTTAGATCCATAAATGCAACAATATATATTTTAAAATTTAAATGTTTGCATGGTTCTAGTTTAAATGTGTGACGTGCTTATATTGTAACGAAGTTGATAAATCTCAAATAATGCCAGTTAAAATATATAATATCTGTTTTCACATCTACTGTATCTGTCCATGCGTCTACAAAAAAAAAAAAAATATTAAGCAGATTAAGCAGATGATTGAGCAGCTCTGAAACTGTTTTTATATAAAAGACAAAATCCGGAAGGATCATCTGGAGATTGGAGTAATGACTGCTGAAAATTCAGCTTTGCCATCAATCATTTTACAATATCTTCAAATAGTAAACCGTTCTTTTGAATTGTAAAATTTGACAATATTGTGATTTTACTGTATTTTGGATTAAATAAAATAAGAGCATGAGACTTTTCAAAAACATTTCCTGAACTTACGTTTGGAACTTCATAATTTTGCCTTCAGAACTAACTTAATTCTTCAAGGCATAGATTCAATGAGGTGCTGGAAAATTCCTCATTCCTCATTCCTATTTTGGTATATATTGACATGATAGCAGCAGTTGCAGCAGATATGTCGGCTGCACATCCATGATGTGAATTACCCATTCCACCAAATCCCAAACATGCTCTATTGAAATAAGATCTGGTGACTCTGGGGGCCATTTCAGTATAGTGAACTCTTAGTCATGTTCAAGAAACCAGTTTGAGATGACTTTAACTTTGAGTTTGGCTTCAAGGTTCAATGTGTTGTGTTGTGTTCTCAGAGATTCTCTTCTGCAGACTTCGGTTGTAACAAGTGGTTATTTGAGTTATTGTCACCTTTCTATCAGCTCAAACCAGTCTGGCCATTCTCCTCTGACCTCTGGCATCAGCAAGGCATTTTCACCCACAGAACTGGGATATTTTCTCTTTTGGAACATTCTCTGTAAACCCTAGAGCTGGCTGTGAGTGAAAATCCCAGTAGATTGTCAGTTTCTGAAATACTCAGACCAGCCCATCCGGAACCAACAACCATGCATTCAAAGTCACTTAAAATGAACTTTCTTCCCCATTCTGATGCTCAGTTTGAATTCCAGCAGATCATCTCGACCATGTCCAGGCTAAATGCATGGAGTTGCTGCCGTGTGATTGGCTGATTACATATTTTCATTAACACACAAAAGGTGGTTACATCATGCAGTTGCAACTATTTTTATTTGATTTGACCCTTGATGTAACTTGGGGATATTAAAATCATATTTTTGAAAACAAGCAGTTAATTCAGAAGTCGCTAAATAAAGCACATTTACCAAGAAAAACAAACCATGCAGAACTACTAATAGACACTGAGAAAGAGGGTAAGTTAAGCCAAACAAGCTTTATTGGATCACACTGTGGGTACAGGAAACAAAGAGGCAAGCAGATATGACAGTTAATGGATGGCAGAATGATGTTAATGAAAGTATTTGTCTTACAGATGGTGATGGTTAGCAGTCCGGTGGAACACACCTCAGTATATTGGTGGAATATGGTGAGCAGGTTGGTAACGCTGGGGAGAACAACACACTAGGAGAAACAGGAGGGAGAATCACAGGTACACTGGAGATCATACTTTTAAACCTTTTGGCTTACTTGCCTGTTGTAACTGAATTAGCCTACTGTAAACACATTTTCTGTTCTTTTTATAAAAACCAGGGGACTTGTCAAGATTATATCCACTGGTAATCAACCACAGATTTTGGTCCACAGATCTATTTATCTTCATATAATCTATCCACATTATCTGTTCTAGGTCCTTTTATTTATCCCTTCATCAGCAACTTAATTTTCCCTGTCTGTGTGTGTTTTTTTTGGTTCAAATATCATGTGTGTGAATTGGTTTATATTAATAGTGTTCATTATTTCTCTATTCATATTGTCAGCACGGTGTGCAGGAACACTGAAGAGGCAGATAGTGAAGTATAATAGTTTGAACGCAATCTTTAATAATAATACTCCAAAAACAGGCAGGAACAAACACACATTAACGCAGACGTGGCCAGACATAGAACCCAGGATAACGGAACTAAATATTCTAACAAATGAGGTGATAAACTAGACACAGCTGAAACAAACAAACTCATAATGACAGTGACCATGGTAACAAAGGAGTGGCGGGAAAATCAAACAAATGGAAACCAGGAAATAAAGAATTACAAACTAAAAATCCATGAACAAAAACAAACTGGTGACACATATTTAAATTACTTCTGACAATTGATGATTACACAAAAGCCATACATACTATGAATTAAATTAATCTGGATTAGATGTCAAAAAAAATGAAGAGTAAATGAACACATACAATAATGTATACCATGCTTGTTTTTTTGGGCAAGTTATGCAGTAACATAGTCAGTTGTTCAGTTCCAAGTCAATGGAAACGTGGGCCGGTTTGCAGATCCCCTGGCTAAACAACGGCACAATTTCTGCTGAAAATCTGGAGCAAGGGCTTGTTTCCAACAACATTTTAAAAGTCTTTTTTTCTGAAGCAAATCTGTCCGAAAACTTATGTACAAAATCAGCACTTTTCTAACGTGTCACTAACGCGTGTAACTAACATCACCTACGTGCAAACTAAGGGATTTGAAGGCCTGCATATTTCCAGATGCCTGTGCCTCACTGACAATCATACACCATGCAAACTACAGAGGTGACGGTTCTGACATGTGGGTAGTTATTTATCAGATTTTCAAACTGACAGGTGGATTTGTGTTGTTCCAAGAGCCTACAGATTTAAAGTGCACAATAATGATGGGTTTCTTTTAGTAGTATTCTAATAATATACCCAAATGTTTGCCAGCATATATTCAACAGCAATATCATCTGCTTGTCTGTCTTCTACCTCTAACCATCATAATCAACAGCCACAAGGAAATAAGTATTACCATAAGCATTCTAAATGCATAACCATCAAACGCTTCCAAACACAACAAGATTGTTTTACAGTATAAGAGTTTGGCTTTCACTTGTTTCTCTTGTTTGACTTGTATGTCCTGCTGTTTAATGTTAGCTGGAACTCAATGTGATTTAATAAGATAATATCAGTTTTAAAGTAGCCTAATTGTTTTGAAATCTCTCCCTTAAGTATTAAGTTGGCTATACGTGTGTGACGTTTTAAGTTGCGTTGTACGCAAATAACATTGTGCAGCGTTCTCAGCACGTACGGACTCAGTGTAATTGCCTATTCACTAAGCTACTCCAGTTGAGCGATCATATCGCGTGCACACATTCATGCGCAGTGTTTATGTGTAAGATAAAGTTTGTGACAAAGTTTTACTGATTGTTAATAACAGATTGTCACGCTGTATCCCAACTGCGCTGATTTAGACCATGTTTGTGATGTTGTTCATGTCTTGCAATCTTTCTAAGTGTAATTTGATCCTGCTTATCCCGCTAGCATCGCCGCTAGTATTGTTCATGTTTACAAGTTTACAAGTTATTATCTTGAAGTGCAGTTTTCTCTGTGGGATAATATCCTATAATCCATATTTTGGTGTTTTTGTCAATTTCATTGCACTATGCAGTTTGTTATTGTAAACTCATACTAATATATTTCTCGATTTATATTTCATGTAAGTTATCAGTGCACTTTACAGAGATGTTTATATTTGAGTTTGCAATCTCTTAAGTTGTTCAATATATTTAGACAGTGAGTATTTATTTCTGTTATATTATTTATTTCAGAAACTACCTCAAGTACACTATTATGTGTATATGGTCACTCTTGTGCATGATTTGATGACTCCGACTCCCTGGCCAGAGTTCTGCTGCGGTCAATAATATAATCCACCAGCTTTCAAATGGGGCAATCCCCAACACTAATATTGATGAATATATACACTCTGAAAGCAATTCTAAAATTACAGTCAGCACACTCTTTTTTTGTAAGATTACAACTGCTGTGTAAGTAGTTTATTTATTTTAATAAGTCATTGCTGGATGATATTCTCAAAGGGCTAGACTTGAAAATGATAGGCTACATAAAACAGAAATAGGCTACTGAGCTTTATTGAAGGGACAGTTCACTCAATAATAAAGATTCTGTTATATACTCACCCCCTTGTCATTTTAACGTCATGGCTTTAGACTATGACTACAATACTCAAAAATGCGACAGAAAGTTCCACAATATTTTAAAATGTATAGTTGGATATTATCATGTGAGGTGGGGTAAGTTAGTTAAATAACCAATGCCAAATTTGTTATTTATGTTTTTACAAAGCACATAGGTATTTCTTCCATGTTACAGCAAACACCGTGTGAGACATGAATTGCTCTTCATGAACAAATGACTGTTACCAGGTCATTTTAATGAATTCATTAAACATCCTTCAAACATGTTTGTGAGTTAAATCAGAATCACTCAGTTACTAAATCGTTCTGGGGTGCGTTTCCTTTACAACGATGTAACTCGCTGCTTAACCACCATAGTACGATGCATAGTTGTTGAAACTAACTAGCAAGTTGTGATTGTTTCCCAAAAGCGGTTGCACCTCTGTCATTTGAACAACGGTATTTCAACAATATATGACTGTCGTTAATGACATCACGTGCAGGTTATGTAATAACTTCTGCCAATTAATCGATTTGAGATTGCAATGAATATATTTAATATTATTATAGTTACTTTACATAAACAATAGAAAGCTGGTAATTTTTTACTCATGTTAACATGCAGTCGGGTGAATTCAGGTAAAGTGGGACACTTTTTGTTAAACATGTAATTTAGATACCTAGAGGTCCCCCCCTAGCCTGGTAATACCAGACTCTGCTACTTCACTTTGTTTCGTAGACAGAGTCTGGAATAGCATAATAGAGAAGTGTTTTCTCTCTCGCGGGGGGCGCTTGTCTGAAGTTTAAAATCATTGGTTACCTGTAAGCCAATCACATAACGTTTGGTTATGGCGTGTGTTAATGCGCATGCTCAGCCGCATCTAACTTCCACTGTAAACACATGTATGATGCAAAAACTAAACCATCGAGCGAAATACCGGAGTGAACATGGCTGTGAACGACTTTTGCAGATTATGTGAAGTAAATCTACGCATCCACGGTACAATCAGCGTCTACGTCACGGCTCTCAGCCCGCCCTCTGTTCGTTGATTGGCCCGGCTGTTTTCAGGCCGGTGGAAAACTGAAAGATACGCTGCTATCTCAGACTGACTACAGGAGCGAAATGAAATTAGCGGAAGTAGGAAGTCTGACGTAGTCAGGCTAGTCCCCCCCCACCTTTAAAGTCTATCTGTTATATTTCAGTTTGAAACAGTTCATATAATGTGTTATTTGCAAGGTATATACCAATAAACATTTTGAGATCATGCACTCCAGATTAATTTCTTTTCAGGTAAAGTGGGCCTTTATCAATAAAATGATCCTGTATCTTAATTAAAAACGCATGGTTTATGAACACATGATCATTCAAACATAATCAACAACGTATTTAACAAACCCTATATAGTAGCCTATAGGCAGAGTAAAATTCATAAGATAGAACATGTTGGGGTGACATTAAAATTGCTGAAATATCAGAATTATTCAAACTAAAAACACATGCCACAACAAATGGGCTTACAAAAAAATGAATAACCAGTGAATGTCAAATTATTGAATGAATTTGAGTATAATTACTGAATTACTGACGTTTAAAGCCGTGTAGTCTGAACTAGGTATTAGAGGTGTGGCTACACCCACCAATGTCATAGACCATTTGAGAGCAGACGTCACAGTTACGTCACTGCAGCTGCGTGCGCATTGTGGCAACAAGTGGAGGGAAATGGGCGAAATCCAAGGAATAAGAGTTTTATTTATTTTTTTTTGCCTTTGGATGTCAGAATCTGAATCTAAAAAACAATATGGTCTTCATTTTTATACAATACCGTGGTCAAAGACGCCATTTGAATCCAATGGTTTTAACTTTCAAGCCATTAAACAGATAGACTGGACTGATGGAACCTGCGACGATTACCCATATTAAAACAAGAATTTTATGAAAACAATACATCTACATATCTACAAATTGTACAATTCTGACTTTTTTTTCTCCCAATTGTGAGATATGAAGTCCGAATCGGTAGATATAAACTCGGAAAAAAAGTCAATGTTATAGTTTTAAAGTTCCCCTGTAGTCAAGAATTGTATCCCTTAAAACGCATCTTTGATCACATAAATGACGCATTTAAGTGTTTTTGCAGTGAAAAAAAATATAATTATGCCTTAAAATACCTTGAATGTAACTACACCCTTGCTTCACTTAGTATACACGGATTCATGAATATGCAAATGGCCTGACTTCTCTTGAGAATGTCCTGCTTCAGAGATTAGTTATTGATATGCTAAAGCCCGCCCCCCTCGTGACTGAATTGGTTACAAGGTAGTTTGGGATGTAAGAAACAGTCGATTTCAAACCACATTTTTGAGTCTTTGCAGTTTGGAGAAAATACTCAGCAATGGTGTTGACTTATGAATTTGTACATGGTTTGTCCTAAAGCATATTTAAATCACCACAAAGACATATAAACAACATTAAAAATCTAGATTTTCACCACAGGGGGTCTTTATATGTTAACTGTGAAATGTTATAGGCTTAAATATTATTCCATGCTTTATTTGTAGGGCTAATACATTATGTAGGTCTATTGTTTACATCAAATTCATGCTTTACTTGTATGGGTAATAGTATGGGTAGGCCAGTATCTGATGTGGCCACCAGCTGTTTTAAGTACTACAGTGCATCTCATATTAAAAACACCACAAAGACATATAAACAACATTAAAAATCTAGATTTTCACCACAGGGGGTCTTTATATGTTAACTATGTGAAATGTTATAGGCTTAAATATTATTCCATGCTTTATCTGTAGGGCTAATACATTATGTAGGTCTATTGTTTACATCAAATTCACCAGCTTTCTTGTATGGGTAATAGTATGGGTAGGCCAGTATCTGATGTGGCCACCAGCTGTTTTAAGTACTACAGTGCATCTCATCCTCATGGACTGCAGCAGATTTGACAGCTCATTAATATTATTATTATTATTATTATTATTATTATTATTATTATCATTATCTGTAGTCCTCATGTCCCTGCAGCAGGACTATGGCATGACTATGGCTTAACACTAATGGACTATGCTATGCGTGCTGGGGCCTGCTTTGACAAATGGATTAACATGTAGTGGCTTGACTTATGTGTATCTGGGCTAGCAAAGCCAGAATTATTTAACTAGTGACTTTAACAATGTAAACCTTGGTTCCATACCCTTAGGTTTGTTTAACTATTGACCTAAACCTGCTATGTGCTTGAGCCAATATGGCTCAAAGTTATCTAATTAGAACGGACACTGTGTGACTTTAACAAATGATATCACCTGAGCAAGCATGCATGTGTTGCAGACATCGCCCTGGAGGTCAACTCAACAGATGAGAATGTTTTTTTTTTTTTTTTTTCAATAAAAGAGAGAGAGAAACAAGAGTTTGCTCTTAGTCAAGCGGTCCTCTGTGTTGACTTTATTTAAACATAAATTCAAAACCATGAATAAAATGCAGTATTATTAGAAACAGTATTCTTAACTGTGAATAAATATATAAATATACATATAAATAAAAAAATAAGCAAACAAACAAATACATAACAAATACAGAATGAACTCAGGTAAGTATAACTTGTATAACACATATCATCCACAATCACATGCTGACGGTTTACCCTATTACAATTATTATCATTAATTATTATAATACAACTATTATTATTTTTATTATTATATGTAGGCCTAATTGAATTCTTAAATTGTAAACCACTGGCAAACTCCTCTGTGACGAAACAGTAAAAAAACCTATTCAATAAAAAACACATACATTTACTTCACATACAAAGGATGTGAGTGATTGGTTTTCTCTGAAACATAATAATTTTAACTAACCTTTTTCAAAAAAAAAAAAAGAGTGAGAGAGACAAGAGTTTGCTCTTGGTCAAAGGTTGTCTGAAGGGTTGTCACGGCAACTCAAGCTCTCAACTCTTTCACCCAGAAAATGCAGTTCTATAATCTTACACTCATTATAACACATTTTTGTAATAAAGTAAATAAAAACATATTAAAAATGCATGTGAATTATAGTTCACCTATATGCACATTAAACAATATATGTATATAAAAACAATTTACTACACTCCTGACTCAACGTAATGTTGGTAACACTCTTCCAGACAAAGAAAATAGTGCGTTCTAATTTCCTTAAGACTCTTTGGTTACTTATTGTCTCTCAATAAGCACATACAGGGTAAGTCAATGGAGTAAATGTAGTGTAGTAAATTGTTTGCATTGGCATGGTTCAAATCATACTTATCTGACCGGTATCCATTTGTAGCAGTATTCATTCATTCATTCATTCATGAAGAGGTGTCATATCGATCACAAGTTCAGAATGGAGTACCACAAGGCTCAGTACTAGGACGGTTGCTTTTCGCCAACATGCTGAAAAATATCCTTAGGATGCACAGACTTAGTTACTGTTACGCTGATGATACCCATCTCTTTATTTCTTTGCGCCCTGACGAATCATACTAATTCCCAAAATTAACGGATTGCATAGCTGATAATTGGATAATTAGTCATTTCCTACTACTCAATTCAGAAAAAAACCCAGAAAAAACCCCAGAGATTTTAATTTTTAGACCAAAAACTTCTGCACGTAATATACGGCTGCTCAGTCAAGTCTTCGTCGTCAGTTAGGAACCTGGGTGTGCTCTTTTATATCAATCTTTCATTTGAAAGCCACGTTTATAGCATCTGTAAAACAGCATTTTCCATCTTAAAAGTATATATCTAAATTACGGCATATGCTCTCAATGACAAATGCAGAAAAGGTAGCTCATGCGTTCATGACCTCAAGGCTAGATTGTAATGCTCCTACTGGGTGGTTGCTCTGCACGCTTAATAAACAAATTCCATCTGCTCCAAAACGCAGCAGCTCGAGTTCTTACCAGAACCAGGAAGCATGACCATAATAGCCCGGTTCTAGCAACACTGCATTGGCTCCCTATTAAACATCATATACATTTTAAAACCTAGCTAATTTCTTACAAAGCACAAAATGATTTAGCTCCTCGGTACTTGAGCGAGCTCTTAATGCATTATATAGTCATTCACGTCTATTACAATCTCAAAATTATGGACAATATCAAAATCAACTGCAGACAGTAGACACTTTTATGTAGCACCCAAACTCTGGAACAGTTTGCCTAGCCTTGATCGGGACAGACACAATCTGTCAGTTTAAATCTAGACTAAAAACACATCTCTTTAACCTGGCACACATATTATCAAATTTATATTATTCAAATCAGTTATTTGATTGTTAGGCTGCAGAAATTAGGTTAGCCGGAATCTGGTCCAGAATCCTGTCCGTATCCAGATCAGATGGTGGAACTGCACCTAGACATGACCACAATGCAGCCCTGAATGTCAGCAGAGATCCTGTCAACTAGACAATGCCCTGTGAATGACCCTCGTCGACTAGATCCTCAGCAAAGACCACAAGAACCAGACAAGTCCCCTGCACAGACCCTATGACCAGCTTTGTCTCCATACTGGTGTGATGAATCCGATCTTCAAGCAAAAGGAACTTAAATATTTGAATGCTACCGATCCACAATCTGATTTCTGAATTATAATCACACCGCGTTTGTTTGTTGACCAGAGGATAACCCTCGACTGAGCCTGGTTTCTCCCAAGGATTTTTTTCTCCATTCTGTTGCCTTATGTCGCCCGTGGCTTGCTTAGTTGGGGACACTAAATAAACAACAATATTTTTGATTTGACTGCACTGACACTATTGGATGAGAACTGAACGGAGCTGGACAATGACATCACTGTTTTCTGCAGAACTGCTTTATAGATGAAATGAACTAATGTAATATTTGATGATCTTTACAATATAAAGGGTTAGGGGATGTTCATGAATGGCGCATCCCAGGAAGCAGTTGAAGATATAGGTTTCGTGATAATGGAGATGGAATGTAAATGCACAATTTATGCAACTGAAAGAGCAAAAAGTGGGGTTAAGCGACAAAATCTCCTATGACAACTCGCATTGTTACATACTGTATCATCGAGGCTGAGAAAAAAAACACAATGCTGCAGACAACAGGTTATTAATAATAATAATAATAATAATAATAATTTGTTACATTTATATAGTGCTTTTCTGGATACTCAAAGCACTTTACACGGAAGGGGGAATCCTCCTCAACCACCACCAATGTGCAGCATCCACCTGGATGATGCAATGGCAGCCATATTGTGCCAGAACGCCCACCACACACCAGCTTATTGGTGGAGAGGAGACAGTGATGAAGCCAATCAGTATATGGGGATGATTAGGAGGCCGTGATGGACAGAGGCCAAGGGGCAAATTAAACTAGGATGCCGGGGTTACACCCCTACTCTTTTTCGAAGGACATCCTGGGATTTTCGATGACCACAGAGAGTCAGGACCTCGGTTTAACGTCTCACCCGAAGGACGTGTTAATTCCGTAATCTCTGTTTTCCATGTTCTTGGAGTAAATATGTTTACACAGCTTTTTAAAAATTGCTGTGTGCTGGTGTTTGACATGCATTTGGCCAATCAACATACACTTATGTCACTGGTAATTCCTATATTGCTGGTTTAGATCCTACTTTGAAGTAGGAGCTATTTACTTCCCCCAAAAGGAGTTCATAGAACTAAAATCATTCCTAGTTCTTGTGGTGCAAACACACCAAAAAGCAGGTACTTCTGACAATTATAGTTCTAGGAACTATGAAAAGGTTCCCCCAGTGCGAAGACTTCGGATGCAAAAGCCTCTAAGTCCGTCTAACGTTTTTCTTTAAAGGTCCCGTTATATGCCCCTTTTCACAAGATGTAAAATAAGTCTCTGATGTCCCCAGAGTGTGTATGTGAAGTTTGAGCTCAAAATACCCAACAGATCATTTTTTATAGCATGTTTAAATTGACATTTTTTGGGGCTCAGAAAAATGAGCTGTTTCAGTGTGTGCCCTTTAAATGCAAATGAGGTGCTGCTGGACGACACAGGGGGCGGAGCTTCATGAGCTCGCGCTCAGTCTCTCAGGACAATTTCATCTCACGGAATGATGATAATAGCAGAAACTCTCAGTAACGGCGTTCATTTCGAGTCGGACAATAATGCCTACAGAGTCAGAGTGCTGTATAGAGATGAAACAGGTATGGTTTAGTAGTTTAATTACGGTTATTATAACGTATTTGTCATCTGCTTGTAGGCTATGTATCCATTATTTATTAATAGCCTACAAGTCTGCTGTCTGAATGATGATCAAACATGTACTGATGAGTTTAATAAAGTTTATTGTACATCACACAAAAGATGAAGCGTCAGTTTTACTTCAGAAAATCACCGTAAGAGCTGAGTAAACACAGTAGCCTAAGTTATAAGAAGTGCGCAAGTAGCCAATAGAGTTGAGGGAGCATTCCTGTGGGCGGAGGTTAGTCAAAAAACAGTTCTAGTGACATCATTAAAGAAGGAAGTAGAGGGATGTAGTCCAATCGAGCCGTTTTTTGTAGTCAACTTCTGTTAAATAAAATATCTCGCTTGGCATTGAACTTTGAGCTTTATAATTTTACAGATATTATTTATGCTCTAACAGCAACATTACACACTAACTAAAGTTTGAAACATGGGATCACGCAGAACGGGACCTTTAATATTAACATTTTTATCAGGCTCCTATTTATAGGTTTCTACCTGAGTACAGACATTTCTGAATGGGATGAGGCTGGGATTTAGTGAGTTTGAAGTGAAAGTATTTGATGAACGTATAATATGTGCGGAGAGCATTCACTCAATATTATTATCTCATTTTTGACATAGGTGGCTTTTGAGACTTTTGCATCGGAGATCTTCATATGTGTACTATTATTTACGTCTTTTTATACGTTTTTTATTTATACAAATATGTGTTATAATCAGTGTATTAAGAGTATGGAGCTCTTGCTCTCTCTCAATGTAAAAAAATTGTGTTTTTTTATTGAATAGTTATTTTATTACTATTTTTAAATGGATATAATGTCACAGAGGAGCTCGCTAGTTTCGATTTAAGAATAATAAAAAAAAAGTAATTGAGCAAAGTGGTCAAGTTCATAAATGGGCATAAATGGGCTTATTTTAATGTGCATATTATTTTTGTAATAGTGTAAAAGGTCAGCCGTCAGTTTGTGATTGCAGATGATATGTTACACTTACCCGAGTAATACTTCAGAGTTCAGTGTGCTGTGTGAAAAAGTCTGAAACATTTGAGTACATGTTGTAAGGATTTATTTGTTTATGTATTTGTTTGTTTATTTATTTGTTTATATGTATATTTATATATTTATTCACAGTTAAGAATACTGTTTCTAAAAATACTACATTTTCTTCACGGTTTTAAATACTATGTTTAAATAAAAACAACACAGAGGAACACTTGACTAATAGCAAATTCTTATCTTTCTCACTCTTTTATTGAAAAAGACAAATTCTCATCTGTTGAGTTGACCTCCAGGGCGATGTCTGCAACATTTGTGGGGGCTCGTCCGGGATCTGCTCCTGAAGTCAGCAGGAAGTCGATCCAGAGATTCTTGGGACTACAGATCTGTTGCAGACCTCGCCCTGGAGGTCAACTCAACATACTGTATGCTTTATGCATCATTTATATTTTGCCATGTTCAAACAGCGCCCAAAAGCATGGTCATGCGACACACAGCAAAACACAGGTTAACATGCAAACCCGAACATTCTTCATTAAAAATACATCATTTTGCTTAAAACATGCAAGCTATGCTTGCTTATAGCCTCACAGCAAGGTTGTCTTCCTTCTGTTGCTGCTGTTATTATTGACTCAAAATGCATGTCTTAATGCTAGCTTTGCTTATGCTTAATTATTTACTCCCTGCATCATACACAACTTGTAATACAACAAACATGATTTTGAACAGGTGTATTTACTACCGCCATTGCTGCTGCTATCCACTCAAAAAAGCATACTCATGCTAGTTTGCTTATATGCTTAATTATCCACTCTGTATCAACACAACTTGTGAAACATCAAATATGATTTTGACCATGTATGTTTGTTTCATGCAGATCATGCAAAATTGTTTACTGTTTTTAAATAATATAAAAAGACAATTTCAGAGGAACTCTGCAGGATAGCTTAGAAAAAACAATGAACCAGACTATTTGAATGTTGAGCAAGCAATATGATTGGCTGCAGGATCAGCAGAGGCCAATCAGATTGTACCATGCAGTAATGATGTGATTGCTTGCAGATTGCATGTAAAGGACCGATCAGCCTGCACCCTCTAGAGTTACAGATATACAGTATATGGTGGTCTTATTATATACATTCTATACTCAGTGCTGGTATAACCGGTGGCTCACGATGCTAAGCATGATGCGCGGCCAGCAATACCAGTTATGAAACACTTTATTCTGCGTTTTATAGATTTGTGGAGTTAGACACGGGATATTCCTGGAATGTTCCTGATATAAAGAACACATACTGTATATAGCCGCTAAGTTAATTGCGCTTAACATTCTCTCTCCCATTCAGTTACAATGCCAAAGAAAAAAGGAGCATGGAACATAAATTGAGTAACTTGAGAAATCACATTAAACAAGGAAACAGTTTAAAGTGCACCTATTATGCCCCTTTTTACAAGATGTAAAATAAGTCTCTGATGTCCCAAGAGTGTGTATGTGAAGTTTTAGCTCAAAATAAAATGCAGATAATTTTTTACAGTATGTTAAAATTGCCACTTTTTTGGGGTGAGCAAAAACCCAAAGGGTGAGTGTTTTTGAGTGTATCCCTTCAAATGCAAATGCAAATTAGCTGCTGCTCCCAGCCCACTTTCAAGAAGAGGGCGGAGCTTAAAGAGTGGAATGAAATGAAAATATCAGAACAGAAACTCTCAGTAGCGGTGTTCATTTCGACCCGGAATCGGACAATAATGCCCACAGAGCCAGATAATATATGCTGTATGGACATAGAACAGGTATAGTTTAGTTTAATTACAGTTATAACTTATGCTGTCATCTTGCTTTTATCGACTATTAATACAAGCCTGCTGTAGCGGACCCCATCCAAATGGTCGGAATCGTATATCCCAAAAATATACTGATGAGTTTAATGAAGTTCATTTTAAACAACATTGCACACAAAAGATGAAGCATCCATTTTACTCCAGAAAATCACTGAATAAACACAGTACAAGAAGTGTGCATTAAAGTCTTATCCATAAACTCTCTCTCTCCCTTGCATTATCATCAACATAAACAGCGAATTACACAAAATTACTTGTTACAACTAACAGTAAACAAATATATACAGACCTTTTCAGGGGTGCTTAATAAACTGATGAAACTTTATATCCGTAAAACAACTCTGATGAACTGTAATAAAGTGTGCGCTCTCTCTTTCATTACTGCCGTGACCAGTATCACTCCAGAGACTATAAGCTGGAACAGTTGGTACAGATCCATCCTCGAGTATCAACGAGAGTACATGAGGACTGCTATGTTCATTCTTACATACAACAACAAAACACCTCAATTGCTTAGGAGACATTCTTGTCTGCACCTGCTCTGGCGTTGAAACAATGGTGGACTGTGTACAGCTCACTCAGGGCGGGTCTATGCTAAAACTGCAATGTCAGTCAACAGGCGTGGCCTGTGCAAATTGACGTAACTTTTTTTTTTTTGGTCCGGACCAAATGAACCACACTACAAGTGTGAATGTAACAAAGTACGTTGTTATAGGAAGAAGGAGACGGGAACTGGCAAACGTTCAAACATTTTAAAATAAAATAAAACAAATACAAACCGAAAGGACAGGCGGCAGCCCCTCACGGATGACTGCTGCACACACATAATAAAACATAAACAAAACACAAAGTAAAAGTCCAGGCCTGGTCCTCTCTCGTCCTTCACTGTCATCGCTCCTCCTTTGATGCTTCCGTAGCTCCTCTGTGAGAAATACGAGACCGGTGCAGCGTGGAGGTGTCGCTCATCATCAATCACACCACCGGCTTCGCACCGTTCTCTCACGGCCCTCGGCCCCACTTGCCACAGTGAACACACCCTTAAAATCTAAGGGGATACTTCAAATAAATATATTAGGTCAAAGAGGTTTAGTTGTCAAAAAAGTTGGGGAATCCCTGCATTCCATGTAAATATGACATTATGTGAATTTGTAAGTTTGAAAACAAAAGCCTTACAAAGACAGTAATACATGGTTAAATGATTCACTGAGTGATAATTCGCATAACTAATGCGTTCATCAGGAGCTGATTAGATATGCAATGTTGCAATATTGAGAAAACACCTGTCAAATGAGAAATGATTTCTGTAAATCCAGTGATAAAATGCTGTGTGTGTCTCAGTTTTCAGTGATAGTCACATGACTAGTGCAATTCCACAAACCTGTCAGAAGTCCTTCTGAACATACATAAGCAGTAGACTTTTTTGGAAAGGAAAATCATTATTTTCAATAAGAATTATGAATAATTTACTGCCATTGTGAAAAGTACATGGAATCATGGAATCTGTACAATGGAGGTTGTAGCAGAGACGAAACTGGATCTAAGTGCAGCAGTCTTTTATTAAACAAACTCAAATCTGATCAGGATCAGGATCAGGTTCAGGTTCAGGTTCAGGTTCAGGTTCAGCCAACAAATTGCAATGTTAAGAACTGACAAAGAAAAAGACAGAACACAGGGTTTAAATAGATAGATCTGAAGAGCAAATGAACAAGACACACCTGAATTGAACTAACAATCAATCATAAACTATAGAAACAAACAGGCAGGGGGCAGAGGAAGACAGAATTGAACTAATTAACAGATAAACCAAACTGACATTGTGACACAATCAATAATAAAAATAAAAATAAACATTTTAAAAAGTATTTTAAAATTTAACAATCTAATGACAAGTACTTAATTTTTGGAATCTGATACGTAAGCACTGACTACACTATTATGTTAAATGTTCCATTAAAAAAAACAAACAAAAAAGAAAAACATATTATGTAATAAGAATTATCCTTTTTAAATTAATTATAATATCTAGCCTACTAATTCTTAACCCAGTCACAAAACATTTATTAAACATTATCTTTAAAGGAATACCTTTGAAAGAAAGTCCAATATTGTCTGTGTGCACCACTGATGCACACAAGCAATGTTCAATTGCATAAACTGTCAAAAATGTGCCAGGTCTACTTCCACCGCTCTTTGCTCTGTATGGCCTGGGACGTCGGCCTGAATTCTCATCTGAACAATTAGACCGAGAGAGCTGCTGAAATGGGTATCGCAATGGCAGAATGTAATGTGATGAGCTAGCTCTTATCACAGCTCAAAAACTTTAAAGAAAAGAGGAAACTCATTTCAAACGGCCATAATTAAATGACACAGTTGACTTGATAGTTCTTGGACCATCTGAAATTTAAATTATATAAATTAATGAGGAAAAAAATCTTTCTTTATTGGCATACTGAACTGAAGTTGAGTGCCTTTTGTGATGGTGATGGTTGACTCTTAAGATGTGAAAAAAAATGTGTAAAAACCATTAACCATCATTTTCTTGCTGATTGCAATACCAAACAAAGCTCAGTTTGGTTCTATAGCGTTATATTAGGAATAAGTATACTCCAGCCCTATAGGGTTAGAGTTACATATTTAGGTTGGACTGTGGTTATGACTGTGGTTATTTAAGCCTGATGAAAAGCCGTTTCTTCTAAATGATTTCAAACAGCACTCACCGATCATGTCTTCTGGGAATTCTATTTTAAATTCTCTTATAATGAACAGTAAACAAATATTTCAAGCCACTGTCTTCCTCCAGATTCTTTATTTAGATGTTATGGGCAGCAGTGCTAAATTAAACTTGCTTTCTTGCTGAATTACAGCTCCATTCAGAGGTCCCTATGTTAGTTTCCTGGTCCTTTGCCATTGCTGAGGTTTCCTTCAGAAGAGAATCTATTCTAAGTGAATGGTACATCCGTCATTTCACTGAGGTACTAGGCCTTGCTATTGAAAGCAAAGCTATGAAGTCAATGCTTATTGGGGTTAATGCAGATTTTTGACATAAGGCAAATATGAATATGTGTATGAATGTGTCAGAGTTGAAATGGAAGTTTTACAAATAACAGTAATTTGCTTGGGAACATGAAGTGAACCTTCAATTTCATGCAAGATTGAAATCGTGCTTTATGAAACGTTTGAGATAAGTTTGAAACATTGTCCTTCGACTTGCGATATACTAAGAACTGTACAAAATAATGTCTTTAAATCTCTTAATTTTCAATATAACAATAGATCTTATTTTTTTTGTTCATAATTATATATATATCCACCATATTGCCAAAAGTTTTGGGACGTCTGCCTTTGCTGCACATGAACTTTAATGACATCCCATTCTTAATCCGTAGGGTTTAATATGGAGTTGGCCCACCCTTTGCAGCAAAACAGCTTCAAATCTTCTGGGAAGACATTCCACAAGGTTTAGGAGTCTGTATATGGGAATTTTTGACCATTCTTCTAGAAGCGCATTTGTGACGACAGGCACTAATGTTGGATGAGATGGATGGCTCTCAGTCTCCGCACTAATTCATCCCAAAGGTGTTCTATCAGGTTGAGGTCAGGTCTTTATGGACCTTGCTTTGTGCACTAGTGCACGTTCATGTTGGAACAGGAAGGGGCCATCCCTAAACTGTTCCCACAAAGTTGGGAGCATGAAATTGAAAATGTCTTGGTATGCTGAAGCATTAAGAGTTCCTTTCACTATTTGCCAAGCCCAACCCCTGAAAAACAAGCCCACACCATAATCCCCTCCACCAAACTTTACACTTGGCACAATGCAGTCAGGCAAGTACCATTCTCCTGGCAACCGCCAAACCCAGAGTCGTCCATCGGATTGCCAGACAGAGAAGTGTGATTCGTCACTCCAGAGAACACGTCTCCACTGCTGTAGAGTCCAGTGGCGGCGTGCTTTACTGCATCTGACGCTTTACATTGCACGTGGTGATGTAAGGCTTGGATGCAGCTGCTCGGACATGGAAACCCATTCCACAAAGCTCTCTACACACTGTTCTTGAGCTAATCTGAAGGCCACATGAAGTTTGGAGGTCTGTAGCTATTGACTGCAGAAAGTTGGCAACTTCTGCGCACTGTGCGCCTCAGCATGTGCTGACCCCTCTCTGTGATTTTACGTGGCCTACCACTTCGTGGCTGTATTGCTGTTATTCCCAATTGCGTCCACTTTGTTTTAATACAACTAACAGTTGACCGTGGAATATTTGTGAAAAAAAGGGAGGAAATTTCAAGAATGGAATTATTGCACGGGTGGCAACCTATCACAGTACCACACTTGAATTCACTGAGCTCCAGAGAGCGACCCATTCTTTCACAAATGTTTGTAGAAGCAGACTGCATGCCTAGGTGCTTGATTTTATACAAGTGTTTGGAACACCTGAATTCAATGATTTGGAGGGGTGTCCCAATACTTTTGGCAATATAGTATATATTCAGGAAATGCAACCTATGATTTACTTTAGTTGTCTTTACATTTTAAACTGTGATAGATACTATTTTAATGTAAAAAAAAAAAAAAAAAAAAAAAAAAGGACAAGGAAAGCACAAACTAATTTCTAATCAGCACAATCTAACCACTTGAAGCTATGCTCCTCATCCAGATTATACTGAGAATTAAAGTGGATTTTATTATGTCATGAAAGTGAGACTTCGACACTCTTGCTTTTGAATTGAGCTCTTTGTAAATTTCAGGTTGTGAAAGACATGACCTGACATGTTTTGAATTTTTAGCTTTGTTTTCTTTGTTTCTGCAATGCGTAGCTGGAGATCAGACCTTAAACACAAGCAATAATAGATTATTCATTACTTCCTGTATGATATGGTTTGTATTTGCATCCCATTCAAATTCTTTCAAAGGCACAGCAGTACTGACTAATTGAAAATTTCCATTCTTTGTTTTTGCGGCATTCTGCATAGTCTATCCATCCTACTAAGTGAAGTCAGAAGCATTTTAAATTATTTCCTTTCATATCATGCATATTATTTGTTTCATTTGAAACTAAAGCAAAATGAGCTTTGGGGCAGAAATGTTTCGCAAACTATTTTTTTTTAGGGTTTGTTTACCCTAATTCATGCAATAACCATTATCAGCCCTTGTGTTGACACATTATATAATTTAGCCAAGGGCAACATAGGCCAAGGTGAATAAATACTGTATGTTCATGGAATTTTTTACCTTTTGTACAATGATATGATGGTTTGCACACAAGGAAATGTGCAAACCATATGCATATAGGAAGAAAACTTGCATGTGCATGACAATCTGTATGCATATTTTCAATAAAAACATGAATAATGATTAATTCCATTATGGAGCCTTAAAACACTTAAAAGAGCATGCCTATATAATGGCCACTTTAGCAGTAGTTAATATATAAGTTTAATATTCTGGTATAGTGTGATGAAATTTTTAAGATGTAATTCATCCAGCATGGGTTTAAGGGTAAAATGGGGGAGGGGGGCATTTAGACTATTACATTGATTCCTGGGGTGGGAGGAATTGTGTGTGCTGATAACATTGTTTATTCGCACACATGCTGTTTGTGTTGTTTTCACACCAGATTCACTAAAGTAATCACACAAAGCAGGCACTATGCCCACACAATCCACAAAACTTTTTGCATTCAATAGATTACACATCTTCTGCCCACTGGATTAGCCATAATCCACCATCCATAAGAATGAAGACTTTTGATAAAGGCAAACTTTTATGAATCACTTAACTAATTGATTAATTGTACACATTTAATACACATGTACAAATTACAATTATAATATACCGTAGATTGGCAAGTATAGGTTTGTGAATCCTTTAAAAATATGTTCTTTAGATTATCCAAAATGTTCGTCACACTAAGAAAAAGTAGTTATTTTACCATAAGAACTGTTTACTGAACCCAAAATGGTTCTTCTATGGCATTGCTAGTGTGCCCTTTAAGTTAAGGCACAAAAAGCTGACCAATCTGTTCTTCTCAAGAAAGACTGCAGTGATCCATGCTTGGATCTAAACTTGGTAAACCCAGCTCGATCTACCAGCGATTTGATTTCGCCCTGCAGCTCAGGCTGGAAACCTGTACATTCTTCCATCCTGCTTGCAGAGACCAATCACAAACTGTCTTATCCACCTGGTGCGCTATTGGTCGGTTTATTCCAATCCAATTCCTTTTAACCTCTCGACGATGCTCAATGGCTTCTTTAGTTTAGCAAACGAGTGGGTGTAAATACCACTCACTTTCATATTTTTTTTTGCACAACCTGCAAAAATCGCTCGATGCCATTGTTGCTTCTGCAAACCGCTGATCAATGCTCCAACCCAACACGTTTGTTGACACGTTTCCTGCCTGGAGTTTTCACTGCAAAGTTCTGCACCTGGATTGTTGGTCTGATTGCATGTATCACATTTGCCCACAAACTTCTTTTCCTTATTTATTACCTAGTTAACCTGAATTTATTTTATTGGTTTTAATTAAAGTTTAATTGATTTTGTTATGCACTTTTATAATTTTTATTAGTTTGTGTTTATTATGCTTATTTCATTTAGTTAGTATTTTTCTTAAGTTTTTCATCTAATATTTATTGTTTTAAAGGTGCTCTAAGCGATGTTGGGTGACGTCACTTCTTGTTGACGTTCGAAGTATTGTCAAACAAAACGGAGGCTAGCTCGACCCACCCTCCTCCTCATTTCGTCCCCTCCCCCTCCCTTCCGTGCTTCCTGAAACAGTCATGAACCATTTAAAAAAACAGACTGGATTTACCCACCTGTCCAGCAAAAACAGAGCCACCTGAATGTCGGATTGGAAACCCTACTGCCGGCGGAGTTCTCGCCACCTTTTGAACGCTTTTCCGATGTAAATTCGGGACTTCACGCATTCCTTTTTCCTATTCTTTGTTATATGTTCATCGGAACGTCGTCTCTTTGGTCTTGTGTCGGCCATCTCAAAATTTTCAAGAATATAACATTTTAACGTTAGTCGTTGTCTAGTACATCTCTCCTCTAGCTAACTTCCCTCTTCATGCTTCTCTCTCCTCCACTCCCCACATCCCCCTTCATGTGCACATCCCATCTGTTTACCACCTTGTCAGTAATTGCACAATATTCATTGCACTATAAGTCTTTTAACAACAGTAACACACATCTATAATCTCACATCTCTTAAGCATTCTGTTTCATCACAATCTGGGTTTATTAGCGATTCAGTCAATAGTTAGACTGAATCGCTAATAAACCCAGATTGTGATGAAATAGAATGCTAAAGAGATGCAACCGTTTAGTGAATTATTTTGTTTAGTATTGTTAAATAACACGCTTTACACAAATTGTGAGATGTACAGAGTGCACAGATGGCTGACCTGCATTTACTCTGGTTAAATCAGTCTGTCCTATGAGGCTGACAGCGCCTGTCTGGATATGTAAGATATGTTTATGTAAGATCCAATCATGAGTTTTGTGCTCACAGCACTATTAATGATGTCATAAAACTGCTGAGTGCTTTCCTGGGCTAATGAGACGAGACCTTAGCCCTGACGACATTGTCTTAAACAGATGGTGCTACGAATATCAAGCTGTCATTGTACAGTATGTTCAACCTCACATTCTTCTCTTAATAGAATAATTAACGATCACATGAGTGGTTCATAACACCAAGATCATTTCTTTCCATAAATGATCAGCTTCTTCCTTTGAGAGGGAAATGTCATGCATATTTCATCATTAGGCCTATCGTCTTTCTGTCACATGTGCACTCTAGACTACATTTCCCAGCATCCCTCCTGGTTCTCACCTGTAGTCATTCAGCCGTCACCCGCACCTGACACCAATCACTAGCCATCAAGAGCACTATAAGAGCACACAATTCACAATCAGTAATTGTCTGGTCTATGACAAGGACTATGTATCCCCAATGGTATCCCCAATGGTATCCCCAATGGTATCCCCAATGGTATCCCCAATGGTATCCCCAATGGTATCCCCAATGGTATCCCCAATGGTATCCCCAATGGTATCCCCAATGGACCAGTAAGCTGCTTCCCATACCTGCATACTCACCTGTTTGGACCATCCTTGGAAGTGTGTTCTCTCCACATTCACCATTCACAATATCCAACGACACCTGCAACACAGTAAAGACTCTGGTTATTGATCTGATCTATTCTACTTCCTAGAAATGAATATAAATCACCTGCTTTTCCATTTCCTGCAACGCTGCAATATTCCTGTATTGTCATCTCACCATATTGGTGTCTTCAAGCCTGTTATTTCCTGACACTTTCCTGGCCTACATCCATAGGTGGTAATGTGTTTTCTTAATATTGGCTTTAAAAAAGTTCTTAATGCTTTGAAAGCAGTTTTAAGGGGGACATGTGTAATCTGTACACCACCAGAATTGCAAAAAATAATAGGTGTGTTTGACTTGAAGCAACGCTGCGCAGACCGATCAGTGTATGACAAAGTACTGTGAGAGCGATTCGAAAGCACACAGAGCCGTCTGCTTTCTAATCGCTCTCACGGTACTTTAATGTCATACACTGACCGGCACAGTGCCGCTTCAAGTCAAACCCATCTATTGACCGTTTTCAATCAGGTTTCCCAACACTCCCCCAAGTAAATGATTACCAAGATTCTTAACTTGTTTTTAAATGCAAAATGCTCAACACGGTGTAGTTCAAATTCTGCAGAATTATTTTAATAACTGCTTACATGCAGTGGGGGAAAAAATCTCCAGGTTTGAAACTGTATTTTAAATTCAGAACACATCCTTGATTATATTACATCTTTATTTATTTATTCTTCTGGCATGTCTTATCAGTGTTCATTGTTTTGTGGCAGTTTTAGGATGGTACATGCCAGTCGTTTAAAAAAGGTAAAATGACATGATCACACCCTTTAAAGATGATCTTCCACTTTTGACATGTCATTGAGTAATGCGCAAAAATAAACCTGGAAATCATGTCAAATGCCAATGTGCATTTCAGTGGCCAAGGTGAAAGTCTTTTTATGCATTGCAAAACATTGTGCATTGTGTGTAATTTTTTTTTTTTTTTTTTACTTCATGAACTGCTTTCTGACAAGCCACTTATACACAAATATATACACGTGCATCCATGTTCAAAGTCATTTCCCCCAAACTTCCATGTTAATTAAGCACTATTGTGTGCACCAATGTGGTCTGTAATACCTTGGACGAGGAATCCGTTAACACTTCCATTTATCTCAATGGCATCTGAATGGTGTAGTTACAGCATCTATCAGCAGGGCTACCTGGATCATATTAACTATCCAGGATTTAATGAAAAATACAACATTTTATTAGGCCTATTTACATTATATCAAAAAGAAAAGAAAAAAACAGTATGACCCATCATGTTAAAGTTTGTGCATGTAAAACGAAGTAAGTACGGTAATTGTTAACCGGGCATGTTTCTCGGTTGCTAAATCTCCTGCAGGTGGACATAAAATCAATGTGATTGTTTAATTATTGTTGCAGTAACAAGGAGCCGAGTCTCTAAACAAATGACCTTCAGTCTTTTTTAGTAGCAAGTGCACACCGTGCTTTACAATTACATTGAATGAATTATTAAGGCCCTCAAGTGCAATGCTTCCAGCCATGTCTCTGTGTTGTGCTCAGCAACTCAACATGGCAAACAAATGCACGACAAAGGGGCCCTTTGTATAGAGAACATCTACATTGCTGGCGTTAGCAATAATTTTGCCTGGTTTGAGTTGTAAGAAAGATAAGCACAGTCTGAATTATATCAGCATGTGCACAAAACCACCTTTTGTGTATGATTGAGTCTGTCTGATGATACAAGCAGGGGTAAAACTGCTTTCAGCCAACCAATAAACAAACAAGACAAATGCCTGTCTTGTAGACAGAAAAAATGCTTTCAGATTTTATGGATCCACAGTGTATTGCAAGGTCACGCAGACAAGCATGCTGCAACTTCTAAAAGGAAGATTTGCTGCTCATACTATTAGCTTTTCATGGATCAGTCCGAGAAGAAAAAAAATACTGGTCTATTTTTGAGGAGCACAGTTCCTGTGAGTTCACGTCAAAGTTGCAATTTGAAATGGGGTTAGAATGAAATGAATACAAGTGACAACAACTCCTAGATTAAATTTACATTGAGCCACAAGGTTTATGGGCATTCATATCACAAGTATGCTTTGTCCGATGTCTTGGTAAAGCTCATCAAATGACAAACACTTTTTGCCAAGCAATATATATATATATATATATATATATATATAGTGCTATGCATAAGTGAATACACCCATGCTAAAGTTGACTAAAAAGAGGAATAAAAAATCATATTTTGGAAATTGAACTTAATGCCTTAATTAAAAAAATTAGGAAAAATCCAACCTTTAAGGACACCAATTTTCTTTGTGAATGAATAATGTATCGTAAATAAATAAATGTTCTTCCTTAAAATACATGGTGCATAAGTGAGTACACCCCTATGTTAAATTCCCATAGAGGCAGGCAGATTTTTATTTTTTAAGTATTTTTTAAAAAAAAAATTTAGGATACTATGCATCCTGATAAAGTTCCCTTGGCCTTTGGAATTAAAATAGCCCCACATCATCACATAGCCTTCACCATACCTAGAGATTGGCATGGTTTTATTTCAGTTAGCCTAAAAGCTAGTTTGATTTGCATTGAGAGATGATCTTATGGAAAGTACCCCATGCCAATCTCTAGGTATGGTGAAGGCTATGTGATGATGTGGGGCTATTTTAATTCCAAAGGCCAAGGGAACTTTATCAGGATGCATAGTATCTTAAAAAAAAAAGTAAAAAAATACTTAAAAATAAAAATCTGCCTGCCTCTATGGGAATTTAACATAGGGGTGTACTCACTTATGCACCATGTATTTTAAGGAAGAACATTTATTTATTTACGATACATTATTCATTCACAAAGAAAATTGGTGTCCTTAAAGGTTGGATTTTTCCTAATTTTTTTAATTAAGGCATTACGTTCAATTTCCAAAATATGATTTTTTATTCCTCTTTTTAGTCAACTTTAGCATGGGTGTATTCACTTATGCATTGCACTGTATATATATATATATATAGCTGCTATAGCTAACCTACCCAATGAATACACATTTTTCAAAAAAAATTTATATATATATATATATATATATATATATATATATATATATATATATATATATATATATATAGGATTAAAGAGTAGAATAAAAATCTACATTGGCATTTTTCATGAAATGACTAGTATTGCATGACTGAGAACCATATTAAAATGAATAAAAATATAGAGGTGTTTATTTTCTAATCATAATCAATTATTTTTTAGCCCCACACAAGTCTGCTAAAGAGACATGATCCCATTATTCACATATAAACATTGATCAATTACCATTATAATTATCTCACCTAAATGTTTGCTCACTTAATGTATTTGTGTTTTTACAATGGAGTAATTTTGTTGCAATATCTTACACACAGTAGCACGCAGCCATCTGTAGTAGCACAAATAAATACAATAGAATGAAGATACAAATGAAATAAACAGTGCTTTAAGTTTTTCAGGTAGGTCTAACAGTAGTATTCAGGTAAGAAATACTACAGAAATGGAATAACGTAATCAAATGTAAAATAACACTGGATAGTATTCATTGCAAAAGAAAAACATAATACAGATTCTCATAATTAAAGCTACAAAATTTATTCAGTCAAGTGCAGTAAGTGATTTTATCTTTGTCATGTTTGATTAACATTAATTGCACAGAAGGAAGCAAGATTATTAGGCTGCTGTCACTTTGACCCTGTTTACACCTGGTATTAAGATGTGTTTTGCTCAATTGGATCACGATTAGACGAGAGAGACACATTCCCATTTACACCTGGTGTTTTAATCCGTCTCTTTTGTCCACTTTCAACCACTTCTGTCCTGATTTCTTTGAAGGGAGGGTCTATATAGGCGGCTAAATGCATGTGACAAAATAAGCTTGTGCAAATTTACATATGATCGCGCCCGGAGACGACGGAAAAACATACGGAGAGCAGCCGCTTTCGTTTCTGCTCTGACAGCCGCAAGACCACGCAGAACGTAGTAAGTGCGTGTTAGAAATCAGAGATGGTGAGAGAACATTGTGCTTAGTACATTTTTTGTCTTCAAACAGGGTCTCTAGCTGACAAAGTTTAAATCTCGTCTGGCTAGTGTACTTCAATTTTAACAATGTCATTAGGCATTAGGTCAGTAGGTGGAGAGGAGGTCTTTTGCACCTTTCGTACACATTCGATGACATGAGTGTTTACACTATGAAATCAGTCCAGTCAAATGCATTTATGACTCCCTCTGGAAGTGGTCAAAAGTGAACAAGCTCAAGTCGTTCACTTATGATCCGATCGACCAAAACACATCTTAATACCAGTGTCACGTCCCTGTTTAGTATAGGGTTGGAGGAACATGTAACAGAATAAAAATGGTGTGATGTGTGGAGACAGCAAGGTTCAATTCCCAACCCCAGTGCTTTAACAAAGACCGAAAACAACTCCATGTCAAAAACAAATTATTTTATTTTACAAGTGTGGGAGGATTTCAAGGCTTCAAGAGGATGCAAGGCCAAAACAACAAACATAAACCCTTCAAGTATTAGAGTGAAACTAACTAAGCTACAAAAGAAAAGAAAGTAAAATACAAATACAAATACACTAACTCCCTAGCTTAAACAGGAGAAAACAAGATATAAAGGAAATGGCACCCACCTATCTACCAATCCCTTCCCAAAGAATTAACAATATACATTTAGTAAGTAAAAAAAAAAAAAAAAAAAAAAACAATATCAGAAGTAGGGTACATACACACAAAAAGTAACTTACAAAACAAAAAGGATTTCTTGGCACCTGTTACCACAAGAGTGTTAACACAATAACACTGAAGAGAAACTCAATCAACAAGGTATAAATCAAAAATAACTAATAATGCTTTTGGGTTGAGAAAGAAGCCTCACAAAGCAGCCTCCACACACACACACACACACACTGCTCTGTGGTATGGTGCTGCTTGAATCCCCACAACGTCCTCTCCTCCTCCAATCACAGCAGATTACCAATCATTGGAGTCAGGTGGCAGCCATTACTTCCTGCTTATGGGAAGTAGAGAGAAAGAAACGGTGAAATCGAAAAGAAAAAAACAAAACAAATATGTCCTTGGATACGGCGAGGGGCTGTAGCGCTCAGGAGATACGGAGGGCTGGCAAACAACTGGACGGTGAATGGATAGGAGATGGCAGAGGGAAGTGACAAGTTTGATAGTGGATCAGGAAGAATGGACGTAGGTAGCGGGAAAAATGAAGACTGGAGTACGGTAGGAGTAAACAATGATAGAAAACGCAGATGACATAGGCATACTGAGACAATTTCAAATAGTGAAGAGACTGATAGTGATCACAGCATGGGAGAAAATGCAACAGAAATAGGGAAACAAATGGAAGAATACAAAGTGTTACTTAAACTAGCATAAGAAGGATCGTCATTTGGTGAATGGAACCCGAAACAACTTACCAAATCTATAAATAAAATGATAGGAGGAATCAAAAGTGCGAGAATTTTGCGAAATGGAGCAATGTGGATTGAGTGTAAGGATAGTACACAACAAGGCAAGGCTATTAAATAAATAAAATTGAGGGGAAAAAGGTACTAGCTACAGTGGTTGAGATTAGGAAATTCAAAGAGTTATTTCTGGGGTACCCAAAGCTGTAACAATTGAACAAATAAAAGATAAAGTTGGAGCTAACGTGATTGAGGCAAAACGTCTAAAAGTAACAATAAACTGAGAGAAATCTGACAGTTTATCAGTGATGATTAAAATCGATGGTGGAAAACTACCGATGAGAGTATACTTGGGTTATATGAGCTATAAGTCAGGCCCTACATTCCCCCGCCATTGTCATGTTTTAAATGTACGGACATGTGGCGGCAATTTGTAGAGGGAAACAAAGATGTGGAAGGTGTGCAGGTGAACACGAGTATGGAAAGTGTGACGACGGAACCAAAGTTAAAATGTAACTGTGGAGAAGAGCATAGTTCAGCATATCGGGGATGCGAAGCCAGTAAGAGAGCAGCAGAAGTACAGAAAGTTAAAGTTTCACGAGGGATTTCGTATGTAGTGAGAAGTGAGACTGTTCAGACAGTTCAGACTGTTCAGACAGAAGCCAACGGAAGAAGTTATGGAAGTTAGAAAAACAAAATCTTGTGACGGGTTTGACGATAAAAGAGGATACACTGATAGTATGTAAAAGTGATTTTGTACTGTTCATGGTAGATGCGATCAATTATACAGCGCAAACCGATAAGAAAACCGAGATGATCAAGATAATAGTGAAAGCAGCAGAGAAATATCTAGGAATTAAAGGCCTAGGAAGGGATACAGTTGAGAAAATGTTAAGTGGGGGAGCTACTAGCTCTCAAACATGGGATGGCGATACAGTAATGCATTAAATATTCTGCAATAGAATGCAAGAAGTCTCGTTGCTAATGGTCAGGAGTTAAACATTTCATATCAAATTTACAAGATAAACCTCATATGCGTTCAAGAAACATGGTTGAAGCCAGAATGGGATTTTAACATAACTGGATATAAAGATGTAAGAAATGATAGGAACAGGGCCTGAAATTAACACCCGACCACACGCCAAATGCGGGTGAATTCTGCAATTGGCGGGTAACACTGTCAATCTACCTGCCACATTGGCAGGCAGCCAATGAGAATCGACCCTTCGCGGGGAGTTTGATTGACAGGCGATCTGGCCAATCATAATCCGCAGAATTTTTTGTTGTCCGACAAAGCAGTCAGGAGAGTTCAACGTTGGAGGATTTGAACTTGAAAAAACGGAGAGTACTGAGTAAGCCTACTGACATCTTTCCGCAGTTAAAACTACATTCCTTCTTATGTTCATTCATGTTTATTTGATGCTATAAATTAACTAGAAGGAAGAGATGATCGGTTCATGAGCAGCTTTAACTGAGGCACCACAGCGATCTGTCAAGATCAAGCGGCAACATTCTGATCTGAAAAATGAAGCCTACCCGGAAGTGCGAAAAACTGCAATACATCGAAAATCCGCTAGGGGAAGGTCCCAAAAGGGAGCAAATATCCATAGCCCCCATGTTAAAATGTCCGTTTTCACAGCATAAATTCATGTTTTTACAGGTTGGTCCCATGGACTTTTATTGTATTTTTCGATAGGTTCCGAGTGCCTGACATCGGCGAGGGTAGTGAATTTTTTTCTAACTCGTTAGTTTAGATCGTATTTAGATATAAAATGTATGACAATAAGGGCGTGGTTAACTTTGATTGACAGCTTGATTGACAGCTGACAAGGCAGCGCCACGGAGAATGACAACATAAGAAGCGCCATTTTTTAATACAGTTGACATATAATACTACTGTTTCTGTATCATGAAATGTAGTTTTAAGAGTTTTTCAGGCGAGAATGTAGTTGTTTAAAGCTCAAATCTGTGGTTTATTTATAAAGATTTATGAAAATTGTATCCAGTTGTGAGATCCAGCGATGACCGGGCGCTTGGCGTTCATGTACCCCGCCTGGAACAGCCTTTCCTCGGCTATAGTCGTTCGGACGTTTGCCGCTCACTCTGGCGTCTCTGTAGTGGTTAAACATGAGATATAATTCGTCTTGTGTATATCTAATGGGCGATTTTTGGTCTCGTAAATCTATTATTTGTTCCCTGGCCAATCGTTTTGGCTGAGGGGAAGTTTCATAACTTTATAAGCTATTTAACTTTACCGTTGTATGGTTAGACTAGAGCGCTGACTTTGTACAGTATGTTTGACTGAATTGTTTGCTTTATTTGTATAGCTTCTTGTAACTTTACCTTTTACTTATACTTTTATAATAGCTAATATTGATAAAACTGAAATTTAACAAAAAGAGACTGTGTTGAGTTTTGTCATTTTAAATTTTAATACAACGAATATGATCTGTAATGTTGTTTACTGCAACATCTGTTGTTTAGTACAAATGCACATATTGCCTGGACCATATTAAAATGTTTAATATTTTTATATTATATTTAAAATGAAAAGAGGCAAGTTTGTGTTTTATATATATTTTTTTATATATATATAAACAGGCAAACGTTATGTGCAGTGAATATAATCAATACGCGTTGCTTGAACCACATTTGTTTGGCTATAATGTTTAAGATTTCTTTAAATGAAAACGAAAAGAGTTAGTATGGTGTTTTATAACATATTTCGTTGCCTAAAATATACACAGAGATAACCGGAGTAGCAGAGCGAGCTGAGTGACGCGCGCTGCGTCAGAAGGTGGGCGGGGTTAGGATTTCCCAAGATTTTCCAAGATGGCGCCGCCCATACCCCCCATAAACGGCTTCAAACCCGTTCTTCAGAAAGTCTATGGGTGATGTCACAGACGCTTTGTCCATATTTTTTACAGTCTATGGTCAAGACACATTACAGAGCCAAAAAACGGTATTGTCTAAATTTCTTTAAAAATGACCAAATTTTAACGTTGAGACTTTGTTTAAAATCAAAAGTAACCTGGACTGTCTTGTCTGTCAGCGTGTTGTCAGTGTCCGCTCTGCTGCGCGATGTGTTTTTCATTGCGTGAGATCATGGTTTGGCGTGAGCGCGGTGTAGCTTGTCGGACATAGCAACAGAAACTAAAGGGGACGGGTCTTTGCGAAGGTTTTTTTTTAGTTTTTTTTTTTTTGCGACTGTTGTTCTTTGACATTTAAACGAAGTCAGCCATTTCGTTGGATTTTAGCTAAAAATGTGGCGGCACATTACTGGAGTAAAGAAAGCATCTGTGAAAGCAGCGCAGTTTGAGTGTTTCGGAACGTATATGTGATCGGAGAGAAAGATGAGGCCCTTCTCTGACTACGTTTGAATGTGTGAGTTGTATTAAACTGTTGGTGAGATGAGATGAGATAATGCAACGCTGACATAGGCTACAGTACAATGACAGTTGCACAGATGTTGGGAGTTGGGAACTGGTGAGAAAATGTCCTACCCGGTAACTTTACCAGTAATACCAATATTAATTTAGTTCTGCTTAACGGTTCCTGAACGCTGTAACTAACAGCTGCCCAGCCATCAACACAGCCGCGTGTGATTTGTTTAGGTCTATATCTGTATTCTAAGAGTTATTATTACTTGTATGGATCTCGTTAATAACTTGACAGCACTTAAATGTGTATTCTTACAAGTTATAGAACAAATGTTTGTGCAATTCCTCTTTTTTTTCACCTTTTATGAGGCCCAAAAAAAAAAAAAAAACTGGCTGGTAAAAAGTCACTGTGGCGGGTGGATTTTTAAATCCACCTGCCACAGTGGCTGGTGGTCAAAAAAGTTAACTTCAGGCCCTGGATAGGAAGGATGGAAAAGGTGGAGGTGTGGCAATATTTTTGCATAATTGAATAAAATAAAATATAATTAATATAGGGAAAGAGCAAGAATCGATTACAGTAAGGATCTGGGCAGAGCAAGTGGACATAACAATCATTAATTATTATAACCCATGTAAAAGGCTTAATCGTGACATACTGAGCAATATTGGCGGACAAATTCAGGGTAAAATAATAATGGTGTGGAGATTTTAATTCGCATAGTACACTGTGGGGAAGTAGGTATACTGATGTAAATGGTTCAAATATAGAAGAGTTTTTAGATGAAAAATGATTAGTGTGTATTAATGATGGGAGTGGTAAGATATAAAAGTGTTCAAAATAAAGAAAGTTCAATTGATTTGACTCTGATGTTAAGTGAGATAGCAGGTACTACAAAATGAGAAGTGTTTAATATTTTTTTAATTGGTAGTGATCATTATCTAATTATGATCAGAGTTGCAATAGAAGTGTATGAGGATGAGTCAACAAAAACAGCTAAATGGAATTTTAATGAAGCCGATTGGGATACGTTTAAAATTATAAATAAAAGTAGATGTGAAGAACTTTTTAAGAAGCATCCAACAAATGTGGAGGAGTTTAATGAAAAATTGGTCTCCACAATTATAGAGAGAGCAGAGGAAACAATTCCAAAAACTAAAGAGGGTAAGGGGACAAAAAGTGTTCCCTGGTAGGATGGAAACTGTAGGAAAGCTGTCAAAAAAGCATTTAGATTTTAGACAATTAAAGAAACATCATTCATTAGATCAGTGGTTCCCAAACCTGTCCTGGAGGCACCCCAACACTGCACGTTTTCTTTGTCTCCCTAATCAAACACACCTGATTCAACTCATCAGCTCATTATCACATGGGTTAATGAGCTGATGAGTTGAATCAGGTGTGTTTGATTAGGGAGACAACGAAAACGTGCAGTGTTGGGGTGCCTCCAGGACAGGTTTGGGAACCACTGCATTAGATGTGTTAATACAATATAAAAGAGCACAAGCAATAGTTCGGAAAAATATAAGAACAGCAAAACGTTTTGGAGGAATTAGTTGGAGGAATTTGTATAGGAAGAGAAACTCAATCATCAATTATAGATATTTGGGGAATGATTAGAAGAATGAGTAGCATAAAAAGGAAACATGAAATACTGGTATTATGTCAAAATTGTAAAATGGCAATTAGTAATGGAAGCTCATGGAAGATAGCTCATTTGCTGAAGTTATAAGATTATTTAACAGAGTGTGGGAAATAGGCAAAATCCCATCAGCATGGAAGCAATCAGTTATTGTTCCGATTCTTAAACATGGGGAAACATTCGTCAGACCCATCAAACTATAGGCCAATAGCCTTAACCTCTCAGTTAGGGAAAACAATGGAAAGGATGGTAACTGAGAGACTTGCATATGTTTTAGAAAGTAAAGGTTTGCTCTCACCATATCAGAGTGGATTCCGCAAAGGAAGAAATACTATGGATTCAATATTATATCTAGAATCAGAGATTAGGAAAGCCTAGAAAAATAAAGAAATGGTAGTAGCTGTCTTTTTTTATATCGAAAAGGCAATGATATGCTATGGAAAGAAGGACTCCTTATAACACTAAATAAATTAGGTATAGGGGGTAGACTATACAATTGGGTATTAGACTTCTTGTTTGGTAGAACAATAGAAATAAAGGTAGGTAAGGAGTATTCTAGTATGCACTTTGTAGAAAATGGAACACCGCAAGGTAGTGCATGTAGTCCACTGATATTTAATATAATGATAAATTATAGTTTTGAACAAGTTGAACATGGTATTGGGAAATCACTATAAGTGGATGATGGGGCCCTTTGGATCAGGGGCAGAAATCTAGAATACATGCAAAATAAAATGCAGACAATAGTTAAAGGCAGTAGAACAATGGTCATATAAATGGGGTTTCAGATTATCTACAATCAAATCTCAGATAATTTGTTTCTCTAAGCGACATAAACAAATTTCATTGAAATTATATGGTAAAGAACTTGAGCAAGTTAGGGTGATTAGATTTCTTGGAGTTTTATTTGATGAAAAGCTTACATGGAGACAACACATAGATAAAATGAAAACAAAATGCAAGAAAATTCAAAATATATTGCGTTGCTTGTCAGGACGAGATTGGGGAGCAACTAGGTCTTCATAGCGAAATATTTACTGGGCTCTTATGAGATCAACTTTTGATTACGGCTGTATTGCTTATATGGCGGCAGCTGAAACTAAGCTTAAAAAACTAGATATAGAACAAGCTCAAGCCCTAAGAATATGTAGTGGGGCTTTCAAAACATTTCCAGTTGTGGCAATTCAGGTTGCAATGGGAGAGATGCTATTGGGTATTAGAAGACTTAAACTTATGCTAGCATATTAGGTAAACCTGCAAGGGCATAATGAATCCCATTGTGCAAAGACTATAGTACATGAGTGTTGTGAACACAATAAATCTTATTTTAGGAGTTTTGGATGGGTTGTGAATGGAAAAAGCAAGGAAAATAGGTTTGAATAGTATACAATATTGTCCTACTGTCCCATTTTCAAATATCCATCCTTGGATGTTTATAATGCCACTGATGGATTTACAAATACATGAGGAAATACAAGATAATTCAAATCAAATACCTGTCTGGTTTGTTGTCCAAAGCTACTTAGTAAATAATTTTACTAATAAAATAATGATATTCACAGATGGTTCAAAGAACCCTAAAAATGGACATACAGGTGCTGCAGTGTACATCCCACAAAGTGGAAAATATATCAAGCAAAGAACAACCTTTCGGTTTATACAGTAGAACTGGTAGCCATTATATTGGGATTGCAGTGGGTAGAAGAATATAACCAAATTTTTTTTATTTGCATCTGATAGTTTGTCTGCACTCACAAGCATAAAATCCGGGAAATCATGCAGGTCTGATATGCTAATTGAAATATATCAAACAATAATCAGATTACATAATAAAGGTTGAGTGTATGGTTTGTTTGGGTTCCTGCACATGTTGGTGTGAAAGGAAATGAAGAAGTGGATATGTTGGCTTAACAATCTCTTAAATCACCAACAGTAGATTTACAGATTGCATTAGGATGAATGCAATCATAAAGGATCAAACTCAAAAAATATGACAGGGATATTGCGATATTAATGATACAGGAAGACATTTGTATAGTATTCAAAGCTCTGTTTGCATGAAAAGGGAGATGAGTAAAAAGCAAAGTGATCTATTGTATGTGAAAGTGATTATCACTCGTCTCAGAATAGGACATACAGGGCTCAACAAGACGCTTAATCTATTAGGTAGGCATATAAATGGAATGTGTTTACATTGCAATCAAACAGAATCGGTCCAACATGTGATTATGGATTATGTATATAAAAAGGAAAGGAAGGAATTAAAAGAAGTACTAGAACAATTAAAACTAAACTTCACTTTAAAAAAAATCCTTGGAACAGCATTGAGGAAAATACATACAGTTAATGACATTTTTGAAAGAAACGGGTCTAATGGAGCGAGTATAAAGGTTATTGCTAAATATACAATTTTTTCTTTTCTTTTTTTTTTCTTCCCCTACATTCTGCCAAATCTTCTGATCCACACTCCCGTTCAGTAGGTGGCAGGAAAAGCCCCTAATAAGCTGGTTTGCCAACCGCGAAGAAGAACCGAGAATCCATGAAAAATAACTCAATTTGATACTCGCGACTCCCAAACTGTTTGAGAGGTGGCTTTATGTGTGTGTGTTCTTGGTGTGAGCACGAAACTGGCGAGAATGCGTAAAATTATGTCGACATTCAGGCCCTGTAATACCGATACTATTCAACTGGAGCAAATGAGATGAGTGAGTGAGAGGAGGCGGGTGTGTGTCAACTCGCTATTAGAGAGAAGAGAGAAAACGCAGCTGGTATCCAATGTTAGTTTCACTTCCTGTCTCCTGAGATGTCTTCATTTGACTGATTTTTGGAGGTAGAATAGATGTATCCTTCGCTGCCTGTGATATCCCACAATCCTTTGCATTCCATTCTGTGACAGTTGAGCTAAAAATAAAGATGCCGTCTGAACGTTGCGGTTGGTGGTCAGTTTGTGTGTAAATGTACGTTTTTGACCAAAGTTTTCCTCTTTCGATGTAATTTTTTTAGCGAGAAATTACTATTGTAGTAATTAAATATTCACTTAGTTATTAACCAAATTTGTAATATTTTTGTTCTATGCTGCCTGTCCAAAATCAGCTTTGTGAGGTACCTTTGTGCGCAAACGCTGCCTGGTTTTTGGGCGCACACCATAGCAGACTGATGGGAGGGGCCTATAGACAGCAACAAGGCCAGTGCATAATGGATGTTGACATTTTCTTACCTATTTGGCAAGGGAAGACCACAGCCTTTTTTCTTTAGTCGTCAGACCACAACGTAAATAACCAATCTCGATCCCTCTGCCCTGTCTAATTTTAGACCTATCTCGATTTTAGACCTTTCTCTACATTTAAAAAAAAAAAAAAGTTTAAGCAATTATATGACTTTTTAAGACCTAATTTCATCATGAACACATTTCTGTCAAGCTTCAGATTTCGCCACAGTACTGAAATGGCTCTTCTCAGAGTGTTAAATGGCATCTATCTCTCTATCGATTCTGGTGACCCTGTGGCTCTCGTACTTCTTGACTTAACAGCAGCATTTGATACTGTCAATCACTCCATTCTTATCTCTTGCTCGGAACATTGCATCGGTCTACATGGAAGTGTTCTTAAGTGGTTCATCCTTTTTGACTAACTGAGAGGTTTTCCCAGACTTTTGCAGACTTTTGCAGTCAGCATTGATAATTTGACTCCATCTACTGCGAACCTTACATGTGGAGTCCCACAGGCATCCGTTCTTGCCCCGATCTTCTTTTCTCTCTACATGCTTCCACTATGCAATATTTTTGACAAACACGGGATATCCTTTCATTGCATTGCCAACGACACTCAAATCTATATGCTGATCAAAAAAGGAAATACAGTGGCATTAGACACCTTGATAGCCTTTGACAAAGTGGATGTCTTTAAACTTTCTTTTATCTTAATGAATTGATGGAAATCATTCTATTTGGGCCTGCATCTGCTACAGCAATCTAAAAACTAAACTTAAGCAATTTGAACTAAATATGAGATTGTGCGTCTAAAACAACCTTAAAATGGATAACCAAATTAATGATGTTGTCTGGTTTTGCTCCTTTCATCTTTGTCAAATCTCAAAGGGTTAGCCGTTTTTAAACTTTACAGATGCTCAAAAAGTCATTAATGCTTTTATATCTTCCTGTTTAGACTACTGCATCTCACTTACTTGGGTATTAATCATTCAATTTTAGCTCCGTTGCAACTAGTGCAATAGATCTAAAAAAAAATATTATTTTATTGATTTGTTGAGGGGCCTTTTTTATATTTTGATTTGTACCTTTACTATTATATGAGAATTGTGAGCTGTATTACTACATTACTAACATAAACATTATCACCTGTTATATGTAATTGCCCTAGCCAATAATCTGTCTAGCTTTCAAATCAACTAACCTCATAATTCTGGGAACAGGATTGCAGGTTCACTATTTAAAATTCATGCCTTCCAGCTATATTGCACCCATTATCATTTGTTGCTCATATTCACAGGTCAGGACAGCAAACATGACATATTCAATTTCAGAGGTCTAGCACCGTGCAACCAAAGCAACTGATGATAGATCCGTGGTCCTCATCCCATATTCCAAGCCGCTTGCCTTGTCTTCCCGACCAGATAAATTCATTTATCAGACAGTGTTTTGCACATCCAATAGTCTCTTATGCACCAGCGCTGCAGACTCGCCTCCTCTCAGTCTAACCTCGAACTGTGATCCATGAACCTCATCGCTGGGAACAGCCAGTGAGTTCTGGGATTGCTTTGGCAAAATTTTACTGATTATAAGAGTCTTCACTCATTCATCTAAATACAATAATCCTATAAATTGAGTCTGCTAATAAACTCAAATTGTTAAGTTTGTGGATGACAGCAGTGATGGGATTCATTTCTCATAATGATGAGTTGACAGGTTAGATGAGTACAGGGTGGGGCAAACAGGAGGCTTGGTGCAAAGCTAACAACCTCTGCATCAAAGTGAAGAAGACAAAGGAAATGATCGTGGACTTCCGTGGGCTCCCGCCCTCCTTTACATGGGGGAAACAGCTGTGGAGGTTGTTCCCAGTTTTATATACTTGGGGATACACATCAACAACAACCTCACCTGGCATACCAACTCTGTCAGCTTAATAAAGAAGGCCCATCAACGGCTATACTTCTTGAGGAGGCTCAAGCAGGCTGGCCTGGGAACAAGCATCCTTACAACATGTATCACTGCAGACAGGACGGCTCTGCAGTGGGTAGTTACATCTGCACAGAGGATCACTGTTTTTTTTTTTTTTATTGATTTCTATGGCAATGACATTGCATTGGTAGATATATGCCTAAAAATTCAGTTTTTTTGTTTTTGTTTAAAACATTTTGGACTCCCATTTTAATTGTTAAATAAAATTTTAGTAATCAAAAAGCATGTGTAATTAATTGAAATCATGAAACGTATACAATTTAACAATAATTTATTAAAATTTTAAAATAAATTTAATTTTTAGGGCACTATGAAATGTTTTTTATTTATTTATTTATTTTTATTACTTTTTAATGGTTTAAATTGTAATTACCAATTATTTAAAATTTAGGCCTAATGATTTAACCAAAACTTTCTTCAAAGGTTAAACCAACCTTTTATTTTGACGGGTTGCCGTGTAGACCTTTGAGTCTCTCTGTGTTTTTTTGATATGACGATAGTTTTTCTCAAATCAAGCTAAAATGCTGCTAAAGTGACTCTCAGAGCGGCTGTGTAGATGAAGTTCATCCATTAATGTCCTCATATAGGTTGAAAACATTGCAAGCCTCATGCGTGCTTCAGTGTGTGGTAAATGAATCCGCGCGTCTGAGCCATTCATTCACAGAGACACGCAGAACATGCTAGCCTGACATTGTCATACTCAGATTCTAGTCAGAATATGAGTCTGATACTGCTCCATTTGGCGTGTTTCAATCGAACCAGGAAAGAAAATGCCTCTGCACTCAATTGGATAGACCTACAACCAATCAGAGCAACGGAGTAAGTGAGTGACGTATGTTGAGCGACGCATAGTTGTCAACAGAACTCAACTGCACACACGCTGGAAGAAGTAGAAGAAGAAGATGAGTGTAAACGATCTTTGCCGGTGTTGTAAAAATCATAATTTTTGAGAGAAATAGTAAAGGTGAATGCATATACAAACAAGTTCTCCGTTTAGAATTAGAACTCGACAATACAGCAAACAAATCTCATCGCAACCCAAGCGCTCTTTGGTGATGTGGATGATTACGTTACTGTTGATCATCTGTCCATCATCGTATAAAGCCCTCCCTGACGATTTGATGGGTCCAAACAGCTCTGGTTCGAGCATAGCTGCTCCACAACAGATCAAGTCCAGACCGAACTTCCCGACCTCAAATGTTGTGGGCGTGGCTAAGTTTGGCTGACATCCAGGCTAAGAACATGCATGATTCCTTTTTAAATAGTCTTTATGTGGTTTAATATTCATAGACACTAGTCTATCACAATTTTTATTTAAGTTTACTGACCTACTTTTCATCCAAGATCTGACAAATTACGTGAAATTACGTGTTTTACAGTAAATTACGTTTTTATGCATGGATTCCGCGATACCGCATTGTGGGAATTAAATCATGACCCTATGGTTGCCAACCACTGTAAAACACGAAAAAGAAGCAGTTAGAAGAAGTTAGCAGTTGTATTTCCGATTTGAGCTTGAACTTTAGAAATGCTTGGGAAAATGTAGCTTGTGTGGATGCTAACGCACTACTTGATCAAAAAAAGAGCTACGCTACTGAAAAGCTATTTGATTCAGAAAACAGTGGCGCTACCATCACGCTACTGAGAACTGTAGTTAAACTAGTAGTAGTGACGCTACTGCCCAACACTGCGACTCACCTATATTCCTCGACAGTTTTCAGCATCCCTCCACAACCCCGACTCCTAACTCTTGGCTTGTTCCTTCCACAGTCAGGAATACGGGGGCGTACTCTGGTATCATGGCCAAATAACGAACTCGAAGAGCTCTCATCGGACAACACGCCAAATATGCACACCATTTATTCTATCTGACTTATTTGTAAGTGTGAACTTGTGAAATATATATTAGTGCTGTAAATGTTAACGCGTTAACTCATGCAATTAATTTGTGCCCAGTTAAACGCATTAAAATATTTAACACAATAAACGCAGCATCCATTTTTTTCTGTCATTCTTTAGCTAGCATTACATTATATGATCACATTCTTATTTTTGCAAATGCTTTTAAACCATTCAAGCACAACAAGTGAAAAGAGAATGCTCTGTCTGTGAATGTCCTGTGTATGTGACATACACACAATGCACAGAAAGACGCGTGCCAGTATCGTGCGCACAGACAAGCGCGCCAGAAACAAGTTTTCTTTCACACTTGAAAGAATAATAACACTCACAATGCCAAAATGTCCGTTTTGTCGAGTATCCTTAAAAGAGCAGTCTTAAATGAGTTAAATAAAGTCTTAAAGGGGCTATATGTAGTTCTCTTACGAGAGGTCTCTCGTACTGCGTAATATCTTACGCTAGGGGAAAATCTATTTTTCCGCGAGATATTGAAGCCAAAAATTATCCTTAATTTTGTAATAATGCAAAACGCGTTGCAGCAGCATGCAGACATAGACGAGACAGCTCGCGCGCCCATTGGCTGCCCTGCGGCAACTGCAGCAGCCTATCGAGAGAGCCTGAAGCCGCTGGCCGACAACTCGCCGCCTTCAGTCGCCGTTCCTGCTACTCTATCCAGCGTGTATATCCTTTTTCTCTTCTAAGTGTGTGTTCGCCGCTGCGACTCACACTCATTGACCTAAAAGAGCCGAGCGTCTTTTTAAAGATGTCTCGCACCTTCTGTGGCTCGCGTCGAGCCCCACTCAGCAACGGGGACCGCCATGTCATCTGCGCTTCCTGCCTGGGAGAGGATCACGCAGCTCTCGCGCTCGCTGATGGCGGCTGCCCTCACTGCGAGCTGATGCCCATGGTGACTCTGAGGACTCGCCTGGCATCTTTTGCCGAGACTGCACCTTCCGCCCGCTGTGGTGCCGCGCCGTAAAGCGCCGTGCTCAGCAGGTCCCGGAACCTCCTCCAACCAGCAAAAGCTCGCCGGTTCGCCCGCCAGCTTCGCCTGCTTCGCCCGAGTCTCTCACTGTCGGACAGCGGCCGCAGTCTGCCGCTGCTTCCGTCATGGATGACGTTGAAGAAGCCGCGTCTATGTGGATGGATGTTTCCTGCTACAGGGCTAGCTTTCTTTACGTTACAAGAAAGCTACCCCGCCCCGTTCGCGTGCGTCATTCATCGGCGAAAGGAGGAAAGAGAGTGTTTAGTCCCGCCGAGGCCGGACCAACCTCCATTTCTCACACATTTCTCAGTCCCCTCCTAAGTTCAGGAGACTGGAAATATCAATATTGCAGTAAACGAGCCTGTTGTAATCAGGGTTATTATAGTTTTGCATTTTTCATTAGTTTTTATTTTTATTTCGTTTTGACTTTTTGTTTTCAAATTCAGTTTAGTTTTAATTAGTTTTTAAAGTGGGTTTGCTAGTTTAGTTTAGTTTTTATTTTTAGAAAATGCTTAGTTTCAGTTTAGTTTTTATTAGTTTTAGTGTTAGTTTTAGTCTTTTTTTGTAATTTGGGTTATTTGTCAGGGGCAAGATTCAAAAAAGTCAGAAAAAGTATTGTGTAATAATAAAAAAATACCATTATAGAAAAAAATTCACACCCCATTGAAATTCCTTTACCTCTTACAAAATCCACACGCTGTACCAAAAATCTACACATCTTCTATACAGAATTCACACCCTATACAAATACCACAGCTGTACAATTTTCACACCCTATACTAAATTTACCTATGGGGAGAGTGGGGTGATTTGTGCCAGGGGGGAAGTAGTTACACCCTTGTTTCTGGAAAACCATAGAAGAAATTGGTCATGTGACCACATCATTTTGAAAAGCAATCACTTTTACTCATCCTCCAAAGAAGAGAGACACATGGCATGAGAGTTAAGCACATTTTAGTGCAAAAAACTGTTTTTTCCCTTTCAAAGTAAAATTTCTATGATTAAGGTTTTTTGATTGTAGTGTCTGAACAATTATAGACAAGTTTGAAAACATTTCACACATGTTTTAGTGCTTTAGTAGGCTACACAATGAGTCTATACAGTTAGCATGATGTTAGCTCTTAACTGCTGAATCATGCTAGTTTTTCAAACTTGTGGGTCTGGGGTGATTTGTGCCAAAGGGCCTGGGTTAAGTTGTGCCAGATCCAGACCACCTAGACCTGCATACTCACAGGGGATAATCTTGAGAAGTGAGGAGATGGGCATGCCTCATCATTGTTTGACTTAGGCCTGCCTGCTATTTGTTTAATTTAGCTAACACTGATTTCAGTTTTGAGCTTGCACTATGTTATTAAAGAGAAGTTTTATTCAGTTTTTAAGTGGCCTATGTCACAATAGTATGTTTAGAAATTAGCCTAGTCACTTTATTCTTATATGTTACATAATTGACAGACAGCGCTATGTCAACAGGCATCTATTGCCAAAGCCTTTTTGCCTGAAATGATTCACAAATATCATATATTGTGTTGCTATGGTGCTCTAAATGGTTGCTAGGGCGTAGCTTGATAGCTTCACAATGATCCTGAGAGACTGATTGGTCGTCTGAGTAAAATGAGCCCGCCCCCTTGTCTCTATGACACTGTGATCCAGAGTTATGTTCAATACAAAATCCCTATGCAATTGACCATAGTAGGAAAAACGCATGCTATGGTATTCCAGGGTGACAATATCTAAATAAACCTTAAATGAGTAATTTTGTATTAAATTTGTCTTGCTTTCATATAGCATTGCAGTTCATAACATTAAAATGTTCTTTTACTTCAGAAATCACTGGCACAATTTACCCCAATGTATTCCCCTAAACTAAAGGCACAACTTCCCCTGCACCAGGGGCAAGTTGTGCCATGAGACCACTTTTTTCCCAAAAGCTATATTTCTGAAACAATTTATTTCAGATCCAAAGTTATTGTTCTCAGGGATGCACCACATCCTGAAATATATGTACATCGTTAAGTTGAAGGAATTACTGCCATGGCCTCACTTTAAAGTCACTTTGAGTAAAAACTGGCACAACTCACCCCACTTTCCCTACAGTCAATAGCCTACTCATCTGGATTGAAGCAGCAAACATTAAGTGAAAAGGAAAAAAATGACATAACATTATTTAGCTTATATAGTGTTTTGACATCGACAACCACAACCAAAAAGTGCATTGTACTAGTTAACTTTCTAAAAAAGGCGCAATCGCTTCTCGGGTCGACATTAACACACTGACACAATTATATTCAGAATTTAAAATATTTTGATACCACTTTTTAATGTGTGATTGTAAGGTGTTCACGAGATAGAGATACTAACCTTTAGCGAACTTGCTTTCAACGTCGAACGAACTCTCGTTCTCATGGAGACGCGGTGTGCACGGAGGGGAGGGGCTGTGTGTGTGTGTGTGTGTGTGTATGCGCGCGCGCATGTGAGAGACGCATGAGTGACAGAGACGGAGGGAGAGCAGGGAAAGGAAATGCAGCTGAACGAATACTCTGCGTGTTTTAAATAGCGTTAAAAAATGAAAGACCTTGACAAAGACGAAAACTAAGGACATTTACTCTATAATTTTATTTTATTTTAGTTAGTTTTGCCAAACACACATTACAGTTTTAGTTAGTTATCGTTCTTTTGTAATGCCTCGTTTTTATTTTTATTTCAGTTAACGACAATGTTTTTTCCCACCTAGTTTTCGTTTTTTCGTTAGTTTTCGTTAACGATTATAACCTTGGTTGTAATACATGCACGCCTGCAAACGAACGCCGTCATAAGACATGATGACGCTCTCTGGATGGATGTTTCCTTCAGGGGCTAGCTTTCTTTACGTTACAAGAAAGCTACCCCGCCCCTCGCGTGCGTCACTCACCGGCGGAAGGAGGAAAGAGAGTATTTTAGTCCCGCCGAGGCCGGACAAACCTCCATTTCTCACACATTTCTCAGTCCCCTCCTAAGTTCAGGCGACTGGAAATATCAATATTGCAGTAAACGAGCCTGTTATACATGCACACCTGCAAACGAACGCCGTCACAAGACAAGATGACGCTATCTGGCTATCCGCTACCATTCTCTATGGCGCTCTCGCTCTGCTGGCCGCCGCCCCCCTCTGCGTGAGCCCCGGCCTAAGATTGAGATAAAGCCCGAGGCCTCAAAGTCTTCCTAGCCTGCCTAGGAAAACGACGGTGTTCAAGTCCCGCTGCGGCCAGACTTTCACCAAAACTTCTCGCTCGTTCAGTTCCAGAAAATGCGACTGTTCCAGTGTATTTTGCAGAAAACAAGCCGGTACCAAAGCCTGTTTGCCTGCACACAAACGCCGTTTTTACGTCGGCCCAGATAAATCTCATAAAGAGTGTATTTTCTGGTATTCCGGCCACGGCCGATGGTGTTATGAGTGTAGTAAAATGCCCACGCCCAGTGCTCATTCCTACACACAAACACAGCCCGCCACATTCCAGGGCTCGCACACATGAAATCGACTCATGTCGATTGTGCATTAAATGTAGTGAATGTGCCCACGACCCAGTGCCCACAAACACTGCACACTGCATGTCTCACGTTTTCTGTAAAAATGAAACCAATGCACATACAGTCGGCTCAAGCCGACAGCGTTCTCATTGTAGTAAATGTGCCCGCTGTCCCGTGCCCACATTCACTCACAGACATGACAAGCCCCACGGGTTTCCCCCCCCCCGGCCATGGCCGATGGTGCTATGAGTGTAGTAAAAATGACCACAGTCCAGTGTTCATCCCTACACAAAAGCACAGCCCACACATACAGTCAGCTCATGCAGACGGTGTTTTCAGTGTAGTAAATGTGCCCGCTGTCCCGCGCCCACATTCACTCACAGACATGACAAGCCCCACGGGGTTCGCCCCGCTCGCTCTCCCTCAGCAAGCCGCCATAGGAGAGTCGAGCGGGGGCAGGCTGCCCGCTGTGATCAGCGCGCCCCCCGCCTCGAGCGCCGCAAGCACGGCATCTCTGTTACAGCATACCGAAGCTCTCCGGTCGCCACCATGTCGCGACCAGAGCCCAGATCTCATTCAACCCCTAGCTATTCATGCAAATGCGTGGGCAAAGCTCCCCGGGGTATCAGAATGGGTGCTGAACGTTATAAAAGAGGTTATTCGCTACAGTTCTCTCGACGTCCCCTCCTTTACGCAGCGCGAATCGAAACTACGGTGAAAATGGAAGTAGCACGTCTACTTCGAGCCGAAATAGCGAAACTGTTGAGCAAAGGGGCCATAGAGCCTTTATCTCAAGCTCAGAGCGAAGGGGGTCTGTACAGCAGATATTTTCTGGTACAGAAAAAGACGGGGGTCTCAGACCCATTCTAGATCTAAGACAGCTGAACAATGTGCTTTCGAAATGCTGGCTCAAAATGCTCACAACCAGGAAAATCCTCACTCAAATTCGCCAAGGGGACTGGTTTATGTCAATAGATCTGAAGGACCCGTATTTCCAAATACAAATAGCGTCACGTCACAGGCGGTTTTTGAGATTCGCCTTCGAGGGCCAGGCATATCAATACACAGTCCTGCCGTTTGGCCTGTCCCTAGCACCCCGTACATTCACGATGTGCATGGACGCGGCGCTTGCACCCCTGAAACTTCGGGGAATGCGAGTTTTGAATTACTTGGACGATTGGCTGATTCTAGCTCGATTTCACTCAGAGCTCATAGAACACAGGACCATATTACTAGAACATCTCGAAAATCTGGATCTCAAAGTCAATTGGACGAAGAGTTCACTGTCTCCCAGTCAGAGAATATTTTTTTCTGGGCACAGAACTGGACTCGCTGTCTATGACAACACAGCTATCGCGCAGCGCAGACTGGATATTCAGCGCATGACGAAAACCTTCCGCTGCGGCACTATAGTCCCGCTCAGAAAGTTTCAGAGGATGCTGGGTCTCATGGCCTCAGCATCATCAGTACTCCAGTTGGGTCTGCTTCGCATGCGCCCACTGCAGTTCTGGCTAAAAGCGTGAGTACCGCGTCGAGCGTGGACCTCCGGTCTTTTCCGCCTCAAGGTCGATCAGAAATGCGTCTCAGCTCTGAAACCTTGGAAAGCGACCGACTGGTACCGGTCAGGTGTAAACCTGGGGACTTCCTTGAGTGTGAAGGTGGTGTCTACGGACGCCTCCACCTCAGGATGGGGAGCACTGCTCGAGGGCAGACCGTTCTTCGGCCAGTGGTCAGAATGGGAAAGGCTCCTGCACATAAACTGCCTGGAAATGATGGCAGTCGACAACGGGCTGAGGCGCTTTTGTCCACAAACGAAAGGACACCATGTCTTGGTCCGTTCGGACAACATGTCGGTGGTGGCCTACATAAATCGCCAAGGAGGTATCAGGTCCCGAAACCTTTACAGGCTGACGGAGCGCCTCTTGGTCCGGGCTCAGCACAACCTGCGCTCGCTGAGAGCAGCGCATGTGCCAGGCCACCTGAATGTAGGACCAGACAGACTGTCCAGGAACAATGTTCCGGCAGGGGAATGGTCCCTACACCCGCAGACAGTCCAACTGCGGTGGAAGACATTCGGCAGATCGAAGGTAGACCTGTTTGCGTCTCAAGAAAACGCTCATTGTCCAGAGTTCTCTTCCAAGAGCAGGGGTGCGCTGGCCCACGTCTGGCCCCGCTGCCCGCTCTATGCCTTTCCCCCCGTCAAGCTCTTACCTCAGGTATTAGAGCGGATCAGGGAAAGCGGATGCTCAGTGCTACTGGTGGCTCCATTATGGAAGAGCCAGGCTTGGTTTCCAGCTCTGATGCAGCTGTCGAGCACTGCCCCATGGCCAATACCAGTGAGGAGGGACCTCCTCTCTCAAGCCAAGGGCTCGATCTGGCATCCTCGCCCAGAGCTATGGTCCCTACATGTGTGGGCCATCAACGGGTACCCGCTAACCTCCCGGTGGGAGTGCTAAACACGAACATACAGGCTAGGGCCCAGTCTACCAGACGGCTCTTTTCCTCGAAATGGTCTGTGTTCTCTAGCTGGTGCACAGCTTGTGGCATATCAACCCCAGGTTGTGGGGTGACGGAGGTTCTCTCTTTCCTGCAAGAGCTACTGGATAAGGGCAGAACCCCATCCACGCTCAAGGTCTATGTGGCGGCCATAGCAGCGTTTGCTAAACCGACACTTGGCCAGTCACTTGGAAGGAATGATCTGGTCATCCGCTTCCTTAGAGGAGCTAAGAGGTTAAATCCTCCCAGACCTCCCTCAGTCCCCATGTGGGACCTTTCTACGGTTCTGGAAGCCATGAAAGGTGCCCCATTCGAGCCAATCCAATCGATAGATATCAAACACCTGTCGCTCAAGACGGTGTTCCTTCTGGCTCTCGCTTCTGTAAAGCGTATAGGGGACCTGCAAGCGCTCTCAGTGAGCGTGACGTGTATGGAATTTGAGCCTAATGACTCGAAAGTCATACTCAAACCAAGGCACGGGTACGTTCCTAAATCCCTCAACACACCGTTTAGGGCACAGGTGATTTCCCTGTCGGCCCTGCCGGTCTCTAATGAGGAAAAGTATGCGAGCTTCCTTTGCCCGGTCAGGGCTTTAAGGGCTTATGTGTTTCGCTCGTCTGTTTTCAGACAGTTGGAGCAGCTCTTTGTCTCGTTCAGCGGACGTTCTAAGGGACTAGCCATGTCGAAACAGAGCCTATCCATGTCGAAACAGAGCCTATCCAGATGGATAGTTGATGCTATAGTGCTGGTTTACACTTCTAAGGGCCTACAGTGCCCATTAGGTGTCAGAGCGCACTCCACGAGAGGCATGGCCTCGTCGTGGGCTTGGTCTAGCGGGATTGCCTTGCAAGATATCTGTATGGCGGCGGGCTGGGCCTCCCCATCTACATTTATTAGGTTTTATAACCTAGAAGTTCCCGCCTTGCAGGCTAAGCTGTTTTCAGTCTAATATAAGACCCTTATTATTCATCAGTTCAGGCCGAGTTTTCGCCCTGACTGTGTGGAACACCTGATATAATTGGCTCCTAATAGGACGCTACTTATTATGGAAATGATGCTGTTCTAGCCCCTCTTTCCCAGACTCTCTGTGAGTCCCTGGTGATCATGCACTATATGAGCCCCGGGCACCTGCCCTTGGGACTTTGGTGTTGGATCTCAGCACGCACGGCGTTTTGCATTGTGTTCCCCTAGCGTAAGATATTACGCAGTACGAGAGACCTCTCGTGAGAGAACGTACTCGGTTACTAACGTAACCTCGGTTCTCTCTAGAAGAGGGAACGAGTACTGCATATCTTGCCTTGCATGCATCACGCTCTGGTTCGCTTCGGCGATGAAAAACCAGATTCGATCAGCCTATCGAGCTATATTTATAAGCCTAAGCCACACCTGTTTCGGCGGGACCTGACGTCATGAGGGGCCTCTCTCGATAGGCTGCTGCAGTTGCCGCAGGGCAGCCAATGGGTGCACGAGCTGTCTCGCCTATGTCTGCATGCTGCCACAACACGTTTTGCATTATTACAAAATTAAGGATAATTTTTGGCTTCAATATCTCGCGGAAAAGAGATTTTCCCCTAGCGTAAGATATTACACAGTACTCGTTCCCTCCTCTAGAAAGAACCGGGTTTACGTTAGTAACCGAATACGTTTTCAGCTTCCTCTAGCGGTGATGTTTCAGATTGCAACCAATAAGTTTACAAGCGAGTGCTCGTGCGTGTGCTCGAACTCATGAGCGAGCACTCTGGGTACCGGCCAGACTGAGACGCAACACACCGGAGGAAGCATCACACAACATGCTGGAAACTCAGGTAAACTCCCACTGCAACGTTACAATAATAGGCTACTTTTATCAGCTTGACGTTGAACTAATGCTCCATGCTCGTACCATGATAAGTATGGAACCCTAGCAACCGTGACAAATTTTGCCACTGCAAGCACCACTTCACATTTTCTTCAGGAAATGTACATTCTAGGTTTGTAGATAAGGTTTCTCCATGATTCAAATGCCCTGCCGATGTTGATCCATGTTTTCACCCGAAGTTCACCCGAAGTTCATCCGATTCACGTCTGGCCTTACGAGCTTCAGCAGAAAAAAAACTTTTTGTTTTTTATCAATATGTGGAGTTTGTGTTGGAGTCTGTGTTGTGCTGGGAGCAGGTCGTTTCTTAGTGTTATCAGACATATCATAAGTTGCATAAGTCATAAGTCCATGTCATAAGTTGCAGTGCCGTCGCTGTTGAGTGCAAAGTCAGTAGACGAGGCGAGAGGCTCGGGAGCGGCATGCAGGTCACGTCACTGGATTTCGCGGTAAATCCGACCCGACACCTTCACATAAAAATAAGAATACTTGCTTTCTGAGGTAATAGCAAAACCCGCAAAGTGGATCATTTTAATGTGAGATTACAACCCCTTCACACACAGGCAATACAAAAAGTATTCATTTTAGTAGAAAAAATACATATAGCACCTTTAAGTGAACGTTAAAGAGATGTGAGAAAGTGATACGTGATTGAGATCCATGTCATGTGCAGCAGGGCTGGTCTTAAAGTGACAGCAGCCAACAATGCTGTCTGTCATTGAAGTTAATCAAAGAACAAAGGGAACAGAGAAATTACTCACTTCTCTAGACTAAAGAACTTTTGTAGCTTTAACCCTTTATTTAATTTATAATTTATGCAGTGCAGACTGTTTAATAACTTTATTCAGTTTCTGTATATTTCCTACCTGTTAGACAGGAAGGGCACAGTTATTACTTTTATTATGGGTTTATGTGAGGATGTTAAGTTCACTTTAATGAAATTTTATATTTTTTGAAGCCTAATAAATGTTTTTATCGAGACATCAGTAGCTGTATTAGTATCAGTGATACTGGCCTTAATTCATAAAAAGATGCCATTATTAATCAAGTATTTAAAATGTACTGTCTTTATGTTGTTTCCACATTAATCTGGAGATTACCTGTGAAATTGTAAAATATAATAAAAACTTAAGTGTTTTTAATTGAGATTAATCACGATTAATCACAGAAAAAATGTGATTAATCTAGTTATTAGATTACATATATATATATATATATATATTAGTGCTTTCAAACAATAAAAAAAATAACTAGATTAATTATATTGATATTTTATATATATATATATATATATATATATATATATATATATATATATATATATATATATATATATATATATATATATATATATATATATATATATAATTCCAACACACCAAAGAGAAAAATGTGAAAAAAAAAACAGTTTAGAACGAATACTCACAAATTAAGGATTCGTATTCATCTAAAGCATTTAAAGGTTAATGAGATTTTTGACTCTGTCTGTCTGACTTAGCCCTAAGAGACTCTCCACTGCCTTAAGGAGGGAGAGAGGAAAGTGACTCTGTCATGAATGTCAAAACAGCCCTCTAAGATACTGAAAAAGATGTGTAGTCCAGACAGTTATCACCTTGCTTTTAGGTGAGGTGACTTAACCTAAAGGAGGGGACCTGACGCAGAACGCGGCCCCTGGTGTGGTCCCCGTGACCAGTGACAGCTCAAGTTCGGCTTCTTATCAGCAGTAAGGCACATGGCAGATGAGACGGCAAACCTCTCCTCTGTGCCTCCTCACTCCCCCAACTACTTCAATGGGATATATTGGATCTCTCACATGGGCAGCAAACCGGCATGCTGTACAATAGAAAAGTCACAAGATTAGTAGACCATGTGTGTGCATCTCTCTAGCAGGTAGAACATTCTTTCATGATATGAAGCTGTAAATATTTATAGTGATTTGAAATGTTTTGGCTATGCAAACATTTTGGTCATCATTATTCACCCTTCATGTCTTTCCAAACCTGTATTACTTTATTCATTCTGTGGAACACAGACAACATGTTTTGTTGCAGTGTTTTGTCAGTACAGTGACTACCAATGGGATCCAGTGTTGTTTTGGACTGCAATGATTTTTTTTATTTTTTTTTTATTTTTTATTGTCTGTAGTAATTCAACATACTGTAAAAATGTTTTGGGTAACCTAAACATTTTATGTTATCACTTTCTACAGTGCAGCCATTGCAAGCAAACATTTGGACCTTTCTGTCACTCTGCTTACCTACTTTAGCAATAAAGATGTCATTCTGTGACACTGGCATTTGTAAAACTTTAACTTAGCTTTTGAAATAGTCAAACATGAATTTTTGCTCAAGGCACAGGTGACATTTTTTTCTTCTTGTTGCCTACCTGCAGTTAAGTCGAAAATGTCTCATGCTTTTTATTCATCTGTCATTTCAAAAGGGTGACATACTGTTTCCTTTTTTCAAACCATCAAATTCCCAGTTGTTTAATATGCAGTCAACTCTAAATTAAGCCATTTGTAGGTTGTTTTCCACAAATAGCGTAACTGTGTCCGTGCTTTAATCAAAACATTGCTCTGTTTTTGTACACCTCACCAGCCTGACACAGCAACAGCTCGACCAATGGCGTGAGTTTAAGGGTGTGGCTCCCTGTTTGACTGACCAATGCAGACGGAGGGAGTGTTCAGGAAATCTGTTTAAAAACGTTGAGTTATGCATTTAACTGCTGTTACCAGAAGGAGGGAAACGAGGTACAACACATGGGATATCGCGCTCTAGCACCATCTGCTGAAGACACCTTTACTCACGCCTGAAAGGCAAATGACGCATGACGACTTGGGTGGGGCCACCTGCCCACAGCATAAAATGCAGTCTTATGCGTCATTCCCTTTGTTCAGTCCAGCTCTTCACCGAGCCTCTGACTGCGCGGGGCTCAGAGGTGTTGTACCTCGTTGCCCTCCTTCTGGGAACAGCAGTAATATGCATAACTCAATGTTCCCATTCAGTCGCTCAAATCGGTACAACACATGACTATGGGACATATATTCATGCCCTGCCAAGTCGCTAAACTAAACGTAAGGGACCAGCACTGCCACATGGCCCTTTTTCAAGAGAGTGACGGTCCTTGGTCTAAAGCCCCTGCAGTAAGGACGGACAGAGTCACTGTCAAAGCAGTGACATCTAGTTGGTAAAACCGAACAAATGTGTGTGGTGATGCCCAACTGGCTGCCGCACAAATGTCGTCTACTGACACCCCTCTAAACTGTTCAAATATGCGCCATTTCAACGCATAAAGCCCCCTTGTTGATGGTGCCCTAGCACTCTGTATTGTGGCCTCGACATTAATTGGGAGCCCTGCTGCCACTAGATTCCCTCTCTCAGCGGGTAGGCCCATAGATGCCACAGATACCCCATAGATGCCGGGGGTGTAGAATCTGTCCTCCTGCCTGGGACAGCAGGTCCCTGCATTGGGGAAGACACCACGATGTCCCTGACAGCAACGTCATGATACATGCGTACCATGTTTTTGTTGGCCAGCACGGGGCCACTAAAATTAGTGACAGCCCCTCCTGACGCACTCTGTCCAGAGTGGGCTGTATCAGGTCTACTGGCGGAAACGCATACAGTAGAGTTTTGGGCCATACATGAGACAGCACATCTACCCCCAGCGGGGCGCTGCTGTTTGTTGTCAAGAACAACAGCGGGCAGTGCGTGTTTTCCTTGGACGCAAAAAGATCGACCTCAGCCCTGCCGAACCGATCCCAAATCTGCGCCACTATTCTCGGGTGCAAACGCCATTCCCTGACCTGTGGTCCTCCCCGGGATAGCAGGTCTGCTCCGCCATTCAGGCGGCCCGGGACATGCACTGCCCTGAACGACGCTAAGTGTTCACTGGCCCATATTAGGAGTGTCTGTGTTATTTGTAGCAGTGGAAGACAGCGGGTTCCCCTTTGTCTGTTTATGTACGACATTACGTGTTGTCCATTCTGACGAACACATGTTCGTCATGCAGACGCTGCACAAAGTGTTTCAGTGCCAAAAGAACTGCCTGCAACTCCAAGTAATTTATATGACACTCCTTCAGTGTTGATGACCATTCTCCTCTTACAGAACTCCCCCGGCATAGAGCACCCCATCCATCTAGGGACGCATCTGTTGTCACTACTATACGTGACATAACTCTGCCTAGAGGGATTCCTTCTGTCAACAGACCCGGGGATCCCCAGGGAACCAGAGCCCGAACGCATGCTGGCGTTATCGTCACTTTTCTGTTTAAATGCCGTGTGACATTCAGACCAGTGCTCTGCGGCCATCTCTGGAACGCACGCATAAAGAGGAGACAGAGCTGAACGACTGCCATTATTGAGGCAATCAACCCCAGCAGCCTCAACACTGTCTGAAAACGCACTCGCCTTCCCAGTCGAAAAAGACTCAGGCAGCTGCGAAAATTCTCGGCACTTTGAAGTGACAGCATAGCTGTGTTCTTTACCGAATCTATCTCTAAACCGAGATATGAAATCTGCTGACATGGAACCAGGGAGCTCTTCTTGAGATTTATTAAAAATCCCAGAGCTCGTAGGTGGGAGACAAGGGTTTGTGTTTGCAATACTGCTTGTTCCCTGGTATCTGCGGCCAGGAGTATACATGAGATACTCTCATGCCTTGATGCCATAGCAGAGTCAGTGCCGCTTCTGCACACTTTGTGCATGTGCGCGGCGCTAGGGACAACCCAAACGGCAGGACTTGAAATTCGTATACAGTCCCCTCGAAGGAGAACCTCAGAAATTTTCTGTGATCCGGGTGAATTGTGACATGAAGCTGCAGGAACTGCAGCCGATAGCTGCACTGAATCACGCGAAGAACCCATGGTGTTGGTGCGCATGCGTGCCACCGTTTCAGGTATTCCTGGCATCACCGGGGAATACCCCACCTCTCTTATTGAGCATTGCTGGATACTGGATACCCCTGCCTTTACCCCCTTACCTGCCTAAATTCCCTTTCGCTGGGGGCGGGCCTTTTTTTACCGACCCCGCCTGCTGTTTAGGTTGTGCATGCGCTCGCCTAGGCCTAACCTCCCAAGCGTTGGGTCTCGGCGCTGCTGCTGCAGCCGGCCTCTTAGCTGGTAGCAGTCGAGAAGACACCCCAAACCCTGGCTGAGCAGCCGACTGTGTTGGTCTGCTAAACCTTCTAGCCACTGAACCCCTGATAGATTCTGCCTGTTTCTTTGAATTCTCAAATCGCGCTTGAAATGCGTCAAGACCCTCTCCAATCAGACCCATCGTGCAGATTGGTGCGCCGAGGAACGCATTCCGATCTTGTTCCAGCAAGTTCGCCAGAGTCAACCATAGATGGCCCTAAGCCACCACTGTACTGGCCATCGCATGACCTAATGATACCAACGCGCAACGTGTTGTACGCAGTAAATAATCAGCTGTGGATCTTACCTCCCCCATGAGTTTGTCACACGGTCTTCCCTCTGACACGGCCTCGCTTAGTTCACCCAAGCAAATAGCCTGATTTGTTTGTAGCAAGGACATTGTGCTCAAGGCTCTAGCTGGCAGGCCTGATCACCATAAATCCTGCCAAGTTGTCTGTACGAGAACCTCCACGGTCCCGATGGGAGAGTGGGGATGCCCGCGAAACCGCTATTTTGCATTGGAGCCAAGTAAGTCGCAAGCAAATGCTCCATTGGAGGAGCTGATATTAACCCTGCTTCTTGTGCTCATTCGAGGTCGGTGAACTTACTCATTCCAGGCACCGGGGAAAGAGAAGACATGGGTTTCGACCATGGAGTTGTACTGCTATACAGTCTGGGTAAAGCGGCTGATGCATCCTTTTTTTTTTTTTTACTTGTCTTTTTATTTCATTTTATCAAGTGCAGTCATACAGTATTTCACAAATTCACTTTTTGATGGTACAATAAGGTGTCTCAGGTAAGTCTTCAAACAGAATAGCAGTCCATAGATATCTTTCATCCTAACCATAATACATGTGAGGTAAGATCCTTATCTCCGCAATACCACATACCTACTACATTTGGTAGGTAATACAGTAATTTTCACATTGCAAATGACCTGGCTGATGCGTCCTTACCACAGTTTGAACCTGAGATAAATAGAACCCGCTGAAGTGCGAGCTTTTTTGAACCGGGGGAGGGGCTGGCCACTCCACCGACAGCTTTGATGCCGCCCTTCGATATAGTTCAATGAAGGGCTCCTCCATAAACTCACTTCCACCCATCACCTCGGAGAGTGAGGGGGAAGCCGTGACCTGCTCCGGCTGAAAATTATCGTTGAAGAATTCCTCGCCCGCTTCCAGTGAGACAGAGTCCTCCTCCCGACACTCCAACGAGGGGGAACATTGTTAAAATCATCCATAACCTCCCCGGCTTCCATACGGTAAAAAATACGGTCCATCTGGTCGGCTAGTGCCGTATCTGGAACAGCACCTGAGGACAGAAGAGGACCGTGTCTGTCCACTGTACCATCGAGCACCCGCTCAACAAACGCTACACGCCGCTCGAGTGTCGAACGACGAAGATGTCGGCAGTGTATACATGCTCCGGGGTTGGCGAGAGCCAGGATGGCATGGACAATCCCCAAACACACCGGGCAGTGCTCGTGTGTATCTTTTTCAGACAACAAGTACCCACATGTCATTGGGCATGGGCAAGAATTCTTGGTTTTAGCCATTTTTCCACGAGAAAAAGACTTATTAGCTTTCGTTAGCAATGCTAAACTTTATGTTTTTAACACTTTTCTCTGTTTGTGCCTTTCGACAGGAATCACCACCGTGGGCTTTTCCTACGAAAACTGTGCTGTTCTAGCAGCATGGTGAAGAGCTGAAGAACAAAGGGAATGACGCATACGACTGCATTTATATGCTGTGGGCAGGTGGCCCCGTCCACGTCGTCATGCGTCATTTGACTTTCAGGCGTGAATAAAGGTGTCTTCAGCAGATGGCGCTAGAGCGCGATATCCCATAGTCATGTGTTGTACCGAGTTGACTGACTGAATGGGAACTGTTTTTTTTTTTTTTTTAATTCTGCTTGATGATAGCAGCAGATTTTTTTTTTTTCGTAGCCTAGTTAAACAATTGTGATCATTGGGAATGCATTCAGTTTCATTTTCAAATAAGTAATTGAAATTATAGATGTCAAAGTATCACATTATTGTAATCAGTCAAAAGCCCTATTCGGACGGGATTAACTTATACAAGGCATTTACAACACTTTCTGCACCCTTTAATTGCTTCATACATAGAAAAAAAAAACATAATTTATTAAACATTTATGAAACGCATATTCATGTTTTGTAAATGATTAGTTTATCATTTACTAATCAGTTGTATATGACTTATTACGGTGGTGTGGTTGTCAAGTTTACTGGCAGAGCCCTACGATGCACTCGGGTTCAAACTGAAAAGGCAGAACGGCAGACGTGTTCATCTCGCTACTGTCAAAACTTAGCTAGCTAGCCGGTACGTTGGAAAAACAATAAACGAAGCTGCTACAATGGCTAGGCTACAACAGCTCTAAATTCTCTTTTGAAGAGGAAACGTTACCATAAGATTTATATTAAGATATGAGAACGAGCATCTTGATAGTGTAGGTACTTAAAATGACATAAAATAACTGTGTAGACCTCAGCTATCAGATTAATGAGGCAGATGTACTTCAGCTTCATCTTATTCGAGGCAAAACCATTGAATATCTATGATTGCTGTTTTGAATCGTTAACACTGTTCACCATCAGTGTTCACAGACAGCATTTTGCATTTGTGAAAACAGAATATCAAGACGATAATATCACATCAAGCTTATCTCAAAGGTATGTGAGCTGCAAATTCATGGCAAGCTTAGCTGAGTTCCTGCCGCATACAGCCAGTACAGATATTTGGACATGGACCAGAGACCTCTTATAGGGAGACATCATACTTCTTCAGTGATTAGCCATTGTCTGCTCTCTCTACGCCCAAGCAATGAGATATTCCTCCCCACTACAATTTTATTCACACATTTGAACGGAATTGAAAAAACAGCTCTCAAGGAAACAATAGCAGAGGGCTGATTTACCGTAATGGATTGAGGCAACTCAATCAAATCATGCACATTTGTCCTGTTGGGCATGTTTATCCATTCTCATTCCAGAAGCATTTGTTTCTGGGCTCCTGTGCGCTCTGTGTGGGTGCCAGTTAAACATTTGTATGCTTATTACGGTGTCAACATAGCAAAGAACGCTATGGTATATTTAGAGATAGGCCCATTCAATCTGAACCAGAAAATGAGTGTAGGAGACGGCACTTAGGTTTGTGAAAAGATTCTCTGTCTCACCTATTATGTCACTGATTGTGATGGCTGAAAAGTTAGAATTAAAATCCACTTAGAGTCGGCAAGTAAATTGTAATTTGCCCTTCTCTTCCTGAAAATTTTATTCAGAACTTTGCTTTGTCTGTCAGGTAAAAGTATCTTTTCACTGGTGCTCTTTGCAGCTTCTTTGTATATCCTCAATAGCACTACACTTTTGAGCATTTTTTTTTTTTTTTATGTCAATTGACATTTTCACTAAATAACTCACTTTTAATCACTAATTTAATGAATATTTAATTTGAACTTTTAAATAACATGTAGTTATTACCTTTTAGAACCACTGTTACCAGAGCAGTTATTATGTGTGCATTTGTTTGTTAACCTGAATAGAATTACAGCATCCTTCTGCTTTTGGCATATTGGTAAAATGGTACATTATAAAGGACACTTTGTCAATATTTTGTTTAAAATCAAGCAAAGTCTGAAGCTGTCACAGTTCTACCTAGTCACCATCCTCTTCACAACTCTAAGATGCATTGCTAAGTTATCTCTCATAGAATTTTTTGATTAGATGCAATACGTAATTCTCTATAACACTGTTTTGTTTAAAAATACATTTTGAATGATAATTTAGTTTGTGTGTTTTAATGTGAGTGAATGTGTCAAGTCAAGTGAAGTCAAGTATATTTGTATAGCGCTTTTCACAATACAGATTGTATCAAAGCAGCTTCAGAGTATTCAATTAAAATAATACAACAAGGTTTGTTTCTAGTGGAATTTATTGATTGATAAAATTAAATTAAATATCCCCAACATATCCCCAACTGAGCAAGCCAAAGGCAACAGTGGCAAGGAACCGAAAAACTCCATCAAGTGACCTAATGGTGACCTAAAACTCCATCAGGTGACCAAATGGAGAAAAAAAAACCTTGGGAGAACCCAGGCTCAGTCGGGGGCCAGTTCTCCTCTGGCGTTTATGAACTAGAGACCGGATTTAACTGTAAGATTAAAATTTTAGATGAATGCCTGGCTGAAGAGATGCGTCTTTAATCTAGTTTTAAACTGGGAGAGCGAGTCTGAGCAACGAACAGTATCAGGAAGGCTATTCCAGAGTTTTGGAGCTAAATGTGAAAATGCTCTCCCTCCTTTGGTGGATCTGGATATCCTAGGTATGACCAAAAGCCTAAATTTAGTGATCTTAAAGAGCGCGATGGATTATAGGGCGATAGAAGATCGGTTAAATAGACTGGAACTAAGCCGTTTAGGGCTTTATAAGTCAGTAGCAATACCTTGTAATTAATACGGGACTTTATAGGTAACCAATGTAGTCATGTTAAAATCGGTGTTATATGATCATATTTTCTTGATCTAGTAAGAACTCTAGCGGCTGCATTTTGGACTAACTGTAGCTTGTTTATTGAGGATGCAGGACAACCAGCTAATAAAGCATTACAGTAATCTAGTCTCGAGGTCATGAATGCATGAACTAACTTTTCTGCATCAGAAACTGATAGCATATTACGTACTGTAGCTTAGCAATGTTTCTAAGGTGGAAAAAGGCTGTTTTTGTAACATATGAAATATGATTTTCAAAAGACAGGTTGCAATCTAGTATAACACCCAGGTCTTTTACTGTAGAGGATAAAGTAACAGGACATCCTACTATGTTAAAGTTGTATTGTGAGAGGTTTTGTGGGCGTTTTTTTGAACCGATAAGTAGTACCTCTGTCTTGTCTGGATTTAATAAAAGAAAATTATGCGTCATCCAATCTTTTATATCTTTAACACACTCTGTCAATTTGGATAATTTAGCGTTTTCATCCGGCCGTGATGAAATATATATTTGAGTGTCATCAGCATAACAATGGAAACTAATTCCATGTTTCCTTATAATATTTCCAAGTGCACCACATTGCACCAGGTGTATAATATGGTCAGTTCTATGGGTCATTGCTTGGAAATGACTGAGTTGTGCTTAATTATAGTATTCAGTAAATTCTGGATAATATTATGGATAATATTATGGATAAAAGCTTCTGCAAAATATATATATATATATAATTTTTTTTGTGCTATTTTTTTCTCTTTCTAAATATTAATGTGAACATTTATTTTATAATGTTCCTCATGTGACCATTTGACTACAAAACACTGCAACTTAAGTGACATTTCACATTAAAGGTGTAAGGTCAAAACACTAGCATACAACTTTTCCTCTTCAATGCAGTTAAGCTGGGTAAAAATATCTGTCTTGGTTATAGTTACATCTCAGTGTTTGGCAGAAAATGTCTTCTACCCCCTCTAGCTACATTTTAATTATTTACTCCTAGCACACTTCACTCCCAAGACAGTGTGAATCTTGTGAGCCACACTCAATAATTAACAAAGTTCCACATTTCAAGTGCAAACACTCCAACATTTTCTTTCCTTTTTTTCCTCCAAGTTGCCATGTTAGCATGCTAACGGATATGCTGCTTTAATGCGTTGATGGAACTTTAGGCACACTGTACTTTAAACGTGGATAGGAAGTAGAAGACTCTAAAAGCTCAAAGGTTTATGCTGTGAGAACAATACGTTTTCTATATGGGCATATACAGTATATGTAACCAGTTCTCATTCAAACAGTGTATATTTGAGAAAGCAGAAGAAAAGTAATACACTGAACTTTCCCAGAGCTGCTGTCATTTTAGCTATAATACTGTATGTAGGTGTTCTGGCATCAAAGCATATTTGTTCAGATGGTTCTTGTGCACCATGGGTTGTCAGACCCAGAATAGTTTGTACGTATCTGTGAGGCCTGTTGTAGAACAATGGCGTAGGGTTTAAAAATAAGCAGAAGCATCCAGTCAAGATAAGAGTTCAGTTATGGATCAAAATCATTGGTTTTCACATTTGATTTGATTCATCCCTCTGCCCCCACAGGTCTCTTTTCATATTTTTTACTTTTTGGGGGCACTTTATTTCACATAGTTGTCATTGCACTTAGTTTTCAACAACATCAGATTGATGCAATTGTTTCATTCCACATTTGATGATTCCACTCTTTTCTGCTCAATATGCCAGACTGAAAGTACTGCTAGATCATATAGCTCAACCTGAGAAGACTTGTCGCCAACTTAAGTCTGAGTTGAGACACAAAGTAATTGCAAAAGTAGTCAAAGTAAAACTTTTTTTTTTTTACCTGTAAAGTCTACTTCATGCAAAACATTTTGATTCTTCTGCATCTATAGATTATATTGCATGAAAACTATGGGTGAATCTCTTTTAGCAATGACCTTTTTGCCACTTTTTGTTGGTATAATTTTGGAGAGGGGATGAGAAAAAAGTTTGGGAAATGTTGCAGCTGTCACAGTTAGTTTTAGTTTCATGGTTATGGACCCTTAGTTTGTATTTCCTTGTGTTTCATTCCTGTTATTTCCCACTAGTTTGTTTCCATAGTTACTGCTTATGTTGTGCACCTGTTTCTTGTTGAGCTCCTTGTTGTCCTGTGTATTTGGTGCTCTTGGTTTGTTCAGTTCTTTGTCTGGTGTAATTTATGTTGAAGGTTGGTTTTTATTACACTTATGTAGTTCATCTGTGCCAGAGTGTTTTGTTTTATTTAGTTTAAAAAAGTAATGCTTCTGCTAACAGATCCTTTACTTGCCTCATTGTGGAACCAACCCGTGACAGCAAGTTGTTTCAAACTTTTCACTCACATGTGCACCACAGCTTAGTGTTAGAGCAAACTCAGTTAGGCTGCTTTCACACTGGGCTGCGGTCTGAGCCCGAGAGCGTTTTTTGGTCTGGTTTCACACTTAACTTGTTTCTATCGAACCCTGTTGCGTTTGCGTGCATCTTACGTCATCGCAAACGTGCAAGGCGCATGATAGAAAACAGAACGCGAGTCAATATATTGTGTTTTTTTATTAGTTTGGTGCTATTATGCACAGCTGTATGAACAACACATGTTTACTGTGTGTGTGTGTGTGTGACGCATAAGGTGGTTTTCTGCTGCTTGCAAACAAACTCTTTTGAGGAGACAGTGGATTTGCGGCACGGTTCGAGTGCAACCGAACTCAGACCACCTCCTCCAGGTAGGGTCGGGTTCGGTACTCCAGTGCGCACCCGGGTCCACATGACAGTGTTCACATTAGCGTTTTGTCATGCGAACCGTGCCCCGTTCCGAACTAAACTGCCAGTGTGAAAGCACCCTTAGTAATGTTTTGGTGTACTGATTTAGGTGATAAATAGCTGCCTTGCCATCAATGCCGTCTCTGAGAAATCAGAGCTTTATCAACTAAAATACTGAGTATTTATACACATTTTTCTGTCTATTTAAACACAATAGCCTCTTTTCCACAGGTTGGGACAAACGATTCTAAAAACAACAAGGAACGGTTCCAGTTATATTTCCACTTGAGCTTGGTTCGGCATGACACGATTGCAAACTGTTCTTGGGCCGTAATTGTCTTTGCTGGTAGAATGTGTGTAGTGATGTCAGATTGCAGATTGCAGTGTGTAAAAGGAAAAGAGAAGGGAATATGATGAGCAAACAGTTTAAACACTGTGTCCCTCCATGCCCACGTTTCATAATGCCTGGCAATGGTCACGATATGTGTGTTATCTGTTTAGGAGTGGAGCATGTTTAGGAGTTCAGCCCTCTAGGGGGCTAAATGCATTCATTGTGATGATTTCTCCGTTCTCGCTTCTCTTTCTCAGCTCCGCTCTTGGCTGGAGCTCTTCATGAATGAAGAAAATCAAGCTACTGACTGAGCCTCGCGGCTTGTGCTCCGCGCTTGCAGCACGCAGCTTAAATCCGTGGGGATCTCAGACGGAGCTGCTTAAGGGGCGTGATGCAAGTTCCCCTCACTTCTCCCCGTAGCTCTGCTGTCCCCCTGGCTTCTATCGTGGAACATGAGGATTCTGACGATATAGAAGGCGTGGAGTCAGTAGAGACAGATATTTGTAAAAGATCTGTTTCCTGCTCCATGCTTCAAAATGCAGAAAACGATGAGCCAGTGGAGCTTATGACTCGTGCTACAGTCAGACTGAGCTTGAAGCACGAGATCACAAGCAGCCACTTACAGTAGATGAGCGATATCTCTGAAGTCATGAGTGCACTGCTCCGGTGAGCCTTCCATTTCTTCCGAACTTGCACACTGAGGTGTCAGGCTAATGGGAACATCCATACTCTGCTCGCTTGGCCCATTCTGCTTCAAATTATTCTCCCATTTTCCCCTTTAAGGCATGTCAAATGGCATTGAGGTTGGTGGGCAAAGCGTATGCGGAAGCTGGTCAGACTGGCAGAGTTTTGCTTACTATGTCAGTATTGCAAGCTTACCAGGCAGATCTGCTTTAGCTCTCCGTGCTACCAGGCAGTCGGCCCATTCCCTTGGATGATCTATGGACGCTCTGGAGACAACGGAGAGGCATCTGTGGCTTAATTTGCCGGGCATCAAGGAGTATTACAAAGCGATCCTCCTGGATGCCCCTGTCTCACCCTCTGGACTGTTCGGCGCTGCTGTTGAGACGGTAGTGAACCGGTTTAGAGAGGCGTGGGCCACCTTTAGGAAATTCAATCCTCACCTGGTGCAGGCTCCTAGAACCGTCTGAGCCCTTGCCAGGAACGAGTTCCTAGAGAGAAGAGCGAAAGGCGAGTGTGGCTGTCCTTGCTGTCCGAGGAGGGGTGAGCAGAGGCGCCGTAATAGGAGTAAGCCGCACTCAGATCAAAAGGCTTTAAATACATCAGGAAAAGAGGATAGCGTAAGTGGGGCTGCTATTTAAGCTTTGCCCTGTTCTCGTTCCTTTCTAACATATTTCCTTCTTCCCCCTCTGAAGAGGGTGCTGGGGTATAATAATTCTGCTTTTAGAGGAGAATAAAGTTTTCCTCCCTCCCCCTTTGAGGAGGGTTCAGAGGTGCACCATACTGCTTTCTGATTAACGACAGACGATATTTCTGTTAATGAGGACCTTTGAGGGGTGCAGAGAATTGTTATTAGAGGAGAATAATAATGATAAAAAAGAGAGGATGGCTGGCATCAGGTCGAGCTGGCACTGGGTGTTTGGCTCCCTTATAATATGTTGGGAAGTAGAGCTGACAAATGCTTGATGATCATCTATGATAATTACCTGGGTATTAAGTGAGGTTACGCTCCTTCCCATTGCAACGTTGTTCAGGGAGTTTCCACTCGCTGACTGACTTTTTAAGTTTCAATGCCTAAGGTTCTAGATTATTTTTAGTCTCCAACCAGGCACTGGTCAGCATGGCAAAGTTGATACTGACGTCCACATTGCGTCAGCTGACGCCGTTGAGTTCCTTTGAAAGGGAACGTCTCAGGTTACGCATGTAACCAGGTTCCCTGAGAAGGGACTGAGATGCCACGTCACGTGACCATGTTTCAGACGTGCCAGTACGTCTTCCTTCAGACATTTGAAGTCATCACTGTATCGGCCCTGATTGGCTAGTTGGTACACGTGCCTCAGACACCGGCTCATGCGGGACGTCTCATTCCCTTCTCAGGGAACTATACGTTCTGGCTCTTTTTTTAATTTCTCTACCAATAAAGCGATTCTAAATTAAGTGAGTGGTGTTTGAAGTCATAATGTAAATATTATAAGCATTATAACAAAAGACAGCTATTTTCCATAACTTTAATGCAGCAGGACAATTTACATCCCTAAATTATTTATTAAAGATAAACAAGCATGTTTTAGTAATCCCTTTACAGTTATTGTTCTTATTAAAATACAATTACTTGCATTACATGCAAAACTTTAATTAAACTGTAACAGTTATGTATTCATTTAGTTTGTCTTGTCTTGTTCAGTTCATTTGCCCTCATTGTGTATCTTGACTAGTTAACCATTCACACCTGTTTCTGTTCTCCCTGATTACGATCTCCCTCATTAGTTCCCTTATAAAGTGTCCCTGGTCTGTTCAGTCTACTGTCGGTGATTGTATGTGTTACCCTGTGAGTACTCTTCTTCTTCCTGGAATAAAGATCACTTATTTGGATTATCTTCGTCTTTGTGTGCTCTTGTTAGCAGCATGACATAAACAAAATACAATTACATTTAAATTTGACATTCACCACTAATATTTTACCAAAATAAATATTTTACTTATGTATGTTGACATACATGCACACACTTGCTTTATGAGGTGTTTAGATTAATGGCAACTTACTTGCAGATAAGACAAGGCATTTTGTGAAACTGAATTTGAATGTATAATATTTAAAGATAAGAATATATCAGTACAATGTAAGTTATGCACTAGGGATAAGCATCTTAACCACATTAAACAACACAAGCAATCTGTCAAAGTTCCTGACGCGTCACCCTGCATAAAAATCTATGCTTACAAGCTTTTGATCTTCTTTGAAGCAATAAAATGCATATAAATGTATTTTCTTCTGCTATTAAATGTCACTTAAAGGGTTAGTTCACCCAAAAATGAAAATTCTGTCAGTAATTACTCACCCTCATGTTGTTCCAACCCCGTAAGACTCTCGTTCATCTTCGGAACACAAATTAAGATATTTTTGATTAAATCCTCCTCCATAGACTTAAAGGGACTGAAACTTGCCGGCCCAGAAAAGTTATTAAAGAGATCGTTAATATAGTCCAAGTGACTACAGTGGCTTAATCTTAAGTTTATCAAGCGACGAGAATAATTTTTGTGCGCTAAAACAAAGAAAAATAACGACTTTATTCCACTTTTCATTTCCCTCTCTCTGGGCGTTGAGTCTTTTCGCGTATTGTTTAAGCGTAGCGCGTCTGTGTTGCACGTAACCACGTAGGCTCACTATTGGCCGACGCTGGTCATGTGTGATACGTGGTGACGTGCAACACAGACGTGCTACGCTTAAACACTACGCGAAAAGACTCGACGCCCAGAGAGAAGGAAATGAAAAGTGGAATAAAGTCGTTATTTTTCTTTGTTTTAGCGCACAGAAAGTATTCTCGTCGCTTGATAAACTTAAGATTGAGCCACTGGAGTCACTTGGACTATATTAACGATCTCTTTAATAACTTTTCTGGGCCAGCAAGTTTCAGTCCCTTAGAAGCCTATGGAGGAGTGAGACAGCGCTCAGATTTAATCAAAAATATTTTAATTTGTGTTCCGAAGATGAACGAGAGTCTTACGGGGTTGGAACAACATGAGGGTGAGTAATTACTGACAGAATTTTCATTTTTGGGTGAACTATCCCTAAGGAAGTTCCCTTTGCCATAGTGCACACATACACACATGTTCAAGTAACTGATTTTTTTTTTTAGCAATGTTTAGTTGTTGAAGACCTCTGGACGTAGACATGTAGCCCATAAAAATGTCCAAATGCATAATAACTGCTGACCCTCCACATTGAGTTTTAATGTATTCATTAAATGAAAAGTGATGCAACTAAAAAAATTAGGCTGATGGATTTCACTTGTTCACTCAACTACGAATCACATTGACCCAAATTCCTGCCATAATATCAATCCGACACATTCATTCTGTTTTGGAGAGCATGTGGCCTCAAACTCTGTGCATAACATGATGCCATCTTGCATCTCCTAAGTAAGTTAGGAGACCTCTTCAGTTGTCTTAAATAATTTAGGATCCAAGACTAAGTTTTAGCACTTGTGAACGTTTATGCAAAACATGCATTCTTAATTGAATAAGAACTGAAATACATAATGCAAGTGAGTATAAATTTGTTCTTCACTGAAATACTTCACACTGGGAGAATAAATGCCGGGTTAGTAAACGTCCTTCAACATGTATTGGTTTCGACATTCCTGATGTTTAATATTTTCAATAATTTTCTATTCTTGACTTATCTTTTTTTCCCCATAATTTTGGCAATAGATGAACTATTAAAGGCACAATTTGTAAGATTTTTGAAAATAAAATATCCAAAAACCACTTGGACAGTGTGATTTATTCCACGCAGTTCCCAAAAGTTCCCAAGGATTTGTAAATCGGCTCGTCCCTTTTCATTGTCGCCTATCAATGATGTAATATCCGCGCTATCCTCTGTATCTTGTCCTTACCTCCAGGCTGCCGTGACTGTGGAGGGAGTAGAGCGCAGTCTCGTGGGTACACCCCCAGCCTGAGAGGGGCGATGTGGGTATGTGGCAAGCAGGGTGGGCCACATACCGGTGGCAATTGATAATGAGCGTCACCTGCGTGACACACCGGCCTCGCATCTCACGGAGGAGGAGCTATGGAAGCATAAAAGGAGGAGCGACAACAGTGAAGGATGGGAGAGGACCGACATTATGTTATGTTTTGTTTATGTGTGTGCGGCAGTCGTCCGTGAGGGGCTGATGATTTTTTTTTGCCGGTTCCCGCCTCCTTACCCTGGACAACTAACCTTGTTACAACAGAATATACTTTTTTTTTTAACTAGTAAAAGTATAATTTACATAAACGTGTAGTATAATTAAAAATTATTTACCTTCATTAAAGTTACATTTACATTTATTCATTTAGCAGACGCTTTTATCCAAAGCGACTAACAAATGAGAACAATAGAAGCAGTTGACCCTTCTCAGTTTAATCTAACGCAGAATATATATATATATATATTATAGAACAGAATAGAATAGAGTAAATGGTGTATGTCGTTATAATGGTATATAGTTAAATGGTGTATGTCGTTCTGTGAAATCTTCAATGATTTTTATAAAGTAAAAGTTAGAATGACTTTTATATTGTTTGTAATATTTCAAGATGAACACTTACTGGAATGGAGCAACTTAGGTTTACTTGAATATCCTCATTTATTTTGAAAAATCATATGTGAGTATCAAATATGATACTTTTTGAGGCTTTTGAGGAATGTTTATTTGTTGTTTAATTGTACATCTCTCAATCATTGATTTATGTTTTGACCCCACAAATTAAAGTTACAGAGTATCGATCATAAAACTAAGCATTTAAATATCATCTTACTAAGGCACATTACTGGGATACATTTTAGTCTATGTTCTCATTGATTTAAATTACAAGATATCATAATTTCATCTTAATTTTTGGTCATATAAATATCAGCAACTGTATAAACAGACATCACTTGAACTGAATTTTCCAACACAATTTAATAGTAATGACTTTCAGAAATACAGAAATCAGCATTAGAAATACAATTGTAAAAATACAACTTTTGGCAGTGGTGTGTAATTCAGCCTCAATTATTGTTTGTATAACCAACAACATGTTTATTAGATCCAATACCCAATAAATTACTAAAAGAGTTGTTACCTGTTACAGAAGAACCTCTTCACAGTATTATTAACTGTCCCAAGACCCTTCAAACTGGCCATTATTAAGCCTCTTATTAAGCAACCATAACTAGATCCAAATTAATTGTCAAATTACATACTCATTTTAAATCTTCCATTTATGGCAAAAAATACTAGACAAATTTGTGTCTGCTCAATTGTTCTTCTTGCAAAATTGTGCACCTTCTTGCAAAAAAAGAAAAGAAAATATATTTATGAAAGTTTTCAGTCAGGATTCAGGCTCCATCATAGCACAGAAACTGCAAATGTTAAAATGATAAATTACTTACTTCTAGTTTCTGACCAAGGCTGCATCTCAATACTAGTTTTACTTGATCTCAGTGCTGCGTTTGACACTATAGATCATGACATACTCTTAGATAAGATTACAAAATTACAGTGGTATTTAAGGACAGGCATTAAAATGGTTTAGATCGTACTTATCTGACCTTTACCATTTTGTTTATTTAAGTGGGGAATTATCCAAGTTAACATCAGTAACTTATGAAGTGCCGCAAGGGTCTGTTTTAAGCCCTCTGCTATTTTCAATATACATTATATGCCCTTGGTAATATTATTAGAAAACATGGAATTATTTTCCACTTTTCTGCTGATGATAGTTATATATTTCATCACGTCCAGATGAAATTTCTAAATTATCCAAGTTGACAGAGTGTGTTAAAGATAAAAAATATTGGATGACCAGTCATTTTCTTCTTATAAATTTGGATAAGACTGAGGTATTATAACTGGACCAAAATCATGCACACAGAATACAATTTGCATCTAGAAGGATGTACTGTTACTTCATCTTCTGCAGTTAAAGACCTGGGTGTTATATTAGACAGTAACTTGTCTTTTGAAAATCATATTTCATATGTTACAAAAACAGCTGTCTTCCACCTCAGAAACATTGCTAAGCTACGGAACATGTTATCTGTTGTGGTTCTGATACAAAAAAGCTCATGGATTCATGATCTCTAGACTGGATTACTAATGGGCCAAGCCAAAAATGTCAAAATATTTAGATGGTCTTCATCATTTTAATCACAAAATCACTGGTCAGGAAATTAGCAAGAATTGCACAAATACTGTAGATAAAGTAACTTAGCACGGAATAGCCTTCCCCAACTCGCAAACAGCTTTTTACAGGATGAAGAGTCAGTGTTGTTCCACTAAATGTTAATGGCTTCAAACTGTTCATGAGTAGTTGAAAAATGTCTCCCAGTTCGTTTTGAGTTTAAAGTAAGACCATTTATTCATTATAGAGTTCAGATCTGGACTCTGACCTGGCCAAAACATGAGCCTGATGGACTTATTCTCAAGCTACTTATTGGTTGTCTTTGCAATTTAGGCTGGTTTTAGATGACCCAACACCTGTGAAAAGATGACGCCAACCCTTGTGAGGACTTCAGATGACGTCAACTCTGTATCAACATACACAACTGCAAAATTATCTATATATACAATATGACTCATTAGGATCACACCTGGTAATAATTGGTTTAATGAGCTCATTGTTTCTGCCTAAATGAAAACATGATGTTAGCTAACTTGATTTTTACCTAGAACTGTAAATGTTTGGACAATACTTTGACAGTCACTTCTGATAACAGATTACTCTAAATTGTAATACATTTTCTATAAAGCTGCTTTGAAACAATGTGTATTGTGAAAAGTGCTATACAAATAAATGTGAATTGAATTAAAATGTTAAAAATTGCATAAATCAATTTGAGCATCTGTTTTTTTTTTTTCCTCCACAAGTGGTTGCCTATATCATATTATATAAGCCATAAAAGCCTGATGTATCAAATATGATACTACAACAACACATATGCAATTTTTTTAGATTTAGTCTAAACGTTTAATAAACTGTTTCTTTAAAAAAAAAAATCTATTATTTTAAACATTTACCAATGATTTAATTATTAAAAGTTCCTCTAGTTACTAATGTGTTGTACCTTAATTACGTAACACTGTTAAATATAATTTATACATAACCCTGTTGGTAAGAGTCATTTTCCTAATCAGCTGCTAAATCACACTGATCAGTTCTTACAGAGGATGCTTAATAATTTGGTAGGAATCGAATTATGACGTGCCACAGGGCACAGTAGTGTCGGTTAGGGGGACTCTATGAACTGGGCATCATAGGTGCCATTTATCATCAGCTGGCATCTGCAAAGGACATTATTAGCTTTTGTGCTTGGCACTATGCTAACAAAGTTCAGAACACTGCATGTTGAACATGCATCACTAATATATAGTTACATATAACCTGAGGGTGTGAGCTGACAATATCACATGAAGATGGTTTGCAGTGAAATGAAGACTTCAGCAGTTTTGCAAGTGCTTTATGTCGTGTTATTAGCAAGCCGATAAAATATGCACATACTGTATTTTGTTAGATGAGGCTTTGATGATCTCTTTGAAGTGTCTATTAGAAATCATTTGGACGCTCATTAACGTTTGATGAGGAAATGCAAAATGGTGAGAAAGCAATTATGGATGTACATGCCCAAACTATACTGCTCTATTAGTTACATTTGTGATCAGTCTCCAGCCTAATATCTTAAGGTTACTGCAGTGAACCCTAAACCTCATATCATGCAAACAAAACAAACAAACAAAAAAGGTAGAAGAAATAACAGTTTATAATTGCTAAAAAGCTAACTGAATGCTACGAATCATTAGTTAAGCATTAGTAAATCGTTAATTCAACTTTTATAAAGCATTAATAGACATTAATAATAAATTGTCATACTTTATTAATGATCAAAATGAAGTATTACATTATTTAAACCTTATTTAGGAGTTGTCAGTGCTTCATAAGATAATTTAGAAAATGCAAGTAAATGATTAATAAACTATTTAAATGTACATTTATACATCTTATTATTTAGACATATAGTAATAGTTGCTCAATGTGTTAATAAATGTTTTATTAACATGTATTCATTCTATAATTCATGATAATTCAGGTAGTTATAAAACATTTAGTAGTTGTCAGTTATGTGAGCTCATCTAAAGTGAGGACTAGTTGTGACTCTTGTGACAGCTTTTAAAAAGGAGATTTGAAGGCACAGTTATCTTCTGTTTTAAAGTTAATATTGAGGCAGTCTCGCGTAGCCAGACGGCAGAAGATCTGAACTCTATCGCAGCTTTTCTTGGCCAAGGACCGCCCAAGAGGACATTTGACAAGGACAGTTTGTTTAGTTCCACGTCATGTTTAGGGGCGTGACAATACAATGTTGATATCTCTACAATAACACACCAGTGTGCATCTAATAAATTATTAATTCACAACGTTGTGCAAGTTTACTGCAATAATGGAGCGGCGAACTTCACATACTTTTGAAAATCCAGCGTTTAGTTGAAGCGCTCATTGTCACACACAATGACTTTCTTCTTTCACGAGGGGTTTTGGCATCATGGCATTTGTTTCAAGGCGGACCGATAAAGAACGTGACACACAGGTCTCCTGTAGAATTCAACAATTCAGATTGCGACTTCGAAACTCCTGAAGTGTTTCCAGAAAAGTGTTCCATATGCATCAGACGTTCAGCCAACGGTCCGTGGGCGTGTTGGTCCGTGGTCCGTGGACTAGTACTGAGATAGTTTTGTAAAAAAAAAATATATATAAAAAATGTATTTGTTGTATTTTGGCACTCCTGTTATTGGCACTGGTACATTTTTATTCAGCAATGTTTACACTTAACAGAAATTCATTTTTTATATAAGATTGCAGAGGCTTAGTTTAATTTTACTGCATGTTACTTATGTTTTCTGGAGGTGTACAGGGATGTTTATTTTCTATGACATTGAAGAGGTTTATTTTTCATTTTATATCAAGTTACTAGTTGTACAGTTAAATTTGTTTGAATCACTTTGTGTTGTTTGTTTCCTTTTTCTGATTACACTGAAAAAAATGATTCATTGACTTAGTTGAATTTACTAAAAAAAATTATGTTAATTGTATCCACATAATTGATTTTAGCTAAATTTAAACAAATGCATTACGTTGAACTAAGTTCAGCTTAATGCATTTGTTTAAATGTAGCTAAAATAAATTGTGTGGAACCACTTACGATAAAAACATTTAGTAAATTCAATGAATTTACTGAAATCATTGAATTTATTAAAAAAAAATTTTGTAAGTGGTTCCACACAATTTATTTTAGCTACATTTAAACAAATGCATTAAGCTGAACTTAGTTCAACGTAATGCATTTGTTTAAATGTAGCTAAAATTAATTATGTGGATCCAATTAACATAATTTTTTTTAGTAAATTCAACTAGTCAATGAATCATTTTTTTCAGTGTAGAATATAACTGAGCCTTTAAATCTCCTTTGTAAAAGCTTTACGAGAAATATAAATAGTCCTCACTTTAGATGAGCTCATAAAATTGTTAACTGACAACTACTTAACTACACAAAGTAATCATGAATTACAGGAGGAATACATGTTAATAAAGCATTTATTAACACAAAGTAATTATTTTTATATTTTAAATAATATACATAAATGTACATTTAAACAATCATTTACTTACAATTTCTAAATAACTGGTTTGTAAATAAAGTAATGCATTATTTAGAAATGATAAATTGATCATTAATAAAGTATGAAAATACAATTATTAAACAGATTATAGATATGCTTATAAATCAAGAAAAAGCATTTGCATTTATAAACTGCTTATTAATGTCTATTAATGCTAAATGTTTTTTTTAATTGCATGTCTTTCTCTGCACTGCAGAAAATTATTTTCTCACTCAGTATTTTTTTTACTTGTTTTCCAGTACAAATATAAAAAAATTCATAAATCAAGATGCATTTACTTGAGATTCAAAATTTCTTAAAGGTGCATTGCGCAAGTCTCTGAGTTTTTGCAGAACTATGCCCCCTCTGGCGACAAGCGAAACTGCAACCAGAGGTGTGCACGCTCATGACATAACGCCCAGTCTCAAATTCCGTCCCGAATCCCTCTTATTTATTTTACTGTACAGGATTATAGAGGCAATCGCAATGATCAGAGAAGGGCTCATTCAGCCCATCAGGCAATTGTTTAACCCTCTGAGGTCTGAGCTGTTTTCTGGGCCCTGGAGGTGTTCTGACATGCTCTGACATTTCTGGTTATTTCTGTTACTTGTGACATTTTCATGGCTAAAGTCTAATTACACTGTATTCAGCACAAACTCTGCTACAATAATATATCAACAGCATGTGTGTAAAAGTTTGTAGTTTTGAGATAATGACATTTATGCGTGGTTTGTGAAAATACAAAAAAAAATTCTCACTGAAATAAGGCCATGAAACCCCTACTGATTATTTCTTCACAAGACTTTTGAAAATCGTATGACGTAGCCTAGAATATTTGCTCTAAAACTATGTGAAAATCACCCTGACTGCTCATTCAGAGAAGACAATATATTGATTTAAAATTTTTACGACGTGTTTTGTGTGAGAAAGCTCTATGCGGAAGCTCATTAATATGTATGGGTTTTCTCACCTGAGAAAGACAAAGACACTCCCTAACGGCCCTATTAGGAGCTATCAGGCCCCTATCATTCTGAGCAACCTTGCACAATACTGTAAATGAGGAGATTTAAAAAAGAATGGCTTTTAGATTGTTTGATTTATTTACACAACATAATCCAAATAGACACAACAAATGGAAAAAAAGCACTTATTGAAAGACAGAGATCTTTGTGCCATTCCTAAAAACATTGTACATACCTTTCATTTCCAATGTGTTTGATTTTCACTTTACCATGTTCATGTTCCAGAGACTCATGTGAATGTTGAAGTCGGCAGGACTCAGTGGCATCTGGGCCCTGAAAAAAAAGTGAACATACTGATATCAAGAGAAAGGCCTGCACGATTTTGCAAATAAATATTAGATTTTTCTTGTTAAAATTGCTTTTTAAAATTCACAAAATACACACACACACACACACACACACACACAAATGTTTCCAACAATATATAATATAATGAACACCAGGTTTGTTGTGCCTTGTAGGCATAAGCTATGCAGTGCTGGGTAAAATAATAATAACAATAGATAGCAGTATAAATCTTCCAAAATATTTCAGTAACAACCAAGCTAGAGAAAAATATATTGATTATCATGTTACTTCAAATGTTTCCATTCGTTATGATGATATGAAATGAGATAATAGTAAAAACATGAAGCTGTTTGGTGTGTTTTGCTTTTCAAATTTTCAAATGATACATTCAAACGCGATCGCGCTGCAAGATCTGATACATTCAAACGCGATCGCGCTCAAATATAAAACATTATGGTTACCATACATATCTACGTTTGACCAGATATCCACAAACACAGTAGGCTTAACAGTAAACACGGGTCTAAATATTATAATACTACTTTTACCATGCTGTGTTTTATTATAGAATATAAAAACATCCTCGTGTTGAACACGTATACAAGCACTGAAACGTTGCCTATCATTCTAGTTCACATTTCACATTTCATGTTTCTGTCTATATACATGTACATATATGAAATTAGGCTTAGTTCATGTTTTTACTCCAAACTCATTTCATAACATACATTTTAATCTGGCACGACCAGTTTAACATGTCTTACCTTAAAAATCTTCTCATCTTCAAATCGCGTTTGAAGTAAATCCGAGGCAAATTCAAGGTAAACAGCACAGCACAGCACAGCTTACAGTCGTCCAAACGCGATGAAAAGGAGTAAGTTACGAAGTCTCTGCTTCTTTGTTTTGAGGTGATGAGGGCGTTTACAGGTCTGCGTTTCTCCGCATGGATCATTTGCATGTCAATCGCTCGTGCGCGCGTAGGCGTGTTCAAATTAAATTTAATGAGGACGCGTTTGAGAAACTGTACATGCCGCTGCTTTCGTATGGATTACTTAAAAATAGAATATTTGTTTTTTATATAATTTACATACTTTAAAAATAGAGATTCCAAGCGTTGTATAGACATGCGTTTCAAGTCTGTGTGACAAACATTCGCTGAGTTACAGGTCATTTTCTGTCGCGTTTCAGAATGAGTTTCACATTGAGAGAGACGGCAGAACGCGCATCATGTTTATTTTCTTTGTTTTACGAAAAACACAACATTTTGTTTTTATTATGAGTGTACACAAATAAAAGAAGACATTTAACAGTTTTGAATGATGTACAATACAAGTATGTAAAATCAAAATCAACAGAGTATTTTGCACTGATATATAAAAAAAACGAGCAGATCACGCCGGCGTGATTGCCGACCTCAGGGGGTTAAGCATGTATGGGTTAGAAAAACGGGTATTTTTAACATGAAATGTTGCGCATTGCACCTTTAAGGTATTAAATCTGTCATGAACTGCTCTGAGACACAAGGGTTGAGGATCCAAATTCAGTTTTAATGAAGGGCAATCCAGAAAACGTACTGTAATCCAAAGTCAGGCAATAGGTCAAAACACAGGGTAAACCGGATCCAAATAATAACAGGGTCAAAGGGACTAAGGTAAAAACAGAGAAATCCAATAATAATGGGCAGAAGATCAAAAAACAAGATTCAGGGAACCAGGAGATGCAGTAAGAATGCTCAGAATTGCAGTAAGACACTAGACAAGACTTTGCAGAGAATGACTGAATAAACCAGGTATATATAGAGAGAGTTATCAAGGGTAATGACACACAGTTGGAAGTGATCAAACAATAATTAGTCCAGGCAATGGGTTATGGGAAGTGTAGTTGTTGATTGAGTGGCAATATTCTGGGGTGGAGTGCCTTCTGGTGGCTATCACGGACACTCCAGCTGGTGATCATGACAAACTCTTTCCCCACCAGCCTTTTTTAAAAAAAGTTGCCAGCCACTGCCAGCATTTTTGACCCCCAGAAAATGTTGTTGTATGAATATCTGAACATATGCAATACATAAAAATAAAGAACAGACCCTCGGCTTTTAGACATAAAACCCCATTTTATTCTGGCTTCATGCACTCTTTTTTGATCAACACTTGAATGTGGGTGTTTCATTAAAAAAAAGCAAAATTTTGAGCAAAAAGCTGAGAAAATCATGTTTTTGTCAAGACTACATCTGGATCAGATTCAGAACGTTGATCAAAATATAGATGAAGTAGATCGAGTCCATCAACAACTCTAATGCTTGCACAGTCCTATACTTCGTTCTGGTTCGACATTTCATTCAGTAACATTAGGCAGTTTTGATTTATATGCTGTTTAATGTTGATGATCGCGTTATTTTACATATGCATATTATTACATATGATATTGATCGTTTCTGCATCTTCTTTGCATGTGTTTTGATCTGGATATTCAATAGTCTTTCACAGGCACGGCGCCAGGATTTTTTCTCTACTGGTGCTAATGGGGAGCTGGACCGATACGTGGGGGTGCTAAGAAAACAATTGATTTTCATTACTTAAGTTACTCTATAATATAGAGGTTCTCGTTTTTTCAATAAAAGCAGCTATGATACACAGCACTTTAACTGGATTTGGCCAAAGAATAGTCAACAAAATAACTAAGCCTAATACAAGCGACCACAAGGCAATGACAAAAATGTTTCACGTGGAAAGGTGCGAGATTCAGCACCGGACAGCGACCATGCGTCTGCCGGTAATCAGACAATACATGCAAAATGCGACAAACATATTTATTCCATATGCATAATTAATGAAAACAAACAAACATCTATGCATTGGTAATATTGTCTTGGATCACAACATAACTTAAGAAATTAAATTGATAGTTAAATTAATAACATAGGCTACAAAGTGCAGCCGCAACGGGAAGTGCAAACAGTTTGTGTCTAATGATTCGGATCACAACGTCAAAAATAGAATTAATAATATACAACGCCACAGCAAGAAAAACAAACACCCTGTACCTGTTAACTGGGCACACACTTAAAGAGCATAAAATGAACTGGCTCATTACAGTATTGATTATTATTCTACTGCAAACAAAAACACGCACCAAATTCTGTTGTGCATTTGTTACAGTGTAACGAATTAAATGTCACGTCATGACATCAAATGTATCACAACCAGTCTCTGATCGCAACGTCAGGAAAAAACCTCACTGAGTTGTTTTACAGGAGGACAATGCGTCTGTTGTTGTGGTTAAGTGCAAATGAGTCTACAGTATAATCTTTTGGACATCAAGGGCCTTGGTTCTTTCTGCGTGTATGGACAGGCAGGCAAGGTTGCTAAGTCGAGGATTTGCCATTCTGTTTCTCAGGTAGGTTTTTACGCGCCGCATGCAGGAAAAACTGCGCTCACATGAAGCGGATGTTACAGGCAGTGTAACAGATATGCGCAAAAGTTTATAGACGTCCTCAAATGAGTCTTTGTATGGTTTAAGCATGGACAGAAATTCCAGTGTGCTGCCGACTGTTTCACCTTGTTCTTTTTTTCTTTCCAAGAGCCGGCGCATTTGGTGCACCTCGGCCAGCAGGTCGTCCTTTTTGATCCCATACAACTGCGCCATGGGCTCAAGGCTCTCCTTTTCAAGGAATGTGGCATTTTTGGGGTTGAGGGCTGACGTGCCCATGAGAACAGCACCTGCTTCTGATGAAAACCGTCGTGTCATTTCATTCACTAGTCGATCAATGACAGGGTAGAATGAGGATGTTCGGAGTTCATCCAGAGAGGACATGGATCGGTGTTCTGTTTGAACTGGAGCTTGAACTACGTAATCCTGCAGATGGTGAGGCTGCTGGGATTGTCTCTTCTCTTGTGGGAGCTGAGGTGGTTTTGCTACACCGACTTTGGCGCACAGGGCCTCCGCCTTGCGCCATATGGCTCTCCAAGAGTCCGAGTGCGCGAGGTCGGTGGCAGTCTCCAGCAAAAGATCGGGTGACTGTAGAGTGTCAGACAGGAACTTTGCTGTACGAAAAAGATCCTCAAACAGAATAAGGTGGAGGATGAATTCAGCATCAATGAATGAAAGCAATGACCGTGCATCAGTGGATCTGCGTGGATTTGGTTGCGCCTTAATGTCATTTAAGGTTGAAATGATGGCGGGGAGGGTTTTTTGCACTGCCCACAGCGAGTAGTACTGGCAGGACCAGCGCGTATCAGACAGTTTCTTAAGTTCAATGGGCTGCTGTGAAGGCTCAAGTTCCTTTTGCTTCTTAATGAAATGGGCATGGACAAATGAGCCTGAGAAAAACTTGTACATGTCTTGCACAATAACAAAAAAATCCCCCGCTGGCTTCACGTTTCTGACACAGTCCACCAGAACAAGATTGAGGCGGTGTGCATGGCAGTGAATGTAGACTGCCTGAGGGACCTCTTCTCTGAATTTCTCTTGGACCCTGTTGTGAACACCAGACATTACAGCAGCACCATCATAACACTGAGCAATACAGGCAGTGTGATCAATGTTACATTTGCTGAGAGTGTTTTTAATCGTAGTGAAAAGTGACGCTGCATCTAATCCGTCAGCTGGCGTGAAATGGAGAAATTCTTCCACAACGTGATCATTTTTCACGTAGCGCACCACGACAAACACTTGTTCCGTTTTACTCAGATCCTTACTCTCATCTACCATCAAAGCAAATATTTCAGTATCTTGTATTTCACCACTAATCTGATCCCTAATCATATTTGCCATAATTTCCAGTATTTCGTTCTGTATATCATGATGCGTGTACTTCGCATTTCTTGGATTTTCTGATATTTTCTGTGCTACTGTTTTGTCAAATTTGCCTATGATCTGTAAAAGTTCTAGGAAGTTTCCCTGGTTGACAGCCCTGTCATTCTCTGTGTCTCCTCTCTGTGAAAGTCCCTGGTACGCAGTGAAACGCAATGACTCCACAACTGCTCGCATATACTCTCTGTTCTCACGGACTATTTTTGCATGTCCATCACTCAGAGCATTACATATTGTTGAGCCAGACTCTTTCTGAATATTCCACTCATTCCACGCTGCCATGGCATATTTATGCTCAACACTGACATTGTGTGTCTTAAATGAACTTGTCGCCTTCTTCCAGTTCTGGTAGCCATGGTGGGTAAATGCCGCCTTGTCTCCATGGTTACCAGGACGCTGAAAGTGCCGTCACGCAAAGCAGAAAACATGGTCCTTTGAAATAGAATATTCCAGCCATTTGTAATCCTCATACCATCTACGACTGAAGTAGCGATCCTGCTGTCCAACTTTGGTGGCCGGATAACGCCGGAGAAGAGGCCGCCTCGGTTCATCTACAGGTGACTGGCTTAAATCAGAGGGAGCGGTGTCGGTGTCAGCGGCACATCTAACTGGGACTGTTGAGCAACTAGCGGCGATGGACAGCTCCGGTGCTCCTTCGGGTCCTGGCTCATGACTTTCTCTCTCAAATTCATTTTTCGAATCTCCCTCTTCTTCTTTGTCCATCTGGGAGACTGGATCTTGGTCTTCATTTTCGATCTGCACTCTTTTTTTTTAAATAACAAAACGATCCATTGTATTTGTAACAGATTGTAGCCTAAACTAGCTAGCCTAGCCTCACACGGGTTTCTTGTATACAAACAATACCGGATACGTGTGCATCCATGGGGCAAAAAACAGCTATCTGTTATGCCGAGTTCTGTAAAAGAACATTGTAATTAACGTAATTTCGCATTGTTTGTAATTTCTTGTTGTTGACTCAATAATAAACTGCGATTTCAGAGTTGGATCTGTTTGTTTGTGTTTCATATTAATATTACATTATGTAAAACGTCCAACTGTTTACGAATCAAAATCCGGACATACTGTGATGCATGTATGAATTATCATGTTAGACTAAGTTAGTAATGTAATAGCCTCTATAGAGCCCGAATTTGCTTTTATATAATTTAACCTTGTTTACGTTACTTTACGACCTGCAACATATCATGACTGCACACATATAACGTTACTTTACTGTAAATCAAAGATTTGACGATGGATTATGTGGGAAGCCTTAGTACCTCTGACCGTGGCGATTATATTAAAAAACTTACTTTCAGCAATGGTGAGATCTTGCCGGATCCCTATACAATAATACTTGACGATCTTTGGATTGTGGATGACAAGAAGTGGCCAGCAATTGTATGGCCTGATATATATAATTATCTAATTCAGACACCAAGTGTGTATACAAGAGAAATGATTAGAGCGTACAAATCCCTTGACAAATCCCATACAACTACGTGCTATGTGGTCATGTGGTCATGTGCAGCTCGTCAAATACTTTGATGCTGCACCGGATTTTTGCGTGTTGAGGTCAGATGTACTCCGGTACGAACTAAGAGCGCGGGTCTTTTGCCCCCTGGTTGCGTGGGCTTAACTGGGGCTACACAGATTTTTGACGGGGCTTTAGCGCCCCCTAGCCCCGGTGTAGCGCCGTGCTTGCTCTTTCAGAAGATGTGTCATAGCGCACCCCCTACCGTTTTACAGTGAAAACAAGGAAAGACGGAAAATTCCGTCAATGGCGAGGAAGCGTTTCCTCACAAATGACGTAAATTTCCATCAATGAGAATGAAAGAGTTGTCTTATTTTCTGATCATTTTTTCAAAATGAAGTCAGATACTTAAAACAAGAAAAGAAATCTGCAAATGGGATCAGAAAAATAAGCTTAAAGGAAAAGCTACAAAGTGGTATACACCTAAGCCGCGTATCTACCAAAGCGTTTTCAGCCGGCTGAAAGCACGAGGCACTCTGCTGAAAAATGCCTAGCTGTGGGTGTTTGAGAGCATTTTGGCAGTGCAGTGTTTTTTTCAGTTGAGATACTTTACTTGCTATTATACGGAATATCCGCGGAAGTGTTATTAGTATCTCATTTCACAGATAGTTTGTTTCTGTATTGTTTCTCTATAAGAATGTCAATGCAATGTGAAGTATTTGCTCTGGCTCATTTTAAATTATTTTGTTCCGTTATTATGCTTGTTCCATTACAATGTTAATTAGAGAGTATTGTATTAAAAACTGACTCCAATGGCTCAAATGGTGCTTCTGCTAATACTCCCAGAACCAATGCTAGGTCCCAGGAAGGAACTTGCGACCGGCAGAGGCCTCTGCCTTCTGGCACCGTGCCAGAACCTAGACACCAGAGGATCTCTACCAACAGAAGCCCAAACTAAAGGTATGTGGCTAGCTGAGTTGGCAGCCACATAGACCTTTAATGTAGACGGGGTCAACCCCGTTGACAAGCATTCTAAGGAACTCCAGCACTGAACTGACTGGGCAGTTGACTGTTTAATTGGTGCTGCTTGCAAAATGACAACAATGACACACCATGAGTCAACATTTTAGGGCATAAAGCTTCCTAATGGAAGGGGCTCTAGAACTCAGAATTGGCTCAACAAGTCCATAGAACATCTATGGACCTCTCAGGGGCCAGACCCAAAGTTTACAGATTAGAGATGCGCGGATCGGGCGGATGACGTGACGAAAAATAATATTTTAATTAAATTCGGGCCGGTGGCGGTTGAACCAATCAAATGATTGTTATGCCTGCTGGTATAAAATGAATTGCACTGTCTGCCTGAAAAAGACAAGCTCTCTTCCCATGCAGTCAAAATTAACGGGAGTCTTCAGAACAGGCTCGTCCTAGTGGTCACCCTGACATGACAGTGCGTAGAGTTAATTAGCCTATAATGTGAATGATTTGCTATTTTATTCTAGCTTTCTTTCTTTTTGCAAAAAAATAAATAAAGTACAATTGGCATTAATTAGTAGTAGGCTAAATAACAGCATGTTGAAATTATGTGCCAAATTGCGTTTTTATTACAATGATAAAATTGTACAGTAGCCTAGTCAGGTAAGGTCAGGTTTGCCGATGTGCGTTTTATTTAGGCTATTTATTTATTTTTTGTCCTTGTGCGCCGATCGGAGACAGAGTTCACTGCTGATAGTCTGGGGAATGGGGATACAACATAGCCAATAGGCTATACAAGTAGGCACTTTAGCCTTTAAATATCTTTGCTGCATTGCATCAGTATCCTTTCTAGAACAGGCAAGAGCTTTCTAGCCTCGCGTCAGCAGCGCCTTGCATCGCCCACAGACCTTAAAACAATCAGCAGATGGCGGGCGGGTGCGTCTTTGAAAATCGGTCAAAAATGTTGGTGCGGCTGGATGGCGGACGGATGATGAGTTTTGTGATGCAGTTGCCGATGAAATAATAGCCCATCTGCGCATCTCTATTCCAGATATCTGACTTGTGGTGGTAGATTGTCCCTTGCACTTGAGACAGAGGATCTTTCTGAACCTGAATCTCCCATGGAATGCCATCGAGGCGAAATATCAGATCCAAGCACCATATTCAGGCCATCCAGAACAGAGACACTGGCATCCAGCCCCAGAGGATCTGGAGGTGTGAGGGCGAACCAGAAGGGACAGTGGGTCATCTCCTTGCAGGCAAACAAGTTAACTTCTGCTCGACCGTACCTCTGCTATATGGACTACACTACTTGTGGATGGAGTTGTCATTACCTAGGCCTCAGCCCCTGCCTCGACAGAATATCTGCCCCCAAATTTGCATGCCCCAGAGTGTAAACTGTTCTTAGCGACATGAATTTATCTTCCGATAAATCTGATGTGCCTGCCTGAAAGGAGATGCGAACACAGACCGCCCTGGTAATTTATATAGGAGACTACCAATGTGTTGTCTGTGCAGACCAACACATGATAGCCTCTCAGGAGTGGGAGGAAGTGTTTCAGAGCTAGAAACACTGCCCTCATTTGAGCCAGAACTGGAATGGTCTTGTGTGCAGTAGGCCTAGTGGAATGACATTGGTCGCTGCCGCCATGAGTCCTAACAGCCGCTGAACTACAAGAACTGAGAGCTCCTGACTTAGCTTGATATCTTTGGATCGATTATATTTAGGATCGATTTTACACATGCAGCAGACAGCTTTGCCTCCATCGTGGTCGAGTCCCATACCAACCCCCCAAAAAGTAGTTTTCTGAGCTGGATAAAGCACACGCTTCTTTGTGATCAATTTCAACCCCAGCTACTTCATGTGAGTGAGCACGTCTTGATGTTGCACCGCCAACTCTTCCGATTGAGCCAGTATCAGCCGATTGTCTATGTAGCTGAGTACACGGATGCCCTAGAGTCACAAATGAGCCAGAGCAGCACCAACTTTGTAAATGTGCATGGGGATAAGGCTAGGCTGAAAAGAAGAACTTGATTTGGTATGCTGTGCACCCAAAAGCAAACCTGAGAAACTTCCTGTATTCTGGCAGAATCTGTAAAAAAATGTGCATCCTTTAAATCTATTGTCACAAACCAGTCCTGAAACTGGATTTGTGACACAATTAACTTAAGGGGGAGCATCTTGGAACTGTATGTAACAACTGAAACAAATCAGACACAATTATTTGTTATATTTAACAAATAATCTTTAAAACTCACTCTGGGATCTATGGTCCCATCCCCCCAACAAGGGCAAGAAGGGTCTTGGTTACCATGACTACGATCAGATAAGCTGGTTTTATTGCTGTTAAAAATGTGGTCACATGGAAAAAGCAGAGGTCATAGGAAAGACCCACAGCCCTTAAAACAGACTTTCCTACATTCATTTATGGACAAACTGATCTGTAATTGAACATGCACCCCAGGACACTGTGTGAATGATTTAATGTCTTGTGTAGTGTCTTTTAAAACTATTATGTCTTTGATACTATGCATTTTATGATAGAACCAATGGTCAATGTAACCCCGCCTGTATTGTGTCTTCTACTGTATCTAGTTAATCCTCATTTAATGACTCACACTTTAGTGAACATCACCTTCTCATAGACTGCAGTGTGTGTTTGTTATATCTATCTGAGTATGAATGGACGCAAACAGCAAGGCCTATGTCTAACCACACTTGAGACAGAGCCATAAATCCTCCCAACAGAGGAATTTCCCGCTTGGAAATTCCCCCTTTCTTATTGGTCGAGCCAACCCTGAGAGGTGGGACCTTTCTCAGACTTTAAATGGCCTCTACACAAGCCATTCCCTCTCTTGGCCTTCTCGGTACGTTTGCATAGCTGTCCTGCGTGGCCACACTAGGCCCCAGGGCAGCAGGCCTTGACCCACAACCAGCCATGTGCTCATTCAGGAGAGAGAGGACTCTCTAAACCAGAACAGAATCAAAGGACAACATCAGGAGTGTGGCACAATGTCTTCATTCAATGCAGAAGAAGTCCATCGCAACTCCAACCATCAACTCTTCCAACTTCCACCCTTCTCCTGTTTGATATGCGTGTCCTCTCCGGCCCACAAACTGCACTCCAGCCATGGGAACAGAGTCAAACCAACCACACAAGTTCATCACCAATTCTTCAGTCAACACGGAAGAAATCGATTAAGACTCATGGGACCATCAAAATCCTTCTTAAGGAACTTCACAAAATGTTGAAAAACTGCAAAGACCTTGCAAGTATACATTTAATGAGGTGATCTGAAAATGATAAGATGATGGTTCTTTTCATAGTTAAATGGATCTTTTCCATAGTTCCATTTCTTGCTTCCGGTTCCATTCTGTCACTCACACTTCACACTTAATGTGAAGGTTAGGGAAGAAGCCAATGGGGAGGTTGCTCTTGGCCAGATGTTAGATAGCGATCATCGAGTTTAGACTGCATGGCCTGTGTCTTTTCGTCATGCCACTCTAGATTCAGCTTGGCCACAGCACGAGTCACAACCTCGAGCACCACAACCTTAGAATCAGACACAGACAGCATGTGGGCCAAGGTTTTGTTTTTTTTTTTTTTTTTTTTTTGCAGTGTGGGTGTGAAGAGAAAAATGTGAGAATGGAGCTAAAAAAAATAAATACAACGACTTATTTTTTCCTACACTCCTGAACACCGAAAGGAGAATTCTAAAAACACACAGGGTCAGGGCATTTGCTTTCACCTTCATTTCATTTTTCATATCCTAATCCATAACAAACACCCTCTGAGAATAGATATCATCTAATATAAATGACTATGGTAATATGTGCCACCGAATGATACCTACAAAGATGTCACCACAAATACATCTCAGTAAGGATTATGTACAACTGTAATAATCGTAATCTTCTTTAAAATCGCCTTTTATCTAGAGTATGAATGTGTTTGATATGTTTTGACAGTTTTCTGTGTGATGAACCCCTAATACTATTCCATAGAAAGAAGCAAATCTATTTTTGTCTGTCTGTCACTGCTGGATAGTTGCTGGAGGAACATTGCAAGGCCTGCATAAGGGACAGAAAGCTGGTTCAATTTTATACGTGTTAGATAAATGATGGGCAGAGCCTCGTTAGGATTCATTGGTTGACAAAAGCCCACCTTATATCACCTCAAGTTCTCACAACATTGGTGACAGGAGAAAATAACAGAATCAGCAAAGCTGTGGGCGCTGCTCCAGGAGTTTGGCTTTTTTTCTTCTGATGGCCTGTTTCAAGCTGACATCAAAGCAATAGAGACAAGAGCCGTTATCTGAGTGGCCAAAGGAAAAAAGGGGGAAAGAAAGAAAGAAAGAAAAACATTACCATACTCTTTTAAATGCTTATAATAAACCCCAATAAAAATATTTTTTATTAGTATTATAATAATAAATAAGATATTTACATATTCTGAAGAATAAAAAAAAAGAAAAAAGTAAAATGTAAAATGCGCTGCCACAATGTTCTGGGTGGTTTTTCAGGCTTTTGGTGTTCTAAAATGTTGCTGTGGCGTTCAGGATGTTGTTTTTTTTTCTTTTTTTTTTTCTCATGGTTACTAGGGTGTTCTTAGTGGTTTCTAGGTTGTGGCTTATTGATCCAACTAACAAGAGCTCTATGATGTTGTAGTCTTTACATACTGTGTGGTTTTGGCCTTCCATCAGTATACTTTATGTATGTGTGATTGTTTTGCTTAATTTATTTTATATCAGCTGAAAATTTTATAGAGTATACAATTCTGTTATATAGTTAATAGCACACCCTTTTTTAACAAGCCACAATATTTGACAGTTTATTTAAATCCCTAACTATAAGTTGAATTAGCCCGAACCAATTAACAATTAAATTAGCCCGAACCAATTGGACTAAACTATTATTGTCTTTGGTAAACATTATATATATTTTTATTGAAAATGTAATCTTTTAAACACAGGCCAGTTTTCATCTTTTTGGATTTATGTCCAAAAAAAGAAAAGAAAAAGGAAAGAAGGAAAGAAAGAGAGAAATATATTCTCCCTTGGTGGAAATAGGGGCACATAAAACGTCTCAGTTACATGTAACCCTTGTTCCCTGAAGGAGGGAACGGAGGCGTAGTTGGACATACCATACTGATTGGGATCACGCTTCGAGTCATCTTCGAGTATTGAAAAACGAGCCAATGCACATTCCTGCTTCGCCCCGCAGCACGGGTATAAATACGGAAGCGAATGCACACACCACTTGTTTTTCTCTGAGGAGCCGAGCGGAGCCCGGGGTCAGCAGTGATCCAGCACTAGTGGCTTTGGGACTACATCTCCGTTCCCTCCTTCAGGGAACGAGGGTTACACAGTTCGGTCACGTTCGATGTAGTCGGACGTACCATATTGATTGGGATCCCAATTAACACGCCACCTAGTGCTGCCACCTTCCAGTGCCTAGCGAAAGCCTCCTGATCCCCCCCACATTTATTGAGGCAGAGATGGGACAGGGCTTAGGCCAGTAACGCATGACCCACTCAGACAGACTTGGATAACACTGGGAAAGCGTGCCCTTTCGGTGGAAAGGGAGATGCTGCGGAAGCCACATCCTGCCTGTAGGGAGGTATCATGTGGAGGTTACACATATGGACTGGGCGTTTCCGGGCAGTACAACATATGGAATGTCACTGAGGTGGCTCCGGCCTATAGCAGGGGGGAGACAACACCGGTCAGAAACGGAAAGACACAGGAAGGGAAAGACACAGGAAGAACAGTGGAAGAATACACATATGGTATCGCCGTAGGGATCACAACATATGGGACCCAGCCTAGCACAGGTTCCACCATTGCATATGAGTGTTAGGCCTGGCATCGGACGTTCCGTCCGTTGCCGAGGGGTGTGTAGGAACTCAACAGGGTTCGGCTAAAGAGGAACTCTACTGGAGCAAGAATGGCGCACGTATCCAGTCCATAGGAGGGGAATGGCACAGCAAGCCAACACTTCGAGTGGGGCTTACGGTGTTGACTGGCTTCTATGTGAAGAGAGCACACGAGAAGCTACCAGCTTGACACGTAGGCTATAGAATCTAGCAAATGTGTTTGGTATTGCCCAGCCAGCAGCTCTACAAATATCTGTCAGCGAGGCACCCTGTGCCAGAGCCCAGAAAGAAGCTACTCTCAGAGTGGAGTGGGCTCGCAACACGGTGGGTCATAGCTCATGGTATTAATACGCCAAGACGATGGCATCTACTATCCAGAGGGCCAACCTCTGCTGGCCTCCGTAACAGACGAAGAGCTGGTCTGAGGTCCTGAGGCTTTGCGTTCTGTCCACAGAGGCGCAGAGTGTGGACGGGACAGAGAATAGCCAGGGCTGGGTCTGCCTCCTCCGGGGGCAGCGCTTGCAGGTTCACCACCTAGTCCCGAAAGGGAGTCAATCGAAAATGTGTGCAGGTCCCCTACCCTCTTGATAGAGGCCAAAGCAAGCAGAAGAACTGTTTTTATAGACAGGACTTTTAACTCTGCTGCCTGCAATGGCTCAAAGGGAGGTCTCTACAGTGCCGACAGCACTAAGTCCCAAGAGGGTATAGAGAGGGGCAGGTCGGATTCAGTCTCCTCGCTCCTCTCAGGAACCTGATGATCAGGTCATACTTCCCCACTGATCTCCCGTCAACTGCATCGTGATGTGCGGCAATGGAGGCAACATACACTTTGAGGGTGGAGGGAGACCAACCCATCTTGCAGGAAGGAAAGCACAGTACCGATCGAACATCTTCGGTGGTCTTCTCGGTGAGAAGAACATCACTCAATGTCTCCACTCTCCACTCTCAATGTCTAGCACCCCCGCTACTGCATGCCCATTGTCTGCTCTTGACAGTATTCAAGCAGTTCAGCACCAACCGGACACGATCCTCTGTGGGGCGTGCCATCTGGTGGAGTCCAGCTCCATACCAAGAAAAGAGATCCTCTGCACAGGGGCGAGTTTGCTCTTTTCCTAGTTGACCCGAAGACCCAACTGACTGATATGCTGGAGCAGCAAGTCCCTGTGCTCGCACAACTGCTCCCGAGACTGAGCTAGTATCAGCCAGTCATCGAGATAGTTGAGGACAAGAACACAACACTCTCTCATGGGATCAATGGCTGCCTCCGTGACCTTCGTAAAGAAGCGGGGCGACAGGGCCAGCCGAAGGGTAGGACTTTGTACTGATATGCTCGACCCTTGAAAGCAAAGCACTGGAATGGCCTGTGTCGCGGCAGGATGGAGACATAAAAGTAAACGTCCTTCAGGTTGCTGCAAACCAATCTCGGGGACGGATGCATTCGAAAATGCGTTTCTGCGTTAGCATCTTGAATGGAAGCTTGTGAAGGGCCCGATTCAAGACTCGCAGGTCCAAGATTGGCCTTTCTTGGGTACAATGAAGTACGGGCTGTAGAAGCCGGTCTTTATATCGGCTGGAGGGACCGGCTCTATCGCATTCTTTGACAGTAGGACTGCAATCTCCACACGCATGACAGGGGTATGTTCGCTCAACACCGCAGTGTAACGAACACCTCTAAACTTGGGCGGACACTGGCCGAACTGAATCTTATAGCCGCGTCTGATGAATCATTTCTGATGGCGGAGGAGCCAGCTGGACTGGTTGGGAAGCACTCTCCAGGCTTCCACAAACCGGGCCAGGGGGACCAGAGGCACCACAGACGTACCCGGGGTGGGGCAGTGAAGGGGATGACAGGGACCCGACTCGGAAGGCCCGAGGACGGCCCGAAGTGGGGTCTGAGTGTGCGGTGCAACACTTACCCGTCTCCACAGGTCGGCAGGGGGTGCGTGAGAAGGCTTAATTGGGTCCTCGAACCGCACATGGCTTCCGGCTGGCGATACAAGAGGGGGCTGGGGGGTGGCAAGGATTTACAGGGCCGCACACACTGTGCTGGTCCTCAGCGCACCGCCCTGAAAAACCCGAGACGTTTCGGGACACAGTGGAGGATTCCAGCTCGGGTAACGCTACTCTCCCAGAAGGAGGTAGTGCAGCCGAGTCGTCATCTCCAGAGTCCAGCTGCCTTTCTGATGCAGCGATCAACATCCTATCCTCAGGAGGAGCCCCGAATGAAATGGCTGTTCGGTCCACTACAGAGGGACCAGCATGTTCAGTAGGGAGCTCCACCGGCTACGGTGTGACAGAGAAGTGAGGGGCCGACGGGGACTGGTTACTGGGTGGGGAAGCCCTCACTGTGATCCTCAGATCACCCATCCCACACAGCGCAGTATCTCTCTTCTGGGGTGGGCCAGAAAGGGCGCTAGAGTGGGGCATGGGGATGGGGACTCCACCTTCACGGGTGAAGGTAAGTCTCGATCTCAACACCGAGATAGTCATGTTCCCGCAGTGAGAACATGAACCATCCACAAAAGCTGCTTCAGCTCGCTGAATGCCCAAATACGTGATGCATCTATTGTGACCGTCAGCTGGGAACGACCGCATCTAGAAACGCATGGGTGGAATGGCATTTTGATAAAGACGCAGACACACCCGTGTTGCTCTTTCAGGAAATTGGACTCTCACCAGTGCCGGAGCAAACAGGGGAATGGCCGCGGCAACACTGACAGGAGATGGTGCAGCCTGTACCAATGAAGCGCTCACCTTCTTCGCCCTTTAACCAACCGTCAGAACAAACAAACACAAAGAATGCTGTTAAAACAGCAGTTGAGAGCTCAGAAGGCTCACAATCACCGCTGCACTCACGCTGTAAACACACCAGCACCGGGAGAGACTTCCAGAAGAAGCACCGACACACTCGCTTGTTGAACACAATCCAACACTCTTCAGAGACATTGACATACGATCGGCTCCGATGCGAAAGACAAGCGGTGCGTGCATCCAATTCCATATTTATACCCGCGCTGCGGGGCGGAGCGCGAGATGCAAATCTCGCAGGCCAATGTGCATTGGCTCGTTTTTTCAATACTCGAAGATGACAGGCTCCCTAAGCGTGATCCCAATCAGTACGGTACGTCCGACTATGTCGAACGTGACCAAACTGAAAGGGAACTGAATTTTTAATAAAGCAATTATTTCAAAATAAAAGTTTTTTTTTTTTTTTTTGTCTTAATGACTTCCTTAAGTTGCATAATCCTCATTTTAGAACAAAACAGAATCCAAAATTACTTCAAATACTGACACAGACATTCACAGCTGAATGCATAAATGCTTAAATCGCATAAATGAATTAAAAATCAAAACATATTTAAGCTTCCATTTTACTTGGTATATGATATTAATCTATTAAACAAACATTTTTGCCACTCCAATTGAAGAGTGACCCAATAAAAAGTGTTTACTTCAAAAGTAACTTTCCAGCATCTATTTGCATATTAAATTGTGATCAGTAGTGTTTTTATTGCATATTGTAGTCTTGTCTTCATAGCAAGAAATCTGCAGATTCTTGTATTAGGTGTGTGTACATGCACTGTAAAAAAGAATTGCAAACTTTAAAAAAGTAAATTAAACCTGATGCATTGTATCAATGAAAGAATGACAGAATGATGACATAATACATACTGTCTTAAAAATTATTCTAAGTAACACCATTTTGTTTCAGAAAATACATTCATTAAGGCAACTACAGATTTCTTGTTCAACAACTTTTCAATCAATTAGATGATAATTTGATCTATGGTTTTGGTATATGTATGAATAAACCCAGCAAAATTTCTTAACGTGTAAATACTTGCATGAACATAAAAAGATTCTATCTGCCACAAATTTACCACAAATGTTCTAAAGAACGCAGGAGTAGATGAAAAGAAATTACATATACACTTTCTCTGCTTGCAGTACGTCAGTCACACTTGTAAGTGAGAACACGCACACAAACACATAGCTCCCTTTCGAATGGAACTCGACACTGTATCATGGCACTGATGCTATGGGAACGATTCTGTGTGACCGGTGTCTGAAGCACGTCTGAGGTTAGGTGCACGTTAGCGTAGCACGTCAGCAAGAACTTAAAAGGGCACATACATCACAGAATCACCAGCTTCTTTTTTTTTTAGGAAGTAGCTTTTCGTTCATAAATTTGTTTGTCCCAATATGTGTTTTGTATGGCCAGCAGAAATGATAAGTTAAGAATTGTGTGTTGCCATGCTCCCACTTTATTATTGGGGACAACACGCATTGTTTGGGAGTTATGTGTTTGGGAGCGAAGCATGCTCGTTCAGCCTTCGAAAAGGCTTAGGCTGCATCTCATTTCTCTGTCTTAGCCCTTACCCTTACCCCTCCCCCTCGGTTTTGCGCGTTCATGTGAGGGGAAGTGGCGTCTCAATTCTCATTTTGATCAAGGGCTAGGGCCAAGGTGAAGGGCTACATAGCCCTTGAAACGAAGTTTGTAGAGGACCACACTTGAAAGAGAGGGGTAACAACGTAGAAATTTTTCAAGAAGTGCCAACATCAAGCTTTTTTATGGCTGAGCGTCGTACTGTGAAGGAGTCGCACAAATGTAAGTATTTTCATCAGTTTAATTGACATTATAATTATGACACTCATTGTTTTAGGATACTTTAATACAATGTTTAAGCGATTTTAAATGTAATGTTTTTGTTTTGAATCGCTATTTAACTGCTAGCTAGTAGCTAACGTTAAAAGTTATGCGCTATTTGTCGAGCTAAGCTAACGTTAACTTTTATCTGTTAATCCTTGACATGACACTTCATATTATGTTTTTTAGGTGAAATTAGTGTGAAGTTAATTTGTGTGACATTACTAACGTTATTCCTTGATTGATTTGACCGGTGGACTGGTTTGATATTGGTAGAACTACGCTACGTGATTCACCTATCAAGTTAATGTAAACGTATAAAGTTATTTGCCTTTTCCCTCAGGGACACCTGAGGAGACTCGGCGGCTCATTCGCTTCAGGGCAGAAAATGAAAAAGAGTTCATGAAGTCCAAAACAACGTCCAAACAACAATGGGAGTGAGTAATTCATTGTTCAATCATATTCTTGCGTTCTGTGTTGTGCTAAAAATACCGGTATTGAATGTTTGAGCTGTCGGTTGTGATGCAGGAAATTTGTGAAACAAATTGGCTTAGAGGGCAAGGTGACTGGACGGCAGGCTTCCAAAAAATGGGAGAATTTAAAACAAAAATACAAGGTATATGATGTCCAGTTTAAAATAATTTCCAATTTCCAATTACCTAATGAATGTATCAACTAGCCGGTTGTTTTGTGTGTGTGTGTGTGTGTGTCAGGAATTGAGGACTCCAAAAACCGGCTCAGGGACAGACCAGGGTGAGGTCACTGTTGCTACATGGCAGTACTATGGAGAAATGCACAAGGTTTTGGGTGCCTGGCCTGCGATGGACCCCCCTGTGGTGGTGGCATCCTTCCAACCAGCAGAGGATCCCATTACAATCCTCATGGTGAGGCTAATCATTTACCATGCAATTCAGTACTTTCATGAATTCCACTAACATCAGATTCGCAAACATTCTCTTTAAATTTCATTAGGAGATATTTGCTGAAATTTCTAAAAGGTAACACAATTTTCTTTCTTTCTTCTTTAGGATATTGTGGAGCCCTCCACCACAGCAGCATCCTGGACCCCTGACACAGGACCCAGTAGTATGCCAACCAGTACCCCTGCAGAAACAAGTGCCACGACATCTAGGAGGAGGTCCAATCCTATTATGGAGTACCTGATCGAGGAGTCTCTTCAGGAGCAAAGGCGCCATGAAGAGAGTGAGGCGAAGTCACAGAGGTTTTTAGACCTCTTTGAAAGAATGATTGAAAAGATGTGAGAATTACCTGTTCAATTGCACAACTGTTTTCTTATTAATTTAATATATTTGTTTTAAGAGTTTATATAGTTTACATTTTTTAATATGTATTATTGTTCTAAAGATGACCTGTTCAATTGCACAACTGTTTACATATGAAGAGTTTGGTTCCAAAACGCGATAAATCCATTTTGATTAATTTGAGTAAAAATGTGTTTTCTTTACCAAGAAAGTGGCAAGATGAAAACCACTATTTTCTGTTTCAAACTTTCACATAGCATCTGTAGGTTATAATAACATTAAAAATTCAAATCCAGATTTTGATTTTCAAAGATTTATTATAAAACGGGTAATCTTTCCCCCAAAATGCAATAAATTCATGACACTTTTTTTCCAAAATGCAATTAATCCATTGAATCAATATGAAAGTTATTTTTCATATTGAAACTGTTGAAAATACACAACAAAGTAAGTTGATCCACATATGACAGCCTCTGAACTCGGTCAATATCTTATAATACAGGCACTGGACTAAAAATACATTCAGTCAGCCATCGCTAGGAAATACCTCCTGAACTTTTTTGACGGCGATCAGCTGTAAAATGTCCTGCTCGGATTTCGTTGACTTTGAGTAAAACAATTGAAAGTTTTTTAAAAGATCCCCTGGGGTCAATGTGTCAGCGTGACTGAAGTTTGATGCTGTCGTGTGAGAACAAGCAACAGCCGGCATTTTTCCTCCTCCCGCATGCCACATCTTCTTAATCTCCTCACGTAGGCTAAATGATTAGATTTCGATGGCTTACGTTTCTTCCCTACCGCAGAAACCACCACAGGTTCATCAATGCCGTCAAAATTATTAATTTTTTTGTTTGTTTGTTGATCAAAAAGTACAAAGTAGATAGGAAAAACTAGGATGCCGGGTGTATTCAAAGCGCCGCCGTTACTGTTTACAATGCGTGGAATGGTGCGCTGTGATTGGTTGAGAGCAGATCTATCACATTCTGCAGAGAAAGGAGACTGGCATTTGTCGTGGTTTGGAAAGAAAGGGAGAAAACATGACACAATAACACGGCGGATATCGCATTTTACGTAAAATTTAAAATTGACTTTTCAATACCGACTCTATACAATACAGATTTTTGCGGGAACTCAATTAAAAAAAAAATGGCGTTTATCGCGTTTTGGAACCAAACTCTTCATATTACTTAATTATATTTGTTTAAAGAGTTTATATCATTTACATTTGAATATGTATTATTGTTCTAAGGATTACTTGTTCAATTGCACAACTGTTTACATATTACTTAATTATATTTGTTTAAAGAGTTTATATCATTTACATTTGAATATGTATTATTGTTCTAAGGATTACCTGTTCAATTGCTCAACTGTTTACATATTAATTTAATAGTAATGTTTTAAGAGTTTATATTTATATTTGAATATGTATTTTTATATTTACATACACTCACCTAAAGGATTATTAGGAACACCTGTTCAATTTCTCATTAATGCAATTATCTAATCAACCAATCACATGGCAGTTGCTTCAATGCATTTAGGGGTGTGGTCCTGGTCAAGACAATCTCCTGAACTCCAAACTGAATGTCAGAATGGGAAAGAAGGGTGATTTAAGCAATTTTGAGCGTGGCATGGTTGTTGGTGCCAGACGGGCCGGTCTGAGTATTTCACAATCTGCTCAGTTACTGGGATTTTCACACACAACCATTTCTAGGGTTTACAAAGAATGGTAAAAACATTCAGTATGCGGCAGTCCTGTGGGCGAAAATGCCTTGTTGATGCTAGAGGTCAGAGGAGAATGGGCCGACTGATTCAAGCTGATAGAAGAGCAACTTTGACTGAAATAACCACTCGTTACAACCGAGGTATGCAGCAAAGCATTTGTGAAGCCACAATACGCACAACCTTGAGGCGGATGGGCTACAACAGCAGAAGACCCTTGTTACCACTGTGCAGGCTGGTGGTGGTGGTGTAATGGTGTGGGGGATGTTTTCTTGGCACACTTTAGGCCCCTTAGTGCCAATTGGGCATCGTTTAAATGCCACTGCCTACCTGAGCATTGTTTCTGACCATGTCCATCCCTTTATGACCACCATGTACCCATCCTCTGATGGCTACTTCCAGCAGGATAATGCACCATGTCACAAAGCTCGAATCATTTCAAATTGGTTTCTTGAACATGACAATGAGTTCACTGTACTAAAATGGCCCCCACAGTCACCAGATCTCAACCCAATAGAGCATCTTTGGGATGTGGTGGAATGGGAGCTTCGTGCCCTGGATGTGCATCCCACAAATCTCCATCAACTGCAAGATGCTATCCTATCAATATGGGCCAACATTTCTAAAGAATGCTTTCAGCACCTTGTTGAATTAATAAATTATGTTCTTATAAAAAGGCTTTTCTAGATGTGGATACATTCTACAATAATACAAAGCATAGTCACCATATGTAGTGTGTTTTAAAAGATTTATTGCAAACAACTGTAGAAATCCCACATTACACCCCACTCCACAAACAAAACATAATACCAAGGTAAGAACATGCCTACTCCTCATAAAAAGCTTCCTTAGTTCTCAGGCTATTGTTTTAAAAAAATGCAATAAGAAAATATGTAACAATAACATTTATACAACAATACAAACACATGAATGCCAACGGTTAAGAAGTTGGGGCAGAACACTAGAAGAACAATATTAAAATACTATGAAATTCTTAAATATATTACATGTATATAATTCTCATGAAGGAAAATCAACAGTGCAACATGTCTCTTCATGTGGCCTGCACATCCCCGGAAACTTGGGCAGCCAGTGCGTCTCGTGCAACATTCCCTGAGGCTTCGTTAAGAGGCATGGGGAGGATGGGGGTCAAGATCATCCCTGGTAATATCCTCATCAGGATCCAGTGTGTCCCCATTGTCCGTGCCTTTGAATGGCGGTGATTGAAGCGTTGCTGCACTCGTCCATGTACTGGCTCTTTGTATGGTGTGAGCAGGCATATAGGGGTCTGGAGGCAGGGGTACCCACCATCACCCAGAATAATGTATCCCGGCGGGGGGTAACGTCCAGATGTGTAAAAGGAGCTGTTTTTCATCACACGTGTGTCATGGACTGACCCTGGGTAACCCACGAAGATGTCCAGGAACCTTCCATCTGCATCACATATGGCCTGCATATTGATCGAGACCCACAGCTCTGCACATTTTATATGTCTCCTTTATCTGACACACCCAGTTCAGTTCATAGAGCTCTTTCCTAATGAGATGATGATCTGAATCAGGTGTGTTAAATGAGGGAGACATACAAACTGTACAGAGCTGTGGGTCCCCAGGACCAGGATTGGGAACCACTGGTCTAGACGATGTAGATCTGGTGGTTTAATCCGAATGTGTGTGCCATCTATCGCCCCTACAACGTTGTGGAATGCAGGGGTCCCTGATAGAACCCAAAGCTTGCAGCTCATGTTGTGGGAAGGAGATAACTTTGTTTAGATTGTTCCAAATATTCTGTGCCACCTTGTGTATTACTCGATATACTGTTGCCTTGGGGACATTGAAAACACTTGCCACCACCCTGGTATGAGAGTCCGTGTTCCAACCAATATGTATATTTGAGGACCTCTAGTTGATTTCCCCAGCCATGATCTTGACTCCTGTCTAGAAGCCTCTGTAGGCTGTTCATGGCTCTCCTGGTCAAGCGTAGGTCCTGCTTTATTTCAGCCTCTTCGTCAAACCATAGGCGCAAGATGGGCACAGTCGCATCCACTCTGCAGTACATAGGTGGACGATCGGCCTGGAGAAACAAAAAAAGTAATTTTTTATTTTGGATGAACTATCCACGATACGTATTGTTGCATTTTTTATTGCGATATATTGTTACACCCTTAGTACATGATATTGACTATGGCAGTGGTTCTCAACCCGCGGCCCGCGGGCCGCATGCGGCCCGTCACAAATGCTGATGCGGCCCATGCTGACCACGTAAGAAAAAAAAAAAAAAAAAAAAAAAATTATTAATAACTTATAGTTTTACAATTCATATTTCATTATTGTTTTTTTTTAAATGTAGCCTATTAAACCACTTAAAGTTTGAACAATATTTATTTTTTTTGTAAAATAATTTTGCTGATCATGTGGTTTCAGATATGCGCAGTACTGACGCAACTATGAACTGACAATTACACAGTTAACGTACACAATTACAAGCGCGCGCTCTGGCAGATTTAAAACTCAAAATGGACAAATTTGTTATTAGAGGAGAAAAAAGATGCGAGGAAAATAGTGATAAAGGAGCACATGCAATTGCAAACAAGAAAAGTCGTAGCATCAGCAGTGAAGGTAGGAAAGTGCTTGAAGAATGGAAGAATCAGTTTGCTGTCAACGAGCGAGATGGACAGCCTTTCTGCTTGCTCTGTAATAAAATACTGGGCGTATGCAAAACTTACAATCTCAAAAGGCATTTCGATACCACCCATGCAACTTTTGACACGAAATATCCACCTGGATCTCAGGAAAGAGCTTTCAAGATATCTAGTCTTGAAAAAAATGCCATTGTTGAACAGAATACAATGCGAGCTAGCTTAAAAGTGTCTCAGGCCGTGACATTAGCAACGTTCAAAATTTCCTGGCTCCTTGCCAAACACGGCAAACCATTCAGTGATGGAGAGCTAGTTAAGAACTGTTTTCTGGAATCACAATGTCTGTTTGATGATCTGAGCAACAAGAGCGAGATAATTCGCAGGATAAAAAGTTTACAGCTCAGCAATGACACAGTTACTCGTCGAATTTCTGAAATGTCTGAGAATTTGACAGAACAACTAAAAACTAAGCTAGCCACTGCTTCAGCACTCAGTCTGGCTGCGGATGAATCGACAGACATCGGAGATGTTGCTCAGCTTTGCATTTGGGTGAGATGTGTGAATTCAGAGACTTTTGAGGTTACAGAAGATTTATTGGCATTGAAATCGCTACATGAACGAACAAGGGGCGAGGACATTTATAGAGCACTTAGTGAAGCATGCAAAGACATGAACGTACCGGAATCCTCAGTTGTCTCCATCACTACTGACGGTGCTCCCTCAATGACGGGAAAACACAAGGGTCTCGTAGCTGAAATGCGAAAAATCTCCCCTGACTTGTTGGCATTTCACTGTATTGTGCATCAACAAGCACTATGCAGCAAGTTAGTTGATGGATACTTTGTGGAGGTTATGAACACTGTGGTCAAGGTGGTCAACTTCATTCGAACGCGGCCTCTAATGCACCGCCGTTTTGTTACGTTGTTGGGCGAACTGGACAGTGCTTACGGAGACCTCATTCTGCACAGTGAAGTGAGATGGCTAAGTCGTGGGAAAGTCTTGCATCGCTTTCTGGCTGTACTCCCCGAGATAGTAAACTTTCTTAATGACATCGGCGAGGGAGAAAGATTTCCAGTCTTGAGAGACAATGAGTGGAAAACAAACGTTGCTTTTCTTTCAGACGTCACAGCTCACCTAAACAAGCTGAACTTACAACTTCAAGGTGACGAAAAACATGTTGATGACCTGTTGGGCTGTGTTGAGAGTTTCAAAATGAAGCTAGGGCTGTACACTGCACAACTCAAAGATGATGATTTAACTCACTTTCCACTTCTGAATGACGCGTGTGAGGGTGTACTGGACATACAACAGAAAGAACGATTCGTTAAAACTGTCAGTCAAATGCAGGAAAAATTCACCTCTCGTTTTTCTGATTTTGAGAGAATAAAATCTGCAGGACATTTCATCAGAGAGCCATTGACTTTCCCTGTGGAAAAAATCAAGGACTTGGCTGCAACTTTCGGTTTGTCCCGCCGCGCACTCGAAGATGAACTGATGGATGTTCAGGCAAGAGGACACAGCCATACCGCGCAACAGTCATCCTCAGTTACAGAAATGTGGCGAAACATCTCTGGACAAAACCTCAGATTATTAAGTTCAAAAGTGCTTTCCATATTTGGGTCGACATACATTTGCGAACGCACATTTTCTGCAATGACGCGCATCAAGTCACGTTTCCGTGCGCGTCTTACAGACTGCAACTTACAGTCGCAACTTCATTGTACTGTCACTCCTTTTGAGCCAAATTTCACCAAACTGGTCTGCTCCCGACAACATCAGGTGTCCCATTAATGGTAAGTAGAATTATACTCTCTAATAATAATAATAATAAATCTAACTGTAATCATTTAGATACCTTAATATCTGGTTAGTTTGCATTGGTGACGTCAAATGTAAATTATATGCGGCCCGTGAAACTTGAACTTAGACATAGTGCGGCCCACTGAAAAAAAAGGTTGAGAACCACTGGACTATGATATTGAAACTACATCACAAAATTAACGCATACAAGGATAAAAATACATGTGCTACAGATCGTAGCTACAACAACATAAGAATAGTAGGCTAACGTTAGCTGCTTGTTAATGTTTTGCTTAGCTATGGTGTCGCCGCCGTTAAATACAATGAAACATAGGTACCATGACTTGATCCGTGAGCAGTCGTATGCGTCTGAGACACAGTCTTCTTCTACGGTGTCTTCGATTGATGGCACACAAGAGTGCAAAGATAAAGAGAGCCCAGGCAATCGACATCACAACCTGAGACGACGGCATCTTCGTTTGTTTATGTCAACGCTTGTCGCCTCTGTTGACGTAGCAGCCAGATAGTGGCAAGGGAAGATGACGCAAACGGCAATCGAGTGGTGTCTCATTTCTTAGTGGAAAGCTCTACCCCTACCCCCCTTCACTCGGTATCGAGAAGCAAGGGGAAGATGCAGACAAAGTGGTAAGGGGAAGGGAAAGGGGTAAGACAGAGAACTGAGATTGGTCCTCTTTGTGAGCAATTTCATGATGAGGAAGCTCCGCTCTTGCCTAGCTCTCTTGTTGACCAATCAGGCATTTGCGCCTTGTGCTTCGGGTACTGCGTCAGAAGAGGCACTGACTTTGATCATGTCCTTAATCTCTTGTCCTCTCTACCGACCCTGAAAGCAACCTCGTGGCTTGTTTGTCGAGGCGGCATGTGGATTATGCTTGAAGTTGAGGTGAGAGCGGAACATATAATATTATATAACATATATATTTAGTATATTCTAACCTGTCATTGTAACAAATTGTCTGGTTAATTTACTCACTGTATTTGACAATGTGGAGTTAAATGTTAAAAATGCATCCAGCTTTGAGGAGTTAGATATGCAAACAAATAAATAAAAAATTCTGGCCCTCCCTGCCACCAAGCAGATGGCTTGCGAATGTTATCTGCCATCTCCCTAAGCTGATATGGTCGCCACAATGCAGTCTGCAGCTCTTTTTTACAGTGGCCGAGAGAGCTCATCGTGCTGCAACTGAAGAAAACACATGCAAATAGAAAAACACCCGCAAATTAAGAAAACATCTTCATCAGTTTCACAACACATGTGTGCTCCAAATACTCACAACACAACCAAGTACAGAAACGCGCTGCAAAAGTTCACAACACAACCAAGTACAGAAACGCGCTGCAAAAGTTCACAACACAACCAAATACAGAAACGCGCTGCAAATAGCACAGACCACAACGGAAATGTTTCCAGGGGACCCCAATAAGTGACGAACCCGGCTGGGATGTGCTTACAGATCAGAGTCTATTTTATTATTATTTTTATTTATTTTTAATTTTTTTTGCAAAACATACAGAGATGACATGTTTACGACATACAACTTTGTATACAATATACAAAATGTATTAACAATATGTTCAATGTCATCAGAATACTAATGAAAAAAGAACAATGAGCTGAAAATTAAAATAAATAAATAAATACAAAAGATAGAGAAAAAGAACATGAGGAAAAGATGTTAATCTATACATCAGTTACACTGTACAAATGTTGTCATGTTATGTTTAAATAAGTTTCATAAGAATTGTTAGGTAATATAGGGTCCAAAGATGAGATGGCAAGTTTTAAAGTTGAAACACTCACACACAAATATATTATATATATTTTAAAAACTTTTTTTTGTATAAAATATATATATAGAAATAATACAATATTTCTGGTAATAACAGCTATTCAGCTGATGGACACCATGCTGTGTTGTCATGGGAACATCCCAGATGAAATAATGAGGGAATTTCACTGTCTTTCTTTGCTCCCTTCACCAAGTGCGTTCCAAACGGCTACATAATGGCACACAAGTGCCCTGCTCACTCAAAACTCCCCACTTCAAGGGCTCTGCCATCTGCCCTTCGAAGGGATTAGGGCATAGGGATGCTCACGAGCATGTCCCACCCGGGTTCGTCATTTATTGGGGTCCTCTGGAAACATTTCCGTTGTGGTCTGTGCTATTTGCAGCATGTTTCTGTACTTGCTTGCGTTGTGAGTATTTGGAGAACACGTGTTGCGAAACTGGTGAAGATGTTTTCTTAATTTGCGGGTGTTTTTCTATTTGCATGTGTTTTCTTCAGTTGCAGCGTGTTGAGCTCTCTCGGCCACCATACTTTTGAGTCGTGGTACAAACAGAGGCACTTGAACCTAGTCAACTGCCTGGCTGGTACAGTGCTGGAGTTCCTCTAAGAGTGCTTCTCAACAGGGTTAGCTCCTGTTACCCTTAAAGTACAGTATATGTGGTTGTTATTTCCGGTTGCCATGTACCTTTGTCAGAGCTTCTGTGGGGAGGCACCCTTTGGCATCTCAATTTTTGCATGGTGCCAGACACCTGAGGCAATCTGCAGGCAGCGAGTTCCTTCTTGGGACCTTTCTGTGGTCCTGGAAGGTTTATCATAGGCTCCATTTGAACACTTAGAGTCAGCCTCAGAGTAGTTACTGACTCTTTAAGTGGTTCTTCTATTCGCACTGACTTCGTTTAGAAGAGCATGAGATCAGCAGGACCTTGGATTTTGCACCCCAGACCAGATTACATTCAAAACCTGCTTGGTCAGTCCTTGGTCAGGACGCTGACTGCGATCATTGTGAGCATTTCTCCACAAGGCTAACTGCTCCTGCCTGATGGGATGGCATTTAGGCTTCTGGTTTGGGTTCTGTACCTACTGAGGCACTACTGAGGCTTAGTTCATAGAGTCGCAGGTGGAGTTGTTGGAGGAGGAGGAGCTTGAGATGCGTGTTCTCATTTCTGTTACTATATCAACCAACTCACAGGATCCCTTTTTGGATTTGGAAGCTTGCTCTACAAATTCTTTAAATTAATCAAATTAAAAAATGATCCAATGTTGTATGCATCTGGCTCCAGAGTTAGACATGGTCATGCCTGACATGTTTACAGCCTACTGCTCGTCTGGTCATACTTCAGGCCTTCTTCCTCCAGTGCATGTGCAATACTATTGAGAAAATGATTCCTCTGTCAGACTTTGCTGTAGTGTGGCAACTTCTACCAAATGTCTCTCAGTGGGTCCTGAAAGGGTGCATTCTTTCAAGATGTTTGTGCTGCAGCAGGTTGGTCCTCTCTGCACACATTCATACGAAGTCATGACATGGATTCAACCCCGTGATGAAGGGCCGTCTGGGCCGGTCCAGTCTTTCTGCTCAACAAGTGTCTGTGCCAGTGTTTCACAGCCCTGATGGGCAGGCATTGTCCCGGTGTTAGTATTGGCGTTACCATACCATCAATGCCATGACGCAGCATGGAGTTCCATTTGAAAGGGAATTTGTAAACCAGTTCCCTGAGAAGGGAATGAAATGCTGCGTTGCATTGCCACACTTCCTTTAGACAATTAGAATCTGGGGATTCTGTGACATAGGTGAGCTTTTATGGTCACCTGACCTCTCAACAGCCAATCAAGATTGCCATGTGTTCAAATATTGCGTTCCCATATTGTCTACGCCATGACACAGTGCCTCGTTCCCATCTCAGGGAAAGAGGCTACATACTGGAGCTCACATTAACCATATTCCCCGAGCAACCGACTCGAGTACGGTTTGCGGGTGCACACCCTAGTTTGGAAAACAGCATTCACACCAAACAAACCAATCTCTGACATCAGTCGAACCCGGGTGTGCTCCAAAATAGCTAGTGTGAAAGTACATAATGGAAATGCTATGGAAATGGAAAGGCCAATAAAAAAGTCCCATGGTGTCTTCTCCAACTGCAGCAACTTCCATTTTTATTACAGATATTTTGTTCCATTTTCCCAAGAAGTGATTATTTATGCTCTTGAACACATGGGATGCTTTATTCGCAAATGCTTTAATTGATATTCTAACTTTTAATTATTAAATCTGTTGGTCTAAATTTATAAGTATTTGTGACTCATATGGATTTTTTTTTTTTTAATAGTGCACAGTTTAAATACAGAATTACAAACTGAAATTACACTTGTTTTTGGTGAATTGGTTTTTGAAATTACACTTCATTTAATTATGGATGCGTTAATGTCACTGTGGTAAAGTGAGGACAAATCTAAATCTGTGATATTTTCAATTAAGGAGAATTTGTTGGAACAAAAGACAAAGAAAAGTTGACAGTATTATTTGCACGTCTCTTCATGATGTTAGACACCTCCCAAGTATATACACTGAGCCAAATCAATAGAATGGTGTCATGTTACTCGACACCTGCAGAACAGAAACGCTGGCCCTCATCTTGACATTACAACCAAGCACCTCCAGGCATAAAAATGAAGACTGGTGTCTATAATTCAATGAACCAGACGCTGCCTGCACTGGCCCTCCAGCCCTCACTGACAATTAATAGGAGAGGCACGGCTCCCACCAGTGTGACAGATATGGAGGAAACGATACTGCAGGCCAAAAAATGAAATGGATTCAGAACATTCTGAATGACACATTCATGTGTGAAGCTCTGCAGTCTCAGAGCGTTTAGTTAGGACTTATATACTGTAAATTGTGGGTGTTTTTTCTTGCTTAGAAATGTAATGTTTTTGAATTTTTTTTTTTTTTTTTTTCTGGTAAACTCTCTTAAAACACTTTTTACATATTCACTAGTTTATTTAATTTACTAAGTAATGAAAATTACTTTAGTGCCATTTACTCCACATTTCATATGATGCATTGAGTTTAATATCGTCACTTGTAATGCAAATCACGGTGGTGGAAATGACATTTAAAAATATGTTAGTATGAAATGGCAGGATATACTTTATTTCGATAGTCCACTTCATACATTCTACTAACTATAAGTAACTTTGTAACTACATGTCAACTAAATCTCAGAGTATTGTTAGACTTAGGTTAGACTATAAGTTGACATATACTTGCAAAGTTACTTAAGGTCAGTAGACTGTCTGTTGGGGAACCATCAACCTAAAGTGTTAGCAGACATTAAGCAGACAGTCTACAAATACTCTAATGACTGCTTATTGACATGTAGTTGCAAAGTTACTTATAGTTATGTCTAAAGTGGACTGCTGAAATAGTGGCGGGCTAAAATGGTGTGCTATTTTGTCTTGCCCAGGCTAATTTCACAGATAGCATTTATGTACATAAGGATTTTTTCAAAGTTGTAAATAAAACAGATTATTGGAGTATGTTTCACAAGAAAATAATACTATTTCAGTCTTTCTACTTCACAATTTCATAACTGTGTTACTTGCTGTTTCTTTGTTATTAATTAGCAGTTTCTGAGTGAACCACAAACAGTTTATTAGCACAATTGGAGATACAGGGAAGTATTCAGTTCAATAGTAAAGCAGCACTTGCGTGAAATTACTTGACCTAAATCTTGTTTTGTTTTTTTTAACCAGGTGCAGACAGAGACTAAAGGATATCAGGAAGAGACGAGCCAACAGGTAAGGAGCAGACACTGGAGAAACGAAGGATAACTCATTGGAGTAGAAAGGATGCGGGCAGGTGAGACTATTCTCAAATGAGGTCACTGACTGAAAGGTGAGTCCTCTTTTTTAATGTGGAGTGAATTGGAGTAACAATGACTGACAGGTGTGATTGATTAGACAGGAGAGTTCTATGGTTGTATGAAGGAGCGGTGGAGCCCGGTGTACATATGACATTACCCTCCCCTCCACGGGCCACTCCTGTGGACTGATACTCCCAACACCATGGTCGACCTCTTAACCTTGGAGCAGGATGGTGTGGATGTGACTCATGGAAGGTGGAAAGCAGGGTAGGATCTAGAATATCATGGTATCAGGTATCCAGGAATGTTCTCCTGTTCAGTAGCCCTCCCAGTCTGCAAGGTACTCAAGATGATTTCTGTGGAGGTGGGAATCTAGGATCTTGATGTAGGAGGGTCTGCAGCTGGACTGGGCTCTGTAGAAGAGGGTGAGAGAAGAGGGATGGTAAGGTTTTGATCTAGATAGATGAAATGTGGAATGAATTTGGTACAGAGGAGAGAGCTGAAGCTGATATGTCACAGGATCTATCTGCCTTTGGATGGTGGCCTTTGATCACTGGTTTAAAGAGAATGAGAGGGTTTAGGACTTAACTCAACATCATCTCCAACGGACAGTGCAATGCCAAAAGAGCCATGCAAATGAGCATGCAAAAGAGCCATGCATATGCCTTATTGACCAATGTAGTGGGGACTGAGGCTTTCTGGATGGGAGGTGATGCTTGATGTCCTGTGTAGTGGCATAACTTCTGCCCGGGATAGGTATGTGGGAGTGTCTGATCTCCGGGCATTTGCGTGGCTCTTTTGGCATTGCACTGTCCGTTGGAGATGATGGTGAGTTATGTCCCAAACTCTCTAGTTCTCTTTAAACCAGTGGTCAAAGACTGGTACAAAGGCTTGGATGGTTCTCCTGATCATGGAAATAGTGATGGTTGGAAGCAGAGTATGCACTGAAATTGAGTGAGTCCGATGGTTGGCAGAGGGAATTCAATGTCTACTTGGCCCAGGGTAGAAATTGAGTTTAGGAGTTCTGGTCGTGATGACAAAAGGTTCTCAGAAACTTCTGTTTGCCTATTGGTTTGTGGATGATAGCCAATGGATAAGCTAATGTCACACCTAGAAGGTTTTAGACATGCCCTCGTCCAGTGACCATTGAATCGGGTTCACAAAAATATTGGATAAAAGGATGGGCTCGAGTTTCTCAGGACTTTCAGATGGGGAATGGATACGGAAGAGTGCATGGTCTCTGGATAATAGGAAATAGAAAAATTAAATCAGGTAAAATAGAGGGCCCAATGTACCGGTCTGGGGTTGAGTCATTTTCATCTCTGAGGTATTCAATGTTTTTATGGTCCATTAACAATAGAAATTAATGACAAAGCCTCTCTAACAAATGCCACCATTCCCCCAGAGTGAGCTTGATGGCTAACAATTCACGGTTTCCAATGTCATAATGGAAGAGTATAGGAGGGGTGGTAAAGGATTCCTTGAGTTTCTGGAAGGCGTGGGGGGCTTCATTGGTCCAGAACAGAGACTTCGGCTGTCCTTTGAGGAGTGTTGTTAAGGGAGATGTCAGGGTACAACAATGATGAATGAATCGCTGTTGGAGTTATTTTACACTGGTAGTAGTGAGCCATGAACAGATTGCATCAACTTTCCCCTAGTCCATCTGGATACCATCACGGCTGATATTGTCCCTTAGCTTACGTAAAAATAGTGCATCATGATTGCAATGTTTGGCCAGGTTCTGGGAGTATGCCAGAATATCATCAATGTAAACCAGGACGACTTTGTGGAGGTACTCTCAGAAAACCTCATTCATGAAACCTTGGACACGGCTGCCCTGCCCTGGGTGTTTACCAGGCCATACAGCATGATTCACAGTGGCCTGTAGGGGTCACAAAGGTAGATGAAAGGTAGTCATCTCCACTCCAAACCCCGAATGAGGTTGTATACACTGTAGAGATCCAGCTTGGTAAAAATGGTTGCTCCACACAGTAGTTCCAGGGCAGCCAGAAAGAGGTTAATAGAATTTGACAGTTATCTTGTTCAGGGACTGGTAGTCTATACAGGGCCACAAGCCTCAGACCTTCTTTACAACAAAGGCAAAGCTTGAACCTGCAGATGAGGTAGATGGATGGATGTAACATTGACAAAGAGCCTCCTCAATGTACTCCTCCATGGCCTTTATCTCAGAAAGGGATAATGGATAAAACTTCCCATGAGGCACTTGCTCACCAGGCAGAAGATCATTTGAACAGTACCATGGTCGATGAGGAGGAAACTGAGCTGCTATTTGGGAAGATGTCCTGAAAGTTTGAATAGAATGGAGGAATCTTCACAGATATGATAGAAAAGATGCTTGATGATACTTTCGATGGATGTAGTCCACAGGTATATTGGAATGGCTGGTTCAGAGTTCAAGAAAAGAGGCCGGAAAGCATTACTCACCCCTCTTTCGGACATCTCTCCGCTGGACCAGGAAATGACATGCGAATGGCTAATGCGGCCCAGGATGACATCTGTGGTGGAGCTCTCCAGAAACAAAACACAAAATTCTGTGTGTAACAGGCTGGTGGGTCCCACACAAAAATGGATGGTTCCTTAAATGAATGGTTAACCAGTTATTGTGGATCTTCAACGAGGAGTCACAGGTTCTTTTAAGGAGGTTTAGAGAGCTGATACTGAAACCGATATATCAGCAGTATTTAGAGTCATTTGGGTTAATAAAGGTGAGAAAGTAACAATAGGACTAGACACAAAACTCACCAGCGGATGTGGAGGGTGAATGGGACACACTGCTATGATGTGCAATACAAGCAGTGTCTCTGGGTCAGTCGACGGTGATTTTCTGCGGGGGACAGTCGAAATGAGTCAACTTGCTAGATAAAATTTACGAAGGAAAACACTGCAGTCCTCCGCTGATCCAAAGTAGGGCATTGGATTGACCATAGGACTGGCAACATAATGTGATGGCATGGGTTAAGGAGAGCTATAGCGGAAGTTGTGGTTGTTGCAGAGGTGAGCTCTCTCTGTATATTATCTATGAGCTCTTGAAACAAGTCTTGGAAGTATTTAGTTCAACAGTAAAACAGCACTTGCATGAAATAACTGGACTAGAATCTTATTTCCACTCACCAGGTGCAGACAGAGACTGAAGAACAGGAGGAGACAAGCCAAACAAGGATACAAACAGGTATAAGGAGCTGATGCTAGAGACAACTAGAGAAACAGGATTTCTTGCTGGAGTAGAAATGAAGCATGTAGGTGAGTCTGTATTCCCAGACAAAATTGTTCAATGTGGTGAAAATGATGCCACAGTGTCACAAACTGCTCTGAGGCATGAAGGTTGAGGATCCAAATGCAGTGTTTTTAATGAAAAGCTAATCCACAATCATAGTAAAAGACAGGCAAAAGGTCAGAGTACAGATAAATCAGTCCAAACAAACAAATCCAGAGGGTGAGACGGATAGGAAAACCAGGATACTGGCAAATATCGAAAACCAGGATACAGGCAAATATCGAAAACCAGGATACAGGCAAATATCGAAAACCAGTGGAAACGCTTAGATATGCAGTGTTACACATACAAGACTTCACAGATAATGACTGAGAAAACCAGGCTTATATGGGGTGAGCTAAACAAGATAATGAGACACAGGTGAATGTGATAATGGATGAAGAGTCCGGGCAGTGAGGGAATGATAATAGTCTGATGTGGAGTGCCCTCTGGTGGCTCTCAAGGGCACTCCAGCTGGTGACCGTTACACACAGCTTGTCATGTTTGGACACTGATATAAATAATTTTCACAGAATAAATACTGAAATTGTTTATGTTTATTTGACTATTTGTTTAAATATTGTCATAGTTTTAAACGTAATAATTCAGGATTTTAAGATGAATTTCCATAGTATTAAAGTTACTAAAACTAAATATGAAAAATAAATAAATGAAAGCTAAAAAGAAATATTAAACTAAACACACAACTAATAAAAATGACAAAAGCACTTAACAACATTACTAAAACTAAAGCAAAACCTAACCAGAGTTTTTAAGTACTACTAATCCAGTGCTGTTTTGCATTTATACAGAGCTCTAGTATTTGTATTATTACAGCATTTTCTGAGTAGTGTCAGCTAGGAAGCATCTGCATTGGCAAAAGGAGCCGTGTTTCATAATAAGTTCCCTTAAATAGCCTACTGGCCCAGTCAGGAAGCCTGGCTGTACACTCAAGCATGGTGATAACTTCAGACAGCTGAGTCCAGCTTAAAATTTTTGTTATGCCTGGTAAATTAGCATGTGGAGGTGGAGACCACCAAATACGGTTTAGGAAGGAAACGCTAAAAATAGACAGTCAGGCAGTAAACTCAGTCAAGGTCTCCAAGACCAGGGATTTAATACGCAAAACATCTAACGGTAGGGAACTTCACATCTTGAAAGTGGGTTTGTTCCATTTGTAAGCTTTCTGGGCTTGAGTGGGCAGCGTTTAAAAGCAAATTATTTAAAACAAAGGTCATTTGTGGCTTCATTCAGCCAGACTGTGATTTCTGATGGCAAATGTATTGGGAGATTTTGGTAACTGTGGATTGTATGTGAGCTTTGGAATGGAAAACTGAAATGCAGTGTAATGCTCATTGGTCACCAAAAAAAGTTGGTTATTGAAAGTATGTGCTGCTCACACTTTTTTAGCTTGGTGGAATATATATTTTATTATTATAATTATTATTTTAAATGTTTTCTCTTATTTTCTGTCTTATTATGCAAGCAAATCAGCCCTGAGAGGAGGAACAATTAATTAATAAGACTAAATTGGCTTAAGGCCAAATCAAAGCATTACATTTGTATGTTAATAAAATTACATCTTTCACTTTTGATAATAACAGTAATTTTCTTGCTATCTGTACTTCTACTCACTGACTTGGGTGTAGAATTTATTTTATGTCACACATAATCAGTTCAGGTGTTATTTCAGAGTCCAAATAGACATCAGCTCAAGTTATGCATCCATGAAACCATGCGTATAAATATAAGCTCAACGTCTTTGTAACCATCCATATAAATATGAGCTCAACGTCTTTGTACGGAGCCAGACAGTCTAGGAAGTGCCTCCTCAGTGACTGCTTGGGATGTGCAAACTACATATTTTCAAACTGACTCAGGGTTGCTTCAAAAAGTAATTGAATAAATTGTCTTAACTGGAAGTTTTAGGCTGGTTTCAGGTAACCTTGACAGGTGTTTTTACATAAGACGCGTTCAAAAAATAGTTAAATGGCGCTAAAGTTAAAAGAAGTAACTTTGCACCGGCTACTTAGAACAACTGCTATAAAAATATACAAAAAATGTTCTGAACTTTTTTTTTTTTTGCAAAACGTTGATCTTTCTGAGACTTCATATAGAGAGATAATAATATAGATTGCGCTTTCTCTTTCTGTTTGTTCTGTTTTTTCAAACACCGAACTTATTGACACCACTTCTTAAAATTAACTTTTGCATTGTTTTTTATTAGATTTGGACTGCTGTCTTGAACTGAACGACATGTCCGGTGTGCGATACGAGACCTGTGAGTTGTAGTTGCGTGACTCCCTTGTGTATGACATCACAGATTAGATGTTTTGGACTGTTGTCTTGAACTGAAAGCGACGTGTCCGGTGTGCGATGGGCCTACCTGTGATTTGCTAGCAAAGTCATAAAGTGTCATTTTAAAGGGACAATCAACTTATTATAAAATGCAGTTATGATTTTTCACTTCACCAGATTGTCTTGACAATGTCTATGTGCCTAAATGCATTGAGTTTTTTGCCATGCAATTAGCTGATTAGATATTTGCATTAAAGAGCAGTTGAACAGGTGCACATAATAAAGTGGTCAGTGAGTGTGTATAAACTACTGGTCAACAGTTTTAAATAATTAGTTTTTTTTCTAATGTTTTTAAAAGAAGTATCTTATGCTAACCAAGGCTGCATTTATTTCATCAAAATGAATTCTGAAATGTTTCTTGAGCAGCAAATTTTGATGGCAGCTTTGCCATCACAGGAATAAGTTACACTTTAAAACAGCTCTTTTAAATTATAAAAATATTTACAATATTACTGTTTTTACTGTATATTTTCTTAAATAAATGCAGCCTTGGTGAGCATAAGATTTTTTATTTATTTTTTTACCGTTGGTTTATATTAGAAAAGGGATCCCTCACAAGAGATTCAAAATCCCGGAACTAGTCAACTTCACTACTAGTCAGATGTTGGATGACTAGTCGACTAGCTGACCATCGTGACCCATCCCAAGAATGGCCGCTAATCCTGAACCCCGTTCACTGAATAAGTGTAGGTCAGACAGATGGCTTTGAAAACCCCCACCACTCACCCTGTCTCTCTCTCTCTGACTGATGAGTGTTGGCTCAACATTAGATCTTCTACTCCATCTAAATGAGATCCTAATAAACATAGGAGGCTTTTTCCTGAAGAATTAGGGGCTAAGTGACAAGGAAAACCAAGGTCAAACATCTTCCATCAAAAGGTCAACCCGAGAGAGTCCCTACTATTGCTGATCAGATGAGATGTGTGAGAAGCATTGGACATGTGTGTGTCTGAATGTGTGTGTGTCAGGGAGATGTCAGCCATAAAAGCAGCAAGATAAAACACATCATTAGAGTGTGCCGGGCTTTAATGCTGTAAATATGGTGGCCACATAGGGAATTCTGACATGTTATTTGCTGCTTCAGACAAGTTGGTTAGGTGGTAATGGCCTGTGTAAGGAGGTGTGTGTTTATGAGTGTCTGTACGTTTACAGAGTATGGATGTGCTGTTTGATGTGCTTCCCAGAGGTCAGTCTCCTCACTACCATTTCAACATGATGTTTACTCCAGAGTGTTTCATATTGTAAATTAAAGTAATTACAAAAATGTCAACTCAGAATTCCTTGGATGAATACTGTATGCACAACAAAAATAAGCATTCTCCATATGAGCATTTTTTGTTATTTCAGCATTTTACATAAATGACATGGTCTCATAAAGTATATGAATCCTTATTATTTTTTGGACAAAGTATTTCTGTCACTTAAATTGTTAAATTGCATATTAATATTGTATTGCATCATTCAAAAACACAGACTGAATGTAAGTTTGTTGGTATTTAAGTAAGGAATAATTGACTTTAGGCCGTTGAATTATTTGAAAAATAATGCACACCCGAGGTGGTAATGCGGTCACGACGCGAAGCGGAGTCGTTACACCTTGGGTGTGCATTATTTTTCTAATAATTCAACGGCCTAAAGTCAATTAATCCTGCTTTTACTACAGTTACCACACCTCGAAACATTGTTCAGATTATGTATTTCAAGACGTTTGTAAAGTTTTTGTCATTAAAATGCTCTTGTATGTAGCACTAATTTCTTACGCATCTAATCCCATGCCTCCATTGCTAATTCCAAAACGTCATTTTAGAGTTAGTAACGGAGGTTTGAGCCACTGATAGCAGACTAATGCTGGGGACACACGACTAGCTGACACATTCTCTGACTGTTTTCATCGACTGCAGCAGATTTTAAACACCGACTTTGAACACAGACTGAACGCGCTGAACACGCGTTTGGGCATGATCAGTGATTACATTCATTATGCAGTTATTAATGCAGTTATTAGAGAGAGATGTTGCAATAATGAGACAGAAAAGCATGTGCGTCAATATTATTATTTATTTATTAATTCAATTCGTTTTAATTAATTCGTTCATTCATCTTTTTTTCATTATTGACAGATGACAGTAGACTATAGCCAAATAAATGAAACACAAAGCCCTTTTAACAAGTGGGCCTATAAATAATTATTTATTTATTATTATCTGCAATAAAAATCTGTGCTGCAGGACTATCCATTTATTTAGCCTATATTCAGTTTAATTTTCTATTGATTATAGATAGGACTATATACTTTATTTATTAAAATTAAACTGCATGTTTGATTGTGAAGCTAGACATTGAAAATTGCAGATCAAGCGCATGGGGCTAAATGCTTTTTCTTGTTATGAATTGTATCCTATTTTCCGTTATTACAGTTAACTACGCGAAGTGATATGGAACTGTAATGCGGTCAAGACCTGCCTGGAACTACTTTAGCTGTGTTTCCCTGAAAATAATGCACACCTTAGAACGTTCATCAACCAATCAGATTCAAGCATTCAACGGCCCTGTAGTATAAAAAAATAAATAATCAAATACATTTGTTTTATTTTATTTTTTATGTTTCCTCCTATCCCAGCTTAATATGCAGAGACAGGTAAGATATATGTAGGTTGATGTCCTTTAAAAGTGTAAATCATGTTTGTTGAGCATTTTGACCAACCCATCTCAGCAACATTGACTCAGCCAATGGTATGATTTTGGGGGTGGGGCTATCTGAAGGTCTGACCTCTGACTGAAAGTGTGATTGCATTCTTTGATATTATTGTTGTTGCCCAAAAAATAATATTAAAGTATTTTTTTATTTTATTTTTTTTTTTACTTTTCCCTTTTTATCATTTATACACTCTGATGTTGTTCTAAATCTGTAACTGAATAATATTTATTGTGAAAAACATTAAAAATTAAAAATAAAATTCTTTGTATTTCATTAAAAATAAAATTCTTTGTATTTCACTGAGAATATAAAAGCCTTCTTTAAATTAAACATTTTGTAGAAGAAAGACATGCATAAAGGTTTGGAAAGACATGAGGGAGAGTAAATGATGACAGAATTTTCATTTGCACACATTAGCTTTTTATCTTTAGTTTGCTATCAATGTTCCTATGTAATTTGTAATATTTTAGATTACATATAGTTATTCGTTAACTCTGACAGGTATGACTAATAACATATTTTTTTAAAAAACAGTTAAGTCATCTGAACAGGACTGCTTCGTTCATGTGTTACAGTAATACATAGTTTATTATCATGTAATAACTATGAATAGTATTATGAATATCATATTATGAAGCCCCAGATAAGGTGCCTGAACAGGACTACCATTGTTTTTTTTGTTTTTATGTTACCTCAATATGTAGTTTATTAGAATGTAATAACCTCTTTATAACAATGTAATAAAGTCTATATAATTTTCAAGGCAGAATCACTCATCACTATGGTCTGTTCATTACGCTAGTATCAGTGCTGAGTGAGTGGTGGACTGTCTGTGTAAAATCATTACACAAGCCCTCCAGCCATACATACAAACCCGCCAGTCCAGACACTTCTGTGGGAAGACAAAGAGACTCAGACAGCCCTTTGATTTTTCTCTCCTGGATAACATTCTTTGAATGGTGCCCAAAGTAATGTTGGCTTTTTTCTATATTCTTTTATTTTACCTTTAGTTATAGTCTTAGCTAAAAGACAACTGCCTAAAACCAAGAATCATGCTGTTACCAATGCTTACAATATGAACAACTAAAGTTATATACAGACTTACTTCAAAATGCATGCTGTGTTCTTACACAGTAACACAAATATTTGAGATTCTGAACACGTCCAGCTGAAATAATGAGTTTATTCACTGTGGTAAAGTAAATAATCTGTTGATGTATTGATGTACAACATGCACATGGTTAAAATAATAACTGTTATATACAGTGCAATTTATTGTGGTTGTATTTATAGGACTGTTCCTTAATACAGTGCATAAATGCTACTGAGATTACTATCATTTATTTGTTAAGGCTTTGTGCCCTTCACTGCATTTCATATGGGGACTTTTCATAATTTGCCGATGAGACGTTTTGTCAGTGAATATTTGACATTATTTGAGTGCAGAGCCACAACATGCCCACAGTCATGAAGTTTGAAGTCTCACAATAGCCATAATGTAAAAAAAAAAAAAAAAAAAAAAAAAAAAATTTGTATTGCAATGTTGCAAGTGGCTGTAATTGCTACAACCTTTTGATCAATATGAAACATCAACTGCAAATGATTTCAAACTAGAAGTAATTGCTCTCTTTATGTTTCTTGTTTTTTTTAAGGTGCAAAACATTTATTTCAATAACATAACATATTACTGGGTTTTGAGGACGGATTAATTACTGCACAGAGATACACAATAATGTAAGAATGAGGTTTTCTTTCATCTCAGATAGACCACCATCTTCTCTTTAATTTTAAAAACATTATATCTAGCCATGATTCATAAATATCTTTCTCCTTACATCAAATGCAAACATTACTAAGACCAGAAGAGTATGAGCTTAAGTAAACATACACACACTCGCATTGCCAACATCTGAATAACGGAATTAATAAATCATAATATTATAATTAATTATAATATTAATTATTTAATGAAATCATGAAGACCCCAACAATAACATTCCACTGGAGGCTGTCAAGGCCAGCTCGTTCTCGACCGTAACATAAAATATGCACTTGCTGAGATGGTTTGACTTGCAAGATCTTTATTCGGTCTCATAATGATACAACACAAAATAATATGATAATGTCTAGGGTTTAAATCAAAGGAGAAAATAATAATCCAGATGGGGAAGAAAATGTTGCAAATGAAAAAGCAAAAGGGTTCGAAAGGTGACTTCTCCTGAGGACTGCCGATCCCCTGGATGAAGTAAAGGTGAGAGGATAAATCCCATGTTTTATCCTCTCTGCAATCAAAGGAGATGAGTCGGCAAGGGTGTACAATCCTCCACACTCTCCTGAATCATACCGCCACCAGCAAGCGAGAAAAGAAAGCGGAGGGTCGTAACACCTCCCTCCTCAAAAAATGTTCGGCAACGAATCTAAAAATCAAAGAAAAGACAGTCAAGCACCACCCAAAACAGACACAATAAAAAGTTCTTGTGGTCCAAAGAAACATCTTCTACTCCTCTTCATTCTTCAACACCTCTGGGCCCTAGAGATGCAAAGAGAGAGAAGAACAGGCAACGCAGAGAATACGATGTTACACTCTAGAAAGGGTGTCAGCTATAACATTATCTTTTCCTCTTACATGTTTGATTTCTAGATGGAAAGGTTGTAAAATGAGACTCCATCGCATAAGTCGTTGATTTCGATTTCTCATTCGATTCAAGAAAACCAAAGGGTTATGGTCCGTATAAATGATAATCTGTGCAGCAATTGACCCTAGATATACCTCGAAATGCTGTACAGCCAACACTAGGGCAAGGGCTTCCTTCTCAATAGTGGAATAGACCTGTTGATGCCGGTTAAATTTCTTTGAAAAGTAACTAACAGGATGTTGAAACCCATTTGAATCTTCTTGCAAGAGAACGGCGCCAGCACCGCAAGCACTAGCATCAATTGCAAGACTAAAAGACTTTTCAAAATTCGGTGTCGTCAAAACAGGGGCACATGCCAGCAAAGCTTTACAATTTTCAAAAGCCTGCTGACATGTCTCATACCACCAAAAGGTATTTTCGGACTCAATAAATCGGTGAGAGGTGAAACTACACTAGCAAAATTCTCACACAAACTCAGATAATATCCCACCATGCAGAGAAATCGTCGCAATTCACGACGAGTGGTGGGAGTTGGGAAGTTACAAATAGCTTCTACTTTAGTCTCAATAGGTTTCACACAACCATTTCCTACTACCTTACCCAAATAGGTAACGGTTGCCTTTCCGAATTCAGACTTAACGAGGTTAATGGTTAATTTTATCTGGTTAAGATGCTCAGACCAGGAGGAACTATACAACACAACGTCATCAAGGTACGCCTCACATCCGGGCATTCCATACAGTATACGGTTTACCAGTCGCTGGAAAGTAGCGGGTGCATTTCGAACCCCGAAAGGCATTACCCTGTACTGCAGGAAAGCATCGGGCGTAACAAAGGCGGATAACTCTTTGGCACGACTAGTCAAAGGCACCTGCCAGTACCCCTTTAAAAAGGTCAAACTTACTGACGTATCGGGCAGAGCCAACATGATCGACGCAGTCATCAACTCGAGGTAGAGGAAAACAGTCCGGTTTTGTCACGGAATTAAGTTTTCGATAATCTATGCAAAATCGATATGAGCCATCGGGTTTATTTACTAAAACGCAGGGAGAACTCCATGAACTAAAACTCGGTTCAGCCAGATTATGAGCAAGCAAATAGTTCACTTCTTGTTTTAGCAAATCTCTTTTTAAAGGATTAACTCTATAGGCATTCTGTTTAACAGGACATGAAGTTCCTACATCGATGTCATGTTCAATGGCAGAAGTACGACCAGGGACGTCAAGGAAAAGAGAAGGAAATGGTATCACCAACTCAGTGACATCATTCCTCTCCTTCTCGGTCAGATAAGAAAGATGAGAGGACAGGTTAGTAAGAATCTCGGAGTTGTTAAGTCGCCCGTCTACTTTTTCTCGAGAAAGAAGATTCCCATCCTCATCAGCATTCTCTGAAGAATCACCACTCGTGCTGCAAAAGAGAGAAGACTGTTGTTCTGGATTAAAAGAACCACAGGTGTTTACCACACTAACAGTAACAGATGGAACAGGAGCTACATACAATTTCAACAAGTTACTGTGACAAACTTGCACTTTTCTCCTACGATCAGGAGTATTCAGCAGATAATTATTATCTGAAAGGCGTTTAGCTACACTGTGGGGTCCTGTAAATTTAGCTTGAAATGGGTTGGCAGGAAGAGGCAACAAAGCCAATACCTGATCACCCACCTAAAACTCTCTCAGCTTAGCTTTTCTGTCAAAATGTTGTTGCATTTTTGTTTGAGACTTACTCAACTTCTTTTTAGCAATAGCTCGTGCCTCATACAATCTACGCCGAAATCCACTCACGTAATCTGAAATGTTTTCAGAAGGCTTAGACGTTCGCCACTCATCAGCTAGAACAGCAATAGGTCCTCGTACTACATGTCCAAACACTAATTCATTTGGGCTAAAACCAAGGCTTTCTTGGATTACCTCACGGATAGCTAATAACATCCACGGCAGACCTTCTTCCCAATCCGCATCAAGTTCCACACAATATGACCTTAAAAGAGACTTCAAGGTTTGATGAAACCTTTCAAGAGCTCCTTGACTCTGTGGATGATAAGCACTAGAAATATTGTGGCTTACTCGAAGCTGACGCAGGGCTCTTGAGAACTGTTTTGACATAAAATTTTAACCCTGATCGGATTGAATGATTTTGGGAATTCCAAAGGTCGACATAAAATTAGTGAGGGACTTCAAGATCAACAGGCACTTTTTGATTTGGCTTATCAGTGATCTGACATGTATGACAAGATCGTATATGTTTAACCACATCTCGTTTTACCTTAGGCCAATAAAACTGTCGCAAAACACGATCATACGTTTTACGGACTCCAGTATGACCAGCAAGTCCTTGATGAGCCAAATTCAACACAGAGCCTCTTACTGTAAGAGGAATTACAATTTGGGTTTTAGGTTCCAGAGAAACATCTTTATGCACGACCCCCGTCCGACAAAGCAGACCATCATCAAAAAAGTATGAAGAGGACAGATGATCAGAACACTTCTTAGACCCTGCAGCAGAAAATAAAGGTTTAAGAGTGTCATCGCTCTGCTGGGCTCTAATTAAATCCTCTCGAGAAATCTATAACGAGGAAGTCAGAGAACAGTCATCAACATCAGAGAGATCAACATTAGTTTTCTCAGGAGTGGACAGAACCTCAGATGCGTCAACAGATTCACTTTGCAGTACCGTAGAATCTTTCTGGTCAGAAGACAGCGAAGAGCAGGACTTTAGGTCTTTTTGCTCAGGACATTTAGACGCATCAGATCCTTGTTCACCTGTATTAACAGTGTAAAAGAAAGTGTCATGAAGTGGAACTTCTACAACTTGATTTTCAGACAGTGGTTTAGCCATTGATCGAGTAACTGCACAAGCTGGGAACAAATCAGGAATTTCTTTATGATTTTCAACATCAGATTTCCTAGATATAGATACCATTATGGGCGGAGCTGCCACACCACTCTGTCCCCAAACATTCTCACCAGCTAAATCATTTCCCAGAATAAATGTAATCCCAGGAACTGGAAGTGCAGAACGGACACCAACTACAACATCACCAGATACGATGGCAGAGGAAAGATTGATTCGATGCAAAGGCACTTCAACAAATCCCATCTCAAAACCTCGTACTAGTACATGAGTTCCAGTAGCAGTTTCAGAAGTTAAAGGCAAAATTCCTTCTAGAAGAAACGATTTATCACCAGAACTAGGTAAAGGGCGATCTTTCTCATCAAGAGTATCTACAATGAATGGCGAAGTAGAAACCAATAATGAATGGCGAAGTAGAAACCAAGGCAACAGGTTTCGACAGTCTTTCTTCTTAAGAATAAGACAGTCAGATATTTTATGACCAGGCTTTTTGCAATAAAAGAAAACCATGTCTCATGAGAGTGCAGGTTTACTAGAATGTTCAGCAACTGTCGCCTTAATATTGGTAAATGGTAAATGGTAAATGGACTGCATTTATATAGCGCTTTCACAGACCTATGGCCACCAAAGCGCTTTACATAGCCTCACATTCACCCATTCACTCTCTCATTCATACACCGACGGCGGTGTCAGCCATGCAAGGCGCCATCCAGCTCGTCGGGAGCAGCTGGGGTTAGGTGTCTTGCTCATGGACACCTCGACACTTGGTCAGGTGGAACCGGGGATTGAACCACCAACCTTTCGGTTTGTAGACAACCTACATGAACCACTGAGCCACTGCCGCCCCAACCTACTCATATTCCTACTCATCACAGGAGACTTTGTCTTAGCTTGAAAGCAAAACTTAGACTTACTCATATCGTTTTTAGGACTGACTAAACTGAATGACCCACGATGGGTTAACACAAATTCATCAGCCATGATAGCAGCTTCAGAAAGTGTATTCACCTTATGTTCAGCGAGATGCGTAGCTACAGCATGAGGAACACAATGTTTAAACTCCTCCAAGAGCACTAATTCTCTTAACTGCTCTTTAGTTGTAACTTTCATTAAGTGCACCAACGATCAAATACATTCTTTTTCTCTTGCAAATTCAACACATTTATCAGTTTTATTCAAATTCCTAAATTTTTGGCGATATGCCTCAGGCACGAGTTCATATGCATGTAACACAGCAGATTTTACAACATCATACTCACCACTCTGAGAGCAGAATAAACTTCCTGTGCTTTACCTGTGAAAACACACTATAACAATAAAGTCCAAAAGCTTTTCGGCCATTTCATGGATAAAGCAACACGTTCAAAATGATAGAAATATTTCTCAACTTCCTTTTCAGAAAATGGCGGAACTAATCTCATATTTCTATGAACATCAAACACAGGTTCAGCTACAGTCAAATGCCGTGGTGAAGCAGAAGACAAATCCACTCATGAAACTTCAGCTGTTTTTACTGCTAATTCCAACTCCAATTTTTTTATCTGAAACGCTCTCTCGTCTCGTTCCCCCTCTAACTGAAATGCTCTCTCGTCTCGTTCCCTCTCTAACTCTAGCTCCAATCTTCGCACAGCTAACTGGTGATCTCTTTCCACCGCTCGCTCTTTCATAGCGCGATCGTCACGCTCAGCACTAATTTTCGTGGCATCTAAATACAATTGTTTCTCTTGCAAAGACAAATTTGGGAATTTTATCTCCCTTTCACTGCCAACAAACACAGACACAAACGATTCACTGGGAGCAATTAACTCAGTACTTACCTCTAAAACTCCTCTATCAACAAGTGATCACTTCAAAGTAGTCACAATTGTTTCCTTCAGCCTTTTCTCGAGTAGTAAGATCAACACTGAAGCGTTCGGCAATTTGTACCAACTGCTCCTTTGTACAACTCTCAAGTAAAGCTTCTGAGGGACACGCAAAGAAATCTTCGAGCACCGAAGACATTTGGTTCGTATATGTATACTACAATAACAAATTAAACAACTAGCTCACACTCTAAAAAATGCTGGGTTGTGTTAACCCAGTGTTGGGTCAAATATGGACTAACCCAACGTTGGGTTAAAAATTCAATTTAAAAATGGACAAACCCAGCCGTTGGTTTACATTTTTAATGTAACCAATGCAATTTGTCCATTTTTAAATTGCATTTTTGTCCATTTTTGATTTTGTCCAAAATGCAATTTGTCCATTTTTAAATTGCATTTTTTAACCCAACGTTGGGTTAGTCCATATTTGACCCAAAATTGGGTTAACACAACCCAGCAGTTTTTAGAGTGCACGCACGTGAGACACTGTTTACCAGAAATACAACTCCCATAAATCACTGCTTCGAAGAGAAACTACGTCAGCGTATTATGCAACCTATGCTCATTCACAAAACTTCCGAAGACTTCCCACAAGTCAAAACACAGTGCAAGCACGAAGAGAAAAATGCACTATACACACAAACACAATGATTTACTCTTTTCTCTTTTTGTAGAATGGATTCACCTTTCACAATATGAGAAACTCCAGCTCCTAACTAAGAAAAAAAAAAAACTCTTAACTAATTCCTACCTAGTCTTCAAAGGTGTACCAGGCTCGGGGTGGCATTAAACGCTGAACTCCGTGACAATCAGTTAAACTGAAAGTCCGAAAACGTACCCCCTACAGAGAGTTAATCTCCACCCAGGATAACCTTCAAAAATAAGAAAGGCAAAATAATAAACAAAACAACAAACAGTGTTCCGTCGGAAGGATTGTATTCGCAACCCAGCTGGAAACACTCTAACTAACCAGAGTTCTCATCTATAAAGGTAACCATTCACAAAAATAAATAATCACATAGCCCATACTCACCAATATTACTACACCATAGGATCCCGGAAGATCCCCCAATTTATGTCACGGCCAGCTCGTTCTCGACCGTTACATAAAATATGCACTTGCTGAGATGGTTTGACTTGCAAGATCTTTATTTGGTCTCAAAATGATACAACACAAAATAATATGATAATGTCTAGGGTTTAAATCAAAGGAGAAAATAATAATCCAGTTGGGGGAGAAAATGTTGCTAGGCTATGAAAAAGCAAAAGGGTTCGAAAGGTGACTTCTCCTGAGGACTGCCGATCCCCTGGATGAAGTAAAGGTGAGAGGATAAATCCCATGTTTTATCCTCTCCGCAATCAAAGGAGATGAGTCGGCAGGGGTGTACAATCCTCCACACTCTCCTGAATCATACCGCCACCAGCAGGCGAGAAAAGAAAGCGCAGGGTCGTAACAAGGCCTTTGTCTTGATTCGGGCCAATTTTCCCCAAAGGGTCTACTTTTCACTTAAAAATACAAAATTATATTTTTATGCTACAAATGTAAATGAGTAACTCCACAAATCTACTGTTAACAAAATACATAAAAAAGATGGAATCAAACAAACATTGATTTTCAGATTCAAGTCAAGATTAATAAGGGCATTATAATTAAGTAAATGTGCTTAGATGAGATTGACACTAGTCACTAGTCAAATCTATGGATGAGAGAGAAAAAATCCTACCCCATCTGATTATCATGGAGTCTTTATTTCTTGAAATCAGATTTGGAAAGTTTGTTTTGCTATAGTGGTTTTGTGTATGCTTGCACGTTGAATTAGTTTAAGAACAAGATATTTATTTCTGTCAGTTTGTTCCCGAAGGTCCCTGTGCTGGCCACTGATGACCAGTCCTGTTTTTAATTACTTCTGACCACTGGTCTGACTCACCTGTGCCTCCTGATCTCTGAGCTATCAACACCAGATCCTCTAACACTTACAGCTCTGAGCTCACTTCACACCATCAGCAAACACTCATTCCAGTGCACCACAAGCACACGGAAAAGAAAGATTTTCTTTCCTTTCTTTACAAAAGGAGAAGTTTAGCAGAATAGCTTGATTTACATAGTCAACATTGTTTTGTTCTACAGTTAATCACACATGTAAATTATCAAATTAACATAAAGTTACCTATTATCTTATACTCAGACTTTCTCTGATTCAAGGTGGTCTATGCTGATCTTTTTGAGTCTTTGTCAAGTACATATCAGTGGGCGGTATATAGGCAGACATGATTAACTGGTAGAAGTGTATCAACTGGTAGATATTTTGGACTATCTTCTCTATCACAATTATGTGCTCACGTGACGCTGCCGTGCTGTATGTGCCATCACAAAAGCTTATTTGCATGTAATGGTGTTTAAAAAACAAGTGACTTTAAACTGCTGAAGTGCTATAAGCAGCAAAAGAGAACTCATTTTAATATACACTGTTGAAAAAATATTGTTGGTTTAACTTAAAAAGGTAAGTTATTTGGTTGCCTTTTTGAGTTAAAATTCAAGGAGATTGGTTTAATCAACAGAAACTGTTGTGGTTATCTGAACCACATTAATTATCCAAGTTGATTTGACAAAAGAAAAAAAGTTGTTAAAACAAATCATGAAAATATTTTTTACAGTGTGCATGCTTTTTGTGCTCATGCAGTTTGTTGTGAGTACTGTTTTTTTGCCGCATTATTGGGCTTGAACGGTCAAATACACACACTTATGTGTCAAAATGCCTGTCTTTACGTAAACATAGTCATTTATGTCTTAAGTTAATGTAAAGAGTTGAGAAAGAATGTGCATGTGTAACAGTAGGCCTATTTTAAATCAGTGCATTCCGTCTTAAAGTGACAGCAGCCTTATACCTGCTGTGGTCTGTGACATAATTAAAAAACATAAGACAAAGAGAAAAGAGGGGGGATTCGATTCACATATGAATCCAATCGATTCTAATCGATTCATACATTTCTAAAATCGATATTCTATACTTCCGTGCTGATCACCAGTGAGAGTGCCCAGGATTACCATCAGAGGGCAATCCAACCTCGACAATCACCACACATCCATTCCCCATAATCCTTAGCCCAGACCATCATCCATTATCACATTCTCCTGTGTCTCATTATCCTGTTTAGCTCACACTATAAAAGCCTGGTTCACCCTATCACTCACTGCAAAGTCTTGTTTAGTGTTACACTGCAATTTCCTGGTTTTCTTTATCTTGGTTTTCGATCTTCTGTCCGGTTTTCGTGGTTTCCTCTGTTTTTTGCCTGATTTTTGTTATTGTTTGGACTGATTACCCGGTGTTTATGACCATTGCCTGTTTTCGACTACGATTGTGGATTACCCTTTCAATAAAGCTGCATTTGGATCCTCTACCTTCTTGTCTCGGAGCAGTTCTTGTGGTGATTGTCCGGGTTGGAGTGCCCTCTGATGGTAATCCCAGGCACTCTCACTGGTGATCCTTACAACTTCTGTTAACGTGATGTTGACGGAAAAGAACAGTGCAGCACCCAGACAAGTTTGCTCTCATGGCCCTCGGCCTCGTCCTGCTTGCCACACAATATAGTAAAAGCAAATGAGTATCTGAGGCTAAATCACTAAATAGTGAGAATGCAACAGTGCTTATAATATTTTTCTAACTCCAAATGATCGGCCACTGATCGGAACGTCTCGGTTACGTATGTAACCCTCGTTCCCTGAAGGAGGGAACGGAGACGTAGTTGACGTGTTGAATGATTGGGATCACTCTTAGGGAGCCTGTCATTTTCGAGTCTTATTAAAACGAGCCAATGCACATTGATGTGCGTGAATTGCATCACACGCTCCGCCCCGCAGCACGGGTATAAATACGGAAGTGGATGCACGCACACAGTTGTTTTTCGCTGAGGAGCCAAGCGGTGCCCTGAGTCAGCAGTGGTCCAGCAATAGTGGTGACGGGACTACGTCTCCTTTCCCTCCTTCAGGGAACCAGGGTTACATACGTAACCGAGACGTTCCCTTTCAGTCGCTCACGTTTGACGTAGTCGGCTTGTCGACTGATTGGGATCCCTATTAAAACGCCACCAGTGCTGCCACCTTCCAGTGCCTAGACAAAAGCCTCCTGATCCCCCCGCATTATTGAGGCGGAGATAGGACAGGGCTTAGGCCAGGGAAGTCACTGCTGTTCCACAAGACCTCTGGGAAAGCGTTAACCTTTCGTTGGAAGGAATATGCTGCGGAAGCCACATCCTGCCCGTAGGAAGGTAACATATGGGAAATAACACATATGAACTGGGTGATTTACCGGACAGTACAACATATGGAATGTCACTGAGGTGGCTCCAGCCTATAACAGGGGGGAGACGCAACCGATCAGTGACGGCAGAGCAGGCTCTTCCAAGGGAAGACATGGACTCGCCACAGGGAGCCGTACCGTGGAAGAATACACATATGGGATCGCCGTAGGGATCACAACATATGGACCCAGCCTAGCACAGGTTCCACCAGTGCATACGAGTGTTAGGCCTGTTACGTTCTGCCACGTCCGATGCCGAAGGGTGTGGAGGAACTCAACAGGGTTCGGCTAAAGAGGAACTCTACTGGAGCAAGAATTGCACACGTATCCAGTCCACAGGAGGGGAATGGCGCAGCAAGCTGACACTTCGAACCAGGCTTACAGTGAAACTGGCTTCATGTGAAGGGAGTCCACGGAAAGCAACCGGCTCGACACATAGGCCATTTTTCTAGCTATTGTGTTGGTGTTGCCCAGGCCGCAGCTGTAAAAACATCTGTTAGCGAGGCACCCTTTGTCAACGTCCAGGAAGGAGCTACACTCTCTCTTTGGAGAGGCTCACCATCCAGGGGGCATGGTGCACCTTGGAAATATACACCAAGATGATGGCAACCACTTATCCAGTGGGCCAACCTCAGCTTGGAAACAGCTTTCCCTTCTGCTGGTCTCCATAAGAGACAAGAGCTGGTCTGTGGTCCTGAGGCTTTGCATTCTGTCCTGTTATAACCGCAAGGAGTGGAAGGGACAGATTAAAGCCAGGGCTGGGTCTGCCTCCTCCGGGGAAGCGCTTACAGTAGAGATGCACGGATGCGCTATTATTTCATCCGCAACCGCATCACAAAACTCATCATCCGTCCGCCATCCATCCGCACTAACGTTTTTGACCAATTTTCAAAACCTCACCCGCCCACCATCCGCTGATTGGTGTATACATATATTTTTCATTTGATTGGTTCAACCGCCCGCCACCCGCCCGAATTTAATTAAAATATAATTTTTTTGTCATGTCATCCGCCCGATCCGCGGTTTATCCGCGGCTGTAACCGCCAACCACGCATCTCTAGCTTGCAGGCTCACCACCTGGTCCCGTTTTAAGGGAGAGGTAGGAACCTTGGGCACATATCCAGGCCGGGGTCTCAGGATATCGTGAGAGTTGGCCGGCCGGACGATTCGTCGACCGAAAATGTGTGCAGGTCCCCTACCTTCTTGATAGAGACAAGCAAGCAGGAGAACAGTTTCTTTTAAATACAAGATTTTTAACTAAGCTGCCTGCAGTGATTCAAGGGGAGGTCTCTGAGTGCAGAAGCACCAGAGATAAGTCCCAAGAAGATACAGTTGCATCGCAACAGACCGCTTCACTGGAGGGATAGCCTCGTAACCCTTCGCCGCTCCTCTGTCAACGGTAGTGAGGGGGGAAGAACTACTAAGGTGGTTTACTAAGGGACTCGAAGTTGAGTCTCGATCTTAACACCGAGATGACCATGTTCCCTCAGTGAGAACATGAATCATCCACGAGAGCTGCTTCAGCGTGCTGTAAGCCCAAACATGTGATGCATCTATCGTGACTGTAAGAGGGGGACAGAGCCCTACCACACCCAGAAACGCACGGATGGAATGGCATCTTGAAAAAGGCGCAAACACACCTGTGTTGCTCTTTCAGGAAATGGGACCCGTCACCAGTGCCGGAGCACACAGGGGAATAAAGAATAACAAATAACGAATAACCGCGGCAACACTGTACAGTGAAGCACTCACTACTTTTACTCTTAAATGAAATGCTGTTAAAACAGCAGGTGAGAGCTTCAGTAGCTTGCGATCACCGCTGCAACTCGCTTTAGAAACACCAGCACTGGGAGAGTCTTCCAGAAGAACACCGACACACTCGCGCGTTGTAACACAACAACACTCTTCAGAGACATTGACACCGATCGGCTCCGAAGCGAAAGACAACTGGTGCATGCATCCACTTTCATAATTATACCCGCACTGCGGGGCAGACGCACGCCAATGGCTCGTTTTACCAATACTCGAAGATGACAGGCTCCCTAAGCGTGATCCCAATCACCCTTCAGGGAATGAGGGTTACATACGTAACCGAAACATTCCGATCAGTGGCCGATCGTTTGGAGTTAGAAAAATAATCTGTCGACACGTCGACTACGTCGAACGTGAGCGACTGAAAGGGAACCATCTGAAAATCAAACATTTTGCTGATGCAAAAGACTCGCTCCAATATGAAAGGCTGAGCAGAGATGGCGTCTCAATCTACACCGGGCTTGAGTAAAATAATAATGCAGTTACAAGGTGTGTACAATTTAAACTATTTTGTTAAAGAACTCCACTAACAGTAGCTGCTGTTCTGCGACTCACCTCTGAACTTTTCCCTTTCTTCATTAAAGCTTCAGTGAAGGGTTGCCAGATATCACAAAAAAGAAAAAAACAAGCCCCTTAAAAACGCAATATAATACATAGACATGGCAAAAACTGTACCTGGGGAATACATGTAAACAATATAACTAGTTTTACCAATATCCTAAAAAAAATATTAGAAGGCAAGAAATGTAATTTATTTTGAATAAAATAGTTCAAAATAATATATTCCAAATGATTTCCACTCATATTATTTAGTGCTTGATGTTTTTTCAGATAGGTCTATTTCACTTGTCAATTATTACTAGTTCTATTGTAATATGTTGTGCTATTGCTTGTAATAAGTTTCTTTGTTCTTATTTTATCACAAACTGTTTGCTTGTCTTCTCTTCAGTAAGCTTGACAGTTTTTTCCCCCTTAGGCTAGTATTAGGATTAGGATAGTATTATTTTTGTGATATTGAAATTGGCGATGAGAATTATGAAATTTAAATTGGATTAACATTTTTTTATACCATAAAAACCTTATTAAAAGCAAATGCAACTATGTTGTGTTATATATATTTATCATGACATAAATGTACTCAAATCTAGATATAAGATTCATATCTCCCACCCCAACATCACAGTACACTATGTTCTTTATGCTGTCTCTGGTTTTTGTTAGGATGGAGCTGTCAGAACTGCATCAGGAAAATACACAATAACAAACTCATCTCTGCCCAAAAAAAGCAGCTAAAGCGGGAATGAGTTCTTCTTGTTATTTCCCGTTTTGCCTCTGCTTTCGCCTGCGATTATGTCATGTTATGGCCATTCAGTTATTGGTATTCAGCTGAACTGAATTCATAAAAAACCTATATAGGAGTAGCTTTAGAATACTAAAGTTAAGCAAAGTTATTTCATGGCTGAGATACATTCAGGTGGGCTGCTTATTGCTGCTGTCAATCATTATAGTCTCATACTGTGCAGCTGTTAAAGTTTCTAACTTTACATTAAAAACATTATACATATTTATAACATGTTTATAATATGTAATGGCTAAACCAACTTAAAATTACTTACAAAAACAAATACTGATAAACTATGCACATTACTGTGCAAAAAACTATATATATTTGACAGAATTTTAAGACACTTGCAAAATTCTTAAAATTCAGTTAATTCTTAAGTCTTAAAAGTTAACTAATTGCTCCCACATGTAAACCATTCCATCAAGCATTTTTCAAAAGAACAAAGAAAGGCTGGTGGCAAATGAACATGAATTAAACAGTTTGAATATGTCAATTTAAAAAGTTGACAACATTTTTATTTTTTTAATACTTTTATAACTGATTCCTATATACAGGTGCTGGTCATAAAATTAGAATATCATCAAAAAGTTGATTTATTTCAAGAATTCAACTTAACAGGTAAAACTAATATATTATATAGACTCATTACATGCAAAGTGAGATATTTCAAGCCTTTATTTGTTATAATTTTGATGATTATGGCTTACAGCTTATGAAACCCACAAAATCAAAATCCCAGAAAATTAGAATATTACATGAAATCACACAGTAATTACACAGTGATACCATGGTCATTGAACCAGGTTTTGGTTCTTTTGGCAGTGTGGGCAGGTGCAAATCCTGCTGGAAAATGAAGGAAGCATCTCCATAAAGCTTGTCTGCTGAAGGAAGCATGAAGTGCTCTGGAAATGTCCTGGTAGACGGCTGCGTTGAGTGGACAGCACAGTGGACCAACACCAGCCGATGATATGGCTCCCCAAACCAACACAGACTGTGGAAACTTCACACTGGACTTCAAGCATCTTGGATTGTGTGCCTCTCCATTCTTCCTCCAGACTCTGGGACCTTGGTTTCCAAATGAGATGCAAAATTTGCTCTCATCAGAAAAGAGGACTTTGGTCCACTGTGCTTTATTAAATCCAGAGTCAACGCAGCCGTCTACCTGGACATTTTCAGAGCACTTCATGCTTCCTTCATTTTCCAGCAGGATTTGCACCTGCCCACACTGCCAAAAGAGCCAAAACCTGGTTCAATGACCATGGTATTACTGTGTAATTGCTGTGTGATTTCATGTAATATTCTAATTTTCTGGGATTTTGATTTCGTGGGTTTCATAAGCTGTAAGCCATAATCATCAAAATTATAACAAATAAAGGCTTGAAATATCTCACTTTGCATGTAATGAGTCCATATAATATATTAGTTTTACCTGTTAAGTTGAATTCTTGAAATAAATCAACTTTTTGATGATATTCTAATTTTATGACCAGCACCTGTATTTTATAACTGATAACCTGTGGTAAAATCACTGTAACATGCCTCTCATGTCTTTGGGAATCTCATGGGAATTGGAACATTCTTGCATCATCTTTATGACACAACAAATGCATTTTATGTCCTTAAAAGACGTCTTGTAGCCCATTATGACTAAGAGAGAGTCTTTGAAGAATCAGATGTGCTCCTACAATAGTCACATTCAAATCCAGACTCAAAACACATCTGTTTAGCTGTGCATTTACTGAATGAGCACTGTGCCACTGTGTGTCTGACTGATTACACTGTATTTTATTTCTGCATCCTCCTTTTGATTCTAAACTCAAATGGCACTCAATTGGATAAGAGACACACAAAAATTACTTGCTGTAATTGGAGAAATTGAGAGATGAAACCATGCTGATGACCTGGGTCTGTGGTGGAGTAGTGAGTTTGATGTGTCAATTGAACTCGAGGTTCTGTGGGGTGCGGACTGGATCGACTCCATTCCTAGAGCTTCCGAACAAATGGTTTTTTTGGGGGTGCGGAGTGATGGGGCAGTGAATCCGAAGAGTCAGTCCTGGAGCTCCTCCTGTCCGATTTTAGGGAAAAATCGGGTCTATTGGAGACGTCAAATAGATTTTTTTAGGCGCGTCGAAAGATCACCGCAGACACAGTACAATCCACATGGGATAATCTCACAGTAAAACAAACAGCTGTACAAAATATGATACACCAGTGTTTTGCCAGTTAATCTTTTAATTCTTTTTATAACTGTCTAAATTGTTAAAAGGTACCTAAGGGGGATTTACTCATGATGGTCAAAGGAACACTGTGGTGACTAGTATGGGGATACTAGTCTGGTGGGTTTAGTTAATCCACGGTATTGTAGTAGGGGAAACCATGAGGGTCTGGATGATCAAATTTGTGAGCAAGTTGTGAGTGCTCACCTTTTTCAATTGAGGTGAAAATTGATCTCTCTAAAAATGCCTAGAGATATATAGGTGGGCCGAGGGAAAAACCACAGAAAAGACTGACCATCATGGGAAAATCTCAGAGTATCTACTGTACGTCCGACTGACTGCACTGTATTCTTCCTTCTGATTCTGAACTGAACTCAAATGGCACTGAGAATTGGATAAGAGAGAAACATAAACCACTTAATTGGGGAAATTGAAAGATGCAAAATAAGATACACGGGTGTTTTTCCAGATGAGAAGTTTATTCTATGTATCATTTTTTTACTACTTTAATTCATTTTAATCTAATTCATTCCTTTTATAACTGTTTAACTTCCCTTGCTTTTATTTTCTGCTTATTGTCTATGCAAAGCACTTTGAATTGGCAGTGTGAAATTTTAATTCCTTTCTAAAGCATTTTGAATAACTTTTAATTTTCCTTGCTTTTATTTTATGATTATTTTTATTCCTTTCTATGTAAAGCACTTTGAATTGCCATAGTGTATGAAATGTGATATTTTAAACTTGCCTTGCCTTTGAGAGTGAATTTATTGTCTAATTTAATGGTTTAAGCATTCATACAGATACCTAGCACTTCAAATCAAGCCTATTGTGAGCCTGTTAATTTCACAACTTTTGAAAACTGACCTCATAATTCTATAATAAGCAGAAACCTACTGAGCAGATAACATGAACAAAAGGAGAATACAAATTCAGTATCAAATAATTATTTAGTCTGAAAGTACAGTCTGTCTGGCTCTTACCAGTCACTCAATATCCATTCCAAATCAGATGTGGTTTCTTCTGTGCACTCAACAGCCTGAGGGAAAGTGGCATCATGTCGAGTTTCATCATTTCATTCCCATATTCCATAGTTTGTATCAATAAATAAAACTCCCACACCTGGACTTGGAAGTTTGGTAAGGAAATTGAGGCAGTGGCCACACCTGCCTCAAACTCCAACTCTGTAATAAATTAAGGTTCTTTGTCTCAGTTAGATTTCAGGAGATGCAACAAGGTTGAGGTGATTTATTGTTCTGTGCTTTAGTGGCAAGGCCTGAGGGTGGGCTGGAGCCAAGAATTACTGGTGAAATGTAATTGAGTTGGATGAGACGTTAAGGTAGCTCACTCTACATGCCTGACGCATTGCCTCCTTGCTTAGAATTCTCAATTAAAACAGAACATCTGCACCTTGCATCCTGCAGCAGAGAGCCGTCCAAGTCATCTTGCGGTGATACAAAGTGGAAGAAACTGTGTAAATGCATGTCAATTTCTTAAGAATTTTCTTAAGGTTATTCACTGAATTAAAATCCTTGTCAGTATGTTTCTCTTCAAATAAAGAATCAAAACATACATAAAACAAGAAACATTTCAAAAGAAAACTGAGTATGTTAAATTACGATTTAGCATTTTTTCCTTTAGCATTTTTAGCATTAGAATTTTTTTAAACATAAACCAATAAAATTTTGTGTTTTTTTTAAACATAAATCAATAAATTTGTGTTAAATGTTTGATAACGTAGTCAAGCAAAAGGCTAATCATATTAATTACCATTAGGTGTCTCCGACGTTGTAAAGAGCGAAACCATCGTGCAACATTTACTACAGTAACTTGAGTAAAAGTTGGCTGAGTGGATCTCTGAGCTGGTGTGAGTGAGTGAGTGGAGGCGGGGCTAATTAGCATATTTATATCTGCGTATACTAAATGAAGCAAGGGTTTAGAGTTACATTCAAGCTATTTTAAGGCATCAAGACATTTCTTTTAACAGATTATTGACTATAGGGGGGCTTTAAGATATGTTGTTGTAGTTGCATCAGTTGGCTGTTCCATAGACTGAGTGAGGAGTTTTTTTCTAAAGAGAACTTCAACAGTCATGTCCTGTTTTAGTAAGTACCTCAGAGCCAGTCACCTGTCTGTGTCTGCTGTGAAGAGAACCACATGACCCCATCAGCAGGGCAACCCACCGGTGTGTGTGTGTGTGTGTCTGGCACCAGCTCCATGTGAATTATACTGTGTGTGTGTTTGTGTAAAAGAGAGAGAAAGAGTGACATATACTTACCTCTTAGAGACAGATTGATTCACAGGTCTTGCTTTGGTGTTTCTTTTGGTGCCAGGGTCAGATTTGGCTGCTGGCAACAGCAATGCTCCAGCCCCACAGAAGTTGACTTGAGAAAACACCAACAGCCCACCACTGATTGCCCTGATTACGTCAACATGTAAATTTTTTGTGATTTAAAAGTCATGCCGTTATGCATCACAATACTTCAAAACTGTACATAATCACCAATATACATAATCATCAAACACCTAAGAGTATATATGATCAAATATAACATAAAAGACATACCATTAAGAAGCATCGGATTACATAAATCCATACAGTGGCAAAACAAACATGTAAATATTACATAAATTATAGAAAAAATATTGATTTGATGGAGCAATAATGGAGTATTACTGTTTAAAGCACACACACATTCACACATTATATACAATGTTACAGATATTCTGTACTGTAATGTCAATGTAGCATGCAAATAAAAGGGATTAATTCAAACTATAGTCTCACACCGCCAGATCTATACAGTCTATTATCTCAAATATACTTTATAATCAACCTGTCATAACAGTGTAATTTTAATTAATCTGTTGACATGATGATGGTGAATTGCATAGCTGGTACAAATATACAACGCATTCTCATCCTAGGGCGTCATATACTGACGCTTTTGACATTTCGTCTACATCGAAAGCACATGGCACCCTTTAGCGTCAATATGAGACGCACAGAGCTTTGTTCGGTTATGGGTAGGTTTAGGTCTGGGGTAGGGTTAGGGTTAGACCGCTAGGAGGCGCCTTCTGGCCCATATCTATCTGCGTCTCATATTGACGATAAAGGGTGCCATGTGCGTTCGATGGAGACGAAATGTCAAAAGCGTCAGTATATGACGCCTTGGGATGAGAACGGGCTGAAATATATCCACATCACTATCAGATGCTTTCTTAACTTCTGTTTTCTCACCGCTGTCATTTTTGTTGTGTTTATTTTGTTATTGAGAGGAAAGCGTGCAGCACATATTTGCATATTCATCAAAACGTCGCTCTCAGCAGCGTGTACGGATATGTGTTAACAGTATATCATTGCAAATGTTTTCCATGAGTACATTGGGGTCTTGCATCACATTCAGCGAGCATGAGTAATACATTTACAGCCACCGGTGTCACTAATACAAATAGCCCCTTTAATATAGAAAACTGTCATTTAAAATGTAATACTTTTAACCCAATAATACAGCCTTGGTGAGCATAATAGACTTGAAAAAATCTTACCAACCCAAAACTTTGGAAAGGTAGTGTACACAAGTAATGCAACGTATATATGTCCAAGCAAGCATCTGTCGCTAATTCAACAAAGGTCACATTAAAACTTGCAACTAGCAGCTATTTCTGAGGTTACGAATGATTCAGTGACCCAACTTTTGAATGAGCGTCTTTGATCGAATCAGTTAAATGAGTAATTCAAAAACTCAGTAATAAAGAATCACTTGTTTAATTCATGAATTAATAAGTAGGTTTGAATAAATTGGTTAAATGAATTATTAATTGACTCACTCATTAAGACCCATAACGATGTAACCTGCAGAAAGAATCGCTGAAAAAAACCCCACCACTACTGATCTAGTCTGGCATAGACAGACCTTCAGACTGATGGCAGAAACTCCCAAAGTGTTTCTCATTTTGTGTGCCATATGCATCAGACATTCAGCCAACAGTTCTTGGGTGTGACGTCTGAGACTGAGATTACTACTGATCTAACACTATGACATAAACAGAGTCATACATTGAAAGTCTCAGTGCTGTTGGTCTTATAATAGCACTCTTGGAATGCTAATCGATCAGATTTGAAGGCCATAACTAACTGATGTCTTAATATATAAATAGTACACTGACTGCTAGAAATGTCACTGGAATGACTTTTTGGTCTATCCTCCAAGGAAATAAAGCTGATATTGGTTTATTTGTTTACTAGTTGCATGTAAAAAAAACATACACCAATCACTTAGAGACAAATCTAGCGGTTTGAAGAGCTGACATTTGTATTGTGAATATCAGAAACACGGTTCTCTCTTACAGTAATTTGAACTGACCAGCATCAACAGAGGAGTCTTTACTTTGTACAAGGCAGTGATCTATAATTACTGTTTATCTAAGCAGTCAATAGCTTCTTTGGATAGCTTTAGTACAGAGAGAAAGTGACTTGATCCTGTTTAAACAACAAAATGGAACAATTCTGTCCATGTTGAAAACTATGTAGATCAGTTATACTACTAGGAATGGTGTGGTCAAGTTGTCAAAGATCTCAGCTGGCAAAAGAAGGGTTGTAATCCATATACCATAAACTAGACGTGTTCCTGAGCAAGACACTTAACATAAAGATGTTTCAAGGGGACTGTTTCTATAAATGTGCCCTGTAAGCCACTTTGAATAAAAGAATCTGCTACATAGCTCCAATGCAAAGGAATTATTGAATTATTCAGAATTCTGGTTCTTATATAAAGTCTAAAGTCTGCAGATATACTCTCTAAATCAAACACTTTCTATTCCAAAGCCTGGGTTTTACAGCCAGACTGTGCATTGATGATGTCAAATGAGAGATGTTTGTAGACTTGTTAAGTCTTATGCAATTGATAAAACCTGCATGGAATCATGACATCAAAAATTCTGTTTAGTTGCACAAATTGGCTTCTTGTTTCTTACATCGTCGTTATTGACTGAATCTCAGAGATTAATCAATCAGATCATGTAAACACTATTAAATATGATCATTTACATACAGTAATTGGCACATAATGTCATCTCACAGACTTTGAGAGCTTAAATAATTCAATCTTAATTTAGAAACAGGATGAAACAGGGCATAGAAGTGCCAAACCAGAAGCAGATGACTAGTAACCTTCATCCTTCCTGCCTTGTATTTGTGTTTGAATACTAATCGATGAGTCAGTGTTGATCTTCTGTAAATGAACATCGATCCATGTGTTGATGGAAAGTTGATATAAGTGAATGTCTATAGAGCTGAGAAAGTCTGCTTATCTCCATTGCCAGATTGCTTTACACAATGGTCTAAACTTCATGTGCCGATCAGTGTCTGTGAGCCTTTGAACAACACTTGACTTATTTCATGGCAGTGGAATTTTGTCTTCATACGAATAATTCAGACCACTCCGGTTGTCTGCAAAGTAATTCACTTTTAACATGCTTTGTGAATGCAATGTGATCCCGGTTCACTTTGTTCCCTTTTGAGTAATTCCAAATATATTCTAAATAGAGCCAGTTCTTGTATTCTGTTATATTTTTGTTGTTGTATCATGTTATTTTTTATTATTTTTTTGTTGCATTTTTGCATTTTTGAGATAATGTTGTGTTCTTAGTAGTTCCAAATAAGAAAAAAGAAAATGTCTTAAGCTTTAGGAAAGAAGAATTGTGTACTTGCTTGCTTTCACCATGCAGTGCAGCCGTGTCCAATCCTGCTCCTGGAGGATCAGTGTCATGCAGAGTTTAGCTCCAACCTGTCCCAACATACCTGCCTTGTACTTTCGAGAAATCCTAAAGACATTGATTAACTGGTTGAGGTGTATTTAATTAGGGTTGGAGCTGACCTTTGCAGGACAGTAGCCCAGGATTGGATACCGCTCACGTAGAATAAGGGCCTGTCTCAATACCATACCTGCGGTCTTGGCAAATTGAGACTATGTGCACTCTTCAGAAAGTAAATCGTAAGACTGTCCCAGGTCAGAAAAATTCTCAAAAGTTTAGTGCCCTTTATGCACTCTAAATCTACACTATCTCTAATACAGTTTTGGCATGTTATTTAAGGTTAAGTGTATCCTACCATTCATCATGTTCAGAAACTCACATGCCCGAAATCATGAGAATTCAAAGAAAACTGTCCATGTGTAAATCAAATTACACATTACATATAAATTCATAGTAAATCATAGTGTTGTACATTTTATTGGTGCAGAGATGAGTATGTGTGTTTTGTAAAATGTTTGCAACTTAGAAGTGTCACAATTACTAAACATAGGGACTACTGAACAGACATTTAGAAGTTTTAAAGCACAAAGTATTGAAAATCAAAATGTGTAAATAAATCTCTGTAAAAACTCAACTTGCATTTTTATTCCATATCAGTCAATCTGAAATTCTACATATGCATCTTCACGTAAGTAGACAAGTGGTAAAGTGCACTTGAAATCATATGATCCATTACTAGTCGACACAAAGTATGGTCAGTTACCCCCTACTAGTAGATAACAACACTACACCAACTACACCTCTGATTCTTAAAAATATCTTTCTCCATTAATGGACCAACATTTAAATGACTAGGCATTTCATTATAAAAATCTTTTTACAAGATTATTTTTTCAAATGGCTCTTAAAAATGTGCAATGCATTTTTTTATTCGTGTTTTTCCCTGTTTTCTGCACATCTCATCACAGATCAAGATAGTTGCTAGTGACGGGTTTGAAACTAGCAGCCAATCAGCATCATTTTCCTGCAGCTCCAGAGTAATTTTTTTTTTTTTTTTTGCATGGCATTTACAGCTGAGATGATTGGCTCAAATTTTTCTATGGTACCAAGATGACAGCACTCTTCCATGCGGTCGTGCGTCAGCCGAGCAGCTGCCGTTGAGTTAAATGGTAGAGATAACGGATATCTCCTTGACATGTCGACTAGTGCAGAACTAATTGACTAGTCAACTAGGTAATGAGCCCCTGATGCATTTCTATCCCTCTTTTCTTTGAACCTCAGTGCTACTTTATCCCTTCCTTGGCTTCTTAACCTATTCATGCTGCGTTCTCTCTCTCTATCTGTCTTTCTCTCTCTCCCTCCTTTGGATTTCGAATCATGATCCTCTCTGCTGCAAAGAAAACTCCACCTACTCAGAGCTGCTAATGTAGTCACTGACAGTGCAAGCTCTCTCCTGCTCTCTCTCTCTCTCTCTCTCTCTCTCTCGCTCTCACACACACACACAAACTCACGCTCCCTCCACTCCGGTCCCACATAAATAAATAGCGTCAGAAGGATGTGGGAGAAGAGAGATGTTGCTGCCAGTGGAAAAAGAACAATGTTGAGGCAACTCTCCCCTGTTTATCTTCAGCGCATGCTTCCAGTCTGGGGATTACAGGCACGTTCCCTCTGGATTTCTTGCCCACTGAAGGATGCTCTGTTCTGACGGCGCTCCTGCCGTACACACAGCGAGGACTACTGGACTTTTCTCACTGTTTCCACCTACCCGCCAGAGAGCCACTGATCTTGCCAGTCAGAGAAGCCCATGGAGTCCATCCCCATGGTAGATGGTCCACTCCACATTTGTGCTCGGCAATAGACAAAGAGGCAAAGAGATTAGAAACATTGGCAGCCGATCAACTCCATGGTTTTCTGACTTTATCAAGGCTGTGATTTTTGGCATCTGATAAAGAGGTAGGACTTCAAAATATATTTTGTCCCTCCCGATTTTGTGTTTTCCGGGCTTTTGACTGCACTTTTTGTACTTTCATTGCTCATTATGGTTGAGTAAATTTGCAATATGGTATTTTGGGATTTTTTTCTTTTTCTTTCTCTGATGCACTTGAACATGAAATTTAATGTATTAGATTTAAAATTAAAGTTTGAATACAATTTGTTATGATACCATCCACCTTTCATTATTCTGTAGCTGTTGTAGAAACTAAGATGACTCCTAAATGAAGGTCCTAACCGCCAAAATTAGCTTTATTGGGTTAGAAGAGACTTAAAGATGTGCAAGAACCCTCATTTGAGCTAAATGTGCTGCTTTAAACTCGCCGAGCAGAACCACATGGTGACTTCTTGCAATATTATGGACGCAGGTGATGTGTGATCCCTGCTAAGGTTGCTCATTACTCTGAGCCAAGAGACTGAGGCTACACATCGGCTGAAACCAGTGTTGTTGCTCTGCCAAAACATCTCAGCCACACTCACAAATGCCAAACACGCCGTGGCGTATTTCCCATCCACAATGGCAGGCTGTATATCTGGTTTCTGAGACAGAAAGATCTGTTGTATGGCAGAATCTTTGTCTTCAGGGAGTTGTTGCTGCATCTCGATGATCTGGTTTAGCCAGAAGGCACTTTTCTGCCACTTTGGTGTCCACAATTTTTTGGTTTAGTGCCATTCAGCCCAAAATCCACTCTCTCCTACCCACACATCTCTTCAAGCACCTTATAAAGTATTATATTTCCTTTTTTCTCCCACTTAAAAAGGTGCTTCTGTTTGCCATAAAGTCATTATGGAGATGTGTAGGGCCAAATGTGCCATTGGATAGTTTGTCTGCAGAGACAAGATGTAGAAGGAGTCAGTTGTGCCGGAGATCTAATGAGCACCTGAGGGCAGGTTGACAGACTGTCTGGCCAGGGGATGGAAATATCCCTCTATAGATTTGAACAGAATTAATTGTCAGAGAAAAGGAAATTAGCTGCTTTTCTCACCTGTTTGTGACTGCACAGATCTGAAGCCCAGCAATGGCAATTAAAAATGATCGACTATGAAATATAAATATGACAAAACCATCATGTGTTTGCAACATTTGTACATACTCTGAGATGAAGATTACAGAATATAATTATAAAATGCTCTTTAACTTTTCTTGGCATTACACCTTTCGTCATTCTAAACTGGATGTGTTACCAAATAGAAGTGAGTAGGGATAATTTTAAGACTTTTTTTTTTTTGGCTTATTTGTTTTGCATCAGACATCTTTGACATATTAGCAGTCATTTCTTGAGTCAAATAAATGCATTACTTAAGTTGGATACAATTAAACTAGAAGCACACAAATGTCAGTATTACATTCATAACAGCGGTATGTGATGAAAATAAGAATAAATGAAAAAGTTCTGTAATGTGAATAGCACTTGACATAACATGAGATTTTGAACGACAGACTTTGATAGAAACACATAGCAAACGAGGCAAACAAGGACTGGGAAATACATATTAAAATATGCCCATATAGATATTTAGACCTCAAAGTTACAGTTATTAATTTGAAAATAACATCAGTGAAATACAACAGTTGGTTGAAAACCACATTCATCTTTAAAACTTTAAAATAAGTTATGGCAAATGCATTCTGGGATGCCCTCGACCATTCTTTATCCGTATTTTCACAGCTGATAAATTCATGCTGAAAGGAACATTGTACAATTTCTAACAAGTCAGGCCCAAAACATCACAAAGCATAACTTTTAGAGAGAGAGCTAGTAATGATTTGATAAAAGGATAGTTCACCCAAAACTCAACTTTCTGTCATATTTATGATGTTGTTGCAAGCGGTGACTTTATTTCTTCTGTGGAACACAAATGAAGAAATTGTATACATATTTAATCATTAAAAGAAAAACCCTGCGGCATTTTATTTCTCAAAAAATGTGTTCTGTTACATTTATTAAATGTTACAATTATCCCTGTTGTCCCCTAAGGCTCAGCTATACATTTCAGTCCCTGCTGCTTTCTTTAACTTGTGTGAAATGAGTTCCTGCTGAAATCCCTTATATTAGCCTAAGAGCTCTGTGCCACACAGCTCATCTGTGTAAGGGCTTCTATAGCGATTATTAATTCTGTTTGGGTGGGAGGCATGTATATCAACAGCAGACTCCACAGAGACAGGAAACGGGAGGATTATTTTTGCACTCTAATTAGTCTACTACAAGCTCCAACTTAATTGGTGGCCCCTAGTTTGCATTTGATGTGTTGAGAAATGAAAAAAAAAAAAGGGCTAAAAGGAGGGTGAGATTAAATGAATATGTAAAAAACTAAACAATCCGTCAACATTCTTTTGAAGTGGTTCGGGAAAAGACCAGGCAGGATGTGAAGCCAGTAAAAGCTGGGTCTGTGCACTCAAATCAAGCAGGAATACTGTTTGAATAAATATGTAATCTGAGCCTACAGGACCATGATGCATTAAAAATGAGGACATATTTTTGATGCTCAAAATGTGCACTGAATTTGGTTGCTGTCATTTGCGCTTCGATCCAGCTGAACACACATGCGGGCACACACATATGTGTTAGGAATGTGTTTGTGTGTGTGTTATTGTTTGATTTGTTTTCTTGCAAGCACAGGCTGTGTCTTGCACTCTATGTTGTGTCATGCTGATGCATTTAGATAGGTATTCAAGTTATCTAGAGCTGACGCACTACAAAAACTTGGTTTTCTTTTCAAATATTTATCAGCCTCCATCTCTCATTCAGTAAAAAAATAGTCCCGGGCCACCTATACAGGTGAAACTGTGTGTGTGCAGTATGTGTATGCGTGTGTCTGTGTGTGTGATTTTTGATGATCTGTTAAATAACTATATTTTTTTAAATTATTATCATCAGTGAGATAAATTATTGATGTGAAAAACCTGCAATGATAATTAATAATATTGTTATTTCCATCCAATAAAAATACCTAAACATACTTAAAAAAAAGTACATTTACATCATTACAAGACACATGTATACATTTACTATATACTGTACTGAAAAAAAGACAAAGGTTTTTTTTTTTTTTTTTTCTTTTTGCATCAATCTAACCAGATTTAGTAAGGTTTACACTTCAAACAAGGAAAAATACATATGTACAGTATTTGCTAATTGTGTAAGAAAAATAAACCAAATTCAAGAAATATTCTTTTAAAACAAGTATTTAATTATAAAATATAATAAAAAATGTAGAAAAAAAATTATATATATATTATTTTATTTATTTTTTTCAGTGTCAGGGGCAAATAACAAAGCAACAATTACTATCGCTCCTAATCCATTTATATTGGTTACATATCGTTTCTAAGATATACAACCTTGAATTCATAAAGTGTCTTTGGCCAGTTAAAATATGATATCTGGCCAATAAAACCTGACAGTGAGAAAATGACTTGCACTTATTACCTGTCAAATATTATAGGGATTGAAAGGCCAGTGGAGTGTCCTGTTCTTTAAATCCCTTCTCACCCAAACCTCAAATTGATACGTTACCCTTCACATGAGGACTTATGTTTGCCTTGGGATTTATTCAGGAGAACAACTTTTGACACATCAGTCCCCCAAAGTGGAGAGGAATGTGAATCCATTTTGACAGTCAAAACTGCCACATTTGTCTATTAAAATGCCTCCACTTCCTGTGAAAAGAAGTCCTCCCGTTCTCTGTTTGGTTATTTAAATCCGTTATCTCGCACAAAGCTGTCCAGCTGCTCCACATGGGAGAATGAAACCTCTGTCAACCTCCCCGTCTGTGTCACAGAGATGCTTGTACCTTCCTGAAAGGCGTCACATGAAGAATCACGACGAACAGCGGAGACCGTGTGGGTGCAAACGCCTTCATTATTTGATTGCCATCTTATGTGTAAGGCCTGCTGAATTCTCAGCCATAATAAATGCGGCACGTGGGCCTCCGGCACGGCATTAAATGCACAATAACTCCGCGTATCGTTTTGATGCAGACCTGCACAGCTGCGCGACTGAAATCGGGATCTCCGGGACTCAGCTTAAGGGCGATCCTCCGTGACTGACACATAATGTAGAATGAGGGTCACCTTATTATACTGCCGACATCTGCTAGCCTCCAACTACAGGATTTGCTGGGGAAAATGGTGCAAATAAGACAGGGGAGTTTGTAGGGGTCTCACCACCTCAATTAAGGTTTGAACAAAAGCTTGGAGAATCTTAAGGGTGTTAAACTAACAAAATAGGTACAAGTACATCACACAAAACATGTCTGGTTAACTATAGTGGGACTAAAATACAGTTAGGGTTGCATGAAACAATAAGTCTTGACAGATTGAGCCCTGATAATTAACTAAAGAAGATCCTTTTAAAAGGCTGACATTTTTTAAATTTTCAAATAGCCTATAAATAATTAAATTGTAAATTGTAAATTTCAGTTGCATGCACACACTGCACTTCTTTATAATGAGCTGATGGGAGCCCTTTGTAAATACACAAATAATCAGGGGTTTATGTACATTTTCAAGTATGTTAATGTAAGCAAATGGATTATGGATAATATTGTCTGCGTGAGTGATGGTCATATTTACCTGCTGTATGGTCGGCTGCATTGGCTAATGAGCTTCTGGAGTTAGATTTATTTAACCCTTTATTCTGCAGGACTGAATGGTTGAAGAGATTTAACATCCAAACAATGGATTACATCTGCAAACCGCTGCTGCTGTGTTTTGCTTCATGAACGCAATTTTGTCATTAGCAGTGTGTGTGCAAAATCTGAATCTGAATTCAAACTATCAATGTAGTACCAATCATTTTATTGAGTCAAATAAGTAGCATTTTTATTTTTATGACCAATTATACTACAGGGCTGTTGAATGCTTAATTCTGATTGGTTGATGAACGTTGCATTTATTTTATTTTAGCATTACAAAGGTCCTTACAGCCTACAACAGCAAATGAACCAAAACCGATAAAGACGCTGACCAATCAAATAAATATGGCAAACTATCTCCATGTTTTCCCTCAAAATTACGTTTTATCAAAGGAAAGCACGCTCTCTTTCTCCGGTTCTCTTTCCCATACAAATGCGATTCAAAATCTTTTGAATTCAGCATGTCAATAATGTAGTCTGACAAAACAGTTAAAATCTCTGCAGGAGTTTTAAGATTACATCGCTCCGCATTTCAAAATATATTGTAATGTTATGCTACAGTCATATATAATATATGGATATTTTATTGAACATTAGAGAAAACCACCATAGCTTTAAATATGCCAGTGTCCTCATGCCATGATCCATGATGGATATTGGTTGCGCTACAGTATTTTGTATGTGTTTGAATTGGATTGCAAAATCTTACAATGACTAAAATAATTTTGAAATAAAATTATATATATTTGCTCAAATACTCCATTTTGACTAGGTGGAACTGGATAGTCTGATTTAATGAAATGTGATTGCATGACAAGCTTCACAATCACTAGTCTTGGCTGTCAAAAAAATAGCCACATCTCTATATATGCTTGCATGACTCTGATCTCCACACAGTTTGTCTATATAATTTGGGAATGTCTGAAATATATTGGAGTGACTGCTGTCTTGTGCATTTACATAGACCCATATTCAATGTTCATCTGCACCTCAGGTGTCCTGTCTAACTGCTAAAGCCTGTCAGATTTGTTGCTGAGAGGATTTTTTTCTTCTTTCAACCAGAGAAAATGCGTGCTAGCCAAATCTATAAATAACAAATCTGAAATACAGAGTGGTAGCAACATTGATTGCAAAAGTCTTCCTTACTGCAGCTGGGCTGAGTAAGGAAGCTGCCAATTTTTCCACATTACAATGGCACTCAATCAGACGTCTACCTGAGGTTGATGCAGCTTTACTCTAAAGAACACAGAACAGATGCAAATGGCCTTTTCTACTGGGACAAAATATCGGGAATAATCCACTTAATAATCCAAAATAATCCACTTTACTTCTGCAACCTGATGTTTCATCCATCTGAAAATGTTTGGATTGTGGGCATGGGCATTGCTCAAATACAATATATTTTCTATATATATATATATATATAAATATATATACACAGTATATGAAGAACTGATGAATCATGCACAAAAGGCTAAAAATAAATTGTATTTGAAGAACTGATGAATCATAGACAAAAGGCTAAAAATGTGTTTGAAAGGTCAATTTGCCTATTTACATTTAAATACACGTTTTTAGACATGTTGTGGATGATCTTTTTTTAAGTTGATTTAACTGCTGTGTATTTCCTTTTATGATTTTTTTTTTTACCATATGACACTTTTTTAATGTTTATATATATATATATATATACAGCACAGGCTACATGTACTACATTTCCCACTGACAAATCAGTCTTCCCATGAAAAAGCCAACCGTTACCGGTACCGCTGGGAATGCTTTAACTTCACACATGAGCGAATGACATTTCTGCACAAACCCGGAACATCAATGGGCTGACACGTATTCCTATGCGTTCTCGTCCCTAGATGTTACAACACTCACTTTAAGATGTCCTGCCCTATCACACAAACACATCTAGCCAAAATCCCGCCGTCTCCCCCCCCAGGGTCTTCTCAGCCTAATGGAATGTAGACTCCTCACACAGCAGCGCACTCACAGAGCAATTACTCCGACAGATTCATTTAGGGCCGGCCGCAAGCTCTGGCAGTGGACGTGAGGCCAGCTCTGACAGCGAACAGACAGCCCATTCACCCTTCATCAGCCTCGCCGGCTTTCTCACTGTACAATATCCCCCACAGGAAATGATCATTTCACTCAGAAATAACAATGAGGACTGTATCAGATACTGGATGGACGTCACTGCATTGTCCTCGGCTGAAGAAATATGTTTGGCAGCTGGCGCAAGGCGCTTTTTAGCCAATTTGAGGATGTTTGGAGCCAGCTGGCAGGTTGAGTGTCGAGCTTTCGGTAGCTCTTTCGTTTGTCTTGCTCCTTCTTTTTTGTCGAGCCACAGATTCTGAACAAACAGATCCTCTGGGCCATAGCACAATGCTTCCCCAATTACACAACACGAAAGGTGGGAAAGAGCGGAAATTCAGGTTGAAAACTACCCACCTTGAGTTTCTTAAAAGAGACAGCCAAACTCCCCAGTGAATGGTGCTTTTTAAAGTCACTGGATTCTGATGGGCTGTCAGTATTTTTACCATTTATCATCTGGAAAAGAAAAGATCTGAAAGTGATTCCAACAATATTGGGTAACACTTTATTTTAAGGTGTCATTGTTACAGTGTAAGTACTGAGTAATATTAAGCAATTGGATGTACTAACTGTACAGTTAGGGTAGGATTAGGATTTGATTGAGGGTTGGATGTAATTATGCATAATTTACTGTTATTACTATGGTAAGTACATGTAACATATGTAACAAGGGCACTAAAATAAAGTGTTTATTTTATTTATTACATGTATTTACCATAGTAATAACAATAAATTATGCATAATTACATGCAACTAACCCTCAACCAAATCCTAATCCTACCCTAACCCTATAGTAAGTACATGTAGTTGCTTAATATTACTCAGTACTTAAATATATAATTACACTGTAACAATGACACCTTAAAATAAAGTGTAACCAAACGGTAGCACTTTATTTTACAGCCCTTTTTCCATTGTACATACTATGTACTTATTATAGTGATTGCAATAACTGGGTAATAACTAGCAATACTAACCCTGAACCTAACCTTAACATGCAGTTCACAGGGTGGTAAGCACCGTAAGTGCACTTACTGTAAAATAAAGTGCAACCGTAATAACTATAAATGATGCATACTTACTAACCCTATAGTAAGTACTATAGTAAGTACTTATAGTAAGTAGTTACTTAATATTACTCATAACTTAAATGTTTAATCACAGTGTAACAAAGACACCTTAAAATAATTTGTAACCCCAATATTGTTCCTCTGTGCACTTCCCTATGTTCTCATAGAATTCGAATGATTATGTAAACTTCATAGTTATTGTTATCATCCTTGGTGAGAACTGCACACTTAAGCCACGAAATTTGACCACGCTCATGCTCTTCCGTTCTCCTTAAAAAACCCTGCCCTAAGCCAACCCAATGTTAGAAAACCTGGACATGAAAAAATAGAGCTTTTTTAATTGGCTAGTTTTCATATAGATATATAGAAAAGCCTTTTTTTTTTTTTTTCTCGTCATAGAGCCTATCATTGTTAGGAAGACAGGTGTCACCTATTTCAGTGATATCTGTCACGTAGGTACATTTCATGTGTGGAATAAAACAAATCACTTACAGCATCTTCAGGTAATGCATTAGTATAATGCAATATCTGTTGAGAGAGTGTAATTCAATATTGCATAGAGACCCATATACCAGGGTGCCTTGACGTTAATACGTTGTATTAGGCCTTTCTCATCTGGATAATTATGTAACAATGCAATGAATAGGTCTGAGCATATTCATGATTACCCTGTGTAGCCTAGACTTGTAAATTTCCCTTGTAAGTACCCTGATGTCTAAGGATTACTAATTCAGCCTGATGTTTCCTTTCCTTTTCATTGCTTATTGATTTCAAATTCATGACTCTGAAATGAAGGAACGGGTGCCTTTGAGTCCAATTAAACAAGCCTGGCATGGTCCTGGAAGAAATGATTATGGCAAATAAGAGCATTTTCATGGGATCGGTGTATAGCAGTCATATCACCTCTGGAGGATAATGCTAGCAGGAAAGGAAACCCATAAATGCTCCTCTGAGGGTAAGATCGAGTGGCTGCATAATAATCACACAGTTGCTTTGAGAGACTATAGCTGAAAAGCCATAAAATATACACACACAGAAGAGGCACAGCGTTTTTTTATTATTTTATGAACTGACAGATTGCCTATTCATGTTCATCTTTAAGTGTATTGCTGTTTTTTTGCTTTTATTGTTTTGTTTGTTTGTTTCTTTTCCTTTTTTTCGAGTGCACAAGTACATAGTGTATAGCGCGTCATTTGGGACACAGCTTGTGTACTGGGACTACTCTTTTGACATACTGTTTTTCGCATAGGGTGACTTTAGGGTAATTGGGACTCTCTCTGCCATTGAGATGTCCCAATACACCCCTACTGTGTAGTATAGGGACGTGTTTGATTTCGGATGCAGTGATTGTCTTATTTGAAGGCACACATGGTTTTGTTGGACTGACATCCATTACATTATGTTATGCAGCCATTGATTTATTTGGTCTTAGCATTTGAATAAAAACTGCATAAAACAAGTTTGTCTTGAATCAAAAGGTCTGGATCAGGGTTGTTATAGCTTAGAATTTTTCATTTTATTTTTATTTTATTTTCAAATAGTCTTTCCAGTTTAGTGTAGTTTTTGTTAGTTTTCACTATATCATTGTTAGTTGTTTTTTTTGTTGTTGTTGTTTACTTGGTTTATATTTTAGATTTATGGTAATATATATATATATATATATATATATATATATATATATATATATATATATATATATATATATATATATATATATATATTAAAATAACAATTATTATCATTAACAAAAAATTTATACATTTTTTTTTTTTTACTTTTTTTTTTTTTGTTAATGATAATAATTTTTATTTTATATAAAAAAAATACCTTTCAAATCCATTGTCCGTATCTGCTTGGGGGAATTTTTACTCTATTAGTATTTTTTTTATTAAATTGTATTATTATTATTATTTTACATTTTATGTATAAAATATAACAATAATCAAGTTGGGTTTATGCTTAAAATAAGAAAAAACATGCTAATGGGTTTAGAAATAAACTTAATTCTATATTCTATATTCTTATAAAACAAAACCTAATTTATTATGCAATTTTGCATCGGGTTTTCAGATGATCAAAGTTATCTTGCTTTAAGCATGTTTTGATATTTTCTCTTGGAAAAAAAGACAAAAAAAAAACTGATCAAGAAAATTGATTGCAAAAATAATGATTGCAGTCTTCTGCACTTGTGAGATGTTGGTATGAAAAAGCCCAATGTTTGGTATTTTTTCTGCAGGTTTCAGGCACTGAGGAACCCCAGAGGGTGTAAGAATCGTTCTTTTCTGAATATGTTGTCACATTTTGAAAATTATGTTTTTCTTTTATCCCTGACGTGCTTTCACAGCCTCCGTCTCTGTTTTTCTGGCTCTTGGCCTAAGCCTTTTGATTTCTTCTCATCTCCCTTCCTGTCCTTCGGAGGAGCTCGCATTTTACTTTCTTCTTCTCTCTGTATTCTCTCTCTGTCCTGAAGGTCTGTCTTTGTGAAGGATATCCTCTGTCCACTGTCTAATTTAGTTTATGTCTTCTTCACCTCGGCCCTCGCACTGGCCTGAAGGACCTCAGCTCAGGAAAATAACTTGCATAGCATTGCAAATCTTTTATCCTACACTGAAAATGTTTTTCAAGCATCTCAGTCAAATTCTGTATGTATTGCACTTACTATAATGATGTAAAGCAATGGTTCTTCACTGGTTTTGATTCATGGCCCAGATTTGACAAGATATTACCAAGTGACGAACCAACACAGTACTGAGACTGTGAAAAAGCAGCACAAATGTAATTGAACCAGCCCGGTCTCACCCCAAAATGTCACATACTGACGCGTCTTGACCAAACGGCAATATACGACGAAAAGGGTACCCCTAAAACGTCCATATGAGACGAAGACATAAGCGCACCAGCAGCGCCTCTTAGCGGTACCCTAACGCATACCTAAACCTACCCATAACCCGAATAGTCACATACGGACGTTTTAGGGGTACCCTTTTCGTCGTATATTGCCGTTTGGTCAAGACGCGTCAGTATGTGACGTTTGGGGGTGAGACTGTGTTGATTGAACATGAAACGTGTTAGTATTACCATCGACTCTTTAAGCCAAACAATGTGCAAAATGATTATACATATATATCATATCAACAGCATAATATCAACATCAGTTTATGAGAGCAGCACCACATGACATTTTACAATCTTGCCTTGTCATAAAATTAATAAATAATAATCAAATATTACTTATTACTTATTATTATTATTATTATTATACATTTTTATTTTATTATTATCTTCTCTTATTGTTTTAAAGTAATATTTTTTTCATTACTTTACAGTTTTTTTAATTATGCTTTTTAAGATGCTTTCAGAGGATATCAGACAAATTAATAATGATGACATATCATAAGAGCAAGCAGAAAGGAGTGATTTAATAAACCTGGCTTAATGGAAAGGTCGGTGAAAAAAACATTTGATCGGTGAGGCTGTTTACATGCCACCGTTTTCAACTTTTATTTTATTTTTTGGCAGTTCATTTACACATGGCCGTTCATTTGGGGGTTTGAAAACGCAAACTGTTGAAAAGTGTTTCAAAGTGCAAGTTTTTAAAAACGATACCGTTATCATCTCCATGTAAACGACAAAAATGCAAATGTGTGAAAATTGACATCATGCGCATGCGTATTGCATGTTCAGCCTAAAGGCGCGTAGTGTTTCTTGCACTAGTGTATCTCTGTATGTATAGCCCTCAGTTTCAGTACCCCTTTGTCCATTATTGTTAATGTTAGATGGTTGTCCTGATTGTGTTTTGCTATTTCTGAGAAGCCTGAGTGTTCTGTTACTTTTAGGGTACGTTTACACAACACCGATGTACTAAAAACCGAAACGTTTTTCCTTTGCGTTTTTTTGCGCACAGGCGACAACGTTGTCAAAATGATCCCCGTTCACACGGATCCACAAAAACGCTGTATTCTGCAACCAGGCCAGTAGTTGGCGATGTCACTTTGTAAAGAAGCCTATTGACTGAACACGTAATACACATACACATGTTTTTGTAGTTTACACGGAGACAATAACGGTATAATTTTCAATAACTTGTACTTTGAATCCCGTTTTCAAAAGTTTGCGTTTCTAGGCCCCCAAAATTATGTTGTCGTGTAAGACAAAACACAGAAAAAGTTTTCAGCTTTTAGTTGAAAACGGTGCTGTGTTAACAGTCCCTTAGTTTGTTATTATGAAAACAACTACTCCGCATAGATCCTGCTTTTTTGGTTTTTCATCATTTGCTGCAACCACGCTGTGACAAATGGATATTGTGACATCATCAATCAAAGATGTCAGGTCTGATACCGCATAAGAACATTTAGCAGGATATTTGTGTCATCCCACCCCCACCTGTAACATAGAATAAGGTCCATTCCCTTCGACAAGACACTTTGATTGACTCTTCCACATCCCAGAATGCAGTGTGTGTTAATGACCGTGAAAGTCGGTGATAAGGGCAGATGGGATTTAAAAACGACCGCCCTGGTTCACACAGGTGTGCTAAACGTACACCCATTGTGCCCAGTTGCCATATAATTAGAATCCCCTCTCCTCTGCAGTGTCATAATGGCTTTTATTTGGCATCCATCTTTCCCCGGGAGGGAAAAGAAAAGAAAAGAAAAGAAAAGAAAAGAAAAGAAAAGAAAAGAAAAGAAAAGAAAAGAAGTGGTGGAAGGGGAAATAATTCTTTGGAAGATAATTGAGGATAGCGTTAAAGAAAATACGAACCCCAGCAATTGAGAGGAAGGGGAAGAAACATTTCTGAAACATTTCGCTGTCAGCTCTCTTTAGATTTATTGATGGTATTCTCCTGCTTTTCGTTAGTTAATTGGAAGTTTGTTGGTGTGCTCATGGAGCGGGTGAAGAAAGAAAACACATTGTGGCAAAGGCTGACAGAATAGACAAAGTGGAAGAAGAACAAATGCTGTCAAGGAGACAGTTTGCTAGTTTCCTCTTTCCACATGCACACCTGTGAATGGGGTACGGTACATAATTTAGCATTTCAATTAGGAATTTATCTGGTCTTTACATATGTTAGTGTTACTTTGCTACAGCACACAGCTAACCATGTGCAGAGATGTTCCGGCTGTGCATTGGGCTTAACGTGATTTGCACAAGCACAACATATTCCTGGAACAACATTTCTTTCATTTCAGCTCCCTCTGATTTTAGGGTTACAGTGCTGTGAAAAGTGTTTGAACCTATTTGATTTTCTGTATTTTTGTATTATATCTTTATACTGAATTTCGCAACATGCATATACAGTACATATTATTCACTGCAGTTTCCAGTTGAAATTAACACTAGAGGCAGTAAAACACCAACTTTTATTCCTTTTCACACAAATGATGATTACAGAAGCAGATTATTGATTAAACAAGATTTGTAAACTAATACATTTTGGTATAACATTACATGCTCCATATATATGTCTGTTCTGATGTAGTAAACTTGTTCAGTAGCTCTCCTGTTACAGCACTGCATTTACAATGCAGAGCGTTTTGGTACGAGTACTGTGAGAAACAAGACACAATAAAAGAGCTCAAAGACTTGTAGAAGCAAAAATGGCATGGTTGCTTCAGCAAATGCATTTCTATCTCACGTTTGCTCTTGATAACACTATCAGTTGGATTTTGGGATAGGGTTTAATGTAGGTTGTGTATGTTATTTTCAAACGCAATCGAGCATTAACCTTTAAGCGCCACTCACTGGGCATTTTATTTTTGATAGTCAGAAATGTACTCGTATGCTACTGAATGTGGCAGTGCATGGCATCATCCAGACGAGTCAGATTCCCTCATGTCTCACCCTCCATCATAGGGTGACCACCTGTCCCGCATTTTGCGGGAGTCACAAAATTGGGAGCTTTGTACCGCGTCATGCAAGACGTCAGCAGTGTCCCACATTTGAATTGTCTGTATTCTTCCCTGAAATAACAATACAACAATAAGTCTATAATACTGAAAAATGAGATTGCCATTTTAAAATCCATTTGCACAGCCATTATGTTCTAGCTAGAGCGAGGAAATAATCAACCAATGCATTCAAAGTTTTTTTTCCGCTGATGATGAATGTGAATGGAGCAAAGGAACCAGTGTGGACCTCATCAAAAAAAAAAAGCTACACCATCCAGAACATTTTCCAGACATACTGACAACATCCTGATTAAACCTACAAGATCCAACAAAAAACACACTGTATCACTTGAACATGGGCAAATTGAGTGCCAGTCACAATTAACGAAGCTCATTTGGCGATTTAAAACAATATCATCCAGTTTGACGGCAAATAGGCTTTCCAGCTAATGTAAATCAATATTTACTATAATAATAGTACGCACACATCCCGCATTGTCCTGCAAAATCACATCTACTGTCCTGCAACAGAGAAATAACCAGGTGGTCACCCTACCCCACCATGTTATTTCAAACCTCTATTACTTTCTTTGCACTGTTGAACACAAAATAAGATATTTTGAAGAACTTTTAAGAATTTTTTTCCCCATACAATAAAGGTCATTGGGATCCAAAACCGTTTTGGACCCCGATGACTTTTATTATGTTTTATGTTTTGTGGCATTTATCAGTATATGAGCTAAGGCATGATTCTAATTGTTATACGAATGAAATTGAAAAGGACAGATTGCTGCAACATTGTTTGTTGAAGCTAGTGATTAGTTTTAAGATTAATAACCAGGCATTTTTGGCGTCATGTGACCCCAGCATGCTCAGCAGTTGAGAATAGCTTCGCAATGATTGCAGATATCACGGGTGCTTTTGAAGTGCATAGAAACAGTTACATCAACAAATGACCTTACAAGATCCATCTGAGAAGGTCAAGTTTTACTTCCTGGATTCCAAAGGAGAAACACGGTCTTTGCATTAGTGAGCTGTCGTCTTCTCTGCTCAGAATGTACAAACAGAGACGCTAAGTGCTCATCAGTTCATCCGGACACATTTATCACTTTTATTCAGCAGGATTTAATAAATAATATCTGTGATGCTTAATAAAGATGTGAAAGATTAATGACTTCGAGAATGCATAAGCACTTTGAGGCTAAAAGGAAGAAATTTTGGAATTACAGTATAGAAGTTATGCTTGACAGTATTGTTTAGACATTATTTTTAACATGTTTAATTTATTGATTAAGTCAGTGTAAAAGAGAATAAATAAATATTTAAACAATTATCTAAGTGCCTTTTACATATATTTATTTTTTACGCCTTTTATATGTATTTATTTTTAGCACAACAGCATAAGATGATATAACTTTTTTGTCATGATCATATCTTTAGTTTCATAGTTTCGTTGTCATGTTCTGTTTGGTTTCCAGTTATCACGTGCTGTCTCTGTTTTACCTGAGTTCTAGATCCTTGGTTTCTATGGATACTAATTAGTTCTCACCTGTTCCTTGTTTCTGTTAAAGATCATCTCAGCGTATTTAAGCTTTCTGTTTTCTTAGGGGCCGTTTACACGACATCGTTTTAAACTAAAAACGGAAGACGCATACGCACTGCAAACTGTATGTGTAAAACAGTACAGAAACCTTCTTGAGTATTAATATGCAGCTATAATGCACTTAGGTGATTTTGAATACATTTTTCATGTCGATATACAATGGTTACATACTGTCTATCTTTGTAAGATTGCCGACTCTATAGAACAGTGGCAAGGGAAACTAACTTTACCACGCTCCGAGAGCCCCCTAGTGGTCAGGAGCATTTTCGTTGTGTTGAGGCTTGATTTCGTTTTGTTTTGGCTCGATTTTGTTGTGTTGGAGCTTGATTTTGTTGTGTTAGGGCTTGATTTCATTGTGAAATTATGTTTGCTTTTTAAATTTCATTGTGTTGTGCACTACTGGGCCACCGTAGGAACGGGGATCGTTTTGATGACGTTGCCATCTGTACAAAGAAAAAACGTTTCAGTTTTTAGCACATCGTTGTCGCGTAAACGTACCCTTAGTTCTGTGCGTTAACGGTAGTTGTGTTGTGTTCTTAGTATCTCAGTATTCATTAAAGTCTCCTCGTTTTGACGTTATGCGTCACACATCTTATTTTTATGCTGGAATATATCTGTGATTGTTCTTACATCATAAAAACATAATAATAATTCCTCAAGTCCTCAATTCAGATTTACTCATCTGGTTTATAATAGTATAGACCTGACTTTTCTCACTCTAAAAACTGCTGGGTTGTTTCAACCCAACTTTGGGTCAAATATGAACAAACCCAGCCGTTGGGTTCATTTTTTAAATTACATTTTAACCCAACGTTTGGGTTTGTCCATATTTGACCCAAATTGGGTTAAAACAACCGAGCATTTTTTAGAGTGTAAGCTTTTCTCTTTTTTTTTTTTTGGTCTTTGGAAGGCCATATGTTTGTTATGTAACAGAACACAGCTGTTCATGTCAATTTGCACAGCAATCTAATCACAAGCTGTGAATTATAAGGTACAGTGTGAGGCAAATTCTATAGTAATTACAGAGAGAGATCACACTTAACTAGAGGCATCAAAGCAAATTTAATACGCTCACTAGCAGTTATGAATTTGCTTGATGGCTCTCTTTCTGACTTCTAAACATAAGTTACAACATACATATTTTTGTCATTTAAAATTGTTTTATTAGCACCATCTGCAAACAATATTCCACAGGTGTTTATCCCTTAGAGCGCCAGCAACTATTGGCTTAAACTGGCCAATTTTTTATATCACAGTTTATCCGAACTTGTGCATGTAAGTGAATTTAAAAAATGAGTGGCAAAGTCATCATTCTTGAATTGGAAGTTTCCCCGCATCTGTTTCATTAGCGAGTTTTCAGACAGATATTGTTGCCAGTCAACAAAGCAAAGGCATTATATCACTGTCTCAAACCTGCGTGCTTTCCTGACAAGCAATTAACTGAAGGAATATTGTGTTGTCTGAATGGAACTTGGGAGGTATTATGAAACAATGGCTCAGAAACACCCCTCATACATCTCACCTGTCAATCACTGCCCTGGCTGTTTGAATTTATTACTTATGAATATGTAGTGAATGGCTCTCCAGTCATGTCATTTAAACATCGATTGATAGAAAATAAATAATCCCAGTTCTGTTTGAGTTAGGTGACCTTTAAACTATATACATACCAACTTATATTATATTATAATATTTTGGACTTGTTGTGATTAAATTTAAATATCAACATCTCTACATGGCAGAATGCAACCCACATGCATCATATTATTTTGTTTTGTGACTTCTTCTTAATTTATCATTTACGAGTTTTTTTTATTTTAGTTTTTTTTATGTTTGCTTTCTCCTCCAGTTTTGTTCCCAGCATGATAATGTAATTTGTGAATCATTGGCTTCCGGACGATGTGTTATTGTGCTCCCACTCTGGAACGAGATAAAGCGGTACACCGGACAACCCGCATACGTAGTGACATTTATAAATGAGTGGTAACTCCATCTTTGAGGCTCAAATTAATTTTCACTTCACTTTTAAATAAAAAAAATTATTCCATGTTAGGATGACGTAGTGCTGTGAGCCGCTTGGCTGGTCGTAGACACATTGCTTTTTAGTAGATTGGATATCTGAAGTTGGAAAGTGTTCATAAAAAAAGTCTGCATACCAATAAGTTCCTGTTTTATTTGTGTGGTTATGGATTTGAGGAAAAATGCATCGCCCTGCTTCAGTTTAGCTTGGAGAGGCATTGCATTTCCAGAAATCTAAGCAAACTAATCAAAACTTTTGGTATAAAACACTGTGTTTCATGGGTATAATTTTTAGGAAACCTGCAGTGAAAAACTAATGCAATTAATTTACACTGCCACGTTTTAACCCTTTCTTGCACAGTGGAAACATATAATTCATTTTTAATAAAAACTGATATTCAGAAAAAGCAAAAATTTGTATTTTTTTCTCTTCATTTTTGTGCATGTTTGTGTGTAAAGGGAGCATTTGCACTCTCTTTACTGCTTAAACTACTAAACTAAACTAATATAATATAATATAATAGTCATGCGGGGTCTGAAGAAGATGAAGATGGACAACAGGATTATAAAATATCAACAAGGTTTATTAAACTTGAAAGCAGCAGGCGTAACAGTGTGCACTAACACAAATAACAACTGTCCACTGAAGCGTGAACAAGGAGGAACTTAAGTAGACAGTGGTGACAAACTAAATGATGAGCAGCTGAGATTAATGGTTAGTGTCCACGGAAACAGATGAGTGGCAGAAATCAAAGACAAAGAACACATGTGAAACTATAAAGAACGGGTCCAGAACGCTGGCAATAATATGATATAATATAATATAATATAATATAATATAATATAATATAATATAATATAATATAATATAATATAATATAAAAACAAAAATAACTGGTCAAATGTGGAAGAAGCATTAAATGATATATGGCAAATATTATATTTGTCACGTTTTGAGTTTGTTTTTTATCTGTTCTGTTCATGTCTGTGTTTCTAGGTTGGTTTTCAGTTTGTTAATTAGCAGGCTGTCTAAAATCATAGACAGTAAAAGAAATGGACACAGCGACCCCATAGACTTCAACAGAAGTGAAGTCAATTAGAAGCACTCACTTCCTGATGGCTGAGCGTACTGCGCAGACTCAAACTGAGCTTGATGACGTAGATGTGACGTGAGAAACCTGTCTGTCTTCTAGTAGCTGTGCCAAGAGAAATCTGAATCATTCCCTTACGAATCTTGCAGAGACGGAGAGCGTGAGTAGGAGGTGTCCATGAGCTAGTAGCAGGAGCAACTTTATGACTCTCTATGGGCTTCTCCTTTGACTTTATCGGACTTTATGCCTCTACGTCCCCCCGATTGCCCGCAAGCTTCTCCTCCTGTCTATACGGTAATCTCTCTACTATGCGACAGAGACTCGCGTGGTTATGATTCAATCGTTAGCCTATTTTTACAAAAACGGCTTCTACGGGGCCATAGTGTAAGATACAAGGTACTGGAGCCTTTTATACATTGTCGTGTTTCTTTAGAAATAAACAATGGACAAATAGAGTCTTTAAACGCCTCAGATGTAAAGTTATTCGCTGTCAAAGTGACACAAAAATGAATGGGAGTCAATGGAATGATAGCAGCAGGTGATGGCTTGTTAGCCAAAGGATGCCCCCATTGAAGGTATGCTTTCCGGGTGCTGGATTACCCCCTTGGATAAAATTCGTACAGGACAGTCATGCCGTGTACCAGCTGCTTTGACGCGATTATCAAGTTAACTGTCACCGTGGTCACTGATTGGTTTAGTTCTGTTCAGGTGTGTTTAATTAATTAGCCCCTATCATTTGCTGTCTATTTAAGTCCTGTGTTTATTTCAGTTCTTTGTCAGTTCTGTGTCGTGTTCAGTTTGTTGTTCTTTTTCTGGTTCCTGTTCATGATACTCTGTTTTGTGAAGATTTGAGTAAATTTCTAAATAAAAACAGCTGGATCCCGTTTTATCTCTGCTGCAACCAACGTGTGACTAAATTATATGCTGATCTTTTTGTATGTTTACACAGTTTATTATTTAGCGTTGTAGTGCAAATGGTCCCTGTATTTTGACAAAAGATGTAGTATACGCTTTTGAAGTTGATATTGATTTTACTGAGCCTATCACTTCTGATTGATTGAGGAGATGACCTGAAAAAACAGGATCGATTTCATTTGCCTCGGAGGCATTTGGGCTTTGACCAACCAATCAGAATTCATCTCAGGTTGATGCTACATTCATCAGGTGTAATGATTGGAACGTCTCCTCTAAAATGTGTTCTTCTGTTTTGTTTTTTGGGAGAGTTTTGGCAAGCATTTAATTAAATAAAAGGCTATAAAATGTCCTCCAGCACAGAGGATGATGCTTATGATATAGAATTTTACATCAGCTGAAAAATGCCCTAACACTTTCCATTGAGTGATAATGCATTAAAAAAGAAGTGAATGTCATTTTGGTATCATTGATATACTATATCAACATCAATTTACATTTAACTCATTATTCCATGGCTCTTTGGAATACTTAATCCTGATTGATCAGTTGCCACATTCTGAGGTTTTGACATTTGACATTTTTGCTTAATGGACGCTAAACTATTTAAACCACCAAAGTGGAGAGAGGAACAATGTGTCATCATAACTGGGCTAAACTGGATTCCTACGATCACACAGCAGTTTCCTCCAAATGACATTTTAATGCCTCATTGTCTTCTGTCATTATTTTGCTCATGCTGGCACTGTACATTAGATGTACACCCCAACAGGCCAATCATAGTGTCTTCATGCTGGTGTATTGAAGCTAATGTTGTGCTGGTTGGGCTGACCTGGCTGACCCTGTGATGGTCAGAACAGGAGTTTGCAGGGGGCAAGGAGTGAAGTGCTGGTCCGGAAACACCAGCGGCACTTTATCAATCAACAGTGGCATCTATTCCAGCTGGTGCCACCTGGCCCACTCCGTCAGTGACAGTGGTTATTTCAAGACACTGCCAAAAGCAGGGTCTGGATTTAGCTGCTGGCGTGCACCAGGGTTCCGTCATGGGTCATTAGATTTTAGGAGTTGAGACTGTTTTAAAAATTATTATGAGGGGTACTGGTGAGGGGTGAGGTATTTTGTGTCTTTTAGCATTCGACATTCTTATTTCATTATATCACTGCTCATAGGAGCATTTAAAGAGCTACAGAAATTGGGCTTACAAAGTTGGCACATGATCAAAGACATGATAAAAAATGAACTGGAATCCTTGGTTTCATGTCACTGCCCTTGTAGTTCTTGCACACCACAATTTTTTTTTTGTCCGAATTTATTCACAAATATGAGTAAAATAAATCACTTCATATACACTATGACTTGAATATGTATCTTCTAGGACATGCACATTTGTTATTTCTATTTTAAAATAGATTTTTGTATTTATATATTAAGGGATTAAGATCAAACAGGGTGATTAAACCATCTCTAAAAAACGTCTCTAAAAAATCATATAATTTGACCTTTTTATGATACAGCACGGTTAGTTCAGACTGTATATCATCATGTAGTGTGCCTCCCAAAAAAAAAAAAATTAATTTATGGATAATAACTGATAATAACTGAATAATAACTGATGATATTTATTTCATCAGTTATTATGATGATGATAATAATAATAACCCCCCATTTCCTATTTTTACTTATCACGGACACTCTTTTTGTCATTCACCCATCTACAGCTTGACGTACAATAACCCCCTAATAGTATTTGGGCATATAAATCTAAATGATAATGTATTAGTCAACAAAATATCAAAGTAAGGGTCATCTTGCAGTTAATTTAAAGGCTGTGAATCAAATCCTTTCATTTAGTGTAATTTCATAAAATGTATATGTATTTGACATCACTGCTCTTCATATATGTTATTGCTGGCTTGTTTTTCTGTGTGTCTACAGTGATTGTTTTGTGCAAGCATTACTCTAATCATCGATGGATTCCTGCCATTAGACATTTATTACAGTAATCAGCACAATGTAAATACTGTAATTTTGTGATTGCGATCCATAATTAAACCAATTTATTCCATGTCTCCATCTCTCTTAAAGGAAGTTCAGTGAGCATGGGCAAGGTTAACAGCTTTTTGTGATTGCGGTTATGCCGCTATAACCCTGTCACCCGATAAGGTAGTCCTGAGGGCAGTGCTCCCCATATGGCTCCGTAAATAACATCTTTTCCGCAAGGGTGGAATTATCAGGGTCCCCGTAGGCTCCAGGCAGACTGAATAAACAGCTGGTTGATAAGAAACCTCATTTAAACAACTGTCTTTCTCCCTTACCAGTGTACAGTTGGGGTGCTTCCCATTTCGCTGAGGCTTTATTCCAGATCAAACGTGCCAGGGTGCTGGGAACACCAGAAACCCAAGGGAGCATAATCGTTTTATCCCACCAATTTATTTTAAGGTGATAACTTTGGTTGTTGAAGAAGAAAAGGCTGAAAACTGATGTACTTTGACAGATCAACCACGAAAAAAGGAAAGACTGCACAAGGCAATTTGTATTTTTGGTTGTGAGGACCAACTACTGTTTGAAAAGGGGTTTATCTTTTGGTTGCTTAAGCCTGTTACCGATTGTTCACACTCAAACAGCAAAAACACCCCCTATGAAGACAATCCATTTGTACGCATTTCATTGCTAATTGGATTCAATTAACCCTAGCACTTTGGGCAGACTTATGTAGACCATCGGAAATTGTTCAGTTAATAATCACTCAGTTTTGGACAAAATGGAGGTGGGATGGGGAGACTCACATAATTAATAAGACAGATGGAATGTTTTAGCACCAGTTAAATTCCATTCAGGTCACTGCACATGTGAGTCAAATGGACACGGGAGGCTGACCAGATGCAAATGAGGTGTGACTTGTTTGGCAGACAGTGGTAGACATCATCTTGATCGTGCAAAAAACACAATAAAAAAAAAAAGCTCAAATATTTCAAAATAGTACATTAAAAAGTGTATAAATCACTAATTTTCTAAAGTAACACTGTCCAACAGCGACACCAGTTACAGTGGGATTTCACGTCTCTCTTGCCTTCACTGAACCCATTGAGTTTAAAAGACCCCCTAAAGCATGCCGTGGGTTTGGTGGTGGGGGGGGGGGGGGTAATTGAGAATGAATGGGGGGTTGTCATGTGAGAGGAGGCAATGCCTCCATCGCGCTATGATTGGATCTGATTGATAAGTGCGATTAATCCTGCCTCTTGTTTTCATGCACGTTCACAAATGAGCAAAATGATGCCATTGATGGAAAGACTCATTAAAAAGTAAGTAAACAACTCGGCCACTTAGATATCAGCTTTATGTCAGATCAGAATCAAATTTGAAAGGCCTGAAAACTGTTTTTTTAGTGGCCAATCTCAATCAGCTTGATGAAATTAAAGGTATTGTGTCTGTGGCCAATGTTTACCGAGCTTGATGATTGATGATCCGAAAATAAGTTGACTATTAAAAAGAACAGCTGAACATCGGTTCACAAATAAAATGTATTGTTTAAATTGTCACTGCCTTTCGTTATTATTTTGGAATAAATGTACAAATTCTTAAAAACATTAACTTGATGAGATTGATACATAGAAAATGACATTGCTGATGTAATAATTTTAGTTAATTTTCATGAAGGGTTCCAATAATTTGAGTTAACTGTTACATATATACAGTACAAAATTATATAATCAATGAATTCATTAATTAATTCAAAAATAATCCAATTCATTTGACATATTGATGTGTAATAATATTACTAATAAACATGAATATATTCTAAAAGGTTTCAATTCTATACTTTCAACTTTATGTTCTTCTGGTGCAGCATATTGTGTTGCAGTGGGTGAATAAGTCTTAAGTCGTTTGAATATGTTGGTATATGATTTCAAATTTTCCTGCAGGCAATGCATCAGTCAACTGGGCCTTAAATTGCAGTGTAAAAAAGTTAAGTTGGTTTGTGAAGTCTTCCACACTCTTAAGGTCGATTATTGCTGTCAACCTTGCAAGTTACTCATCCTCATATCATGATATAAAACATTTGTGGTTTAAAAATCATATAACTTCTAACTGATATATAGAGCAACATATAACTGACATAAATAACATCTTTTGCAGCACTAGACACATTTTTAGCATCAAAAAGATTTAGTTTTTCAAAAGCAGCGATTTTAGAATGATTTCATCAATTACTCCCTTATATAATGTATTTAATTTCAGCCCTTTCAATCTCCTTCAGTTTTGATGGATGTGTGTCTTTGAACGTATATTAGAGCTATCTTTTAGAGCAGGCTCTGGGTGTTGTTGTACTGTCAAGCCAGTCTCAGCTTCATTGTCAGGGTTTTTTTATGCCTCTTTAAATCCATGTCTTTTCTGGTGAACAATGCATCAATGCCGGGTGAACATCTTCAGGTAAAATGAATATGCAATGAAAGTCACCTACAGAGGAAAAGAAAAGTATAATAACAATAGTCTTACATGAACAAAAGGAATTCACCAAAATGTATTATTTTATGAACACACACATTGCAGTACAGTGAAATCATGTATTGTATAGAATAATTGAAGTTAGGATATCTCGGTAACACTTTAGAATACTGTTCCTTCATTAATGAATAACTACACAGGAACAAATGAGTAATGCATTAGTAACACTCTAGTAACTACTATTAACTAACAAGAAACTCTGATTAACAAATTAGTAAGTAATAGCGCTCAGTCGGATGTGGTAGTTCACTATTAGTTAATCAATAACTACTATTTTTCATACCTCACTGAAGACTATAAGAACTACTATATACAGGTTAATAAATATTTATAATGCACAATGTTTAATATAAGGTAATGGTAGCCCATTAGTAATGAATCAAGTGTTACTACATCATTCTAAAGGAACTACTAATAATTTGGATCAGTATTCTAAAGTGAAAAACATGATAAATACCTAATATTGACTGAAGTCACTGTAAGATTTTAAGGCTTTTGTAAGGTTTTGGATAGTAATGACTCAAGTGTTACTACATCTTTCTAAAGGAACTACTAATAATTTGGATCAGTATTCTAAAGTGAAGATCATGGGAACACACTAGTAATGACTAAAGTGTTACCAAATCCATTGGAAGGAATTACTATACAAAATCTTACAAAAATCTCAAAAGCTTACAATGACTTCAGTCAATATTAGGTAGTTATCATGTTTTTCACTTTAGAATACTGATCCAAATAATTAGTAGTTCCTTTAGAATGATGTAGTAATACTTGAGTCATTACTAGTGGGTTACCATTACCTTTTATTATAAATTATGCATTATTCATGTTAATTATGAACCTGTAGATAGTAGTTCTCTGGGCGGTATGAAAAAAATAGTAGTTATTGATTAGCTAATAGTGAACTACTACGTTCATCTGAGCGCTATTACTTACTAATTTGTTAATCAGAGTTTCTTGTTAGTTAATAGTAGTTAACTTCCTAGAATGTTAATAATTCGTTACTCATTTGTTCCTGTGTAATTATTCATTAATGAAGGAACAGTATTCTAAAGTGTTACCGATATCTCTTATTCTTTCAATCGTTTGCATCTCTCAACATAACCTGAAGTTCATTAAATTGCCGTAAACAAACTCTAAAGTTCTTTGATTCACTCCTACGCCCTCAGGCAAACCCCCATAGTTCCCCAATATAGCAAATAATCATATACAGAGCATATTCAAATTAGACACCAGTGCTTCCTTGATCCTTTGATGACAAACATGCAAGGAAATATAACATGGTTTTTACAAGTTATGGTCTCACCACTTAGGTGTCAAATGCAGAAAATGCATTTTTCTGCAGATCTGGTGGAGGTACGTTTGAAAATCAACCTGTCTGAAAAATTTCAACACCCTGAATAACAGATCTATTATCTATCTAACAGATATAATCCCTTACAACAGCACAAATCTGCAAAACAGTTGTGGTCTCAAGCAAACCTGATGTAAGGAATCAAGGGCTTCATTAGTTGCACCAGGTGTGCTTGAGATAGAACACGTGAAATATCTGAACTGGCTAGGTTTGTTGAGTTTCACATTTGACTGCTTTTTAGAAATATGGCTCAGTTAAGAGAAGATATCATCACCCTTCACAAAGAAGGAACAGGATACAAAAAGATAGCGAAGGCACTAAATGTTCCTAGAGACACCGTTGGAAGCATAGTTCTCAAGTTCTAAGTTAAAGGAACAGTTGTTACACTACCTGGACGGGGCAGAAAAAGGAAGCTATCAATGGCTGCAACCAGATTTCTGAGAAGGCAGTTTCAGAAAAACCTGTGAGTGACTGTAAAAGACCTGCAGCAAGACTTGGTGGTAACAGGCACTGAGGTTTCAGCTTGCACAGTAAGGCGCATACAGAAGGCGCACACAGGTGGTTTCCATGCCAGAACTCCGAGGCGTACACCACTACTTACCCAAAAGCACGAGAAACATCGGGTCCAATTTGCTCAAAATTATTTAAATAAGCCACAGAGGTTTTGGGATTCTGTTCTGTGGAGCGATGAAAAAAAAACTGGAGTATGTCTGGAGGAGGAAGAATGAAGCATATGCTGAAAAGAACCCTCTGCCTACAGTTAAGCATGGTGGTGCTCGCTGATGCTATGTGACTGCTTTGCATCCTCTGGCACTGGAAACCTGCAGCATGTGGAAGGCAAGGTGGATTCATTGAAGTATCAGGCAATTCTAGGAGAAAACATCATGCTGTCAGTGAGGAAGCTGAAGCTTGGGCGTCATTGGACCTTCCAACAAGACGATGATCCCAAGCATACCTCAAATTCCACCAAGATTCTACAGTGGCCATCACAGTTACCTGACTTGAACCTCATAGCAAATTTCTGGTGGGATTTGAAGAAGGCCGTTGCAGCACGCAAACCCAAGAATATTACTGAACTGGAGGCCATTGCTCATAAGGAATGGGATAAGATTCCTCAGAAACGCTGCCAGAAGCAGGAGTCTGGTTACAAATCTTGTTTGCAACAGGTTATAACAGCAAAAGGGTGTTCTACTAAGTATTAAAGATGTTTGCCATTAAGGGGTTGAATTATTTTGATTTTAGGTTTATTATTTGCATTTTCAGTTGAATTTGGGGAAACCACTTGAAACATTTGTTGTGTTGAGCTATTTCAATTACTTTTGTTTGATTTGTTCATTGCAAACAGCTGAAAGTCTGTAAATTTTGCCAGTCAGCACAATTTGCAATGGGGGTTGAATAATTTTGATTACAACTGTAGGCAGATTTAACAAGAGCAATGAGAAACAGCTGAAAGCAATCAGGCATAATGAGTCCGGGCAATGGGTTATGGGAAATGCAGTCTGTAATGAGATAAGAAAGACTGAAGGAGTGCCCTCTGGTGGCTGGCAGGCGTGACAACTTCTAAGTATACAACACACTCGCATGGCAATTCATAACTATTTTACATCTTGGTGAATTTGTGGCTAATTCATTCAAATTTGTATGAATTTGTACTTTTTTTATTTATTTATTTTTTACAATCTACTTGCATATTGATTGTTAGATTTAGGGGTGGGGACTTTCATACTTACATAAAAAAAAAAAAAAAAACTTTTCGTTCAGACCACATGCTATAGTATAGTTCTCGCGAGAGCACAAATTGAATTTGCTCAGCGAGTTACTATCGAGTAATGATGCTCATTAAATATGCCCTTGTATCCGAGCTGCACCAATCACATCGGGTTATCTGATATAGGCGGGCCAGAGGCGAGCTAAACAGATGACGACAGCGCTGTGACGTCGAAGTCATTAGTAAACATTGCAAGATGGCTATGGATGAACACCAGTTGTTTGAAATGACTTTGGGCGCTACAATGAACGAGTTAGACTTGGCTTTTTATCTAAAACAGGAACAGAAGACCTTTGCAAGAAGGACGTTTTTGCTGTTTTGCCGACCGGATACGGTCTAATCTAATCTACCAGTTAGCTCCGCTGGTAACTAAGCGTATGGGGCTCTGGATACGTCACCCCATGTGTTGTTGTGATTGGTCGAAGTGTTATCCAATTGCATGCAGTGAGATTTTCAAATGCATGCTTGGTGACGCCCCTCGAGCTGGGTGATTTTCATTAGTCGATGCCAGACCCTTAATCTTTCAGGTTTGGGTCTGGATTTCCAGGCTAATCACATGCACAAATTCATTCAAAATCACCACCTCATAAAATAGTTGTTTTCTCATGAAATTGAGTTAACATATAGCAGTGGATACTTATCAAATAAAACATATGTTTAACATCACAGTGCTTGTTCACATAGCTTGTATTCTATAATGTAAAAATGGTTCATCATTATCTTTGTTTTCAGAAGTTTTCAGAGTTTCAACTTAGTTTTGTCTTTCAGTAATTCAATTCAAAATGTTTTAAGCAGTGAAATGTACTTATCACTGCATTTTGTGACTTTTGCACCTCTTACAAATATATTTTTTTTATATCTTTTTTGATTACCTTTTTTTTTTTTAACAGTACCCATCCAAAATCTCTGGCAAGTGATGCTTCAGAAGGTTAACATCTAAGTTTATCTGTCATATCTGTTACCTTTGGGCAATATTTTCAGTTTAGGAGGAAGAGCGTTTGTGCCAGATTTAAATATATGAAAACACAAGTGACTGCAGGTGCGGAGGGCCGGTTCTTCATTATTGTGAGGGAAATCTCTCATCCCTCCATGCTGTTGCCTCCACACTGAACTTACATGCAAATGAGCATCTGTAGAACCTTAGATAGAGAACATCCTATCTAAATCCAATTTGGCAAATGCGTATTTATCAAACGAGCCGAGAAGCGCACCTCTGTTTGCCAAGCCGGCAGTGGATCCCACTTCATAGCATCCTAACCCTGCCTGCTTGTATGACATTTGGCGGGTAATCTATGCCATTATTGTTTTACCAAAGCTGAGTTTTATTCAGCACTGTGTGGCTCAACATGGTGTTTGCATAGTGCTTAGTGTTTTTTTCAACAGGTATTAAGCGCCTTGTACTGTCAGCATTAAACAAAGCAGGAAGAGTACTCCACTTTGCTTGTAAATTGTATGCAAATATTAGGATGAGATGAATTAGGGTGTGAAATCTATCATGAATTAAACTGTAATACCTGAGATGGTACAACTTGTGGTGGGTTTCAGGACTGTATTTGAACAGCAAGTTCCCTGAAGGGAAACTTCAGAGGCTATTGACTTTGGGCCAGATGGGGCCAGCTAATTTTCTGCTTGATATCACCCACATTATTGCAAATGGCATCCTCCAAAAAACATACCGTTACTATTGCAAAGTGTGTTGATATTCTGATACCTCAACAGACTTCCGTGTAATTTTCTTCTGAATGTGTGAAGGGGAGTCTGGGACATGCTAATTAGACACACAGAATGCATTCAGGACACTGCTATCATACAGTACATCATTTTGGTCACTTTTTGAAATGTTCTCATGTTACATATTGATTACAGTGTAGTAATAATAATGAAGAAGTGTTGATATCAAGTACACATGTAATTGCTGAAACAAGGGCACTTTAATGCAAAGTATGCTGTCTGTTTTGTTCATGAAAGAATCCTTGCAATCCTTTTATTATTTTGTTTTGCCCATTCACAGTTTATGTCATCTCTTATGTCTCCATATTTTTCTGCTCTGAATGTGTGAAATTACCCAGAGTTCTCTATGACCCTGGATACTTACACACAACAAAGCCTTTGACAGAACAAGCAGTGGGCCCACAGCACACTGAGGCTTGTTGATGTGAGTCCATATTATTCAAATGCCACAGCCCACTGGGATCTTGCTCTTGGCCTTGTTTTAATTCAACTCCTTTGAGTTGCAAAGGCCCTTTGTCTCCATAACACTTCGTTTGATTGGGGTATGGCCTATGGGGCATGTAAACCCCTCACCCGAGATGTTTGTTCCTCCCCAGCCTAGATGTCTTCCAATCGGATGCCTTTCTGTAGCTCCAGCCACCATTCTGTGGCCCCAAACTTGTTGACTTTCAAACAACTCCAGAGTTTTAATGAAGGACCTTAGTGGAGACAGCACCAATCTCTGTCTGCGTTTTATTACATGGCAGGACGACAGGGCCTCAGGTCTAACACGGAAGGGTCGTGTGGACGAACAGGTGGGCTATTACTGCCTCGCGATCCCCCTGCGCTGGGTGGACGGCTACTAGGTCATCCAAGGCCAACATGGAGGCGGGAAAGAGTGAGTGAGGCTGTTTTTCACTTTGGTTTTAATTATTGTGCAAGATCGGGTATAGTAGTCACCATCTGGGCAATTGTTAGACATGGGTCGTGAGCTATGACTGGTTAAACATAGCTGTGCTCGACACAGTATATAAATATAGTTAGAGGAGTGTCACAGCACTTTATTCAGAGGCATTTTGTCTTACCGTTTACAGTATGTTACAGAAGCAAAATGCAATAATGCAAAGTTCTCCACCCTTTTGCTGTCTTTTTTCTTTCTTTTGTCTGTAACTAAGATTCTAAGCAAAGCTTTAGTCAAATTTAGTCAGTTCATATGTACTCTGTGTAATAATACTCTTTGACAAACCATCATTTATATATATATATATATATATATATATATTGTCTTACTATACTTAAATTGTAGAAATACACTGTAAAACATTATTGTTGGCTTAACTTAAAAAAGTAAGTAACCTGGTTGCCTTAAAATTTTGAGTTAAATTAAAATAAAATAATTAAAATAAAATAAAAAATGTAAAAGAAAAAGGAGATTAGTTTAATAAAGAGAAACTCAAAATATTATGTTTTCTGAGCCACATTAATTATCTAAGTTGATGTGACAAAAGATTAAAAGTTGTGATAACTATTTCCAATAAATTCTGTTCCTTTTTATTCATCAAATAATCCTAATTACTTCAATCTAATGATTTCTGAAGGATCATGTGAAACTACAGACAGGAGTAATGATGCTGAAAATTCAGCATTGGCATCAAAGAAAAAAATATATATTTCAAAGTATAATAAAATAGAAAACAAATATGTTTTCAAATATGACAGTTTTTTTTTATTATTATTTATTTTTTTTTATAAACAAATTCAGCCTGTGTGTGCATAAGAGTCCAAAGTCTTCTGTCACTTGGCAGAAGCAGCTAATTAAGCAGATTTCATGGACTATTTGTCTGACACTCATTCTCAAATGCCATTAACTAAACTATGCAGGGTAAAATCAATATTAATAAATAGTTTGTTTTAAGAATGTTTTTATTTATTTTTGTATGCTCATTTCAATTTTGGTACAGTGTTGGTCACTACTTGATATCTGATGTCAGGTCGGTCCAGCAACCGCATGGATTGGCTCAAGAAATAGTGACCAGAGGACAGTGTGCACAGGCCAGTGGTTAGGGGAATTAATCAGAAAGGTCAGGAAATTTGGAATACAGCCATTGTTTCGATTTGGCAGGACACAAGTGCAGCGGCCACTCAAGCTTGAAATGATGTTTCCTTCCAGAGCTAGATGTGTGCGTGTCCCATCCTCGCTCACTGTAGGTTAACAGCATTTGTTTTTTCTCTCTGTGTGAATGAATATCTCAGTTTTAGGAAGACTTCAGAATCTTCAAGCCTGTTTTCTCTTTATTTCTTGAAGATTCCTATCCTAACAGCACCTCATGAATCAAGTGTACTCTGACTTTCTCTGAAGGTGAAATTAATTGTCATGGGCTGAAATGACGCATATTTGGTTTGTAAACATTGTTGGCTTTCATTATCTCTAGAGAATGAGCACAACATTATTAAGAAGACAAATAACAGTCTCAAAATAAAAATCATTATAGTAGCTTATTTCGTGACTCACTCCTCATTCTTGACTTTTGTCCCCAAAGCATTCAAACTAACACCATGAACCTATTCAGATTTCTGTTTTGTAATCCAGACAACAGTCTTTCAAACTTAAATAATAAGAGCGTCTCTTTATTAATTTCAATGGACATTTTTTTTCTGTTCCTAAAGGGATAGTTCACCCAAAAATGAAATCTCTGTAATTATATATTTACCCTCATGCCATTCTAAACCCATGGAAGCTTGTTTTCGCAACTGGCTAAACAATTTTTTTTTTTTTTTAAAGAAGGTAATTTTTAATTTATTATGGAGCCCCTAAAGGGACCTTTGCAAAAATAAAAAATATACAGATATTTGCATGCTCAAAAGAAACTATTCCTTGTGCACAGTAAAAATTTTGTGCACAGGATTTTTTTGCGTGCTCATCCGTTACAATTAGGCCTACTGTCTATAACATATTTCCTTTGTGCGTCACTAACATTTTACTATGAAGAAAATGAGAGTATGGATGTGCATTAATTAATAAAGTTCTATTTGCTCAACATTTAGCTTTTGTTAGGGCAGTAAACCACTTAGGGTAGTATACCACTAATATCGCAACACATTCTCACCCCAAAGCGTCACTTTCAAACAAGCTTCAATATCTGACGCTCAAAGCACCCTTTAGCGTCCATATGTGACGCTTCGGTTATGGGTAGGTTTAGGCGTCATGTAACTGACGCTTTCGAAAGTTCTTCAATATCCGACGCACAAAGCACCCTTAGCGTCAATATGAGACGCTTCGTTTATGGGTAGGTTTAGGTCTGTGGTAGGGTTATGCGTCTCATATGGACGCTAAAGGGTGCTTTGAGCGTCAGATATTGAAGCATTTTTGAAAGCGTCAGTATATGACGACTTGGGGATGAGAACGGGATATCATCAAACTAATATCTGCTCGCTTTAAAGCGTTCTCTGTGAAGGCGGAGAAAACCACGCAGTGAATGGACTGATGGCGCAAAATGGCTGTTTGCATTGTCCTATTTGCCAATTTCAAGGGTCCATAAAAAATAGGCTGATACTGTAAACAAGTGCTCAAAATCTGGCTTTTGCTAGGGCACTGTGTCATATTTCAAGGGCTTATGTCCACTTTAACATTAGCATTGTCATATGCCAAGTTTAATGGTTCATGAAAAAACATTGGTACAGTAAAAAATTATAAAAATTTGGATTTAGTTAAATTTCGTTTAGTAATTATTGTGTTTTTGTCATTTTTATTCTTTATTTGATTAAATATATCTATATTGTTTTTAGTTTTACAAGTTAGTTGTCTGTAAGTTTTAGTTCATTTAGCTTTTGTTTTTAGTTTTTGTTTGATTTTAGTACATCATGATGTGGCTGTCTTTATGAATAAAATAGATAATTATATTTCAGTTAATGTTTGGTTTAGTTCAAGTAATGTGTTTTTTTGATTTATTTTTAGTTAATGATAATACTGTAACCCTGGCCTTAATTGGCAAGCACTGTAACTGAAGTAAAATGAGTTCATGTTCAAGTTGTCACGTTTCCCTCAGGTCCCTCACTATTGTCAGGGGCTGTAAAAACAGAGTTTTTGAAAACGGGTTTCAAAGTTACAATTTTTGTAAACAATACCGTTATTGTCTCCATGTAAACTACAAAAACACAAATTTGTGAAAACGGTGATGTCATGCGCATGCATATTACGAGTTCAGTCTATAGACGCGTAGCATTTCTTTACAAAGTGACATCGCCAACTCCTGGCCAGGCAGCAGAATACAGCATTTTTAGTCGTTTTTGCGGATCCGTATCAATGAGGATAGTTTTGATGACGATGTCATCATAAATGTTGAGTACTTTTTACATGACTTTTCCAAGCAGTCACAGTTTTCAAATTCTCCATTATTTCCCAGTTTTAATGACTGTAGGAATCCTGCACTCTGCTTGCATGCACAGTGTGATGCTGTAACCTGTTGAGATGTTAGCACTAAAATAAAAACACACTACTTACAGCTGTCTGAAACAGACCAGGGATTTCTGAAATTCTGAAAAGAAGAGAGAATGAATGATACATATCTAAGTCCTTCAGGCAGGGATGTGAGAAGGGGAGAGTTTGAGATTGGCGTGACGAGGCAGAGTGACTCCATTGGCATGCGGGGCAGACGGAGTGATGGCCGGAGTGTTTGTGTGGTCATGCTGAATGAGACCGCGTCTCAGGCTCTTCTTCCACTCTGAATGCTGCGCTGAATGTCGGGCACATACTCTGGGGGTTTGCTTTTGCATCTCATTAGGAGCTCACAGACAGAATGAGAGAAGGAGACGACCAGCTGTGCCAGGAAAACAATCAACATGAACACTTGTTTGGGCTAAAACACAAGTGGATCTATTATTTGTTATCCAGAAGGAGAGACTGCAGGTATTGTAGACACTGCAAATTGCTGTAGATCAGTCACATTGAATCCCCCCCCCCACCCCCCAAAAAACATACACATATCCATGTAGATGTGTTCTTTATACAATATCAAAATTACATTAAGTTTCCAGTACTATAAAGATAAGGCTGCAATAGTAAATGAGTACTCTAGAAATACAGTATATACTATACTATACTATACTATGATATACAGAAATTCTATATAAAAAGTTGCTACAAACCAGACCTTTACAGTCATACAGACAGGCAAATATAGTAATTATTACATGCAGGAAGAAATATTCATGGTAAATTATTATTATTATTATTATTATTATTATTATTATTTGTTAAAATGTTTTAAAATCGATAAATTCATGTAAAAGGTTAGGGTTAAGCCTCTCAAGGCTTATTGCTAGAATAGAATAGAATAGAATAGAATAGAATAGAATAGAATAGAATAGAATAGAATAGAATAGAAAATCACTTTAAATGACAAGCCTGCTTCTCCGTCAAACTACAACAGCAATGATCCAGTGTTATAAATTATTCAATGGATGTTTGGAAACAACTGTATAATTAAATTATTAGGGGTAATGATTATTTGTCCTTGTATCTGTTCAAAATTGATGGAAACTGTAAAATGAACTGGGTTGCCCAGGGACAGTTGTTTTTCCTAAATATCCACCGAATGATGCACATACTGTAAATAAAAAAATAAATAAAAAAAATACATTTCTACAACTTTAAGAAGTAAGCTAATGTGCCCTATTTTAACGATCTGAAACGCAAGTATCAAGCGCGAAACGCAAGTAACTTTGTGGGCGGGTCTTGGGCGCTGTTGCTATTATACCGGCGGGATAAATGACTCTTGCGCCCTACGCAAATCTAAAATGGGTTGGTCTGAAGTAGCTTCATTATTCATAGGTGTGGTTTGGGCGTAACGTGAAATAAACCAATCAGAGCGACATCTCACATTCCCTTTAAGAGCAGGCGTGCTTGTTCCATGGCGGATTGCTATTATAACGGCGGATTTGCCAGGCGCGCGCCAGGAGCGGTTCACAGCCGAGGAGACCGACGTTCTCGTCAGGGCCGTAAAACACAGAGAAGTGACATTGGGGATGGGAGAAACCCACCCAAATTAGCTTTGGTTAAACAGGCGTATAATAATTTGGGTAAATGTGTAAGCTAGATTTATGCCTATTTTTTCACATATTCATGGACACAACAATCATTTCCATCGTGTGTTAATATTTTTCCTTGTAATAATGTATGATTTGTAAAAATGAAAACTGCTGCTTCTGTGTAGATGAGAAAATCAAAGTGTATGCGCGTTGTGCACACGCTACATTGATTATGGCCAAGCATGCGCCCTTAAAATAGCATATGAATAACATGCGCAACGCGCCACTGACTTTAGACTAGGTTTTTCCTGGTCAGTGGCGGAATTGTTTTCTAAACCTGCAAAATAGCATCAAGGAACGTTTGCGCCGAAACACGCCTCCTCTTTTCGTTGCACCGCCCCTGGGAGCGCAAGTTCATTCCCTAGTTTACCGGCATGCGTCTGTGGAGGGAAAAGTCTGCTGTGCGCGGGTGCAGAATAGGAATGATACGGTGTACAAAGTCAATTGCGCTGGGTGCAAGATAGGGCCCAATGTGTTTATGAGTTAAGCTGGGTGTCGATGAATGTGTTTGAAACATCTGCTCTACACAAACTGAATTCTGCTTCTACATCAACTTAAACACAACCCCAGAAAGTCAAAAATCAATGATTTCGCCACCATAAAGAGTTTGGAAGAAACATTTACTACCAATGCACTAGAAATGATAGATGCTATTTCTGTCTCTGTGATGCTGCCATGAGCTCTAGACAAGCTGTGCTCGCCTTTGAATGTGTGCCAGGCTTAAAGCGCACCTGTCACTCTGCCTCCCGCCTGACTCTGCACTCTGGGGCCTTTCTACTTCATTTAGAGGCTCTGCCTCCACTCTGTGATTTGCAGTCACCGTGAACACATAAGTCTTCTTGCTTGTTTATTCTCTGACATCAAGCAGGAGCCATTATCTTCACATTCTTACTTTCCGTCATTTATAAGTATGCTAAGCCCCTCTCTCAGCTGAAATAAAAGCGGCCATAAAAGCAAACTGAAATTGGATCCACCATAAAGAATGTCAAATTGGTTCAATAGATCCAGCAGTGGAAGTGTGTTCTCTGCACTAGTTAGAACCCAAATGTCTGAGCTGAATGTTCCTCGGGTGACAATCCAGCATCATTGAGTCATCAACACAGAACTGAGCCAATGGCAATTTATTTGATTGGGATCGATACCCCTCCAGCCGCTGCACTTATTTTCTTGTCGTTGTTGGAGCTTGCCAAATGGTGGGCTGATAAACAGCTAGCAGCTTTTAAAATCTGCTGCCTCTGAAGTCTATTTAGATGAACAGTTAACGTCCGCTGGACTTCATCAGAAGTTGTTTAGTTCTCAACTGGTGGGTCATGACCCAAAAATGGGTATCAGGTCTGTTCTGATAGGTACTAAATGCAAATGCAAATAATAAGATGCAGCTAACCACATAATCTTGAAAAGTTAGGGGCAGCAAATAGATATACTTTTTAAACCTTTAGTTTAGTAAGTGCTAAGTAACTTTCATTTATATTACCAGTTACTTTGATCTGTCAAGGAAGGTAGTTCCAAACCAAGTAAAAAAAATAAAAAATAAATCCGTTACACCTTCGAGTGACACAGTGTTTTGTTCCTGAATGAATCAGTGTATTTGAAATAATTGGTTAATTGAATAATTCAATGACTCACTCATAAAGAAAGTCACTTGTTTTGTTCCTGAAGAAATCAGTATATTAAAAAAAAAAAAAATGGTTAATTGAATGATTAAATGATTCAATTAAAGACAGTCCCACTTATTTCATATCTGTTTTTGAACAAATTATCTAAATGAATGATTCAATAGTTCACTAAAATACATTCACTTGTTTTGTTCCAAAATGAATCATTGTTTTTTAAAATGTATTGTATGCATGAATGATTCAATGTCTCACTTATTATTACAGCCACCTTTTTCATTCTTGATATGAATATGTACTCTTGACTGGATTGATTGAGTGAATGATTCAACAACACATTCATAAAGACAGTCACTTTTTTGTTTCTCCTTATCAGTGTTTTGAATAAATCAGATTCCACGACTCACTCATAAAAACAGACACATTTAATTCCTGAATGAATTTATGTTTTTTTTATGAATTGGTTGATTAAATGATTCATTGAGTCAGCCATAAACCCTAACCCTAACCGCGAGAGGCGTCAAAGCTTACACTATTCCTACTTTGCGTCTCTTTTGGCGTAAGTCGACAAGCGTAGGCCGTCTGCTGGAAGCTAGTTATTTTAGTTTTTAAAGTTTTAAATATGTATATTTTTCATCGCTTCGCTTCAGAAGGCCTTTTATTAACCCGCCGGAGCCGTGTGGATTACTTTAATGATAGATTTATGCTCTTTTTTGGGCTTCAAAATCTTGTCTTCTATTCACTGCCATTTTAAAGCTTGGAAGAGCCAGGACATTTTTTAATATATCTCTGATTGTGTTTGTCTGAAATAAGAATATACACCGAGGATGGCTTGAGGGTGAGTAAATCATGGGGTAATTTACATTTTTGGGTGAACTATCCCTTTAATAATGTACATTTCAAAGGCTACTTTTGTGTGATAAACTAATGTAAAATTTTAATACAGAAGCAAAAGCACGAGAACCATAAACCAATGTTACACAGTTTTTGCACTGTCTGTGTGGTTTAGCAGCTCTCCTTTATTAGAAAAAGCTGAGTTTAGTCAGTGCCAGTATTGAGGATTTTCCCAAAGTTAGACAATGCTTCAGAAATCACCCAGAGCAAAGCGGGAAGCTTTTGAAGTAGATGACGTTCTAATTTCATTCCAAAAGTGCCTGGCAACAACAACAACAAAAAAGAGCAGAAATTGAGTTCCGTAAAGGCACAAAAGGTTTTGAATATGTGTGGAATGGCTGATAATGTTGTCATAATGAGGCACGGTTATGCTCTATAACAGGATTAGACGGCGAAAAGTAAGAACGCAGCATTTTTCAAGGTACAAATTCAGGACAGCAACAGAAAGTTCACCCCTTGATTTCGTCTACTGCACATCCTTTATCTCCAAGATCATGGTGTGAAGACCTATATTTTAAACCTACTGTAGCATTGCCTGATTGATGTGGAAAGCAGCTAATTAAGTGAAAGAGCAATTATTGATAATGGTCTAATGATACATTATTTGAATAAAGTGGCACCTAATTCAATACTTCTGATTATGTGATGATGAAGCGAGTGCAATTATGTTCAGAGGACTGGCTGAATTTAACCAAATCCATCAATTTTACAATGAGACTGTGGCTTTTTCTATTACTTAGGATCATAAGGACAGTACAGTGGCAGATTCTTAAGCTTGCACATCTAAAAGCACATTTCGAAACTCAGACACTCAGGGACTGGAGAAAACATTCAAAGTCAAGGATCGCAAATTGTCTACAAGCTGGTCGGAGGCTGATTAGCTGCAGCAGCCATAAACAGTATGCTCTCTGAGAAGGTGCCAAGCTTGTTGATGCACATATGCATTATGCTTGATTAATCTGGGAATTGCTTTTCCCTCGACAGTTTAAAACAGGTCTGTCTGATAGAGACAGAAAAAGTTTTCTGGCCCTTTCTTTCTCACTTCAGACAAAAATAAACAGGACCAGATGCTATTTATCAAGTGCTATCTATTTGCAGGATTTTTTTTTTTTTTTTTTTTCTAATTGGCAGACATACATGAGTAGGGTTTGTAATGTTATGGCTCTAGTTGACTGTAATTGAATCAATAAGCTCTTTTCCACCCTCAGTGGCTGATTACTCTCTAATTATGAATTTAAGTTACATGCAAATGAACAGAAAATTTCTAAAACTATTATCAGGTCCAAAGATCCAACGAAATTGTACACTTAGCAGAGTTTACTGACCCATATAAAATAATGGCGCACAGACCAATAAGGTTAACAAGAAATTAACTCAACAATCTGAGTTCACTGCTCACCTATTAAGGGGGTCATGTCGTGGTAAATTGAATTTTTCCTTGAATTTTCCCTGATCACACTCTTTTCAGAATTTGGATATTCCGCATTCCATAAATACCACGGAAACATGTTAACAACATCATCATCAACAACAAAGACTAATGAGGAATAAGAAGGATAGATATGAGTATTATTATTACGTTTAAATGATATTATTTCATTATATTTATTATTATAATTACATAATATACTATTTACAATTATTATTATTTATCTAACTAAGGAGAGTATTAAGCATCGTTGCTCATTTATTATGCGAAAAGGTTAGCCAATCATAATGAAGGACCACTTCATTGCTTCAATCCTTGATGTTAGAATTGACTAATATTGAATGGATTTCTTAAATATTGCACATAAAAGTCCTTCCTTACTTTCTAAATATTTTAGAAAATTCAGAAAAATAACTTTTAAATGGAATCCTGGCAAAGATGAAGCTCTAACATTATTATGAGGATACCTTGCATGAGAAAGTCCCATCCATCAATTTTGGTACGTGTCATAAGCCAAAACTTTTTTGTAGCAAAAGTTGGGATTGCTGGAGGAAAGAATGCAATATTAAGTTCAATATAATTTGTCTTCATCAGATTCACGCAAGACAGTGAGGCTTTAGCAGCTGATGATGGGAAATTCACTCCTGAACTAGCTGATGTTGAGTCAAAATAATCATGCACTTCAGTTATCAAGTAATGATCCCAAACTGTTTTTTCCTTATCTTTTTCTGTGTAGATGGGCGAAGCATCTGAAGAATAGCATGTGGTTTATATTCTTGACACTTCTGCTCCACTGTTAGAATTGCCATGGTGCTTGTCTCATTAATTGTTTATATAGGTGCTGTAGCTGTTATGTTCTGTCCCCCTTTATGGTGCAAAGTGCATTAATATTTCGTTACGCTTTAGAGTTTGTGTCAGATGGATCACATCACACTTTTTTTCTATCATGAACATTGTAAGTTTGACGGTTGGGACTAGTAATTATGTTTCTCATTTGTTAAACACCCTGTTTTGCTAAATTGAAAGCAACTAGCTTTCTTTCTTTTTTTCCTCTTAGTTTTAGTTAACTACAATAACCCTGCAAAGAAAGTCAAACTGGTTTGGAATGACATGAGGTTGAATAAATAATGACCGATTTTTCATTTTTGGGTGAACTATTCCTGGGATGGTGGTTTTGATGTTCAAGGTGTTGGACAATGGCTCCAAGGTGATTCATTGCAGTTATTTTGAGGCAAATTGGAAAACTAATGGGTTTCCAGAATTTTTAAACGATGTGATAAATGGATGGTTGATTGTTACAAAGTGTCCCCTGTAGAGATATTCTTCATACTTAATTTCTGATGAACACACATGCACAATAATATCTGTATGTCTCAATGTCGTATTAGTGCAGTGCAAGTGGTGAAACAAGACAGAAAGGTCACTATGCCCTCGAGTCACAACATGAGAATTGGATTTTCCCATGTTAGAGCTTTTGTTAGGACTTCTGTACCATGATAGAGGAAGGTCAAACATGGTTCTTGGCTGATTACACCATGACTGTGCCATTAATCACGACTGCACCCAGCAGTGAAGTCCTATAGTTTGGAGAAGCACTGAGACAGAACCGAACTCTGGAGGACAGCGATGGAAGGGCAGCTCAGTTTTGCTGTGATTGACAGCTGGAACAACGGAGCAGATGTTGGCAGCAGTTTAGAATAAAAACATCCGATGGAGAGAGGATGAACTGGGTAGTATTTAAAGTGTCGCCCATCCTTCCTACTGTTCACTTTACTCTAAAATAGTGCAAGGAGACATGACTTTAAGATCTACTGAGGTGAACATGACCACCTTTAGAAGAGTAGACAATAGAGAAGCTGCATCCACTCACATTCATTTGGATGTGGCTGTCACTCGACAGAGATGTCACGGCTTGGCATCTGTTATCGTTTGTGTCTTCCATTCTCGGACCACCCAGTGGGAATACTGAGAGGTCCCTGACAGCACTAGTAGACAGAAAATAAGTGCAATGTCGGTTTTTAAGAGAGCAGTGGTGCATGAAATACAGTTTTAACCTTCCCTTTGAAACCTAAAGAAAGAATGCCACTTGAAGACTCTCAGGCAAAAAGTTCCATTTTATGTTGAGAAATGAAGGTTATATTTCTGTCCCTTCTATAATATGAAAACTCTAACTGTTGTGAAATGCTATTGAAGGGAGAATTGAAAATAAAAAGCTTTGAAACTACAGGCATGTCAGAATGCATCTTTTGAAATATGTAGCACGGCCAGACACTTTTCAGGGAATTAAAGGAGAACTCCGGTCAATTTTAACACTGACAACTTTTTTTGTAAATTTGGAGTGCTGTCAGTACATAGAACAACGACAAAAATCGGTGTTGCCTACACCGTGTTATCCTCTTTTTAAAATTTGCACCCTGTTGACTTCAATGGGGCAATTGTTGCCTACACCGTGTTATCCTCTTTTTAAAATTTGCACCCTGTTGACTTCAATGGGGCAATTGTCTTCCAGTTTTCAGTCGAAGTCCATAGTAGTCGATTGTCGAGTTCACGCGCATAGCTTTAGTTATCTATGATCACGCGCGTGAACTTGACAATCGACTACTATGGACTTCGACCGAAAACTGGAAGTAAACACAGGTATGTGCGCTGGCTGAATTAATATCACTTTTATTACGAATGTCTTCAAAAAGTCGGTTGTGAGGGTGGACTTGGTACGTGGTGGAACATTTGTGAATCACAAGGAGCTTGAGGGGGGAAGGGGGTTGGTAATTCAAAATTCAAATCTCATTTGTGCATTTTCGTACCGTCTGCTTACGCCCCAGTAAGTTTTATGTTTTTTATGCTTACATGGAAAAAAAAATAACATTTAACTCTTTCCCAGCCTTTGATGAGAATTTCTGTAATTTATGTCATAATGCTTCCCTGCCATTGAGGAGTGATTCAGGCAATCCGTGTTTTTACTATTATACAGTAGGGGGCACTGTCACATTTACATTTAATTACCTAGCAGACATGTTTATCCAAAGCGACTTACATTTGTAAGTTGATTTGTAAGGAGAACAATAGAACCAATCAAACCAATAATAGGGCAACACTATGCAAGTGCTGTGACTAGTCGCAGTTAGTCTTTAGCACACGTAGCAAGGTTTATTTTTTGTAGCAAGTGTTAGTATTAATGGGACAAGTGTTGAAAAAAAAGTGTTCAATCACTTCTTGAAAAATGGCTAAAGACTCAGCAGCTCGGGTTAAGTTAGGCTGGTCATTCCACCAGTTTGGAACAGTCCAGGTAAAGGTCTGTGAAAGTGCCTCTTTGGGATGGCACTACAAGGTTCACTCGCAGAATACAAGCTTCTGGAGGGCACATAGGTCTGAAGTAATGAGTTTAGGTATAGGGGTGCAGAGCTAGTGGTTGTTCTAGGAAAAACATCAGTGCCTTAAATTTGATGCGAGCGGCGATTGGCAACCAGTGCAATTTTATGAGGAGAGGTGTGACGTGTGCTCTCTTTGATAGGAAGGACCTGATCCTCCTAATGTTGTATAAGGCAAATCTGCAGGACTGGGCAGTTATAGTAATGTGGTCTATGAAGTATAACAGATCATGAATCACAACTCAAAGGTTCCTGGCTGTCCTAGATGGAGTTATGGTTGATGAAGGTCACATGGTTACGGATCTTCTGAAATAGTACAGCATCTCTGGATCCAAAAACAAATGAATAAGAAGATCTCCATAAACCAGGGCTGTGTTTAAGTAAAAAATGTTTTGCCCTTCCCTCGCTAACTTCCCTCCATCTCGTTCAGTAGAATGTACATCACATTTGCAATGGGTTTAAATGGAACACCCATAAGCCCTTGATCACCTAGAATCTGCAATGAAGCTGATTTAGAATTTGCAGTTTTTTTTCCTTATGAATTTGTTTTACGCACCATTCTATAGGCATGTATTGGACTGTTGGAAATAATATAAAAAATCACACAAATGAAATTGATAACAATATAATAAATTCTAACTGTCAGCTTAAGGTAGCTGCAAGTATTATGTGGTTAAATGCAGACATCCCAAGTCTCCCGGAAGTTCATATATTGATAGCGGCTCCCTGATACCCGCAAATGAGTTAAAATCTCCCGGAATCTAGAGGGAGCGAGCAAGAGAGCGCATGCGAGACAGAGACTGTGTTCCAAAGTAAACCGTGTAGCGCATGCACGGCAGAGAGAGAGGGAGCGAGTGTGCCTCATGAAGCACATGTAAGATAGAGAGCATCCTGATTGGCCTATTTCGGTAAATCAACCAATCAATTGTCAGTGTGGGCGGGCTTTTATCTCTTTTCCCGAACCGAATCAGTTCAGTGTATCTAGAAACAGGAGCGCCATGGCAGAGGGAGAGTGCCACAAAAAACGAAAGTATAAGACACATTTTACGCCAGACTACACAAAAGTGTACCCCTTATAAGAGTAAAACATAATGATAGTCTTGCACGCTGTACAGTTTGTAACAGTGACTTCAGCATTGCCCATGGTGGGTTAAATTATTGTAAAAGACATGTTGAGGTGAGTTCAACAAGTTTCATTTCATGTGCATAATTATTCAGGCCGGCTAGTTGCCAAGGCTACATGAAAACAACAAACTCCTTAGACCTGTTTAAAGTTTCAATGGAATATAAATAAAAGCAGTTTACATAAACAGTACAAGCAGCTTATATAAGTAAAAGTAATCTACATATTTTAACATAATTATCAATTGCATTGGCCTATATTCATAGAAATGATATATTATGCTTTTATATCTTTTAGTGACCACAACTCTGAGGTGAAGTGTCATGCTTGTCCTCCTTCCTTTTTTTGGGGGGGGGGGGGGGGGGGGTCGGTACGGGTACCTCCTTGAAATGACTTTTTGCAGGTTGGGATGTCTGTAAATGTCAAAATAACTCCAATATTATACACTTGTATATGGGGTGTGTGGTTGTGTGGGTTGGGGGGTTGATTAAGCACAATCTGCTGTGACGTCACAATCATGTTACATTGTGGTCTGGATCTGCCTGAAGTGTACATGTTGAGTAGATTCAAAATCGAGGGGTCGAGGGTCTTTCCAAAAACACTTCCCTCAACAACTTGACAGTTGACACTTCAAAAGTGGAGTTAAACACAGCCCAGAAGGAGCGGATAGGTTTTTAACCAAACATTCACAAGCATATAAATCAAAACTGCCTAACATGATAGAAAAAAATGGATCACATTGTATGAATTAAATGTAAAATAGTGCAAAATAGTAACTGCAAATGCCGACATCATGCAGTCTTGAAAAGCAAAGTAATTGTAACCACATGCAACCATATTTAATTTGAACATATATTTAAATTAAAATTTTAAAATACATTAAATATATTAAATATAGAGTACTTTACATGAAAAGTCTTTCTTTTTAAAATCATAAAACTTAAAAAAAAGAATCTACTTCCAAGTCTGCATGTTAACTTCATTCTTACTGTTTCCTGTTAAATTAAATCATACAGTATAAGCATACAGCTTATACTAAAAACCCTGCACTGCACAAAGGGAACACATCCGTTCTTATGACCCCCATGAAGGTTAAGCAGTGCTGTAAAACAATCTTATAAAAGGCGCATGATAGCCCCTCTCCATGCCACCGGTGGGGTTCATTAACGCGGTCTTCCAATGCATTCATTCATTTTTATTTTCCCCCTCACTTCACGCTTGTTTATCTGTTTTCCAATCCATTAGGTCAGCGGCCATGACAGCTTCTATTTTTGCCTTTACTTCTCCAGCCTCACTTTACGGTGGCACCGTATATGCTCCTGAGAGAGGAATATATTACTGGAAGCTATCTTCGTGTTGCCCTGGCCCTTGCGTCTAATCACATCAAAGGACAGCAGCACAAAGAGCCATTGATATGTGATCGTTATGATTCGTTGAGAGTGCCCTCATCTAATGTGGTCGTATTTTGGGCACTGTTGGGTCTGATCTCTGCCAAACACAGAGGCACCATTGAGGATCTCGATATTCATGTTAAAGATGGTTTAAAGCATAAAATAAAAATCCTCACAAGTGGAATATTTCATTTAAAGCTTTTGTGGAAACAATAAATAATTTACAGTTTGAGACAGACAACTGTACAAATGCGTGTGCTAAAATGATTCAATAATATTTATTACAAGAATGTAGCAGTGTTTCCCACAGGATTTTGTGAAACTGTGGTGGGTGGGCCTCTGTCCATATCGGGGTCCGGGGGGTCCCAGTAAGAACATTTTGTACGTTTTTAAGTTAAACTCATCATTATGGTGCACTTTGAGAGTTCAAAATTAAGAACTCCAACCCATTTTCAGTGTGCAAATTGAACAAAGAAAAAAGTCTGTGCATTGACTTGAACTTTAAAGGGCACTCAAACCTCTTTTTAGTTGTATTATAGTGTCTCAGTCTACATTACGCTACATAATAGTATTAAAAAATAAAAATATTCATATTACAATAATAGCCATATTTTGGGTTTAATAACAAAAGAACAAAAGTCTTATTTTTGGAAAATGTAAAGGCCCTTTCACACCAAAAGGAGAAGAAAGTTTAACACTCTTACTTCAGCTGTCACAGAGTCAGCTACTGTACACCATCACAGCCCCAATCATCACTCAATCACCAGGACCCGCCCAATTGTTCACAATCACCAGAGTACGGACTCGCTGCACCTGCACTCCCTCATCAACACACCCTTTATATACCCCGTTCACCCTTCACTCCTTGTCTGGTCTCATTGCAGTATAGGGTACACTGCTTTATGTCAGACTCCTTACCAATCTACTCACCTGAGATGGTATTGTCCTGTTTTTCATGAGCTGAACTCAAAGATCTAGGACTTTTTCTATGTACACAAAGGGTCTATTTCTCTTAAATATGATTCACAAATCTGTCTAAATCCGTGTTAGTGAGCACTTCTCCTTTGCCGTAATAATCCATCCACCTCACAGGTGTGGCATATCAAGATGCTGATTAGACAGCAGGATTATTGCACAGGTGTGCCTTAGGCTGGCCACAATAAAAGGCCACTCTAAAATGTGCAGTTTTACTGTATGGGGGGGTCCGAAAACAGTATCTGGGGGGTCAGTATCTGGTGTGACCACCATTTGCCTCACCATGCAACACATCTCCTTCACATAGAGTTGATCAGGTTGTTGATTGTGGCCTGTGGAATGTTGGTCCACTCCTCTTCAATGGCTATGCGAAGTTGCTGGATATTGGCAGGACCTGGAACACGCTGACGTATACGCCGATCCAGAGCATCCCAAACATGCTCAATGTGTCACGGAATGGGTAAATACAAAAGGTGCGAGGACTCAAGTGCAGAGAAAGAAATATTTATTAATAAAAGAAAAGCTAAACACAAAACAAAACCCACGAGGGGGAAAACATAACTAGTAAATACAAAACCAAAAACAGAACGAGAACTTACTGGGGAATCACAGGAAACATTAGACAATGAACCGACACAGACTGCAAACAAGAGGGGACTATTAAAGGGAACTAATCAAGAGGGAACAGGTGGAAGAACTCAAACAATAATCAGATAACAAGTGGGAGGGATCAGACAATGACATGAGCACATGGCCCAAAATAACAAAACACCCATGTGCAGCACAAGACGGGACAGGCATGTGACACAATGGGTGACATGTCCGGTGAGTATGCTGGCCATGCAAGAACTGGGATGTTTTCAGCTTCCAGGAATTGTGTACAGATCCTTGCAACATGGGGCCATGCATTATCATGCTGCAACATGAGGTGATGGTCGTGGATGAATGGCACAACAATGGACCTCAGGATCTCGTCACGGCATCTCTGTGCATTCAAAATACCATCAATAAAATGCACCTGTGTTCGTTGTCCATAACATATGCCTGCCCATACCATAACCCCACCGCCACATTGGGCCACTCGATCCACAACGTTGACATCAGCAAACCGCTCACCCACACGACGCCATACACGCTGTCTGCCATCTGCCCTGTACAGTGAAATCCAGGATTCATCCATGAAGAGAACACCTCTCCAACGTGCCAGACACCATCGAATGTGAGCATTTGCCATTAGCAACTGCAGTCAGGACGACAAGCATGCAGATGAGCTTCCCTGAGACGGTTTCTGACAGTTTGTGCAGAAATTCTTTGGTTATGCAAACCGATTGTTGCAGCAGCTGTCCGGGTGGCTGGTCTCAGATGATCTTGGAGGTGAAGATATGCTGGATGTGGAGGTCCTGGGCTTATGGTAGAGAAATGAACATTCAATTCATGGGGGACAGCTCTGGTGGACATTCCTGCAGTCAGCATGCCAATTGCACGCTCCCTCAAAACTTGCGACATCTGTGGCAATGTATTGTGTGATAAAACTGCACATTTTAGAGTGGCCTTTTATTGTGGCCAGCCTAAGGCACACCTGTGCAATAATCATGCTGTCTAATCAGCATCTTGATATGCCATTTCTGTGAAGTGGATAGATTATCTCGGCAAAGGAGAAGTGCTCACTAACACAGATTTAGACAGATTTGTGAACAATATTTGAGAGAAATAGGCCTTTTGTGTACATAGAAAAAGTCTTAGACCTTTGAGTTCAGCTCATGAAAAATGGGGGCAAAAACAAAAGTGTTGCGTTTATAATTTTGTTCAGTGTAATAAACACTGTGTGCACCTAGACCTGTCTGTCTCCTCCTGTGTTTGTGACATCAGCAATAATAAAAAAGGAAACACAAATGTGTTTATCTAAAGTCATTTTTGCTTATTGGTTATGGTTGCTCATCGAATGGCAGAGAAATTGTAAATGTAAAAGTAATTTGTTACTTTACTAGTTACTTGGATGATTACTTAACTCACACTACTGGTAATGTGTTACTTACAACACTGTTAATAAAAAGAGAAACATTATGATTTAAAAAAATAAAAATAAATAAATAATGATAATCTAAACAAATACAATATTTTAGCATATACTGTGTGAAAATGATTTATTTCAATTTTAAAATTTCGGCTGTCCCACATTTGTGCCACCATTTCCATCTCAACCAACAATTTAATAGTGTAGCCTACCTGTTTATCAAGGAGTCAAAAGCGTTAGTATGAACCAAGCGTGCCGCACAAATGCTGAAAAGTTAAGCCAAAGCGTCCCGATCACCCCCTGTTGGTTGGTCATAGTATGGGTCATAAGGCTTTATACTACTGCGCAGATTCAGGTCCTGCATTCACTACTGCGCAGAAGCAGGTCCCAAATCTGCGCAAGATGTCAGCACCATATTAGGACTTTGGCGGCTTCACTTTTCACCAATGGAAGAGAGTGAAGGGGCTTCATCCCTCTTTTTTACAGTCTATGGTATGAACAATGGGTATTATTAATTATTAAATTTTGCAAACAGTGTAAAATATTATTGAACTGTGCATAGAATATATAAAACGGAACATGGAAAATACAAAAACTACTTTTAAAATATTTGAAGCATCATTTCCACCACCATCATTTCAACCACAAAATTATGTTAAACACAGTGTATTATTTGAGGTGTAAATGTTAATGACTTTAAAGGTGGAAAAAAAAGAGAATAATTAAACAAATAAAATATATAATAGTGAGATTGTGAAAATTGTGTTTTAAAAGGGTTTATTAGTATATAAATAAAGAGCACATAGTTAAAAAAAATAAAATAAAAACACTCAGAATGTTCTGCTCCTTAACAATTGTCTCTCTGTAAAAGAAAGGAAAACAAGTTGTGTCAGCTGTACGTTTTGATTGCAACAGCTTGTGATTGCAACTCAAAATAAACACAGAATGAACAGTGTAAAATCAAGTGTTAAAGTCTATTACAGTAGCTTTCAGAAAATCTTCATGTTAGATTAGTATTTGGTTTTGTTGAGATGAATTGGATCATGTTGACAAGCCCTCACCCAGCAGGGCACTCTCTCTCCATTCATAACCGCCGCGCGACACTGATTGCGTGACACGCGACTCTGCTGGAAAGCAAGAACTAATTATCCAGAAAAGAAAAACATTTTCTCTGTATTCAGAAAGATACTGTCAGCGGTGTGTCACACAGATGTTAGATGTCAGTTTACTCTCTTGCGTCTCTCGGGGATGTGTACATTTCACAACGGAGACAGTGTCACCTTTTCCAGGCCGTTCTCAGGCTTGGCTTTTGATTCGGTCCGTAGGAAAGGTCTCACGACGATCTGGTGTGAATGATGTTTGTCTTTTGTTATCATCCGCTATGACTTTTGACATTTTCACATTTATTGGACATCAAAACAAGGATGTTTGCTTGCCATCCGTGCCCCAACATCACGAAACAAAGGCTTTAGAGGATCTCTCAAAAGTTTGCGAACACATGCAGGCGAGGAAATGTCACTCCCCTCACACACAGATCAAAGCTGAGAGGACGATGACACATGAAGGCATAATAATAAAGACGAGATAGAGTGAGAAGAACGCCTGCACCCTATTCATGCACCCCGACATCCTGGCCTTCTATCCCACAATCCATCACTGTGTCACAGGCTGGGCCACCCAGTACAGTGACAAATCTGCCTGTCAGGAGTACAGGGTCTGCCTTGACAGGCTGGCATTTTAACTACAAAGATTAATTTTGAAACTTACCAGCTCTTTCTCCAGACAAAATCTCTGTGATTAATACAGCAGGAAAAGGCTCATGACCCTATCAGAGTTCAAAGACTAGATGTTGTAAAACATCAATAAAAAGAATCTGGTATCTGGAAGTATGTAGTTTGCAGACACAATAAAGTTTGTCTTCAAACTGAATTGACAGCTGAACTTATTATCTTTCATCATCCTTGAGATTGTAAGAATTGCTTTAAAACCATCAACAACTGACTTACCTGAAAAACGTAAAGCCCTGTTTATTCCATTGTACATAGTTTTTCTTTCTTTGTTCTCATTGTATTACTGACCTTTTACTTGTTTACTTCAAAATTTGTCAGTGAACTTTTTATATTAGGCTTAGCTTTTGCTGAGGTACCTAAACTGGTATCAAGAATTGTTCAATTTGCCTGGCATCTAAAGTTACAACCTTTCCATAACAAACCTATTTTCCGGCAAAAATCACAGTCCCACTTAATATTAAGTGTCTTTTAACTACTGTCTACTAAGATTTAAATGAATCATTTGTTACAACGCACACATTGTGCACATACATTTTCTGTCTCTAACAATTATTTTAGTAATCAATAAAATTGTCAATTATTTTGACGATTAATCGAGTAATATGTTTTTTTTTTTTTTTTTTTTTTTTTTGTGGTAATAAAAATAGACCTAACTGAACAATAACCATTAAAACAACTTAAAATAGATAGGTATAATAACAATGAGGGCAATAGTAATTAGTTCAAATAAAGGATCAAAAGCAAGTGATCATATGGTTTTATTGAACATTACGTATTATAACAAATGCCTGCAGAGGGCGCCAACCATAAATACACATACATAGATGCCTCATTAGCCGCTGTTTCTATCTCAGCATCAGCATCTCCACTCCTACAGCGGGTTCCTCCTTCCCTCCGGATCCACCTCTGTCCTCCGTCACACCAGCTCCACCTCAGTCCTCAGGCACTCTGGCTCTGCCGCAGACGCTCATCTCCACGACTCCGCCTAGGTCTCCAGTGCCAGTGGTGTTGCTCAAGTCCATCTGCTCTCCGTCTGCGCCCTAGGATCCACTGGCTCTGCCTCCATCGGTCGTCATCAGGATGTCGTCCTACTGTCACCATCCCTTTGCTGCCAACTATCACCATCCCTTCGCCTCTCCTCTCCACGCCACAAGGTCTCACCATCAGGAGGGGGCGTTCTGTTACTATATGTCAGTTGTGTTTGGTAGTTTCGTTTTCATGGCCTTTTGTTTTCATTCGTCACGTGTTCATTTGTCAGAATTTTCCGCCACTCATCAGTTTCTATGGACATTAATCATCACAGCGGTTTACCATGTGTATATTAGGGTATGTTTACACAACATCGATGTGCTTAAAACGGAGAAGTATTTCCTTTGAGTTTTCCCGCGGACAGACGACACCATTGTCAAAACGATCCCCATTCACACGGATCTGCGAAAATTACTAAAAATCCTGTATTCTGTGGCCAGGCCATTAGATGGCAATGAAAGACTATAGACTGAACACGTAATACGTATATGCATGATGTCATCGTCTTCAGAGGTCCGCATTTTTATTGTTTACACGGAGACCATTTTCAAAAACTTTGAAATCCGTTTTTAAAAGTTTGCGTTTTCAAATCATTAATTGAAGTCGAATCGAATTAAATTACATCGTGAATCAAATTGATTCATTTTGAATTTGCTAAAATCGTTCCTGAATTGAACCGAAAACTATTCGATGCCCTGTCTACCCAAATATTCACACCCCAATGGCATGTCTAAAATTCTACACTATGATTGGCCCTCTCTCAAGTCAGAGGCGGGATAAAAGACAAGAAATAATCTTTTTGGTTCAAATCATAGCTGGAAGCAGACAAACACTTGACAAACACTTTTCATTTGTTCGAATATGAGAAGTACTTCAGTGGACAAGCAGAAAATATTGTTACACACGTAAGATGTCCATGCAGCATGGTGAAAGTTGTTAAATGATTTGTTAAAGTTGTTAGATGATTGAAGAAGGATTTGATGGAAATTCTGTAAACGCCTCCCCAGTCGAAAAAGTCTGGACACACCATTCATCCTCATCCACGTGACACTTACGAAATTCATCAAAGGAAGTGCACAGGTCTAGTACTGTCAGTCACATTGTTGCATGCTGAAAATGAAAGACTGGTAACCTCTATTGCTGCTCTATGACTGCCACAGCCTCTGGATCGATGATAATCCAGCTAATTAAAACGGTCCGGTTCTCCCATAGATGACGGACTCTTGTAACCCTCGTCCAGCAGCAGAGAAAAGCCAGCCGGTCATCTGCACTCGCTAAACTAAAGCTGTCAGCTGCCGGGCGATGGGAGGCTTGACAGTGACCTCTCTTGATAGCACCATCGGTCCCTACACAAGCTCTTTGCTGAACCCATTTCCTCCACAGATACACAACACATTGACAAGTGAGCTGGAAACTTTCTGTGAATGATATTGCAGCAATTACACTTGACAGGGCTCAACAGACCTGGCCTTCCTACAGAACAGGTCACACAGGACCGTTATGTTCATAAGCCTGATTCGTATTCGGTGGACAACTTCTAACCTGATAATCAATACTTTGTTACTTTTGATCATTGTCATTGCCAATTGGGCTTTTAGACACACTTTATAGGTCAATTAATGACAATCCTATTTTGTCTGGATCCGTTAATTTATATATATATATATATATAAAATTTAAAAAAAAAATATTGTTAATTGGTTAACAGAAAGTTTCCGTACTTTACACGGTAAATAACTGCGATAGATCTAACGGTACATTTAAATGTACAGTTTTTGGAAGTTTTTGAAAGAACAAGTCATTGAATAATTCACAGTGAAAAAAACATAAATAGACATTTTTTTGTCTACAATTCCCACAATTCCCTGCGTGACACTTCACATTTGATGTATTTTTGTTGAAATAACTATGTTTCTTCATAGTTTTCTTAGTTTTTTTTTTTCTAATCAGTTATGTACATTAGGGTTTTATGTTACATTTAATGTTGTTAAATGAATTGTTATTGCATTTTTTTGCATGATGGTGTTTAATGTATGTGTGAATGACACTGTGCAACTTCTATATATTAATATTAACTTTCTTGTGGAAGAGCTGCTTGTGATGAGCTTTGATTCATTATGTGACTCATCACCACTGTGATGAGTGGTTGTCAGTGTATTACAATGGTACAAAACAGATATTAATACTCCAATAGGTTTAAGATTTGTTTTATTTTATGATGGGCACTCTTTTTTGTCATTGGCCATATATTTTACATGTATGAAAGGCAAATTCCCCCCCCCCCCCTCACCCCTCACCACCAATGTCACATGCTGTTCTGATAGGGGCATAATGCATGTTAATACAAACTGAAAGTTAGTCACTTGTTGTCTGTGGTAACTGACAGCATTGCCACAGCGCCTGAGACTCTATTTTGAAAATAATCAGAACATTCCTTTAAGGTTAATAGAAAAAGTGGACTGGTTTGGACAAAGCCTGTCAAAGACAGTGTTCAAATGAATGACTGCTACATGCGGACGAACAGACCTGGGACCTATTCAGGAGCCTAGCGCTCATAAATCCTAAAAATCAATAATATGACAGCCCCAGGAAATCAGTATCAATGATTTCAGATGGAGACGGGGAGGAGGCTAGGACCTTCTGGAAGTAGAGAGCTTCACCTGTAAAAGGTGCACAGGACAAAAAAAACATCCCAGTGCATTGAGCAGCCCTACTTACCAATGACACAACATGGAATCTGAAGTGCCTTGAAATCCTGAAAGGGCTTTGTGTTTCATGCATATATATTGCCAATTCTTGGCACTCTTTAAAGGCTTTGGCCTAGTAGCCTGTCAAGCTTCAAGCTTCTGGGACCTTCTGTGGGTAAATGTCAACAAATAACATTTTGTCAATGTTTTAAACATTTATCTGCTGAAATTCTAGGGAGCACACTGTTGCCACCCTTGAGGCTGCGAGGATGTATTTTAAGCCGCGATAAAGCCTAATGCCTTGTATTCACTGCGCGCATATAGTTTCCAGGCATTCATTGCAGCGGACAGCTTTGGCATACACAAGTTAGCACTCGTTCAAAGACTCTGACCTGAAATGTTCCGTTCGCTTTAGTTCCACTGTGCACAAAGACTCGGTCTTCACCGTGCAGGGTGCTGGGAAAATCACCAGCACATAATGGGACGCTGACGTAAAGAGGTGATTGTGTCAGTTTGCTGTGAAAGGTCATCGGAAAGGCCACATTAGTTGAGGGTGTCGTGTAAAGCCTTCCTGCAACGGCTGGGATTTTAGGAGTGAATAGAGCAAGATGATTTAAGGAAAGCTTCTTCATTTCCCTATGGGCCAGGAGTAATCTCCTGAGCCACATGATCGTGCGGAGAACGAAGCCTCCCAATTCGGTGCCTTCTATCAGTAGCTGAGCATTCAGGCAAGATTACTCCACATTCAAAGCCTGCTTCTAACTTCTGAACTCTATAATCATCATGCCACCCTGGTGTGGGTAGTGTGATTGCCATCAATATGCCTTTTCAAAATCAATGGCTCAAGAAACAACAGGGCTTGTTAAGCTTACTGTTACAAAAGACACTCTACGAACCTCAAAGGCAGGGCGTTATTTAAAATATTGATTGTCTGCCATGATATTGCAAACACAATACAAGCAATTTCTCATAAAACCACATTCTTTTGTGAAAGAACAGATACTTGTGTATGTAATTATTGTGGATAGCCGTAGTTGCCAATTATATGATGTCTAGGAGTCAAGCAACCCTCTACATCTTTCTATGGTTGATATTAAAGACGATACAAAGTTTACTCCATATTTAACTTCTAATGCGCCATATTGGAATGATCAACATATATATATTTTTAAATGTACGTTAGACTGATTATCAAATAGACTCAAGGATAAAACAATATTTTCAATAAACATTTACAATTACATCAAAATGGTGAGTCTTTAAAGTAAAGTTTGAACACGCGCAAGGTGTGATTTCAAGTTCAAAATGGATGACCATGTTACAGCCTCTTTTTATTGTGCGTTTCTCTGAAATTTGATCAATTAATAGCTATAGGGAAACTGTACACTGATTACACTAAAATTGGGCCTTTTAATTTGCTGATGCTGATGAATTATGCTTGATAAGTCCAGGGACATTTATTAACACAGTTTTAAAAGATCAGCTCTGAATTCATGTTGTCTTTAATACTGAAGATGAAATATGATGTTTCCTAAGTTAAAGCCAGCTTCTGTTACTTACTTTTTCAATCAATCACGGGGGAAGAACAAGGAAGAAAAAAAAGGCGCGCTCAGAAAGGGTGATTAACTTTCATTTAATTTGCATTTCTGACAAATAGAATTTGCAGGAATGGCATCTGATACAAGGCATTGTGAAAGCTGCACTGCTTTTATTTCCTATCAGGCCAATCAATTTCCTTTCCTGAGCGAATGACTAAAACTCGGTCCATTATTTTTGGTTGTCAGATTTATATCCATTTCCTTTTTCTTCTATTTACCACTCTAAATCCCCAACACTGCTAAATCAAATCAAATAGTTCTCCTTTGAAAAGGGAATTATAAGCAATCAGGGTTCGAATCGGTTGCGTTCGGTCGCTGTCATACCATATTCATCAAAAGGTCAGCACCGGAAATGAGAGAGAACAGCAGCTCCAGCTGACACTCATTGTCTGTGGCATTTTGCTTTGCTTGACTACCCATGGTTCACATACACCCAGTGCTTTTTGCTCATTGTCTGGCTTTCTTCTCCCAGTCTGCTGCTTTCTTTCAGTACAGTCATACCTAATGACTTCCTATCAGCTGTATCAGAGCTGAATTTGGGCCCATCTGAGCTGCTAGGCATGTCCTGTGGAGAGCTGCCTCCTCACACAGTGCTTTGAGAGCTTTCCACATACCTTAATTAAGGGGTGGGCGACCTATGAAAAGACTGAGGTATGAAGGCCGAGAGCTCCATTAAGAGTGGCAAAGAATTACATTTTTTATTTCTTATGTATCCAACCGCCGAAGCTAAGGCAAGCGACGTGAGGATGTAGAGAGAGAGAAAGAGAGAGAGAAAGACAGAGCAAGAAAAGGCTCTTTAAGAGTTAGAGAAGGCTATTAAATATATCCTGAGAGGGACACTCTCAGCCTCTAACTCAAGCCCTCCTTGTCTTTAACAAGCAATTTTGTGCTGAAATTCAGAAAAAAAACACCTAAAGGTTTCGGACAGAATGCAGAAAGCGAGAGAAAACTTGTAGGAAAGGAAAATCATATCACGCTTTGAACATCTCAAATGTTTCAAGACACGAATGAAATGAAATGGAGAGAAGATCTCATGAGAAAATGACCCCAGTAGACTTTCATCCACGTAGCCTCGGAAGCGACGTGATGGGAAAAAAAAGAGATTGGAGGAAAAAAAAAATATTCCAAAACTTTTGCATTCGCTCGCAAAACTTTTGCATTCCCCCAAGAAACTTTTTGTTCACTAGCAAAACTTTTGCGTTCCCCTGAGAAACTCACACAGAACTCCAAATTTTTGCGATCGAACTAAAAATTTCTCGGGGGAACGCAAATATTTTGCAAGCATGATCAATGTTCTGTTGTTGTATGGAAAAGAGCTGTGTAAAAAAATTTTAAAAAATAATAATATAATATATAATATATATATAAAACTTCTCCTTTTCTGTTCCACTGAAGAAAGCAAGTCACAAGTCGTATTTTCTTGGATGAACTATTCCTTTAAAGCAGAAAATTAAAGTTCTTCAGTTAATTAACCGTGTGTAATTGGCTAGGCTTTTTCTTGTAACTGGTGGTAAATAATTATTTGTGTTCATTTGTTTCTTACACAAACAGGTCTCTTCTTATGAGTCATAAAGCATGAAAGTAGCTACTGTATTAGCTATTAGTCACACACATGCGCTTTCCTACAGAAAAAGCAGCACTTGGTCCACCGAAATGAGCTTAATATAGTCTCTGTCTTCGATTACCATCACAAATATACTGTATGTTTCGGTGTCAATTTTGAAAGTCATTTTCATTTATGGAATTACTTCATTCTTACAATCATATGTGTGCCATCTTATACCTTTCAATCTTTCATAATGTAAAAAAGAATACGTTTAAAAACCATTTTAAATTATGAATTGCTCATACTTAATCACCAAAAAGAATTTTCTAAAAAAAAGAATATGTACAAGGCATATTTGCATATTACCTAGGGAAGCATACATGGAATAGACTTAATTTAATGAATGAATGAATGCTGATGAATTATGCTTGATAAGTCCAGGGACTTCATTAAGACAGTTTAAAAGGATCAGCTTTGAATTTCATGTTGTTTCATGAAATATGTTTCTGTGATTAAAGCCAGCTTCTGTTACTTACGTTTTTAATCAATCATAGGGGGAAAAAAGGGTGATTTTTATGTAGTTGTGATCATCATATAATGAAAATGCATTTGCATTTCACACAATGACTGTACTGTACTGATATGCAATATAATGATTACAGAAAAAGCCAAACACTGCCTTTTTTTCTTACACTGTCAGCTTTTTCTGACTGTGTGACTTTACGACTGTCGCATATGAGGAGGAAAAATGATGAGTCAACAGCAGTTATAACTCAACGACATGCAGACCTGCCCCTGCGTTTTCATCAAAATTTTCCAAAACATTACAATTTCTGGTTACATTCCTTTCTCAAAATAATAGTTGCCTGAATGCTACAATTTAGATATTCTGAAACTTTTAGTACAGACAACATCCAGTATGTGTCTTGTTTGCATATCCACTGGCTCGTTGCAGTGATTCAGCCTGTCTGAGATGAGAATAACACTTGTCTCTATTGGACAGCTAAATGGAGATGCCACAATTATCAGGCAATAAAAGACTTGAGGACTCTAGACAGTGTTGTTCATCAAAAGGCTAGACTTGTTGTGATGTTTTAGTTTGGGAATCCTCTACACCATTTAGGGTACACAAGGAGTCGATATTCTTTTTGTTTCTCCTGAGGGTAAAAACACGCGCTTCTTTTTTTTTCCCCCATTATAAGGAAACATCAGCTTTTATTGTGGTACAGCATTCAATGCACCTTATTTAATGGCTTTTGCCTCCACTGGCTTTGAGAATATTGTGTGATCAAATCAATACTAAAGTTTCTGACAGCGGTATGGTTTACCAAATGATAAAGCAAAGAGAATTTCTAAGGAGGAAACTCTACAGACTCAGTCTTGACTTAACAAAGAGTCCTGAGTTAGTTTCCTAATAGTCAATATGTCAGCGGGACTTTATTAAACCACTAAGACGATGGCGTCAACACCAAGCAAACAGTTGTAAGATGCCTCTGGTTGTTTGAGTGGCTGCTTGATGATCCTAATGGTGATGTTTAAGTGACTTCCTATCTGGGACATCATGGTTTTGTTCGACACTCCCTGGACATGCCGGTGGGAGAGGCAGTTTTGAGGGAATAAGACCGGTTTTGATCTGCATGGGATTGGAACGGAGCAACAGCTATAAGCATCAGGCCGGGCTGGAGCTGCAGCACTACTGAGGCGTTGGAGAGACAGCTAATGAGGCCACCAGAGAAATAGGCACAAAAAGCTGAAACTGCACAGCCTTGTCTCACTCGCACATGCCAGTCTAGGCCACTTTAAGGTGGAGCCCGCCTAAATAAAACCACAGCTGCTTTATTATTTGTCCTTACAGACCCTATGAAATCAACAACACAGGCTCATTGGAAAAACGTACGTGTGGCAACATTTTTGCAAAACGCAAAATACATACTGATTAACCGATTTCACACACAATTATGATTACAGGGGCAGATTATGGATTAATAAAGACTTGTTTTCACGCGGCTCCTTGCACAACTATGGTATGACCTCAAAACATCACTTAACCAGCTCCATATATTCAGCTTTTCTGCCATGCTAAGCTTGCTCGGAAGCTTAGGTTTAGTGTAGGTGTACCTTATTTTAAAATAGAGCATTAAGCTTTTAGCGCCACTCACTGGACATTTCAATTCAGAACTGCGGTGATGTGTACAAACTCCAACGCAATAAAATGTTGTTATATTAACGTTCATCTGTCCCGGAAAAAAAACTAAATGCGCTTTTAGCGCCAGTCACTGGACATTTTACTTTGAAACTGTCGCGATATGTGCACGACGAAATGTTGTTTTTTTTTGCGTTTTGTACAAATGTTGCCACAGGCACGTTTTTCTAATGGGCTGGAAATCAAGCCTATGTTGGCTTTTAGTCCATCTGTATTAGTATACTCTTCTAAGTTGACCAAATTGACTTTTAAGGAGGTGTGTATTGCCATCGTGAGTCATGTCCATTCAGTTCTGGGTTCATTTCTGAACCAATCACCTGAACCATACATATCATGTGACTATCACACTGGAGTTATAGGAAAATGAAGGGTATGCGAGAGTGACTGCGGTCACGTCCTCTGAGTGGCAGAAACACTGATTGGCAGCATTGGTTTTCAGCATGAATGCAACGAAAAACACAAAGTACATCTAAAACGATATGCCTAAATATAACATTTATATAAGTGATCACCCGGATTTAGACCTATACCTATATTGTATTTATATAAAGGGTTCACAGGCAAATTTGCGTCATGTATTTCCCCAGCGTCGAAATCAGGCACATATAAATGTCAGGAAACACGATTCCTGGTTGCATGTCAATATCCATGGATCACTGGATCTTTGGTAAGTTGTAGGAACACTATATTGAGTCCAACCTTTAGTTTAAACGTATAATCCCTCGCTTTACTCGCGTTTTCTCAGTTTCCCCTATTAAATCCAGTCATGCAGCAGCTCTTCTGCCACTCAGTCCGGCTGAGGGGAGCGTGTTCCGGCGGGAAAGTGACGTCAACGCATACCCTCTAACTTTTTTTTTTTTTTTTTTTTTTGTGTGGCATCAGCTTTCATTTACAAAAACATTTTTGACACTGCACAAAAACTTTAATCCTTGCACATTTTTACAGTTTTTTTCAGTCGCTAACAAGCGTTCAGCCAGTGTTCACATTTTCAAAACTCTAAACACAATTAGCACAGCATCGGTCTTTTGTGGCCATACCATTCACACATTTCTTGTCGTTTTCACACAATATGCAGTCAGTGAACACATTTCCATAATGCTTAAATTTTCTTAACAGACAATCTATACCTCCCAACAAAATTATGGATTGTTTTTGTAGTATTTACAAATGTTAACACACAACATCCCACAATAGCAAAAACAATATTCCAAACCTTAGATACAGTATGGACTGCATTTATTTACATTTATTTACCATTTACATGAAACTTTTACCATTTTTGTAAATTTCATGATTTTAGCAAAATGTGATTTTGATTGCTAGCAAAATGTGTTGCTTTTGAACAATGTCATGAAGAAACAAGCTTTTCGAGTCCATATGCATCTTCCTGGAGTAATGATGCTGAAAATTCAGCTTTTCATCACAGGAATAAATTACAATTTACACAATTTGTTACATGACATACATATTTTTAAACAGAAATCAGTTATTTCAAATTGTACTAATATTTTACAATATGAAAGTTTATAAAAACCTCTGCTTCTGCAATGATATCAGTTCAAAAACAATATATCAGTGAGAGAGTCAAGGAGCTACAACGACAATATGTCCAGGTATAGTGTACTGTATATTCAATTCAATGTCCAGTTCTATAAGCTTTGCACTTTGCAAGTAGGTAACCTACACAGTACAGAATAGTATACAGTAATGACATGATTTACATAATCTTTGTTTTGAGAGTTATGGAATTGGAGGCCAACCAGGCCCCTCATGAATTCATATACATAGATGAGGCAGGATTCAATCTGGCCAAAAGGCATCAACCTGGACAAAATGTAATGTGGAGGTGGAAGGTTTATGACCATCAGCCACATGACCAGATGTCCCTCCTTGAAGCCATGGATGCTGGCTCCAAGGGTGGATCTGACATACCAAGCAGTTTTATCCCAGGTGCATCACCTTGGATGATATCAGATGTGATCTTGATGAAAACATGAGGCCTAACCCTGAAGATCGCAGAGATTAGATACAGTAATTTTATGTTTTTTTTGTCCCCCCCCCCTTTTTTTTTTTTTGCTGTTGTTTTTTTGTTCACAATGCTCTTGTGAGTTTAATGGATATTTTGTTCACTGTAAGCAATACTGTAAAACTTTTTCTGTTCTATCAAACCGTGTTTCTACTGTACCTCCTGTAGTAAACAGTAAAGGAATAAAAACTGATTTGCTTTTTACTGGAATGCTTATGAATGTGAAAGTACTGTACATGTGGACATACAGTTCCCAACCAAGAAATTTAGTGTAAAACGGTGAATTGCACGTTTTGCATGCAAATACCTGTAAAACTGAAACATAAAAGTCTATGCAGTTTTTGTAATGTCAACAATAGCCAGTATTTTGAAACCTGGTGTACTTTGATTGAGTGCATGAACCTTGTGAAGTGAAAAGAAGTGTTATTCTTTGACAGAATAATTTCATTTTGAGTCAGATTTCCAGTGTTTTGGTAAAGTTAGTGTGTGCAGAGAAACATGTGTTCTGTTTTGAAATGAAGAGTTAGTATATATTTAACAAAATGTGTTTTTGAGAAGACAATTAACCATTTTGCCAATTGTGTTTTGTAGGTTTGAGTCTGTGTTAAGAGTTTAGAAAAAGTATCTGAAGTATGGGTAAGCGCTTGTTAGCGATTGAAAAAAAAACTGTAATATTCATAAGAAGCTATGAAACGTAAAAATGTAAAATAAAAAAAAATAATAATTAAGATGTGTATACTCACATGTATTCAAGGTGTAAAGAACATACGTTATTACTTTTTACTTGATGGTTACACCATGCCATTTTTTGGGATATTTCGCACAAAAATTTAAATTCTGTCTCATTTACTCACCCTCATGTCGTTCCAAACCTGCATTCATTTTGTTTTTCTTCTGTGAAACACAAAAGAAGATATTGTTTGAAAAATTGTTTCAACCGTTTTTGTCCATACAACAAAAGTCAATGGGGTCCAAAACAGTATTGGAAAATTACTAAAACATATTTCAAAAAAATCATCTTTTGTGTTCCTCAAAAGAAAGAAAGGAATAGAAAGGAGTGACTGACTTGTTTTGATATAACAGTGTAATCTAAGGGGTAAAGCTCGGGTTAGTAATCAAAAGGTCGTGAGATCAAACATTGTGATCCTGAACAATGACTGTGCTGTTTTTATTGTGGTGTTGTATTGCCTTTTCACTCATGAAAACAGTCTATCTGTCATGAATCTTTGTGGTATGTTTTCTGAAAGGCCCAGTATTTCAGTAATGCTTGAAAGCTTAAAGTTTAGAAGCAGCTGGAATTCGCTCTGCAGTTCTGGGTTAAACCAGAATAAGAATAAGCCTGTAGGTTGAACTTCCAGCTGTTTCCAAACCCTGCTATGTAAAGCCTATTAAAGCTAGCTCACTTCACAGCTAAGTCTGGGAAATAGCTTTGTAAGAAAAAAAGAAAGAAAAAAAAAATACATTTTTGACACTGCAAAAAAAAAAAAAAAAAAAAAAAAAAAAAAAAAAAAAAAAATTGGCCCACTTGAATCCTAACACAATATTAATGCTTATGAAAGCTTATTTCATGTTGTTGTTTTTTTTTTTTTTTTTTTTTTTTTGCTGTATTGCTATATTAACTTTCAAAAGCTTACACATATAGAGTCATACAGAGAGACTCCATGCAGTATTTGGACACTTAAAGTCCCCATGAAATCATAACTGAAGTTGTTTGGCTTTTAGTATGAATAAGTTGTCAAAATAAAGGCGACTGTGCGACAAAAGCCGACTGTGTTGTCGCCTCGTGTCAGCTGCATCTGGGACAAAAATCCTCTGTCCATCATGGCCTCCTAATAATCCCCATACATTTTCATTGGCTTCATCACTCTGTCTCTCCTCCACCAATAAGCTGGTGTGTGGTGGGCGTTCTGGCGCAATATGGCTGCCGTTGCATCATCCAGGTGGATGCTGCACATTGGTGGTGGTTGAGGAGATTCCCCCTTCTAAAGCACTTTGAGTGCAGAGAAAAGTGCTATATAAATATAATGAATTATTATAGTAGTAGTACAGTATTCGCGTATTGGAATGCTCAGGTAATATGACGTAAAATTGGAACAGCCTTCTGTCAGTGCCGTTTTGAGGACGTTGCTCTCTTTCATCACTTTTATTCTCATGCACTCATTGAGCAAAATTGAACATCCAATCTCTCTCGCCGACGCCAATTCAACGTGCTGAAAATGGAAATCTGCCACCGAGGTGAGCCCGACTAAAGCTGACATGTGGAACACACCACAAAAACTAGCCCGACACACGCTCACCAACAGCCCGAAGTTGGCCAAAGGCTGTCGTGGCGCTTACTCGGAAAAATGACCTTAAGCATCTACTAAAAAACACTAGTCATCGCAGAAAGGGTTCAGAAAAGTTAATACAGAAAAAATCATTCTTTTCAGATCTTATGCATGTCCAAGTCCATCTTTGATGAAGTGGTTTTCAAGTGTGTTTTTTTCAAGGTCCACTGATACGCTGCAGTAGATTAACTATCTGTTTGACCTTTATATAGAAGCTTTGATTCATCCACTCAGCCTCTGTCTCACAAGATTAAGCATTTCAATGCACAGTAAGGTCAAGCTTTCTATTGCATATGTGCCAGACGCAAAGCGACAACACTGGGGACTCGGCCTGGTGGGAGATCTATGTCTTCAGCAAATGAATGTGGATTCTCTTCTGCTGTCACTAAGTGTTCCTTCAAGGGCCTGTCAGGTCGGTGGAAAATCTCCCGCTCTGCTCTCCCAACCAAATTAAGTTGAAGCAAAGAGGGCCCCTCTAGAGTGACAAGAAGATGGAACTGGAACTGCCTTAAAGGGCAGTGGTGAAGAAGTACACTGACGTGTGTCGTGTGCCACTGAATGCACGAAGAGTTATTGGCAGGGAGAGTGACACTCAATGAGTGTGTGCGTTTTGTTCTTGAAGACAACACTCTCTCATTGCCCAGGGGTGGTCTGGCTGTGAAGTCCGCGGGCTATTAGGAGGAAAAACTCATCTTACAAGTCATATGTCATCTCAAGGCATACCTTCTCAGTGTCACACCCCCACCAGAATAAAGTGCCGAAACTGCTCCACTTTTCCAACACAGTAAACCCTGGGGTACAATGAACACAAAAATAAATGATTTAATTGAATTATTTAATTTGTCATGGTAAGTTCTCAACGCTTATAGCAAGAAGTGTTATATTATGCGATCTATCAACACAAATGTAATTATTTATTTGTGTGTGTTTGTCAGCAGTCTTTTGCATGATTCTAAATGGTTAATTTCCCAAACTTGCATTGTGGTAATCTGAGGTATTTATTGTATTTAGTGGTGTTGATATTGTTTGTTGTAAAAAGTGTTGTATTATGGCAAATGCTACTTTGCTATTCGATGGATGGACGGATGGGTATAATTATTAGTTTTATTAAAAATAAACTTTTAAGTGAGCATTAGATGACAGCAAAGGTAAAAAAAAAAAAAAGTATATATATATATATATATATATATATATATGTATATATATATATATATATATATATATATATATATATATATGTATATGTATATATATATATATATGTATATGTATATATATATATATGTATATGTATATATATATATGTATATGTATATATATATATATATATATATATATGTATATGTATATGTATATATATATGTATGTATATGTATATATATATATATATATATATATATATATATATACCAATAAACTGTATACCTGATAATAACTTGATAATATCTATAATATATATTGTGCATTAAATCTATTGAACTATATAAATATAAATATATAAATATAATAACATGAATAACACACATAAAACAACAGTTAACTTTCTAACATCCAGTAAAACACAAAGCATTTAGGCATCTGAAAATGCTCTGCCCAATCTCAGTAATGCTTAGCTTAGCTTTTATTGTTTTGAGCCAGTTCAACTGAAATTAAGTGAAAATAAACACCATTTTAAATTTCAAATAAGAGCTTACAACCAGTTAACTGCAATGAAACAGTTAAGTTTACACACCTGTTTTCAATCCTGTCACACTTTGTAATGAAAGTTTGCATCATATTCATGGCTTGCCATGAGGAACAACAGTCACAGTCGGGCAACTCCTCTAGGAGACACAAGAAAACAAATAATCTCCAAGTTAGCTGTAAAGTAGAATAAACACAAGCATGCATTAGACCATTAAAACATAACAGTAATATCAAGGGTGTTTCTCTTAGAATTAACACGTTTTGGTCTGGCTAAGTGCAAATGTTACAAACCCACAGATAATTTCTAATGCAGAAAGGTCGACAGTGTGTGTACCTGTCAGCCTCCAGACAGTTTGTCAGGTTTCTGAACCGTCTACCTTTTTGGGATTGACATTTTATGCAAAACCGGCATTACAAATGAAACGTCCAGCACACAAGCTCAAGAGTGGTCCAGGTTTACCGTCATGATGGATGTGCAATGATTTGGCATTTGATAGCTCAATTGTGACATGTAGGGCTACCATTACCTCCTTACAGCAAACTGCAATTACCACGATTGCATTTATGCAATACAAACATACGTTGACTCATGACCACTTTGACATACCATACCTTTGTACAATGAAAAAAAGCCAAGCGTTTTCTGTCAGGCAGCATAACCGTTGCTCTGTTCGCTTTGATCTATCTGTTTGTCTGTCAGTTTGAAAGTCACCTGCTGTCGAACTATTTGGAAGCGTAGACAGAAATAACAAATGGTATAGGAAAAGAAAATTGATTCTGTTTAGACCATATACTGTAGTCTTTCGTTGGAAAATAAAGGAGAGCACTTTGTAAAGAGGGCAAGACCAAGTGTATAAACGATAGAGAATTCCAAGTTGTAGACAGGTACAAACAACAGATGATCAAAACGCTGAAAAGCATCGATTTTCCCTTGATTGCTTTTTTGTTTTGTTTTGCGATTCAGCCTCGTTTTGACACGGTGGAGTTCGAGGAGGCCGTGTTTGTCGCCGTTTGCAAACGCGCAAGCGTGGTTCAAGGACGGGTCAGAGGATATGAGAGTTTAACTGTAATTATGTGGAAATTGTATTAGTGTAATAATCGACCTTGGGGCTCCTTCTTCCGTTTGTGCGCAATGTCACCTTCCCCGTCCCAGGAAACTAATTCACTCAGCAGAAAGATGAGCAGTCTCGGTCGTGTCATGTGTACCATTAATAGATTATACTGTAGTAGTATTCATGTCCAGACTGGTATTGCAAATGTATTGCTTTGTGCATGTACTGGCAAATTAGTCATAGTACCCTAACGATCTTGATCAAGCATTCATTGAGTTTGTCAGATAAAAAAAAACGGTCTTTGTAAAGGCTCATGTACTTGAAGAGGCCAATGTCAATGGAATATATAAATGTGATTAATTGTATTATTAATTCATGCATACCAAGCGGCAACCTTCCGGTCTCAAAGGGTAGACTATTGAAAGTATTTGCTTTAATTGTTGACATGTTGACACTAGGAACTAGGCCTGTAATTACCATAGACTGTATAAAACCAGGCACCTCAACTCCACCCGCATCCTGCCTCTTTGCCCATTTTTGGTTATCCGGGAGTGACCCGCTGCCAAGATGGCGACGGCCGGCTCCTCCCACTTTGGGCTTCAAAAATGCTCTTCAAAAACCTACGGGTGACGCCACAGACACTACATCCATTGTTTTATACAGTCTATGGTAAATCCTTGCAAAAAGTAAATGGTTCTAATTAACATACATCCTACAAATATATTTAAGCTACAATTGAGTGCATAGTTCAGGTTTTATTTTACCATAAAATGGCTTTAAAGAGAAGTTTTCAGAATTTACAAGAAGGCCGGTAGTCCGGTAGGGTTTCCAGTCTTATTCCTGGAGGGCCAATATCCTTCAGAGTTTAGCTCCAATCCTAATTAGACACTGAACCAGCTAATCAAGGTCTTCTGAATTACTAACTTCCCTCAAATGTGTTGAGCAAGATTGGTGCTAAACTCGCCATTTGCCCTCCAGAAGCAAAATTGGACCTCCTTATTTTAACAGTCAAAATGTGGCGCAATTTACCCAGATTCACCCTAATGAAAAGATAGGTACAGCCACTGATGACATCCAACATTTCCAACACATACAAAGCATCAAATTGTGCAGTAACAGTATAAATAGTGCAAGGTTCACATAATCTAAGTTGCCTTTCAATATATTCCAGAATGACTAATGTCTTATGATTTAGGCCAATAAACCTCTTTCCATTTATAAAGCAACTACACTGTAAAATCCAACAGTTGTTCTAACTAACACTTTTTAGTCAAGCTAACTTTACTTAGTCTTAACTTAATTGTAAAAATCTAGTAATCTGTAGCACTGACATACTATTCCTTGTTTACTCAGAAAACATTATGTTAAGTTTGGGGAATAAAGGGGTAACAACCAGGAGAATAATATATATATATATATATATATATATATACTGTAAGTATTATAGAACTAAGGGGTACTTATTCTACTAGTATGATACAAAAATCTTACATTTGGGAGCAATTTAGCGAGAACATGCCTTATTGTACCTTTTTGTAATAATGGTGTACCAATACATACTGTATATGCTTTTTTTAAATGACAAGGTACATATTTATGAATTTACACAGGTTTTTTTTTTTTTTTTTTTAAAGTGCAGATGTTTAAGTTTGGGCTTACATGTTTCAAGGCAAGTAAAGTAAAGTAAAGTAGTTTTTTTAAATACTGGGAAATATACTCTTGTTCCATGTAGTTACAGGGTAAGTGGTGCTTGTTACCCTCTTGTTCCATGTAGTTACAGCGTAAGTACAATGAAAATACACACAATCTAATATCACTGACTCAGAAACCTTTATTTGAAAAACAACTTATTACAGTTGGTCTGAAGCGATAGTCTACAGTTTAAAAAAGTTTAAAATATTGTAATTTTTCTTACAAACACTTATCGTTTCACTTCAGAATACATTGATCCATCCATTGGGGTTGTATGGATTACTACAGTCATTGCAGTATGTGCTGTTTGATGCTCCAACTTTTAGAAACACATGAACTTGCATTATATGTATTCCCAGAGATGTATTTTATATTTTTCTAAAAACCTTTATTTGTGCTAATCTGAAGAAGGAAAGTTGTATACATCTTGGATGGCATGAGGGTAAAAGATGAGTAAATGGTGAGGACGTATCTCTGGGTTTACTGCATTTTCTTTTAATACAGAATAACAAGAGACATGATTTCATCTTCAGATTCATCAGTGGAAAGAAAGAAAAAAAGAAGAGGAACAAAAGGAAGAAGCCAAGCAAGAGATAAAAGGGGGGAGACAATGCGTGCTACTTTCTGTCTAGCATTTGAAATGAATTGTTGATTAAAAAAGCAGATTTAAACGAAAAATAAGTGTTGTAAATCTGTTTTGAATTAAGTTATTTTTCAAATGAAGGTTTCTGAGTCATTGATATAAGATTGTGTGTATGTATTTTTATTGTACTTACCCTGTAACTACATTTGAACAAGAGGTTAACAAGCACCACTTTAATTCACGGCCCGCAACGTCACACATACCCTGTAACTACATGGAACAAGAGGGTAACAAGCACCACTACATGAAACAAGAGTATCTTTCCCCAATATTTAAGAAAAAGTTTAAGCACTTTTGTTAAAAAGTTTACTGTATAAATGCATAGATAATGTACCCTGTAATTTTTAAAAATCCTATACAGTATGAAAGGTACGCAGTGTATGTTCTTGCTAAATTGCTCCCAAATGTAAGATTGTTGTATCATAATAGAAGAATAAGTACCCCTTATTCTTACAGTATAAATACTTTTTTAATTATCCTGGTTGTTACCACTTTATTCCCCAAACTTACATATTGTTCCCTTATACTAACATGTAAGTACTTTATAGGTACACAATAATTACCGAAAGTTGTGCTGTAAATTCGTCTTTATTACGCAGTACTTTCCGGGCTGTGTACTAAATCACTAACTAAATCATTAACTAGTCTATTTTTCATGTCGAATAATGATATTTTACAGTTTTATTGCTAATACTTAAGTTATAAACACCTTGTGAAACTTTTGATATAATCCCTCTATATTTCTAATAATTTCTTGCAATTGACCATGCTTGAGTCAAACACAGACAACATTCAGCATGCAAAACACAACAATGGTAACAACAATGGTAGCTATAATAAGTCAAGAGTAAATCTAATGTAAATTATCAAGAACTCTCTACAGTTCTTTTTTAGTTACTAGATCTCTCATGTAAGTGAACTATACTAACTAAGCATTTGTCAGTACAACAGTGGATGCTTTTTTAAGCAAGTTTACCTAATTAGATTTGACAGTGTACTACTACATTGTTTTTGTGACTGTTATGCGAACTCGCACAGGAATAGAGAATGAATTAATTCCAACAAATATTACTTATAAGCGCCTTTTGAACATCTTGCCATTGAATCTTATTGTTGTGATGAGTTAGATATAACAACGCTATCTCACGACCTATTCGTACGAATTCGTACGAGTGATAAAAAAGTGGCTAATTCGTACGAATTCGTACGACCTTACTCGTACGAATTTGTACGATTTGTCTAAACCCACGTGATGGGTAGGTTTAGGGGTGGGGTCAGGGGTAGGTCATTCGTATGAATTCATACGAATTGGGCAATTCGTAAAATATGTACGATTTAGCAAAAAAATCGTACGAATTCGTACGAGTGAGGTCGTATGAATTCGAACGAATTAGCCACCTCGTAGAATTCGTATGAATTGCCGTGAGATCAGGCTGGATATAAACACCCCCCACGCATAGAGGGCTTTCAGATGTGTTGAAATATCCGGGGGAAACTTTCACAGCACACTGAATTCTTCAGCATTACCACGTTTCAGAGAGGAAGAGTAAAAGAAAGAGAGCAAAGTGTTATTATGTCTCAGAAATAAAAGCTGTTAAAAATGCCCTTTAGGACAAATCCACTTGAAAGCTGAATTCCTAATGTGCTTATGTCCAAGGTTACTGAGGGCTTCTTTAATTGATGCATCATCATTTATGAAATGTCTGTTCCAGGTTGTTAGTTTGCTGTTTGGGGGCGGTTCTAACTGTCATCCCTTACGTGATGTTTATGGCTGTGCTGTAATTGGTTATGTCACGTGGTGTTGTAGACAGTGGGAAAGTATTGCCAGTGGCTTTAAGAAGTGGCCTGGAAATGAAGGACCTTTTAAGCCCTCAGGAAGAAAATATCACTTCTGTCACCCCCGATTTTGTCCAAATACATTTCATGTGCCTAGAGAAGAAAAACAAAAACAGCAGACCCACATTGAACATCCTGTGAAGTCAACCTTAAATCAAAAACGACCCCATTCACTTTCTTAATGCATGTTCCCAATTATTTTGTGCATGATACAATTAGAATTTTTGTTTACACTTTTTGGTAAATCTTTATTTGACATTGTCCTTGTTACATATGTTACATGTACTTATAACAGTAGCATAATAACATGCAATTAACCCTCATCCTATAACCTACCCTCACCCTATAGTAATAAAGTGTAACCCACTTTTTTAGTTATTTTGTTACAGTGTAATTACACAAATAAGTACTGAGTCATATCAATTAACTGCATATACATACTATAGGTTAAGGTTAGGTTTAGAGTTGCTTGCTTGTAATCATGCAGAATTTACATTTAGTGTGTAATTATGACAATAAATTAATGGTAGCACTTGTCCCCATGTACTTATTACAATAACTGGGTAATGATTAGGTACTAACCCTGAACCTGCCCCTAAACCTAACCTTAACCCTTGTAGTTACCATATATCACCCAGTACTTTCTTAGGTCAGTACACTGTAAGTGTTACGATGCAGAGCAGGAAGCAAGAAGCAGGATCCAAGTGCAGCAGTGTTTTTATTAAATAAACTAGAACTTTGACATAAACTCAGACTTCGGAACAGAACAAAGAACATGCAACCTAACAACATCAATAACTCACAGTGACTGAACTAAAACACAGGGCTTAAATACACAGACAACCAAGCTAAACAAGATAACAAGGGGGCGTGGTAAATAAGAAACACCTGGGAAGACTAATCAACATAACGGGAGACAGCTAAACATGAAAAGACAGGGGAACACATGACAGACAAGAACAAGACACAAAACCATAATAAACCAAAATAAAGTGCAACCAAATATATATATCACCAAACCATAGAACAACAAATAACCTAATAAACAACTATATATCTATCTACATTCAAAAATGTAAAACTTTATTTACTTTCAATTCATTTTTTAATTAATTTTTGACAAATTATTTTTTGTCTTGATTAGCTTTAATATCCATTTTGAATATTCTGTTCCACAATAAAATGTCATGCAAGTTAAATGGGTTTATTTTTTCTGCATTGCAAAAATTAAATATTCTTTATATTTTTTTAACAGGTGAATTTATCTTGTTTTAAGAATATTTTTTAAGATATTTTTACTAGCAAAAAAAAAAACAAAAAAACAAAAAAAAAACCATATCCAGAAAAGGATTTTTGCAATGTGGAATGTTTCTTCATTTCTCAGCAATGGAAAATGGTTGACATGTTTTATACTGAGGAACAGCTGTGCAGCTCAGTGAATTTTGTGTGAAAAGAAAATGATTCCAGCAGCAAAGAGTTAGACAACTCGCTTGGATCCACTCATAACATGTAATCACCATTCAGCCTCAAACTCCAACTCCCGTTTCCTTCCTGAAGAAGATGCCAATGTACCCGTGCAGGCGGCAAAGTACAATCTGCTCAGCCTTTTGAGGCTTGGTGCAGTCATGGTAATCAATGTTTTGTCAGCAAAATAAACACAAATCAATCTTGCAGAAGGTGATTAAAGCCATCAGAGAGAATGAGGCTCTCTCCTGTATCACTCAAGCTTGTGTGATTCAAAGTCTTTAAAGGCCATCAACAGAGAAGATCTGTAGTCTGTCTTCAGGCCCAATCAAGCTCTGATTCTCCTGGTGTGTAATAGAGTCTAATTACAACCCTTGGAGGCAATGTGGGAATTTTACAGTGCTGCTCGTGGTGGGAGGTTATAAAGAATGTAGAGAGAGAAAGGAAGAATAAAGATGATGAAATCAAGTGTTACTAGTAATTAGACCCAAACTGAAACGGCACACATTTTCTGCACTGATTGTCTGAGAAGCCCGTTTAAAATACATATTTACCTTGTATTTAAACATTTAAACAAAATTCAAAATGCAATTAAAGTGTGAAAAAAAAAAAAATGAACGAACTTGCAAGGAGTCGAGTTTTGTGGACTGCTTGGCTATGTCCGAAATCGCTCCCTATGCCCTCATTCACTATTCCCTACATTAGTCCACTAAAATAGTTCACTTGAGAGAGTGAATGAAAACGAGTGAGTGAATTTGGGCACTGAGTGCGCTATAAAGGGTTGCCGCTTTTGCATAGTTTGTGCTTGCTGTTTAATAACTATTTGAAACTTTGCAAACTGGCAAAGACTGTTGTGGAAATTATGCATCAACATTATCATATTCGATTTCATAATCAAAATCAAAATAAATTTATACCTATATGATATTACGCTCTGACCACATAAGACCAGCGGTTTGGAAAATGGATGGATGGATAATTGAGCTGCAGGTGAAATCTTCATGTCAGACGAGGGAATTCAATCGACATTTGACTTTCTCAGTGGATTGTGGATATTCTCTAACTGTTGATTGTACATCGGCTGTACACTCGTTATTGCGGTGAATTGTGGGATTGAATGAGTGCACTCAGTAATATCCACTGTGATTTCGGACACCACTTCAAATGGCTATCTCCTTTTAAATAGCGCCCTATTTAGGGGTGTAGAGGGCGATTTTGGATTTTTTAGCCAATATGTTCTTGTGGTGCCATCAGCTAATCAGTGTTGTCATGCCATCATTTTCTTCATCTCCAGAGTGATCAGTCATGTGGCATTTATGGCTCAGGTGACTGGCTCAAAAAAAGCCAATAAGCCAAGATGGAAGATTTCAAATCGTACACTTCCAGTGGAGCCTGGCCCAAGACGAGCAACTGTCAATGGGATGTTTGTGAATTTTAGTGGATAGCTTTCTCCAGGTATTATAGATATGCTCTTGCATCAGCTTTTGAAATAATGTAAATATTTGGTAACACTTTATTTTGATGGTCCCTTGAACGTTCTGTTGACTAAGTAACTTTGCAACTACATGTTCACTAACTCTCATTAGAGTATTAGTAGACTGGGTGCAACGTTACTTATAGTCAACAGAATGTGTTAAAGGGTCCATCAAAATAAAGTGAAACCAAATATTTTTGTATTTGCACCTTGGACGATATTACATTTGGTTTTGTTTTATTAAACTGTTTTATTGCAGAGTTCAGAATCCTGCTGTTCACATTTATTACCTCTGAGCTGGACTTGTGTTGGTTTTACTTAACGAACTAAACCCTAAAATAAATAAAACTATATTGTGAGTGGTTTAATGAATAAAATGCAGGTTGTTGTGCTGAAATACCATGTGCAACCAAGCACAACTGATTTGTGAATCCTCAGAGTCCTCTATTTGTATGAATATTGGGCATTATATATGTGTTCCCTTGATTATACACGGCCTTGCACAGTCGTAAGTCATTTTTGCTCAGCTGCACGCTTTCGCTTTCTTAGCTACAAAACACATGCGACTGAGTGCAGTGAGCTGAAGTGTAAATGGACTAAGGACTGCGTGCCCCAGGCAAAGCCCTATGGCATTTAGGCAGCATAATATCTTCCCTGTCTTTATCCACCAACGGGACTCCTGTTTACACACTGTCTGCTTCTCCAGGGTCTTTGTTAACATTTCCACTCCCTCCCTAGCCAGCCCTCAATTACCTATTGAATGCTTATAGATGTGGCAGTCGGTTCATTTGACATGGCCAGGTTTGTCAGACCACTGCCAAGCAGATTTGATGCCAGAGATGCTATTTGCTTAGCGATCGATTGGCCCTTTTCAACTATATCGTGCTCCCCAGGCTCCGTGTGATGTCCGCACAGAAGTCAGATGTTGGGATAATGGTGTGTCAAAATATGTAGGCCCCGGATATATGCGTGTGCGTGATTGTGAGTACATATGGTTGGGGCAGATGGTAGTTACAACTCTGTTCCAAAACCTGGTAAATTTTTTAAAGCATCTTAGGCATGCTTTTGGCACAAAAGCTGTTCCAAATGTTAGGCAGCATGATTATACTGCCTTCTAAGACCTAATTTTAGCAAAATTAGGCAGAAGTAAATGTATCCTTTCTACAGAAGGCAGTCACGGAATGCAAATAGCAACATACTAATGCTAAACTCAACGATAAACAGTTGAGTTTCCTGTGCGTTTATCGTTCCAAATCAGTCACCTGGTTCCATGGCAGTTCAAAGATAGCAATGCAGCAAACTAAGTTTCCTCGCCACGTCCTAAAAGGTCTTCTCTCATATGTAGCATTGGTATGTCATTTTAGGGGCATTAAATTCTATGAATCGTTAATGAACAGATTCAAAGCAAATGATTCGCCAATTCGAGTCCTTTTGTTATTTGTTGACTTGGTTTTGTATATTAGGGTTTATCTTTTGGCTTTAGCTTACTTTGAATAAAACAAAATGACAATAAAAAGCTCTGAAAATATGCATGAAGGAAAGTTGGGTATAGTGAGTGTTTAAATATCTGTTCAGCCATCCGTGCACGCATGAGGAAAGTCCAAAACCTGGGGGGTGATCCTTCATCCTTATAACGATCAAGTCAATAAAAAAAATGTTTTTGACCCACTGAACAGTTAAACAATAGTTACAGTGCCAAGGAACATTTAACAGCGGCTTCACTCGCGTCGGATGGGTGGGTTTTTCAAGCCCTCCCCTTTATCCTCTCTCCCAAGACGACTTGCCCGCAGACGCTGCCTTGTCTTGCAATGCCAGACTCGTCATGTTGATCATTCAAAGCTTCTGAGGAACAATCAGCACTTCGACCCAGAAAAGCGGCTTTGCATAATGACAGCAATATGTTTTGCCCAAACTGTGGGAGGAATGCTTGATGCAGTGGCAGGCGTTTTGATTAACAGAGGCTAATAGCATTTCAACCCTGCAGGGTTGTTTTGATAGAACGGCCGAGTTTGTGTCCTCAGCTGTGCTGATATGAAATCTGTCTTCTTAATGCCCGCTCTACGCGAGGCAGTTTTGCGCCGTATCAAAACACAGACATCAGATCTGATAACTGGTTTACTCAAAGTACGTAGCTGCGCGAATGGTTGCTCAACTTTGCAGAAGTTTTCCTAGGGAATTCAAATGTTAAACAGTGTCGCAATTCTTCTTGGTAGCGCTCGACTGCGGATCAGTAGACATTTGTCATAAAGTGTTTGTGGCTGCATCAACCCAGGCTCATTGGAAATACATGCCTGTGGCGACATTTCTGCAAAATTGCATTATGTTGCTTCTTGCACATTTGGCGACATGAAATGTTCAGTGAGTGGTGCTTAAAGTTTTATCCAGAAACAGATGAGTGTGAATGTAACGATGTTTTATTACTTTGGTTGTGGTATGTTTTGCAGCAGTTTGGAAATGAAATGTTTGGTGAGTGGCGCTTAAATGGTTAATGCTTTATTGCGTTTGGAAATAATATACCACTTACACTTAACCCTAGCCTGAACCAAATTATAGTGTTAAAAAAAAAGAAAATGTGGGAGGAAAAATGCATTTGCTGAAGCAATCGTGACATTTTTACTCGCTTCTACAAGTTTTTAAGGTGTTGTGACTCGTGTTTTGTGGGACTCTTGCCCGAGCGCTCTGCATCATAAGTGCACTGCTGTACTAGGTGAGCTACCGATCTGGTTTACTATGTCAGAAAAGACACATGGAGCTGGTTATGTGATGTAAAAGTCAAAATGTTCAAGTTTGCAAATCATGCAAAGTGTTTTGAGGTCATACCATAGTATTCTGCAAGGAACAGCATGAAAAAAAGTATTAATCAATAGTCTGAACCTGTAATCATGATTCGTTTGAAAAGGAATAAAAGTTGTTGCTGTTTTATTGCCACCAGTTTTGATTTCAGCTGGAAACTGAAGTGAATATGTATGTGAATACATTAGCAAAAATGTAGGTATGGGCATGTTTTTCCAATGAGCCTTTTGCGCTGCTACACGCACACAAAAGCACAAACAGGACTAATGTGTACCCCCTGCGGTACCACTGCGGTAATGGAAAGAGGCCGATTTCATTATGCTTCATAAGTGAGCTCCCTCACTGGTAAAGACTGATTATTTTGTTCCCCCGGTTCCCTTAAGTATCATGTTCAGTACACTTTCTGGACCCCAGTCGTCCCTGCTCTTACCACATATCGACGTTCGTGTGTGTTTCATTTCAAGTTTAACATCGCAGTTCACTGCACTGTCACACCCATGGTCTGGCAGTGAAGTAAACCACTGTGACACAAGCTGAAGTGATTTAGATAATGTAATATCTGGTAATACATTTACTTGTTCTTGACATAAACACTTCCTGACACTTTACGTAACAATTGTACTAAACTGCAGCTGTGATCCTGTGGAAATTGTTCTGTTTTAGAGAATAACTGAGATGTGAAACCAAATGCACCAAATTTTACAGAAGAATAATTTCTCACATTTAGTTGTTGAGATGGAAATCATGGCCTAGTGCTACTATTAGGTCTACAAATGAATATGTTTAAAATAAATGTTGCAGTCTACATGCAGTATGAATAGTGAATAGTTGGTGGCCTATTTAGTTCATTACAGTCAATGTTCTACAGCAATATGCAGCATAGAGTGCATATTGTATAGTGCATAATTTGGGACCTTAACTCTTTGCAGCAGAACACTGTAGTATCGCTTGCTAGTTTGTAGTTCTTACATGCTCTATTGAAAATGATTTTATGATTGATTGACTCTATTGATTTTATGATTTTGTCAAGTCAAGTCAGTTCAAGTCACCTTTATTTATATAGAGCTTTATACAGTAAAGATTGTTTCAATGCAGCTTTACAGTGACAACAGGACATTATGCATTTCGGCTGTTGTTCAGCTTAAGTCAGTTCAGTGTTGATTTAGTTCCGTAGTAAAGATTGTAAAGATCAATTCATCAATTAGTTCAGTTCATACAGTATATAGCAGTTCTGCAAAAAAAAAAAAAAAAAAGTCATCGGCCAGCTCAGTTCAGCTTCATACAACAGCGTCAGTACAGTCAGATCAATAATATTATTGAATATTAAGTGCCCCCAACTAAGGAAGCTAGAGGTGACAGTGGCTAGAAACCCAAAATCCATCAGGTGACAGAATGAAAAAAACTGGGAGAAACCAGGCTCGGTCGGGGAGCCAGTTCTCCTCTGGTCAACAGACAAAAACAGTGTGATTATGATTCAGGCTGCATCACAAGTCAGAATTCAGATCGTGATCGGTAGCATTCAAATATTCACCCAGTTAATTTTGCTTGAAGATCTGATTCATCATGCAGGAATGGAGTCGAAGCTGGTCATAGGGTCTGTGTCTGGACCTTGTGGTCTTTTTTGAGGATCAGGCTGTCATGTCGATGAGGGTTTCACAGGGGATTGTCTAGTAGACACAGTCTCTGCTGACATTCAGGGCTGGGGTTTGGTCGTGTCTAGGTGCAGGTCCACCATCTGATCTGGATATGGACCGGATCAGGCAGACTACGTTAACCTCAGGATGAGACAGACAGACTAATATTAGTATAGATGCCATTCTTCTTATGAACAAGTACATCAGGTGTTATAGGAAGTGTTCCAGGTTCCGGTTGACATACAGTAATTTATGCAGCCTAACAATCACTTGACTGACTTGAATAATAGAAATTGGTAATGTGTTATGTGTATGCCAGGTTAATGATATGTGTTTTTAGTCTAGATTTAAACTGACAGAGTGTGTCTGCTTCCCAAACAAGTCTAGGAAGACTAGACCAGAGTTTGGGTGAAAAAAAAGAAAAATGATCTACCGCCTGCAGTTGATTTTAATATTTATTATATTAAATATTTAATTATAATTTAATTATATTTATTATAATATTTATCCACTGGCCAGAATTTTGAGATTGCAATAGATGTGAAGGACTATAATGCGTTAAGAGCTCGCTCAAGTACTGAGGAGCTAAACCATTTAGTGCTTTGTAAGTAATTAGCAATATTTTAAAATTTATGCAATGTTTAATAGGGAGCCAATGCAGTTTGACAGAACCGGGCTAATATGGCCATTCTTCCAGATTCTAGTAAGAACTCGAGCTGTTGCGTTTTGGACCAGCTGGAGGTTTTTTTTTTTTTTTTTTTTTTTTTTTTTTTTTTACTTTTACATTTACATTTACAAGTGTACAGGGCAACCACCCGGTAGAGCATTACAATAGGTCTTGAACGCATGTACTAACCTTTCTCCATTTGTCATTGAGAACATATGTTATAATTTAGATATATTTTTAAGATGGAAAAATGGGGTTTTACAGATGCTAGAAACGTTGCATTCAAATGAAAGATTGCTATCAAAGAGCACATCCAGGTTCCTAACTGATGACAAAGACTTGACAAGCGTCAAGTGTTAGACTCTAGGTTATACGTGTGGATGTTTTTGGTCCAATAATTAGAACCTCTGTTTTATTTTTTTATTTTTTTATTTTTTTCAGAATAAAGCGATAGGAAATTACTAGTCATCAAATTTTTTTATATCAACTATGCATTTGCATTCTGTTAATTTGTGAATAGGTATGTTTCATCAGGGCGCGAAGAAATATAGAGCTGAGTCTCATCAGCGCAAAAGTGAAAACTAATGCCATGCTTCCTAATGATATCTCCCAAGGGTAGCATGAACAGGGCGAAAAGCAACGGTCATAGTACTAAGCCTTGTGGTACTCCATACTGAACTTGTGGTCGATATGGCACCTCTTCATTTAATGCTACAAATTGATAACATTCAGATAAATATAAATTAAACCATGCCCATGCAATTCCACTAATGCCAACATTTTCAAGTCTGTTCAAAAGAATGTTGTGGTTGATAGTATCAAATGTATCAAATGTAAGTTTTTTTTTTTTTTACCAAATAGTGTAAACCTGGACATTGGTTCCACTTACTGACACAGAGAAAACACATCTGTTTCTCCACTTGCTTTGCTCCAGTTCTATTTACTTTTGTTGTATTGGCTCTGCCCCTCAGAGGACCTCTTGGCTTCCTTTTTTTGAAGGCTATAGTTGTTTTTTTGGGAGTAGATAATATTATTCAGACTGCCAGTACTATTGTTGGCAGTCATTCAGCAGGTTTCCATAATATGTAGTGGCAAATATATCATATTAGCTGGACATTTATTTAGTTAATAATAGGTGAGTGACAAAACTCATACAAAGGAAGTATAATCAGGACATTGTTTGTTTTTCTGTTGAGTGCATCTATTTTGTGGTTAAGCGATATCTGGTGCTGGTGAATATTTACAAGTAAAATCCAGGAGTCACCTCCACCAAAACAACTGCATGCAGACGGTTTGGTGGTGAATTTATTCGACACAACCACAACATTAATCAGCAAGGTTACATGGAAATGGTGCCTCTAAACCCTGATTCAGAATTCTGACTCTAATTGGTTGTTTTCGAACCCTTGACAAAGCAAACAACAACTGCCTGAATAAATTCAAGCCCGAACATCCCAAACATAATTCTTTGTCACCGCAGTAAGGTAAAACACAGCATGAATACATTTATGGTAATTCTTTGTACCCTAACACACACTACAGTCAAGCACAGCACCGGCGTTAGCAATGAACATGCTGATTAATCATCCTGGGGATTCTGCATATTGATCGCGCATGTGGTCTTGGTTTCACGCTCCCCATGGTATGCCCTGCTAATGCTGAACTGGCCAGTTAAAGGAAGCGACCTAAACAATGATTACTATTATTCATCAGTCTGATGACTTCATGCCTGCAGAAAATGCTGTGTAGGAAGGGCTCTGTGGCAATTTTATCCCTCATAGTCAGCCTGGCAGGAACATCAAGTAGAAAATTAAATGCATTCCCAATTCCCATGGCTGCATGCTGAAACTCACACACACACAAATGGAGGGTGAGGGGCTGTCCTAAAATAAAAAACCCTGACATCAACCCCCTAACTTCCCCCATGTGTCTCCTAGTGCTATATCTGGCTACAAACCAGGGGGCAGTTACTCAGGCAAACGGTAGCAGAGACTCAGTCGCTGTTCTCCGTGGTTCTGCTGCAGATACCAGACTAAGAGTCCAGGAAATTCCTGCAGACTCTGAGGCAGGGATTTTGGCTTGCGCGTCCTCTATTGGAAAAGCTGACAGTGTCGGAAGGGGGGATTGTAACTGCCTGAAGTCGGAAAAAGAAAGAGAGCGAGAGACAGAGACAGAGAAAATAGGCCTCATGCCATCTTTAAGTGGTGTCTCAGTCTACTTTTATCCGCCTGTCACACCCTGTGTGCTCTAGCTTGGACTTCAGATTGAGAGCAATGGTCAGGATGGTAAGTTTTAAACTCATTGTTTCTGACTTTGTGCTTTGTGCGAGGAAACGCATGTGACTTCCTGGCAGCAGAAAGACAGGGTTGTGCTTAATGCGAACTGCTACTTCATTTTTTGGGAAGTTTTCTGTCTGCGCTGGAGCAGTTGGGGTTGCTGCGTTATTTTTGTCTCTTTCTCTGTCGCTCTTCCTTTCAGTCCCATTGTATTGGAGTATTCTGGCAGTGCGTTGGGCTCTCCAAATAGAAGTCTTGAATTAATTGGAAGCCAAAAAGTTTGTGTCCCGATTGCAGACAAAGAGTTTTCCCGCTTCTCTCTTTCTCTTTTTCTCCTGTCCAGATGCTACCGCTGCTCTATTTCCCCATTTCACTGCCTCCACACATTTGGTTTCAATTACTTTGGCCCTCTGGGAAACATGCTACTATAAATAAGTAACAACGGGGTTCGCTGTGGAAAGATTGCAGAGATACCGACAGGGTTCGCGGTGCTGTTTTACGCTCATGCTCCTCTGACGAAAGGACTCTGTCAGAAAGGTGATTGTTGTGATTCTCTGTGAGGATGCCAGGTTGGAGTGGGAATGGCAGATAAGGAGGAAAAGAGGGGGCTGGACTTTGGCTGGAGAGTGAAGGAAACAGCTGTGAAGGTTATGGGACGTTTGGTTTCAGTTTGCCCTTTAGTGTCCGAGTAAAAACAGCTTTCCCCCGCCCCAGACGTGATCATAGGCCTCTGAGAATTTGAACCAGCCTGAGATTAGCCTATGGAAGCTTTTTAAGATTCCACTAAGGTTTGTGGTAGAGAAACGAGCAGAATGTGGAAGCCTGGAAAGGGAAATGAAAAGATCCTGCAGTAGATTTTGTTTTGAACTGTCGCAGCCATGCAACTAAACACTGTGTAACTAAAGATTCTTAATGGTAGCTGAGCAACATTGCCAATTAGGTGCATTAAAATAGATTTCAACTGATGTGAAGTGCGTGTATTGGCTTTATACAGCAACTTCAAATGTGGCTCATCCATCATATTTATAATGTAATAGCCTATTGTTTTAAGTCTTTTGTTTTTAACTCAAGTGTTACATAATGAGAAGTTGTTTTTGCAGTGATGCCAGACTTATGTTTTATGAATAATCCTATAATTTTGTTCATGTCGTTTAAGTTCCAAAGTAAATAAATGAAAATAAAATAAACAATAGTAAGATGAAGAAACTTTCTTTTGTAAAATAATAAATTCATTGCGTTGTCATGCGCGTATATTTAGGATAGGACAGACTATCTGTACCTTTGCTGTGAGATAAAAACTTCATTCCTGTATGTATACTATCTAAACACTATCCATACTATTTGGGAAGGATTTCTATGCATATAGCCAAACATGACTATTGTTTGCTTATCATTTTAAGTTTTAAGAGACGTACTTCAGGATTTCCTGCCATATTCACTTGGCCATCAGCTCAATTTTTCAGTCATTAACCTAGAGAATGAGAAGAAATAGTTTGGACTCATTTGAAATTCAGTGACATGTAGCACTGAAATCAAGCTGAGCAAATCCATGTTGCACGATTCCAATTTCAGTTACCCGACTGAGTTCTAATTTACTAAAAGCACATTTTATTTCCTAACAAGTCAATTTTAATCAGAGCTGATATTACCTGTGGAGTGCAACAACATTAGCTAAAACACCAGTTTACCTTGGCAAACAGTGAGGCTAATGAGCCATATTTACATTGGATGCTTTGCAAAAGTACTCAAATTGTCAAGCAATTCATTTGTCCAATAAAATTAAAACACTAAAAGATGTTTCGCATGAGTTTACGCAAAACATTTGCTTTAATGATGAGACATTTGCCTTGCAATTGGCCTATACCTGTGAATCATTAAAATAACAAGCACATTTTCTGAACCCCCACAGGTTCATTATACTGCTTGTGGATCTGTTGTGAAGGACAAATGTGAAAATGAAGAGTAAAGTTAGGTATGAACTAAACTAACCCAGAGTTCAGTTGCATTTTCTTCCTGTCATTTACAATTGTTGCTTGTCAGGTTGTACGATATGACTGCAGTGAGACTGTGTCAAGGCCAAGTCAGACTGTGCGACTGTCTGTCATGTCAGAATATATTACATACATTGTAATCTGCTGGGCTGCTCATTCTTCAAAGCAGAATGAACATCATTCTCATAGAATGATTGTTATGATGGTCAAGCAACCTGTATTTGCTGAGTGTTTCTGAGATAAAAAATAGTGGCTGAATTTACCAAAGTTTCCGCCATTTGCAAGACCCACAATACTGAATTGTTTTATTTATCATTTAAAAGTTAGGGGTCAGTATTTTTTTTTAATGAAACTGAAATTTTTATTCAGCAAGGACATATTAAATTGATCAAAATTGACAGTGAAGACATCATTTTACAAAATATTTCTATTTCAAGTAGATGTTCTTTTGAAAGTTCTAAGAATCTTGAAAAAAAAAAAAAAAAACACAACAATTTCCAACATTGATAGTTATAAGAAATGTTTCTTGAGCAGGAAATCAGCATATTAGAATGATTTCGGAAGGATTGTGTGACACTGAAGACTGGGGTAATTCATTTTAATTTGTAAAAGGCCTAATAATTCACAGTATTACTGTTTTTATTGCAGCCGTTGGTGGGCATAGACTTCTTTCAATAGATTTAAAAAAAATTAAAAAAAATAATTCTGTACAATATTTGGTCCATGCACCTGTATATTATAATTGGATTACTATAGGCTATATGGTCTCCACAGGCTTCTTTAACTTTTATGTTGATTCTAAAATTTGAATGAACCTGTAGTCACAAAAAAACTATTTTTGCTTGGAGTTAGCAAAAAAGATAAAAGTAACTTTATAGGCCATTGAATAATTTTCTGCCTCTCTTTATAACCTCAAATAAACAAGACTGAGTGGTCTCTTAAACCCAATATTGATATGGTTATGATGATATTTTGCAGCGATCACAACAAAGTCTACCGTGAAGGCACAATCACAAGACTGTACAGATGACTGCTTTATAGCTCAGAGGAAACAAGTGGCCTCAGGAGTCTCTGTGACAAAATCGCTGTAAATCTGAATGTACAAACAAATACACTCTGTGCTTTTTAAAAACCAAACTAGATGGTTTTTGTATTTGCTTTTGGCTCTAAGCGATGTAGAGAAACTGAGGAATGGATGAGGGTGTGAGAGCAGTCCTCCTGCAACTCTTCCAGTGAGCTGCCAATAAATGCATGCACCAGGGAGGGAGGCTAAACTACAAGCAGGTGTTTCATATTCTGCGGCTTTCTGACAATCCTCCTTTTTTTTTTTTAGAGCCAACAGTAGAGCATCATCCTCTCTAAAATCTCAAGCGCTGCAACCTGCCAGACTCACAAAAAGAACAAAGGGAACATATGACATTTGTTATAAAAGCAGGATTTAGTCTTAAATCCTGAGCCTCGATGCTCCACACTGAGCCTTGAAAACAACCGTTAGTGTAGAATTCAAGCTGTGCCCTGTAGACCCTGTAGTGTTTTGTGGTCTCGGAATATTTAAAGCTGGCATTAAATCAAAATTGACCCTATTTATTTTCTTAATGCATTTTGTTTTATTGTTAAATGTTTGTTGCATGTATTTAATTTATTATAATATAAGACATTTTGCAAGACGTATAGTAAGACATTAATAGGGCCCTATTTTAACAACCTAAGCGCATGGTCTAAAGTTCACTTAGGGCGTGTCCAAATCCACTTTTGTTAGTTTAAGGAGAATTGGTCGGTGCGTCCGGCGCATGGTCTAAAAGGGTTGTTCCTATTCTCTTAATGAGTAATGGGTGTGTTTTGGGCTTTACATGCAAAAAAAACATTCCCTTTAAAAGCCAGTTGCGCTCGCGCCATGGCAGATTCGGTATTTACATGACGGAATTTGATAGCGGAGAGACACTTCTCCAGAGAGCAAACGGATCTGCTCGTGCGTGAGGTTAAAGCGTGCAAGCAGACCATCTACAGGACAAGCCAGATTCCACCATATCTTTATGTACACAATAATAATCTTTAACGTAATCCTTTTATTTTTATTAATTTGCATGTTTGTGTGCTGTTGCAGATCCCTGTGTGTTTAATAAGCAGAGTGTACGTGCGTGTTGGACCCTCCTATAGGCTCATATTACTAATGCACTCTTTAAATAACAAAAAAAAATATTGCGTAGCTATTTTGAGGCAACTGAAATAGACTGCGCCATTGACCAACTGAAACCTGGTCTAAAGTCAATGGCGCAGTTTATTTCAGTTGCCTCAAAAATAGCTACGCAATATTTTTTTTTTTGTTATTTAAAACAATGTGCCTGAACACACCTTGTTTTCAGACCAGCACGCCCATGGGCGAACAAATGGGCGCAAATGCATATGCTATTTAAATAACGTGGCGCAGGACGTGAAAATGATAACTGCGTCGGGCTGAAACTAGCAAAAAACATTTGCGTCGCGCCTGACGCTGCATTGCGTCGAGTGTATGATAGGGCTCATAGTGTGGTTCAATTTGTTGACAATAGTTAAGTATATTAGTTAACATAAACTAACAATGAAAAATACATCTACAGCATTTTGTAATCTTAGTTCATGCTAATTTCAACATTATTAAATTCAAAAGTGGTCTGTTAATCTGTTAATATTATTTAATGGACCTGAATTAATATGAACTATAATGAACAGTTGTATTTTATGTTAACAGAGACTAATAAATACAAAAAGTAATGTATTGATGTAATGTATTGTTTTTTTTTGTTTTTTTTTGCAGTGTTCAGTATCTGACTTTACACTAGAAAATGTTTTTTCTTTTTCTTTTTTTTTCCTGCTTGCTCATTTTAATTCATATCAATATCAATACTATACATAAACATTTTTCACAAATTCTTAAACACTCTCAAAACATGTTTGCACATTTAATTTAAGTTCTATCTACAGTATTGTCACAGGTAAATTACAAATACCATTTTTTTTATTATTCTTTGAACTTTTTAATGATTTCCTTTTTGGAACGACCCAACAATATGGCAGCGATTATTGTTCTCTCTTTGAAGTGCCCTGTAAAGGCATTATTTATACCATTTGGAATGCACTGTTTATGTGTTTCTGAGCAATATGAAGAACAGGGTGTGTACTGTTCTGTTGTGAATTTGAAGAGTTCCTGTTATGTTGAAGTTTTAGTGTGTAAAGAGTGGAGCTTACAATTAACTGCAAGAGATTCAGTCTGATTGCTTTGAAATGTATCTAATTTTTATATTGATTTCTCAATTCAATTCATTTTTTGGATAGAGTTTAGTTAATAATGTTAAAGGGATAGTTCACCAATAAATTTAAATTCTGTCATCACTTACTCACACTCAAGTTGTTTCAAACCTGTATGAATTTCGTTCATCTACTGAACACAAAAGAAGATATTTTGAAGAATGTCAGTAACCAAACAGTTGATGGACCCCATTGACTTCCATAGTAGGAAATACTATGGAAGTCAATGGGGTCCATCAACTGTTTGGTTACTGACATTCTTCAAAATATCTTCTTTTGTGTTCAGCAGAAGAAAACATTCATACAGTTTTGGAACTTGAGGATGAGTAAATGATGACCGAATTTTCATTTTTGGGTGAACTATCCCTGTTTATGTTAAAATGTTTAATGTTAAGAAAACTGTTTCTAGTAGAATCACTGTTCACAACTGAATTAAATTCAGGGATTTTTTTCTCTCTCTCTCTCTCTCTCTTAAATGCAGAGAATGTAATAAAGAAAAAAAAAAGGTGTATGACCACAGTAAACTTAATTTCAAATCGTTTCAATGTTGTAAAGAAAGGTTTGGATAAATTACAGTAATATTCTTAGAGTGGCTTCGTGTATGTTGCTCTATTTTGAGGTTATTAGATCAAAAGTTCTTGATCTTTAACTGTAAGTCCTTTTCCACCTTATTTTGTTACCAGTCCCTGTTACGATACGGCTAACATCTGTAGTATTTGCCGCTGACAAGGGTAGGACACTAACACTTCAGTTCACAGATGAGTAAGTTGCCATCTCAGCTTCTCCCCGAGGAACCAGCAGTGAATAGTGCTTTCACTTCACCTGACCTGTCCTTCAGCAACTCCATTTACAGTTGTGTGAGCCCAGGCATATCTTCAGAAACAGGAAAGACACTGAGCTTTGTATTTAAGTCTTCCTTTAATCACAGGCTATGTTTTATTGAGGATGCTAAAAGCCTGGCTGTTGTTTTCAGCATACCAAGGACGTTTTGCAGAAATGTAATTGAGCTTCCAGATGATTATGTAATTCTTAATCTAGTTTTATTACTACACTGAACATTCAACATCAAGGTTAAAATGGACTGGAACAAATACAGTTTCTGCATTGCTGTAATTGCATTGTGTGATGTGTTAATTTGTTAAAAAATATATATTACAAATGCAATTCACGCATGCAGTACAAAGACTTGAATGCAGGAGCAGGCCTTTTAATTTCTGACAGGATTAAGCTGAAGAAGTTAAAAGAATGAAATGCATAAAAATGAAAGCTTAAGTAGTTTGGCATAATCTAATATAAGTGGAGCGCACAAGCGAGTGAGCCAAAATGAGTGGCTTACTGCACTTAAACGGTCAAATACTTACACAATTATGTCAAAATGCCCTCTTGTCATGTCTACGTCTTGGCGTGTATTCATTTAAACACAGTCGGTTTTGGAATGTAAATAAAATAGTTTTTAATAAAAGTTTTTGAAAAAATAAAACTCCATCAAGGTCAGACAGGAACCTTGGAGTTGTGACTGATGATCAGTTGAACTTCACAGACCACATTGCTAGAACTGCCCGGTCCTGCAGATTTGCCTTTTGGCCCTTCCTTATCAGAGCATAAATCCTTGTCCAAGCTCTTGTTCTATCCAGACTGGACTATTGTAATGCTCTCTTGGCCGGTCTTCCAGCATGCACTGTCAGATATCTGCATCTGATCCAGACTGCTGCAGCTATAGTGGTCTTTAACAAGCCAAAGAGAGCACACGTCACACCTCTCCTCATAAACTTGCACTGGTTGCCAGTTGCCGCTCGCATCAAAATCAAGTCACTGACTTTTGCCTACAGAACAACCACTGGCTCTGCTCCCTTTTACCTAAACTCATTACTCCAGACTTACGTGCCATCCAGAAACTTGCGCTCTATAAGTGAACGCCGTCTTGTGGTGCCATCTCAAAGAGGCACAAAATCTCTTTCTCGGACCTTTACCTTGACTGTTCCCTGCTGGTGGAATGATCTGCCTAACTCAACCAGAGCGGCTGAGTCCATAGCCATTTTCAAGAAACGGCTGAGGACGCACCTTTTCGGCAACACCTGCGTACAACCTTCACTGTCTAGCAGACTTTTGCGTTTTTACCCTTTAGACGGGAACGCGACGGTGGAGCGTTTTTAAGATTTCCACTCTGGAGGGTGGTTTCACTATTTTTGCGTTTTTAAGCCCCCAAAACGCCGTCGCCGTCTAAACGAAAATCACATCTGATAAAATATTTTTACGTTTTCACCCGCGAGCGTTCTCATTTAAACAGGGCCTTGGTCTGTGTTTGCCTTGTGTTCCTGTTTCCGGTTTATATCTGCTAACTCTTTATTATAATGCTCCTCCAACAGACATTCTACTGACTATAAGAAACTTTGCATGTACATGTCAACTTATTCTAACCCTAACCCTACCAGTCTACGAATACTCTACTAACACTCTAATGAGGGTTAGTCGGCATGTAGGTGCAACATTACTTATAGTCAACAGAATGTGTTAAAGGGACCATCAAAATAAAGTGAAACCATATAAATAAATAGCGTAGTGTAACAGTATATTGGATCCATGCAACTCTTAAAGTGACAGTAGTCTAATATTCCTGTTGCTGTTTGTCATGTTAATCTAAGAACAAAAGACTCTTGACTTGAATTGTAAGCATTAATCTGCATTTAATTTTTACAAGTCTATACAGTGTTATTTTACATTTGATGACTTTAATTTCTGTAGTATTTCTTACCTGAATAATAACTTGTTAGACCCACCTGAAAAGCCATGTTTATTTCATAGCTCTCTTTATACTATTGCATTTATTTGTGCTGTTGTTTGAAATTTGTTTATTTGTTCTCATTTTATTACTGACATTTTACTTGTGGTTTATTCAAAAATAATACTTTGCATTGAAGAAAAGTAGATTTCTTCAATATATATAATGTATAATGTTTAAGTGTACACACATTTAAGGTAGAATCACAATAATGTATGTTATTAGTTTGTCGTTACGCCACATGACACTAAATATCAGTAAATGTGGATCATTTAGATGAATTTGAAGGGTGTTGGTCTGGCTTTGGCCTTGACTCGGTCTCACCCTGCTTTGTGTTGGTCTTGTCTTGGTCTCAACCCCTCAACGCTTTAGTCTGGTTTTGGTCTAGGTGGTCATGACTATAACACTAAATTGAATATGGTTATTGATCTATGGTCTTTTCTGAGGTGAATGTCATGATATTGTTTACAAGCTTATTTTGTTGATGCCTTTCAGCGGTTAAAACACTGAATGAATACACAAGACATTACATTTGTCACAGTTCTGCAAGAGATATGACCCAGACGTAAATGAGCAGACAAGGGTTTTTATTAACAAGACTGAAGACTTGAGACAGCAGGGAGAGTGAAGCGTGAGCAACAGTTCAAACAGTAGGGCAGGGCAGACGACAGGCAGGATGGATGACCACTGAGACGTCAGTAAGATGGCGATGACGCGAGTGCAATGAGGCAGCTCTGAAGGAAAGACCAGGCATGAACACAAGGAACACGTAGCTTGATGTAGATCTCAGATGTAGCACCAGGTAGAGGCTCACAGAACTAGAGGCTTGACACAGGGGTTAGATAGCAGCACCAGTCAGGCAGTTACTCAGGAAGCATTCAACTCAGGATACTGGGCAGGGACACACAGAAGAACATACAAGACGAGACTCAAGACAAGATAGACAAGATATAGCAACAATAAAGAGAACCAAAACTAAACTGATAAGATCAAAAAAGCAAACTAATGAAAAAAGTATTAAAAAAAATTCAATACATGAAAAAACTGGAGTTGCTAAAGATAAGCAAGACATCCTCTTGACAGGAAAAATAAGAACTGAAGAAAATAACTAAAAAATAAAATTCTTAAACAAGAACTCAAACCAGATTATAAAGCACAAGAGCTAAAGCTTAGCAACACAAAATAGCAACAAGGATAATCTGATACTGGGAATAGGATTTTTTTTTTTTTTTTTTTTTTTTTTACAAAAAACAGCTACGCTAGGATAATTTCAAGAGCACAAACCAGAACACACCACAAAGTACAAACACAAAACAAACCAGCAAAGACATGAGGGAAAGAGGCACAATATAAAGGGACCAGAGCACATGAGGACCAGGTGAGCACAATTAGTGAAATGAGGGCAAGACTTGGACTAAACAAGGGGGTGTGGTAACAGGAAACAAGGAACACAAGGCAAACACAGACCAAGGCCCTGTTTACACGAGAACGCTCGCCGGTGAAAACGTAAAAATATTTTATCAGATGTGCCTTTCGTTTAGACGGCGACGGTGTTTTGGGGGCTTAAAAACGCAAAAAAAAGTGAAACCACCCTCCAGAGTGGAAATCCACGACAACACAGCTTTCTGCCAGGGCAGAAAGTTTCATGTCAACAAGTAAGCCCAGGCCAGGGTAAAAATTATAAATAATGCAAAAATAACGTAACATTACTTAATTCTTTCCCCGCCATTGAAGAAAATTTTGGCCTTTCTGTGTTTCCACTATTTTACGGTAGGGGGCGCAATGACACATCTTCTGAAAGAGTACTGAATCTCCTGATCAAAAGACATGAAGAAGAAGCAGAAACAAGCATAGCATATGTAAGCAGATACATATTGTATGTAAAATAATGCTATCATCAACATTGGAAGGGAGGGGAGCTACAAACAATTTTATATAATATATATTATAATTTTATATTCATCAGAGATAATCAATGGAATGTTATTGAGCTTGTGTTAACCACAGACCTTATTTCAAGCATGTAACCAAAAACCCATAAAAATAAATAAAAATAAAACATTGACTTGAGGACGATGGAACCAGAAGAGATAAATGCTCTTTTCTGTGGTTTGGCCATAAATCCTCTCCCATGCCTCATGGGATAGTAAAGTGTTCATTAAGTGTGCACTCCAGAATCTCGGCGGTAGTAGATTACCATTTTTCCAAAATGGTGTATTTGGACGCACTACTCTTTTTGCATAATGTTTTCCGCATACTATTTAGTAAGGAAATATTCGATTTCGGATGCAGGACGGTTTGAGAGTCACACCTGTAAGTTTCTAACATATGTGAATACCTCATGTAAAGCAGATTAATCCAATATAATTACATATTACATACATTTTTTATACATAAAAACTGGACCCTTGCTGCAATTACTGATTATTCTTCACCCTTCTGTGTTCTGAATCAGTCACCTACATCTAACTGTCACTTACTCATGTGAAACTGGTAGAAATTTGTTGCCTAGAGATAAAATGTAGGTTTTAGAGGGCAGTGCAAAAAAACTTTTTTTTTTCTTTTTTTTTTTAAGCAAACTTTTACACTGACTGGGTCAAACTCATATCAGAATATCCCACAGTCAGTGTTTCCATGCTGGCTGAGCAGAGATTGACTTCCAGCCCACTGATTTCCCTTTATTGACCTCCATTTATTTTGTAACCAGTGTACAATGTTGTCTGAGTGAATGATTTCATTATAAATAGGGGAAAAGTGGCAAACTATCCCAAAGGCACTGTCTCTCAAAGCATTATTTTCCATAGTTCTGCATTGCAGTGTCTTTACTGTACACATTTACACCTCCATCTATATTTAAAACAATAGGGTCAATGACATATAAATCTTTTCAAAATCTACTTTAAAACACATATATGCCAGGTACTTCCACTTATTTTGTAATGTAATATGTGTATTCATGTTGGTTTCATATGGTTTAAAAATATATATTTTTCACCACTTCCAATAAAAGTTTCAATTTAATGACTTTTTAAAAGTTTAATTTAAAATAAAAAGTCATTTATTTTGCTTACACCTTTAATACATGTGAGGGTACACATATATATATTGTTCCTCTCAATGCCTCTAACAAAATCTTCAATTAACGTTTTATGTGTGTCTTCTTCCAGATGACCCAGGAACAGTGCCCTCATAGGAACAATGTCCAGAGTACTGAAAAACCGCAACTGTATAAAGTGGGGATCTACGGCTGGCGGAAACGTTGCCTTTACTTCTTTGTCCTCCTCCTCATGATCCTCATAGTGGTCAACCTCGCTCTCACCATCTGGATCCTCAAAGTTATGAACTTCACTATAGTAAGTTCAGTCTTTTACTCTGGGCTTCATTACTGCTGCTGGGCATCGATTCTTTGAACGACTTGGATAGAATTGGCGGATCACTATGATGGAGAGCCGTTATTTCTGCTCACTTCTGTGTATTTTCTCAGCTTCAGCCAGGCTGCTTTCATTTGCCTCTTAGTGGTCGATCTGTTAAGGTTTTCGCACGTAGAGTCAGTTCTCCAAGGCCAACTGCCTTCCCTCACTTCATGTGTTTACTGATCTTTCAACTTTCTCCTACTGTGCTTTGAGTTCTGATTAATTGGATGTACAGCAGGGCCCGATCAAAGGAGGGGGCCCGTGGGCAGAACTGTCACAGGACCCCAAACCCACCCAGCGGCACAATGCCCTCTGTAAACAAACTCTACTAACTTTCAAGTAACATTTGTATGGTTATTTATTACTTTGTAGGATTTATATCCTTCCATGATTGGTACTGGTGGATGCAGAGGAATGTTTGCTAAAAACATTTGGACCGGAAAACATTTTGCATAAGTTTGTTGTGGAAGTACATAACTTTATTTCAATAATTACATTTATTTTTGTATGTGCGTACATTAAATGAGCTGGAATGTGGAGTGTGTATATGAGGACATGACAGGATGATTGACAGGCCAGTTTATGGTGACAATATGCACAAAGCTGTCCATAGTAGTATGTCCCAAAAATTTTGATGGTCCCTTTTGAACATTCTGTTGACTAGTAACTTTGCAACTAACTAACTCTCAGTATTATTAGACTGTCTGCTTAATATCTGCTAACTCTTTATTGTGATGCTCCCCAACAGACATTCTACTGACTATAAGTAACTTTGCAAATACGTCAACATATTCTTATTCTAACCCTACCAGTCTACTAATACTCTACTAACACTCTAATGACAGTTTGTAGATAGGTGCAACATTACTTATAACAGAATGTGTTAAAGGAACCATCAAAATAAAGTGAAACCGCCTTCTCTTCTGCTACACACTCAAAAGTATGTACTTTGTCATATTTGGCCATTTTTGGGACATACTACTATAGACTTCTTTTTGCATTCTGTCACCGTATATATGCCAGGTATATATGCCACACCGTATATATTCCACCGTATATATATATGCCTGATATATTTATGCCAAACTTTTGCCTTTTGCCTGCCTCAACAGTCCTCCTCTGCTCTGTTGTTGTGATGGTATATTTCACTGACGGGTAATATTTTATACTTGTTGAGCATCAATGATAATTAAATTCCACCACACAAAGAATGTTAATGACTTCATTTTAGTTAACCGTCCCATCCGGGACGCAGTCTGATTGATTCCGTCATATTAAACAAAATTTGTACTCAAATTAAACCCCTTCATTTAGATGTTACCACAGGAAGCATATATTTAGGTTACCTGACAAAACATTTTCACAGTGCATGCCTGGGGCCTGATCCCTAACTGTGACTAAAATGATTTTGCAATGCAGATTTATGCAGATGAAATGTGATGTTTATGTGGGGTGATACGTTCAACTCATGCTTCTCGTTTCTGTCAAGATTCTTAGCCTTCCTGTAAAAGGAGTGTTAGGCTGGAGTAAGATGGTGTGAAGGGCATTGGGCTCTCAAGGGACCTGTGGAGATCAGGTCTGTGAAGAGTGCAGATGCAGATGAGCAGCTGGATGTTTTGCTGATTTATGTCACCTCAGATTGCAGGATGCCCGATGTGTCAGGGCTAGAACGGAATTAAATATTTAGTGTCCTCAGATGCCAAAGGACAGTGCATATCAATGTTGACATCACGGGAGAATGCGTTAGAAATTGAGATTGCACGTCATTGTCTCTTTCCACACAATATTCATTCTCTAGACAAAATGTAATTAGCATTATATCATTTTAATTTGATTAATATAGTACCATGCAGAAGTCTTAATGTCTTAATTTCATAGCTATTTGGCAGTGAATGCCCATTTCAGGACTAATGAGGCATGTTTTACATCTCAGAGGTGATTTTATAATATTTGTACACGTCTCTGTGCTCAGTCAGTGCTGAGATTTCAGTTTGGTCCCCACAGTGTTCAAGTGGTGAAGTGTACACATACATTTTTGTATGTATTTATGTTTGGATATGGATAGACACTTTTCTATCACTGTGTTAAAACAGCACTTTTACACATGAACGTTAGAGATGTACAAGTCTTTAGGAATATTTTGAAGACTGCTCTGTGCTAAAATGACCAGATTGCAATACCCTCAATCTCATATAGTGGATAGAAAATTATAGACATTTTGTCCATGAAAGACTAACTAATTGTTAAACTGATTAACAAATGTGTCAATATTAATAATAATAATAAAATATTAAGCAGCACAACTTTTTTCAACATTGATAATAATCAAAAAATGTTTGAAATGTTTCTTGCGCACAAAATCAGTATTAGAATGATTTCTGAAGGATCATGTGACACTGAAGACTGGAATTTTGGCTGTTGTCAATTCACCTTTGTCATCACATGAATAAATTACGTTTTAAAATAGAAAATTGTTATTTTAAATTATAGTACTATTCCTGTTTTTTACTGCATTTTTTGATAAAATAAAAGCAGCCTTAGTGAGGATAAGAGACTTCTTTACAACCACACTGATACTAATACGATTATATTGGCTTTACAGACCTGGGGCTGTTTGAGCATTGTTCTATGAATCCCATGGGTTCAGTTATCAGAGTACGAGAAGACTATAATGGGGGGTGGGAGGGTTGGACAGTAACATGCATGAAACAAAAAGAAAAGCAATTGCATCTTCACATTTCTTTTGAGGCAAAAAAAAAAACACACACACACACAATTAGGCTACAGGATTTCAGAGTGTTCCTCGTAGATCCTCTGATTCTGGCAGCTCTATTTATATCAATACAACTGTTAGCTTGTGCTGCCTGCTCTCATTCAAGCGCCGCCTCGTTGACACCCTCCAAAGCTATTATGGAAATGCGTGTCATGACTAACTCTGCCATTTTGTAACGGCCCCACCAACAGCCTGTCACAAGGGTTTTCTGTGAGGCACGGGTCAACCGTGAACATGAATCTGTGAGCTCCAGAGAACTCGCACGCTCACATTGCAGCCATCTTGGCCTGCGGCTGATACTCACACCAGAATTAATTGAACTCTTGGGGGGAAACAATAAGTGTCAGTTCAAAAGCTGGTGTGGAGAGTCTCTAAATGACCAAGTGATGATGTGATGATGTCCCTGTCCTTTCCCTGGAGGCCTCCCCTCCATGTCGGTACTTTGAGCTCTGAGTATGGGAAGAAAGTTTTGCAGTATCGAGTGTTCAGTCAGACCTGCCTGTTTCAGTAAAGCCGTGCATCATTTCACTGCCACATGCATGTTTCTGCTTGAACTCAGAGTGATTTGTTTTTGAGTCATTCAGATGGCTTATGATCCGATTGAAAAGAACTCGAAAGAACAAAACTTTCTGAATGGCCATGGTCTTGATTCGAAAGATCTTGATATGGTCTGCTTATTTTAAGCAGCTTAGTGATATCATATTTGTATTCATTTGATTCAGTTTAGTGAATGATAATTTTAGAACAACAGCATCAATATACAAATGACACTTTAGAACACTCTTTTTCTTAGAATCAAAAATATACAGTGTGTACAGCCCAATTAACGAACAAATGACTAGCCATGCAATGTGTAGACCAGTGTAGTCTGACTTATGAACGAATCACTGTTATGTGCCGGTTATTTTTGGTCAATAAAAACATGCAACATGACCAGAGTAGTCTGATTCATGAACAAATGACTTAATGAGTCAGTTCTTTTTAGTGAATCAAAAACATTCAGTGTGACCAGAGTAGTCAGTGTAGTCTGAATCACGAACGAATCACTGTTATGAGCCGGTCCTTTTTACTAAATCAAAAACATGATAAAACATAAAACAAATCAGTCTGATTCACGAAAAAATTACTGTTATGAGCCAGTTCCTTTTAGTTAATTAAAAACATGCAGTGCGACTAGTGATTCATTATGGAACAACTGTTATGTATGGAAGCTTGTTTCCGCCACAAAATAAAAAAATGTAAATGATAATTGCGACTTTTTATCTCACAATTGCGAGTTTACATCTCGCAATTCTGACTTTATTTCTCAGAATTGCGAGATACAAAGTCAGAATTGCGTGAAATAAAGTCGCAATTGCGTGTTATAAAGTCAGAATTGCGAGATATAAAGTCGCAATTACGTGTTATAAAGTCAAAATTCTGACTTTTTTTCTCGCAATTGCGACTTTATATCACGCAATTCTGACTTTATAACACGCAATTGCGAGTTTATATCTCGCAATTCTGACTTTATAACACACAATTGCGACTTTATATCATGCAATTCTGACTTTATATCTCCCAATTGCGTATTATAAAGTCAGAATTGCGTGATATAAAGTTGCAATTGCGAGAAAAAAAGTCAGAATTCTGACTTTATAAGATGCAATTGCGACTTTATTTCACGCAATTCTGACTTTATATCTCGCAATTCTGACTTTATAACACGCAATTGCGACTTTATTTCACACAATTCTGACTTTATATCTCGCAATTCTGACTTTATAACACGCAATTGCGACTTTATTTCACGCAATTCTGACTTTATATCTCGAAATTCTGAGAAATAAAGTCAGAATTGCGAGATGTAAACTCGCAATTGTGAGATAAAAAGTCGCAATTATCTCTTAAAATGTTTTATTCTGTGGCGGAAACAAGCTTCCATAGTTATGAGACGTTCTTTTTAGTTAAAAAAAGGGGGAAAATAGCAGCATTTTCTTAGCAATATGATATTTACACTAAGTGAAAATAGAGATAGATTCTATTTTCTATGTACAAATAGCATTTTCTTTGCAATACGTGTAGCAATGCTATACTTTTTGCAGATGAAACATACTATTTTGCACTTTGTAAATTAAACTGTATGCAAAAGAATGTAAATGAATTATTAAATGGATCCCACCTTATGGGACAATAAAGCCCTCCAGACACCGACACCTACCCCTAACCGATAAACACTGAACACACATTAGACACTTTATTTCCACTTTTCAAATATTTTATTATTTGAATTGAAAATAATTGCCTTTCCGATCAGATATGTGATGGGAATAGAGCGAATTCGGCAAAAAGCAGATTCGAACTTTGGGTCGATTTGCGCCCAATCTTTCTGCCATGCACCTTACCCCTACACTATTGCTGCTGTCAACAATCCAGCATCTTCTGTAATTTTGTCAGACGTCAATGGGCGGAGTCAGTGTAAATAGCCTCTGCCAACAAAGCGGGCTATTTGCACTTTGAGTAAATGGACACTCCTAAAAATGCATACCAAAATAAATTAGCTTGTGAATTGCATTCATATTGAATCTAGCCCTAATTTCAAATGAAAAGTGAGAATTTTCTATGTACTTCCCTTGCATTTGTCCTCCTGTTCCTGTATGGCACTGCGCTCCATATTTTTCTCCCAGTAAAAAGCTAACGTAAGCTGGAAAAGAATGACTCCAACACAATAAAACGCGAACAAATCCAACATGCTGTGCCAAAGCTACAGGCTTTTCCAGGGCCCACGAGGATAAAAACATCATTTGCTAGACCTGACACATTAAGCAATGGCGTACTTGGGTTAATAGAATGCAGCACCATTTTCAACCTGCCGACAAACATGAGCTGCCACTGTGGCACCTCAACGCCATCCATAAACTGAAAATAACACTGAGGCTGTAGCTGCTGCACATTCACAACCTCTAAAGCCCTCCCCTACAGGGCTAGATAAGAAGCGCACACACAACATCTCATAAAGCTCTTTTTACAGTGCAGTCATCAATGCGGTACTTCGAAAATGCTCATGTGCTGCCTTTACATATACTGTAAACTCTCTGGACACAGTGGTTGAACATTTAATAGCTCTTACAAATCACTAATTAGCTTTATGCAAGCAGATATTATCTTTTTAAAGCTTATTTAGCAGGGTTCATATGGTATGGGTCATCTGACGCCCAAAAAAATTATGCCCTGCCCTGAATTAATTATGAATAAAAATGAATGTAGTGGAAACGGCAGTACAAAAAGCCCTGATATACTGATATAAGAAAATAATTAAAGATCAGAGCCTCTAGTGAAGATCTGATTGCTAAATGGGCATGTCGGGCTCCTACACTCTTAAAAATAAAGCTTCTTTATTGATATGTATGGTTACATGAAGAACCTTTAACATCCATGGAACCTTTCCATTCCACAAAAGGTTCATTATAGTGGAAAAAAAGGTTCTTGATTATTAAAATGCTCTTCACAAGAACTGTTCATTGAAAGGTTCTTTGGGAAACCAAAAATGGTTCTTATAGCATCACTGCAAAAACACCTTTTTCGGAACCCCTGTTTTTAAGAGTACAAGACAGCGTGAAGCTAGATGGACCAACCTTTCTGGTTTTAAGCTGGCAGTGGATTAGAAAAGACAACATTGTCCCAATTTGGACAGACCGGGGAGGGTGAAATAGAGGCAACTGACTGAAGTATGTCAGCCATTAAAAGCACTCAAGGTTATTTGAAAGTTCACAAAAGGATATCAATTTTTTTTAAGCCTACACCATAAACCACTACTCTGGCACTATATGAACACTGGAGTAATTCTGTTCTGTCTCTCCTTATCTATAAAGTTCTCTTGAAATCAAAATGAGCGTTTTATGGCTTTTAGTCCATGTCTAGCTTTGATGGCATATGCTTGTGTACATCTAAAACCTGACAAAAATAATGTTTACAGAAATATGCATTTACACGTACAGTCTTTCTCTTCCTGGAAAAACAGATCACAGTGTATTTTGCAAAAAGATTCATCAAAATAATGATATTAACTAGTATTGTTTAATGTAAATGCATTTTGGTTTTGAATGTATTTTATATTAAGTAGCTGAATCACAGCTCAACTGGGACAAATACAATTACAGTAAACTTCCTTATAATTAAAATGTAATGGAAAAATCATAATACCATCAACACTGTATGTGCCACATATGGCTTCATCTGAATATGTAAGAGCATGCACTATTGTTTTAAAGTCTGAGGTCAGTAGTTTTTGAAAGATTGCTCACCAAGGCTGCATTTATTTGATAAAAAAAAAAAACAGTAATATTATGTTATGTAGTAGAATTTAAAACAACTGTTTTCTATTTTAATAGAAAATCTGTTCAGCAGCCATTACTCCAGTTTTCAGTGACACATGAGCCTTCAGAAATAATTCTAACATGCTGATTAAAAATATACTCTTAGTATCAATGATGACGCAGTGAATAGTGATGATTCTCTCTGACCAATCAGCAGTCTGCCGTGTTTTCACGTCACATTTTAGTATCGCCTCAGCTCGCTCAGAACCTCGCCGGAGGTGGTACGAAAAAAAGTACCTGGAAGCAGGTACAGGTACAACTTTTACAAAGTGGAAATCCAAACAAAGGCGAGTCGAGCCGAGCCGAGCCGAGGCGAGCTGGTACTGTGTAGTGGAAAAGCGCCATAAGTGATGCAGTTAGTTTATTTTTTAGGGAATAACACAATATTTTAATGCATTACTTTTAAAAGTAACTTTCCCCAACACTGCATTTTACTACATCAAATCATGTCTTTGATGAACTTTGAAGCATGATGATACAAAGATATATTTCTTATGGCAGGTTTAATACAATTGGTTTATTTGCATTTGTAAACACAATTGAATATGTCAGTGCTTCCAGGTTTCCTCTGCGTTAAAATCATAGTGTGTCCACTTCCCCAGAGGAAGTTGAATAAGATATTAGTTTTATAAGCAGAAGAAAGCACAGCACTTTCAATAGAGTCTGATTGGTTTTTGTCAATTTTGTTTGCCTGAAAGAGAAAAGGACAGATTGAGAGATAGAGAAATAGCATACAAAACAATAGTTCTTTCCAGAGGCTTGTTGACTTTATTCGGAATGAATTGGTCCGATTTGCATCTAAAGAGCTCAGGCGCCACATTGCTGGATTTAGTGCTTTTTCATTCATAGCAGTTTCATTCATTTTTTCGCAGTGTCGCCGCCAATGGTTTTTGAAAAAAATATCCCACTCAGCAGCAGCATGAAAAGGTCAGGCGTGGGAGCAAAAGGGAAATGTTACAGATTTTACTCCCCTGACAAAAGTAATTAATTGTTTGGGAGCTAAATGGAAATGAGGAGGTTGAACAGCCTAGTGTAGCATTCGAGTTTCAGAACGACGGTTATGGGTGGAATGTCAAGGGTGTTTGTCATAATGGCAGACCAGATGCAGTGCAAATGAACAATCCTCAGGGAGATCAGATGGCTTACAACATCTGTTTACATATGACAATTATGTAATAATATTTAATTTCGGACACTTTACAAAATGAACGCTCATGTCCAGGTACACACTTCTGTAAAATGCAATTGCAGAGAGTTTAAAAAGTTTGTTTACTCATCATATAACTCGGATTACAAAATATATTCTTTTATTATACAAATGGAAAGTAATTAATTTAACCTGAGAAGAATAGGGAGATTAGAGTTTCTCTGATATTGAAACTCTGTAGAGAATGGACGGTATAGGATCCATTTGTTTTGGCAGGACGTTTCATAAATGTCTTACATTACACACTGTGATAGGCTGTTAGTGGCTTGTTAAGTAGCTTTTGAGATTTAAAGAACAAATAAAACATCAGATAGATTATTCAACAGCACTCCTTTTTCACATGGATACTAGAATTCCATGTCTTTCAGTGTTGAATTTATTGTGCCAAACCACGGAACAATGGACATTTTGTCATCATTTACATACCCTCAAGTCATTAAAAACTTGACTTCCTTTTGTTAACACAAAAGGATATATTTTTTTTAATAATAAACCGGTTTATTTTCACCATGCAAAGGGAATAAATGACAACTGAAGCTTTAAGTATGTAAAAGCACAATAAAGATGTCATAACAGTAGTCCACATTACTTGTGTTTACATTTTCAAGTGTTTTGAAGCCATACAACTTGAGAACCAAATCATTAGTGATCAAATTTTCCAGACCTGAATAATTTTGAACTGAATCTGCAATCTGCAACAGGACTGAGAACACAGAGAATAACTAGGGAAGGAAAACAGGAGGGAAACAGGGAAAGTAGGTGGGGCAAATTAACCAATAATCAGGGAACAAGAAGGGCAGGGTTAAGACAATAGACAGGAGAGTACATGGCACATAGAAACAAACATGACAAGTCATGTGCTCACACCAAACAACACAAAAGGCTCGTTTGAGATGCACCTGGCCTGAAATTTAGGGGCTATTTACACGACTAAAAAATTGTAAACTTTTTTATGCCTTTTGGCCATTCGTTTACACGACAACGGCGTTTTGAGTGCCTGAAAACGCAAACTTTTGAAAATGGCTGTCAAAGTGCACGTTTTTGAAAACGGTCTCTGTGTAAACAACAAAAACGTGAATATCTGACGGCGATGACGTCATGCACATGCATATTACGTGTTCAGTCTGTAGTGTTTCATCGCCATCTAATGGCCTGGCAGCAGAATGCAGCGTTTTTAGTCATTTTCGCGAATCCGTGTGAATGGGGATCGTTTTGACAATGGCGTCATCTGTACACGGAAAACTCAAAGGAAAAACTTCTCTGATTTAAGCATATCGTTCTTAACATTTTTTGCTTTTATATGAAAATAAATATGATGAACAAGCAAAGTACTTGTTATTTATTTAATTACTTTCAAAAGAAGTTTTCCCTCAATTTCTAGTTTAAAATAGGCATATTTTATTTTTTTATGACAGCATATCCCATAGAGAGATAGCACTTTCTGAGAGTTTGGGAATATTCACGCATAATTTATACACATTAAAACATATCACAGTTTCAAATCAAACATTTTAAAAGAGAATTACATCACGGTTGTTTTAACCAATAAGCATTAAGCTGTGCCGTCAGCAAGAGCATGGCGACCCACACTCGAACACATTTTTAACCGGCATGCATTTCGCGGTGATCAGCGGTGATCGGTTTTGTACAGATTTTGCTCATCTCAAACGAGCCTAAAGTGAACACAATCACAAGCCATGTGCTCAAACAAGAAACAAACACGCAGCCAATGAGAGCTCTTACCGACTGCGTGTTCACACAGAAAATTACAACATGAAAGCACATATCTAATGTAAAACACAAGCCATGTGCTACACAGCACAAGACAACAAGAAAGCACGTGGACGTTATAAACACACTTCACGCTTACAATGACAAGACCGTATGAGAGTCAGGGCTCAAGAAACGAAAAACAAGAAAACAAGAAAACAAGAAACCAGACTGACGTGACAGAACCCTGACAGAACTATAGTAAACCTCACATTATGCTAGCATTAGCATTATTTAACACTTTCCTTAAAATGTTAACCTTATTTTTATGCTTGTGTACTCTTGAGTTATTTTTTTCTCTTAGATGTTACTATAATGACATGCTCTTGCACTCTCCCTAGTCAAAAATAAGAGAGTGATGCAACTGACTTCTTTTGTTCTATCACAGGCTAACATTAGCAGGCGGGGCCGTTAGCCTGTCTCTATGGACAAACAGAAGCACAGAGGGTAAAGCGCAATGCCTTTTTGTCTCTTGCAGAATACAATTCCATTGATCAAGTCTTTGTTTGTACCTCTGAAAAAGATTATGCATTATGAAAAGCACAAAAAAAAAATTGATAGGTAGGCTAGAGGAGCTGGGGTAGGTCAGAATGCCTTTGAAATGTGGATCAAAGCCGGTGGGAGACTCCCGGGGGAAGAAGCAGTTGACCCCTATGTGTTGAGACCAACCTGGAAAAACCTTGAGAAAGGATTCTCTGTGAGCCTGTCACAAGTGGTGGGCTATTTTATTTTTTATTGAAATACATTAAAATGATTCAAAATGATGCAAAATGTTTTTTATAATATCTAGATGTGCAGCAAAGCCATCTTTTTGTATCTGTGACAAAATTATCTGCAGATCTAATTTTGACAGGGCTTAAAAAGCTAATTCCAATGCCCATTTTAGATGTAACTTTATCGTCATAAAGTTATTCTATATACCAGATATGCCATGTGTAACTAATTATAGGCTAATTATTCATTATTTTTTTTATTTTTTTTTTATTTCTTCAGATTCCTTCAGATTAGTTTACCATCCTTTTCTGCAGGTTACACCGTTACACCAGTAGGTGTCGTTAAGTTACATTATTTTTGTGCCACATTTCTGGAGAAGTCTTTGAATTATTCACTCGATTCGTAAAAAACATAAAAACCTGTGTAGTTTTTATGTTAGAAACAGGAAACAGGGATTTGTTCACGAATATAAAACATGACTACGTGCATTATAAAGCACATATTAATGCCTTATTCTGCACAAACTTATTCTACATCCCTAATCCTACCAAATTCCTACCCAATACCTACCTGTAACAACTAACTTACTTACTATTAATAAGCAGTAATTTGGAGTTTAATGACGCAAAAGTCATAGTTAATAGTTAGTTACTGTAGTAATGAAAATTGGACCATAAACTAAAATGTGACAAACACTTCTTAACCCTTTACAAAAGTGTAACACAATTTTTTTTTGTCAGTGTAAGCATTAGAGACTTCTTTCAAAAATATATAAAAAAGTAATGTTTCCAAACTCTCTCTCTCTCTCTCTCTCTCTCTCTCTCTCTCTCTCTCTCTCTCTCTCTCTCTATATATATATATATATATATAATTAATTATGCCCTGTAATGCACCTTATAATGCACATATTACATTAAAATACTTACAGTATCAAATAATTGTTATACCTTTAGAAAGTATAAAGCATTAAAACACATGGCAAACAACCAATTTCAGATGTAACAAGAAATCTGCAAATAGTAAAATGGATTTTAACTTTGGTTACAATTATTTATGAAAAGATATTAAGCATTATAACATGCTTTATGAATACCTTTCAAGTAAAGTTGTACCGAAATATTTTGCAACATTGTAAATGTCTTTACTGTCACTTTTGATCAATTTAATGCATCCTTGCAGAATAAAAGATCTTAGCTGTGAGTAAAAAATCTTAGTGAACCCAAACCCTGGCAGTGTACACTGTATGAGAGTGTGTTGGTGTCCATATATATCAAAAGCTCACATAAGAGTTTCAAACTGCAGACAAGCAGCTTTTATTTTTTATTATTATTATTTGAAATGGAAAATAGTTGCACCGTTTTGTCTGAGGCAAATACAAAACTACAGTAGTGACAAAAGTGCTGTGGGAGACCACTTTAACGGCAAAAGTGCTTTCACCCCTTGAACAGTAAGTAAAACAAGTCACTATGTCCTTTGGGCCAGAAATAATAATCATAATAACAGCTACTCTTTGAATGTCACTCTTACTGTTTACTTTATATCAATGCTAGAGTGGCCACTGCAAACCTCTGTAGGTTTAAAACTGCCTGGTGCTTTTATAACCGGAGTTGAGAGTGGTTTACTTTAGATGAAACGGAGGACAGTTAAAGCATACTACATCACATACAAACATCACTGTAAATAAAGCAGAGAGTACGTTTTACAAGCAAATACTATTTCAGTCTTTATACTTCAAAGTTTCACATTTAAGTCAATGTGTTACTTGCTGTTATTATTTGTGAAATTTACTAGCAATTTCTGAGTAAAAATTCTTTCCAAGTAAATCCTACACCAAAATTTGCAAACACTTTATTTGCATTGCCTTTGTTACACATTACATGTAGTAACTATAGTAATAACTATAAGTTATGCATAATTACATGCTACTAAACCCTAATTCTAACCCTAACCCTATAGTACATGTAGTTAATAATTATATCTCAGTACTTAATTGTATAACTACACTGTAACACAGACACCTTAAAATAAAGTATAACCAGCCTGAGACCTAGGGGGCATCTGGGTTGGCAGCATAACACAAGGCAGTGAAACACTGTGAACCTTACCTGTGAAACAATCAAAGTTCCCGTTTACTTCTAAACTCACACCCAGCCCAGACATCATCATAGTGTCGGCCCAGATCCGGGCCACATCTGGTACATGGCCGACACTAAGTTGATGTCTGACAGGAGAAAACTAGTCTCTATAGTGAGCTTCACAAGAGCGCTTGGTGTCATCTACGGGGGAATCTATTGGTGTCCCCAAGAAAATAAGGGGAGGTTTCTGTTTCCAGTTAATTATTAACTAGTTGCTTATTAGCATGCATATTATTAGGATATTGGCTGTTTATTAGTACACTGTAAAAAATCCAACTTACGTTTTGTATGACAAACTCAGTTTTTAAAGTTTATTCAACTATTTAACATGAAAAAAGTTGAGAAAAGTTGAGATAACTCAAACACGTAAGTTGAGAAAACTCAAAAATGTCCTGCAGCTGGTTGCCTTAAACTTTTAAGTTTTCTCAACTTTTTTTTTTTTTACAGTGTATCAAGGCTATTTATTTGATCAAAAATACAGAAAAAAAACAGTAATATTGTGAAATATTATTACTACTTAAAATAATAGTTTTCTATTTGAATATACTTTAAAAAATAATTTATTCCTGTGATGCAAAGCTGAATTTTCAGCATCATTACTCCAGTCTTCAGTATCACATGTGACATCCAGTCTATCACATGATCCTTTAGAAATCATTCTAATATTCTGATTTATTATGAGTGTTGGAAACAGTTCTGCTGCCTAATATATTTGATGAATAAAAGGTTAAAAAGAACTGCATTTATTCAAAATAAAAAAAAATATTTTCTAATAATATAAATCTTCTGTACTATCACTTTTTATCAATTTAACACATCCTTGCTGAATAAAAGTATTGATTTATTTCAAAAAAGAAAGAAAAAAATTACTGACCCCAAATTACTGACCAGTAGTGTATATTGTTGTTACAAAAGATTTCTATTTTTAAAACATTTGCTTCTGTTTATTTTTGTATTTTTTTACTTTTTATTCATCAAAGTATCCTAAAAAGTATCACAGGTTATGAAAAAATATTAAGCAGCAGAACTGTTTCCAACTTTGAAAATGAATCATCATATTAGAATGATTCCTAAAGGATCATGTGATAGACTGGAGTAATGATCCTGAAAATTCAGCTTTGCATCACAGAATAAGTATAATAAATTGAAAACCAATTATTTTAAATTGTAATAATATATCACAGTATTACATTTTTTTTCTGTATTTTTGATCAAATAAATGCAGGCTTGATGAGCAGAAGAAACGTCTTTCAAAAACATAAAATAGTAATGTTTCCAAACTTTTGACCTGTACTGTATATATATATATATATATATATATATATATATATATATATATATAAAGGCTTCAAATGAATATTTATCAAGATTTCTATTTCAAATAAATACTGTTCTTTGGAACTTTATATTCATCAGAGAATCCTGAAAAAAAAAAAAAAAAAAATCACTGTTTCCACAAAAATATTGAATAACTAAGAGCCAAGTTTCTTGAGCACCAGATCAGCATATTTGAATGATTTCTGATTAAGGATTATGGAAAATTCAGCTTTACCATCACAGGAATAAATTGCATTTTAAAAAATATTTAAATGAAGAAAAAATATTTTAAATTGTAATAATATTTTTACTGTATTTTGATCAAATAAATGCAGCCTTGGTGAGCATTAGAGACTTCTTTCAAAAACATTCAGTCTTTTGAACAGGTATATATAATAAAATCTAAAATAAGACCTGTACCCTCGCACGAATTGTGGACCAAGTCACATTCTATACAGGTTTTAGATCTTCTGGGTGACCTAAACCAAATGAAACATTTATCATGGCGTTGTTAGTCTGATCCATATAAGTAAACAGTAGACACACTTGGTGTATTCACCTTCGCAGGGCACGCTGAATCTGCGGTCACAGTGACGACCCAGAAATAAAAAGATGAAAGCATTTAGCCACTGAGATGACAGCCACTGAGTTACACCCCCTAGTGTGTGGAGGAATCTTTTAAAGACCTTGAAGTGGACACTCCTCTTTAATGTTGTTCCTTGAAAACAAGGCTATTCAATCTCCTCGTGCCCTGATTCAATAAAGCTGCCTGCAGTGTGGTGAGAGAGCTGTAAATTTGCCACCCACAGAATTTTAAAAGATCTTGATCGTCCGTCCTAGATCGAAAGGGGAGAAAGACCTTATCGTACGTGTCTTTGGCGAGCGGACACCTTAGTCAATGTTCTTTCCGCCCGAGAATGGAGGACTGCAGACCGACCACATCCGAACACAAGCAGGACATTGTGTCTCATCAGCGGCCTTGTCGCTCAAAGTCCACATGATTGCTTTCTGCAGTTTGAGAGACTCGAGCGAGACCAAGCTCACCTGCTGGCTTGAGCTTGGTCAGTCAGCAATAATTTGCATCAGCTTTGAAAATAGACTTTAAATCTGTGCACAGCTGATGGTCAGTCTACTTCACAATCCAGATGATCATGAGTGTCGGTAAGAAGATTGAACTTCTGTGAGGCTTTCAGATAAAAGCCCCAGCAGAGCTCTGTTGACTTTGCAAAATATGTTCACAGTTCTTTGATATTAAAAATGTGTGTTCTGCAATCACTCGATTTAGCGCTTCTATAGGCAGCCTGAGACGGATCAGTACAGTCCAAAGTGATATGAACTCTATAGGAAATCTATGAGGGCTGACAGTGATTGGTGGTGATGGTGCTCTGGGGAAGCATTAATGAAGCCTCACTCATCTACTGTATGTGGGTCAGATCAGATGAATCCCTCATGTTTATTCACCTGGCTAATTAACAACCTATGATCAATGGGGGGAAAAAGTGCCTCCACCTAAATTTTTTACAAAACTCCAAAAACATACATATAGATAACATACAGTTTACTGCGGCTTCAACAGTAGAGGCGGTAAAACGCCAACTTTTTTTAATTACTGTGGGAGATTATCGATGTGCATGTTTCCTTACTCAATGTTGTGACCTCAAAACACTTTTACCATAGTGCATGATTTGTAAATGAATCATTTTTGATGTTTTCATCACATATCCAGCTCTATATAATGATTGTTCTGATGTAGTAAACGGTAGCTCACCTGGTACAGCATTGTAATTGTGATGTGCTTCAGAAAAAAATGTATGTTACGTTTGCTTGAATTAACCCTATTGGTTAGGTTTAGAGTAAGATATATGATACGTATTTCCGAACGCGACAGAGCATTAACGTTTTAGCTCCAGTCATTGGACATTTCATGAACTTCTGCAATACGTACAATAACCAAGAAACTTGCCCAGATTCACATTCATCTGTTTCTGATAAAACTGAACGTGCTTTAAGCGCCACTCACTGGACAGTTCACTTTGAAAGTGTTGCATAACGTGCGTTTTGCAGCAATTTCGCCATGATCCTTGTATTTCTTGAATTAAAGGGACAGTTTACCCCAAAAATGAAATTAATGTCATAATTTATTGTATGCCTTTCTGTCTTCCGTGAAACACGAAAGAAGACATTTTGAAGAATGTTGATTCAGCCCTTTTCTGTAAAAGGACAAAAAAGCACAATAAAAGTATCATAAAAGTGGTCCATATGACTCGTACACTATTTCAAGTCAACTGAAAGCTTTTTGTGAAGAACAGGCTAAGATTTCCATTGTTATTCTCTGAAAAATTATCTGGCAGCCATGGTCACCATTTGTTTTTATTGACATTCTGCTAAATTTCTTTTGTGTTTCACGAAAGTAGGCAAGTCATACAGGTTTGTATGGAAGCTTGTTTCCACCACAGAATAAAACATTTTAAAAGATGATTGCGACCATTCTGACTTTATAACACGCAAATGCGAGTTTATATCTCGCAATTCTGACATCTTTTCTCAGAATTGTGAGATATAAACGAGTAATAAAGGCCAATTCTAATTCTTCAGATTTGCAAGTTTATTTCTCACAATTCTGACTTTATAACACGCAATTGCGACTTTATATCATGCAATTCTGACTTTATATCTCCCAATTGTGTGTTATAAAGTCATAATTGCGACATATAAACATGCAATTCTGAGAAAAAAAAGTAAGAATTGCGAGTTTATTTCTCGCAATTGCAAATTTATATTTCACAATTCTGACTTTATAACTCACAATTCTGACTTTATAACACGCAATTGCGACTTTATAAACACACAATTGGGACTTCATATCATGCAATTATGACTTTTATAACTCGCAACTGCGATTTTATATCATGCAATTCAGAGATAAAAAGTTGAATTGCGAAATGTAAACTCGCAATTGTGAGAAAAAAGTCAGAATTGTGTGATAAAAAGTAGCAATTACGTGTTTTTTTTTATTCTGTGGCAGAAACAAGCTCCCATAGGTTTGAGATGACGTGAACCTCACAAAATAAATAAATGCATGGACGAAAAATGTATTAAAGACAAAACTATTTCATAGTCTTATCTGTATATTATCTTACAAATTCTGCTATGATAAAATAATCAAGATGACAACAGTTTTGTTTGTGTAGAATAAGAGAGAACGAGTGCACGGTGTTATATGAGAGACATGAAAGTAGCGCCAGTTTCAGATACCTGGATAAACACACTGATTTACTGTTTTGCCAAGGACAATCGCAAATATTAGGAAATATCTGACTTCTAAATGTCGCTTCTAAATTCATTTGGATTAACTATTCCTTTGAGATTTAAAATGTTAAATTTAGTCTCCATCTTTTCCCTGTGTTCTTCACATTCTTTCCATTTCTCCCTGCACTCCTGAGAAATGCCACGTTCCTATGATAGATGATCTAAGGGTGGCTCCTCCGACTTTGAGGAACTCGATCAGATCTCGAGATGGAGCCTTCGGCAAGCCGAGAGGCAATTCCATCGATATGCATCTGAGGGTACACATGGGCTACAGCAGGGATATGGCTATCACCTGTGATCCAAGCGAAATAGGCTTCCCATGTTTTAGGTTGAATTCGAGAGGGTGCAACTTCTTATCTTCTCTTTGAGAAAACAATTTACCTGACACCAAGATACAAAGAAGCAGCACTTGTTCTTAAATAAACAACCTCTAAATTATTTAATTTCTTTCTTTCTTTCTATATTCTATTTAATTTGGGCCGGACAAAACAACATTGGATTACCCTGCGTTGGGAGTTTGGAGCAGTCGTCATCTTTTTCCTCCTGACTGCTCTCCTCACTATCCTCTTTTTTTTCGAACATGGTAGGTGATGATGAATTAAAAAAAAAAAAAATGTATTAACATTAATGACACAGACAACAGCAGGAATATTAGGTTGCTGTCACTTTAAGACCTAATGCATGGACCGAATATACTGACACACATCCAGTTTCTTTCTCAACTGTTCACTTATGACATACAGTAACAGAGAGTATGTGTCCTTTCAAGCGCAAGTAAACGTGAAAGAGGAATAAATAAGGTGTTCGAGCACTGTCTGAAACACGTCTCTCTCTCTCTCTCTCTCTCTCTCTCTCTCTCTCTCTCTCTCTCTCTCTCTCTCTCTCTCTATTTTACTGCCTCTAATGTTCATTTCAGATGGAAACTGCAGGGAATTGTATGTACATGTACGCTTTGGAGTTTGGCTAAAATATAGGTAGAGTAGAGGCACATTTTTTCCCAATGAGCCAAAGTTTGAAAAGAGGACATTTTGAAGTTTGAATCTTTTTTTTTTTTTTACTTTAATATCTTCTCTTCTGCGGCCTGCATAAAATCACAGGATGAAGAAAGTGATACTAACCTACAACTATGCATTATTTATGATCACACATTCTATATTAGATTAAACCGAGAGTGGATTGGCATGGAATTAAATGTTGTAATCCCTCAGCATATTTAAATGCTGCTTCTTAATCTGAACAGGATTCAGACCAAATTCATTTCCATGGAAACACTGACACCTAGCTTTGCATGTGTCACGTCATCTTAGATATTTTTCTGCTTGGATACACAATTTCTTATTGGCAGCATCTTTCCTTCTCCACACATGCAAAGCAACTATACAAATTGGCACGGTGTAGTATCATCCACACTAGGTTGCTGTGAAGTGACTGCTGCTGCCTGAAATATAATTAAATGTAACATGAAAAGTATTTTTTAACAAAGCAAAGACAAATGAGCTAAAGTTAACAGGTAAAACAAACAGCATTAGAAACATTATTTGCATTGCAAAGGTGGTATGTTTTGAAAATGTCATTTTTCACTAGTGGCATTTTGCCGACTTACTGAATGCAATTACACTGAAAAATCCAAATCGATTTGGACACCAATTAACCCTGCTAATTTACTCTGTGAATATTTTTCCCTGCGAATGAAACACTAGCGTACAGGTTAACCAAAAAGCCTCCCGTATGAGCAATTCCGGCTCTTTATTTTGTTCTTTATTTCTCTCCTCAGGTAAAAAGGGAAAGGAATGCAATCTGTTGATGTCTCTCTAACAATTGTTCACCCTCTTGCTCTGACTTTCATTATTCATAGCGATTTTGCAACAAAGATGCATTTAAATCTCTCAGTGGTGAGTCTTTTTAGGGCGTCATGTTCTGTGGAGAGGTTGCAGTGCTCTGCAGAGCTCACTGGGTGTTGATGTGCGCTGTGTCAATGGCATCAAAGCGTGCACATCAAATAAGTGCGGAGCCTTGTGTGACTGTAATGCAAATGAGTGTCCGTTCCAGATAGAATCACAGACTTTCAGTATCACATCTGTCAACAAGGGTGTTCTGGTTATGTAGGCTAATGTGTTGTCCTCATTCATTCAGATGTGGACTTTACTGCCAGGTTCAGACTACACGATATTTTTTTCTGTTACGATAGTCACTGTGTCAGATTATGTTAATTTGTCACAGGCAAGAAACATGTCAGACTACATGTTGCTTCTTGACCAATCATCGCTTGCCGTCTTTAACGTCATCGAGAAGGCGGAACTAGCGACTGACTTCCGGAAACAAGAGCTAATTCACCCATCGCAGGGAGTTTGATTGACAGGCGATCTGACCAATCATAATCCGCCATCCACCGAATCTGCCATTTTTGTCCGACAAAAGTGTCAGGAGAGTTAGTAGATTAACCTCAGTGGATTTGAACTTTGGATTTGAAAAACTGTGTTCCCTTTCAGTCAGTCAGTACGTCAGTGACCGACGAAATGTGGGTTTCACTAGAGAGCCCTATCAACTTCGAGTTATTAGAAAACGAGCCAATGGTATGAAAATTTGCATCGCGAACTTCGCCCCACTTCGTGAGTATAAAAGGAACCGTGAGTGCAAACTCGCATTATGTTTCTGCTTCGGAGCCGAAGTGTTTATGTGCTTCTCTTCAACTTCATCAAGAGCAATGAGCATCTCTCTTCAGTCGGTGTTGGTGTGACAGTGCATTTCAGCGGGTTCATGATCCTGCTGCTCGTCTGTGTAGTGACTTTGCACACGGCTCGTGTTCTCCCCTGGGTGCTTCAGCAATGCTAAAGAGAGCTTTCTTTTTTTCTAAAAGAGCTGCACGGGCATCGCTTTAATCACGCTTAGGCAGCACTCGTGGATGAGTCATGTTCTCAGTGGAGGAACATGGCCATCGCGATGCTTAGATCGAGACTCAATGACCTCCTTGGGGAGGATGACCTGGTCATCAGGTTCCTTAGAGGGGCGAGGAGGTTAAATCCTCCACATTATGCCCTCTTGGGACCTCGCAGTGGTACTATCTGCACTGCAGAGAGCTCCCTTTGAGCCATTGCACTCAGTCCAGCTTAAGTACCTCTCTATGAAGACGACGCTCCTGGTTGCTTTGCCCTCCATCAATAGGGTAGGGGACCTGCAGGCATTTTCGGTTGATGAAGCATGCCTGGAATTTGTGCCCAAGGTTCCCACCACTCCCTTCAGGGATCAGGTGGTGAACCTGCAAGCGCTGCCTTTGAAGGAGGCAGATCCAGCCTTAGCACTGCTCTGTCCAGTACGCGCCCTTCGTGCTTACGTAGACAGAACGCGGTGTTTCAGGACCTCGGAACAGCTCTTTGTCTGTTTCGGTGGGAAGCTGAAGGGAAAGGCTCTCTCCAAGAAGAGGTTGTCTCACAGGATAGTGGACGCTATTGCCATGGCTTACCAGGTGCAGGGCCTGCCATGCCCCCTAGGGGTGAAGGCACATTCCACTCAGAGTGTTGCTTCCTCCTGGGCGCTAGTGCATGGTGCCTCGCTAACAGACATCTATAGAGCTGCAGGCTGGGCGACACCTAATACATTCGTGAGATTCTACAGTCTCCGTGTAGAGCCAGTGTCCTCTGGTGTACTCACTCCCAGTGGCCAGTAAGTAGGACCTGCTTGGTGTCATCGCTTGCTGTGCCATTCCACTTCACGGACTGGATACATGCGCTATTTTACTCAGATGAGTTCTCCATAGACCCTAAGTTCCTCCTGCACTGTTGATGCCGTCACCAGAGTGCATGTCCGGTTTGTCAGCCCTCGTGATTGGCTAGGTGCCTCCATTAGCATGGTTCCCCGCTTGGGCAACCCCCATGTGTGTATTTCCATGGTAAGTCTCCTCCGAGCACGTGACTTTCCCTCGGCAAGACCTCTCTTGCCATCTCGAGGTTGAAACATTCCACCCTGCAGGCTGGATACCTCTGAGTTCTCCATATGCATCTGTGACGTTTAATGAAGACAGAAGATGCAACTGCAAGAAATCAGATTTATTGAATGAACACGTAGAAGGTGGTAGAAAACACACAGTCCAATGAGCCCTGGCAGCGCAGGGGGTAGATGGGCAACCCGACAATCCGCTGAGTGATGAGATGAGACAGAATCCTCCGATGATGGCTGGCAGACAGAATGCAACCTGAACCCGTGGTGAGATGAGAAGAGACAAGATCCTTAGACGACGGCAGGCAGACAGAAACTCAACACGAACACCAACGGGAACCGGGAAACACCAACGAAGACCACACAGCACAGGGGATAATACAAACAACGATCTGACAAACACAGGACGAAAGATCTGGAGCCGGTTGCACCAACAGGGCTTACGTCTGGTCTTAAGGTAAGTAGGTCTTAACTCAGCATTCTAAGTCCGACCTAAAAGTTACGACAGTTGCACCATCCAGGCTTAAATCCTCTTCTCACTAAGACCGGACGTAAATCTTACGCCTAGTCAGTAGCAGGCGTAAATTCAAAATCTAGGCATATAATAGCGTTAATAGCCATTATCCGACAGATAGTGTTTCTATAGTAACACTTGATAACTCAGCAGTAAAGACATAGCGGGCTTTTAGACGGGAGAGAGTTTTTTTTATTTTTATTTTTTTTATTATTATTATTAAACATAAGCACAAGGGATACATGTATCAATCACAAAAAATTAGACGAGAGAGAGTTATTAGGGACAGAAGCAATCCATTGGACGTTTACATTGTTACAATGAGGTTTCGATTCTGTCGGAGAGATAAACAGTTACAGTTTGTGTCGAAACCACAACGCAGCATTGACACCAGCAGTACAGCTGTTAATAGCGCTATGTTTTTATGCAAATGGTGCGTTTCAAAACACTGTTGGAGACATGATTAATGTCCACAAATCCACCGCGTGTCGACTGATACGGCTACAAGTTAACAAAACAGCGGAAGATAGTTTACAGCGTAACCTAGCAACGCACGCTGCTAGTCAACTGCTATAGTTCCGTGGTCATTCACATGAACGCGCAACGCTAAGACCAGGCGTAGTTAAGCCTAGGCTTAAGTTTGGTTGGTGCAACTGACGTTAAGTCAGCTCTAAAGACTGGTCTTAACTAAGACCTACTTAGCAGTTAGGACCAGGCTTAGTAAAGCCCTGTTGGTGCAACCGGCTCCAGGAGCTTAAATAGAGATCGCTGATCAGAATCAGCTGGCGCTGATGACAATCAGCGGCTGATCAGCGACCACGCCCACACACACACACACATATACACAAACACAGCGCGAGAAAGAGTCAGTGAATTCATGAACCGTGACAGCATCCTGTACTCGGGTCATATGTGTATTCTAGTCCTCCCTGCGGGTAGGCGCTGTGTTACATATTCCACCTGGGATATGCTACCCAGTGTACCGTATTCTTGCGTTAACCTGGCCCTTCGCTCGTGCTAGCCTCACGACAGGGAGCTGGGCTTGCGCAGGACACTGGAAGACAGCCGCAGTGGCGAGATTAGATTGGGACCCCCATTTCGTCAGTCACTGATGTAACTCGTAGTGACTGACTGAAAGGGAATGTCTCGGTTACGTGTGTACCCCTCGTTCCTTGAAGGAGGGAACGGAGACGTTACATCCACATGCCACTACCACTGTACCGCTGAAACGGCCGGGGCGTACAGTCTCGGCTCCTCAGCAGGTAACATAATGCGAGATTGCACTCAATTTGCAATGCAAATTCTGCAGACCCATGGTATTTTCATACAATTGCCTCACTTTCTAATAACTCGAAGGTCATAGGGCTCTCTAGCAAAACCCCCATTTCGTCAGTCACTGACGTAACGTCTCCGTTCCCTCCTTCAGGGTTACATACGTAACCGAGGCGTTTACTGACGTCTTTCCACGGTTGAAACAACATTCCTTCTGATGTTTATTCATGTTTATTGGATGCTATAAATTAACTAGAAGGAAGAGATGACTGGTTCACAAGCAGCTTTAACTGAGTCTCTACAGTGATCTGTCACAACACATTAAAGTATCACAAAACGGTATTTTTCTGCTCTGTCCTGTCTGTCAGCGTGTTGTTAGTATCCTCTTTGCTCCGCAATGTATTTTTCATGCCTGAGAACATGGTGTGGCGTGAGAGCAGCATGGCTTTTCGGACATTGGAACAGTAACTAAAGGGGTGGGTCTTTGCGAACGGTCAATTACAGTACTCACCGGGTTGCTGAAGCACCTCTGCTATTTTTCATCAGCATTTATCTTGTTTCACTCTTTCGTGATATTTCATAAAGTCTGGAGTATTATTGCCATAGTTCCAAAAACCTTTCCTCCATTACATAATTCCACCTAGCAGCACCAATATCATCAGTCTTTCACTCCGCCATGTTTGAAAGCTGTGTACGGAAGAGCTTCTGTGCTTCTACTGGTCTGAAAAAAAAAGAAAAAAAAAATGCTAGTCTTTCTGTTGTGACACTGTGAAGCATAGCAGAAGCGATGTCGGTTGTCTTCCAATATGACACACTATGGCTACGAGATTAAACTATTGATTCTTGCGTCCCGATACCCATTGTCGTTTAAAAATCACTACATAAGACGGATCGTGCAAAAATTGGGCTGATATCATGTAGTCTGAACCCGGTATATGGGACAATGCAATATAGTTATTTATTCATTCTCATGTTGCTCCCAACCTGAATGTTGAAAGAGATTTTTGGAAGATTCTTTAAAGTCGGCATGAAATGGAAATTGCAATAGTATTTTCTTCCCTATTGTAGTGTATATCTGTGTGAAACAGATTCTGGAACAAGAAAATGTAGGGTGGGACTGTCCATTATTGGATCATTATTGTTTGCTATTGCTGTGATGTCATGTGAGTGACAGGTTGTCCTGCCCTCACGTCAAATCAGTAAACACATCATCAGAGAAGAGATGTTGCTGCAAGAGGGAGGTATATATAGATGGATGGATGGATGGATGGATGGATGGATGGATGGATGGATGGATGGATGGATGGATGGATGGAGTGCCATCACAGACCGGCAGTAAGATTGCATTTTAAAGCGCAATCACATTTTTTTATCTGAAAAAATTGTGCAGCCCTAGTTTGTGTACATGTTCACAAATGAGATATGTTGAGATAGCTTTGGTAATGGAAGCTATCATTTAGATATAAATCAGATAGCTTTGGTGGAGGAAGCTACCCTATTCATGGCTTTACAACCTTGGCAACAGAATGACTTTTAAATTGTGGGGAATGAAGATGGTTGGGTTGTAATGTCACTATATGGTGAAGACTGGGCTCATAAATATTAATTAGCTTACACTGACATTGCTTGGTAATCTTCATAGACCATCCAGTCATGTTAGCTAATTAAGATTCAAGAGCCAAACCTTCACCTTCTACTGTTTCGAAATTGCTATCCTGTGCAGTGTGCAGATGTGCTTGACTTGTACAGCCCTGCATACTTTCTGTGCTTTTTTGGCATTGAGATGCACATATCAAGCCAGTTTTATGCTTGCTCAGATATTTTTTTTTTCTCGTCATTTCCTTTTAATAATAATGAATAAATAATCAAGATATTATGTAGGAGAGCGCATCTTCGAGGTGTCAAACCTCAAATGTCATCAAGTCAACATAATAATCATAGTCAACCATAATAGTCACAAACTCAAATGAGGAGAAGGATAGTCATTCACTACCCTTCCCCTCATTCATTTTTTAAAGTTAGACATCAACCTTCTTACTATTCCTCAGTCTATTCATTATTAACAATATAACAAAAACATTTAAGAAAACCCCCTGTGGCTGCACAGACGAGCACAGAACACTATTTGACAAAAAAAAAAAACGTCACAGCTGTCTTATAAAGACCTCAGGGAAGTGTGTCAACTTGTGTAAAAGTTAAACATGACAGTACATGCAAGTCGATGAGATGAATCAATGTAACTTCACTACAACTACATAAATGTGTCCACTAACCATTCAGAAACGTCCAGGTGCAGTCTAAAAGTTGCAACATCTTCCTGAGTCTCTCCGTAAGGCTGCACTCATTTGCATTTAAAGGGACACACACAAAAATGGCTCGTTTTTGCTCACACCCAAAAAGGGGCAAATTTGACAAGCTATAATAAATTATCTGGGGGGTATTTTGAGCTGATATTTCACAGACACATTCTGGGGACACCATGGATTTACATTACATCTTGTAAAAAGGGGCATAATATGTCACCTCTAAAATATCAGGAGAGTTCTACTATTGCGGAAGTTAGAGATTAGATATAGATCCGGGTCGTTTAAGACCCGAATATGTAATAATGTTTGACAATACATTTATGAATTAAAGGGTTAATCCCAAATAATTGTATTATATTGATAGCCTGATGAGTCAAATTCACAGGTGAAGCGAATATCATTGATCAACTTCTAACAAGGCCACATATAAATGTCTGGGTAGATTAATTGGTAGGCAAACAATCAGTTCTCATGATCAACATGTTGAATGCAGGAGAAATCTGACTTTGACAAGGGCCGAATTGTTATGGCAAGGCAACTGGGTCAGAGTATCTCTGAAATGGCAAGGTTTATGTGTTGCTTGGTCAGCAGTGGTGAGAATTTACCAACAGTGGCCCGATGAGGGATAAACTATAAACCGGCGACTGGGTGTTGTCAAGCTCGTCGATGTGCAAGGGCAGCAAAGGCTATCCCCTATGGTCCGAGCCAATAGAAGGTCCACTGTGTCACATGGCACACAAAAATGATGGTTATGGGGGGAATGGGTCACAATCGAATGGGGCTGTGTAGCCGCAGACCAATCAGAGTGTCAATGATGACCCCTGTCCACCTTCGAAAGTACAATACTTTATACATGAAAATACAGTTGCTTTTATATTTTAGAAAGGGGGTCCCATCATAGCCCAAGGGGAAATGATCTCACTTGGAGGTCTGGAACCTAGAAGTAATTTTTCTGCTAATTCCGCAATAGCTTATTCGCAAGATCTGTGTCTTTCTCCCTTCTTTCTTTCTTTTTAAAGCACTCTAAACTGTCCCTCCCCTCAATGTTACAGCATCAGATAAAGGAGATTGTTTTTTCACCCGACCCCTCTTTGCAATTCTTGTCTCCTCTCTCACACATTCTCTTCCACAATAAATATCAAACAGCCAGTGCAGTGACACTGGTGGTGGAAATCAATTTACTCCTTGATGCTGCATAAACTGTGGCACGCCAGAGGAGGTTTGCTGATTCTCGCATGGTACCGTGCGGAAACACACCTGAGAGTTTTCGGCCTTTCTGTCAGCTGCTGCAAACATGCCTGAATAATTCATCATATTCTTTGCCTTTCCTCTGCCCATATCCGCCACTCCTTCGATTCTGCTTTGATTCATGTAGAGAAAGACCTGGAAATATTCACTATCATATGGCGCCTAATCTCCTTCTCCTTCCTTCCCCTTCTCCTGTATCTTTAATTAGTTTGCATTCTATCACCACAAAAGCCAAGTTTTACTTCCAACCTGCCCTAAATCTCTTCTACTGAAAAAATAATAAATAAATTTGGGATTTTTAGATCTGGTTTTGGAACATGATAGTTGGTTACAAGCAGCTAATTACCATGATTGTAATGTTAAATTTGTCAACTATTTTTATTTTGTTATTTTTTTGGTTTTAGTTCTTTATCAAATGACGTTTTTAGTTTTTTTGGCATATTTAGTCAACCTATCCTGTTTTTTGATTAGTCAAGATTTAGTTGACTAAAATTCTGGAAATTTGAGTCTATTTTTATCATTATTTGATTCTCTTCTTCCCCTTTTATATAGACTACTAATGTACCAAATAGTAAACACTGTGATGCCACACACTGACTTTGATTCCTATCCACATGCTAATGTGTCTTCTCAATGCAAACAGACTTGCAAATTGCAACAGCATAACTCAAAGAGTCTGTTACAGAAGTCAGACATAGTAAAACTTATTCCCCATATTTGCTCATGTTAATGGCAGTTGTGCAAAGAAAATGGCCAGCAGACCAAAGCAGGGTACAATTGTGACAGGCACTTTGATCCTTTGATGTGAACGTTATTAAATATGGTGATAAGAGCTTGTGAGGGATAGGAAGTGGCAAAAGATTCCTCACCAAAGGCTTCAGACTTCAAAGCAAACAGTCTATGTTTACTGTAAGAGTAATGTTAAAATAGCAAGCTGAGCTATTGGGACCTTGTATCAAAACACATTTGCATGCATTTAATGCTTAGTGCAAGCCCGGAGTGGCCATCGGGAGTATTCCTGGCGGGCCGCCCTAAGGTTGGGCTGGCAGGAACCTTCCACTTGGTTCGACATAAACACAGTTTCACACGGGATGTGGAAAGCACAAGTCCCTAGTTCATTTTCAATGAGAGACAAACAAAACAGTCAAATCGTGGGCGGTTCTAGCGGCAAATACGATGTGCAAGCAGCGCTCATACACCCGAAAGCCCGTCACTTGCACGTGCAGCTCTTCGTAGTTGCTATAAATATTATAAATAGTATTATATGGTGTAAATATATATTACGCACACAGTAAAGTGAGCCACATGAGCTCTCCCCTGCTTTCTCTCCATGCATCTAATGCATTTTACAGTATTGGGTGACTGATAATTGAAGTAACTATCACACATCTTTCCTTTTTATATAAAGCAGCGCATCAGTTTATGCGATGCATGAAAAAAAACGTTCATTTTCTTGACATTTGGCAAAGAGTATGGATACTCTCTCTCTGTGCATACCCAGAGAGATAGAGTGAATCCGCATAGGCCTATCTACCATGTACAGGACAGATAATAGTTGTAAAACACAAGATTATGTGCTAGGTTTAAATATGTTCTTTCTTGTTTGTTTTTGTTTTTTCCTGACAAACTAACGGAAAATTTTGAATTATCCGTCAATGTTTTTAAAATCAAAGTAAATGATTAACATTTTTGTAACAATGTCATGGTTTTTATACAGTTGGAGCATGACATTTTAGTCTAATCCACACTGCTGATATTAATCTGATATTAATTTTACATTTATTGGATGTTCAAAGACATGCAATGTGAGTACAGGCCAGCGGGGGAGTGAGGAGGGGGGACAATCACACCAAGGCAGGGTACAAGGCAACCATGCCTAGTGTGAGTACACCCTAAGGGAAGTGCTATATCTACAATGAATATGGCTACACTAATTTCACATTAGTGAAATTTGAGCACATTTTATTTTATATTGTCAATAGAAAACCAAACACCTTTTTTGTTGCTCAACGCGGCAAATTCTTTCATTGATTCCTATTGAAATTATGGAGTTTCGTATGGCTCACGAAAACTGCTGAAGGTTTGTTGAATCTGCTTGCTTTGTTAAAGTTTTCCTTGTCAATGGAAAGTGAAATATTTGTTATTACTTGATTTGAATCACTTGATGTTCTTCTGGGATTTCTGTTGAGGAGATTGTTTGACTAAACAAATCTGGATTTGGTGTTGATTTCTTTTTTACTGCTAAAAACAAGGGGGCATGTATTATTTTTTATTTGAAAATATATTTATTAATTTATTTACACATTTTTTTCACTGAAGTTTTCTGTAAACTGCCTAAAACTTGTTGTGACATGAGGGTTCTGGACCCCAGTTTGAAAACCTCTGTTTTATAAATCTATAATTGTCTATTTTAATTCTTTAACATCGAAAAACATCTGAGGGATGTCTCATTGACATTATATAAATCACTGTCGAAAAAAAAAAGTTTTGTTTTCTTATTTACCAGTGAAAACACCCTTAAAAGAAGACACTGTAGATTTATTGAGAAGCACAATCATGTAAAATATTAATACTTGTTTTCAGAAAATATACATTGAATTAATTTTATTTTTTTATTTTTTTTTTACCTCATTGGCATTTTTTTAGCATAAATGTAAAAAAAAGGTTTTGAGAGGTTTTATGTTAATTGATAAAGAAGTCTTGCTTTAAATGTAGCTTTTTAAAATGTAATTTTGCGAATGTTTACAAATTTGTTACTGGACAAAAATACTGATTAAGATTAGTTTAAGACAAAGATTCATTCATTCATTGCAGTGAGGCAAAATCTAATTTACTTCCATGTCATAATCTAAAAATGTTTTAACAAAAACTCATAAGCATCTTTTTTCATTCATGTCATTAACCTGTTCTTTTCCTCTCTTTCTCTCCACCTCTTTCTACAGGATGGCATGGGTAACCTGCGTATCACAGAAAGAGGCCTGAAACTGGAGGGCGATTCGGAATTCCTTCAGCCGCTGTATGCCAAAGAAATCCAGTCCAGACCAGTAAGTACACATCAGGGCCTGTCAGCATGGTGTCTGCGCGATAGCAAGGAGGACATACATTCTCTCTCTCTCTCACACAATGTCCGGGCGTAATAATATCAGTGAGGCTGCAGTGGATGGATGGCTTGATAATGTGTAGGGTGCTGGCGTTATCTCATCTGTCTAGCACGAGTGAGACTAGAGAGAGTGAAAGACAGAGTGATAGAAAGAAACAGACAGAGGAGATGAGGTGAGGTGAATAGCAATGGCCTGATGGGACTGGTGATGAGAGGAAACTCCCATCCACTGCAGTAGGAAATAAAAGACTCATGGTATGCATGCATGGTAAAAAATAAACGAGGCAAAGCAGAAAACGTGGAGGGAAGCGCTTTTGAGTACCAACATTTTTGCCATTTTTGGGGTCAGGGACACGTTAACTTACCGGAGTAGGATTTTTCTCCATCTCTGTAAGATAGCAATCATGATGATAAGTGTGTTCATTAATTATTAGGGGTGCAACGGATGAAATTGATCCCTCTTTCGCACTTACTTGTACTTGAACGGACACATACACACAAAATTATGTCAAAATGCCCGTCTCGACAAGTTTTCTCTTATATCATAAGTGAACAGTTGAGAAAGAAACCGGATGTGTGTCAGTATATTCAGTCCGTGCATTCAGTCTTAAAGTGACAGCAGCCTAATATTCCTGCTGTTGTCTGTGTCATTAATGTTAATAGAATACAATACAGCTTTAACAAAGATGAACCTATATTTAATTTCTACAGTGAACAAATAGTGTTATTTTACATTTAGGCAGCTTGTAGGATAAGTGTGCCGCGTAAAGTTAGCCTGGCAAGCCAGACCTACATCAAGACGTTAGGTCTGGCAACTCACCATTGGCAGGGCTCAATCCGAAGGGCGGGATAAACGGTTGTCTTTCAAATTCCCTCTGCACGCAATAGGATAGCGCTACAACCAACCAGAGCGTTTTCCCTGCAGCGGAGCTAGTTGATAGATTAAACTTTTGCCGTATCTGGTCGGCAAAACTACGAACACATCTTCCTCTTTTAAGAATGACTTAAGTGCCGTTCTTTGTTCTTTTCTCAAAGAAAAGCTTAACTCCAAGTCCTCCAGAGTCACGGCCAAAGCCGATTTGAAAGACTGTTGTTCACCAGCTGCAGCAGCCATTCTTTGTTTTCAAGTTGCACTGAATTCACGCAAAACCGTCACAACTCTGCCGTCATTATGTTAAGCCCGCCCACCGACTCTATACATGATTTGATTGGCCTGATTAGAGTTTTTTTTTTCCAGCTCGAAACTCAACGGAGAGTTGCTAGACTACCTTGGCTGCATAGATAGATAGATAGATAGATAGATAGATAGATAGATAGATAGATAGATAGATAGATAGATAGATAGATAGATAGATAGACAAACTGCTTTTTTAATTTAGATCAAAATTATTATGCCAAATTAAAACAAATTAATATTGATTAAATATACAAAAAAATACACTATACCAGTGCTGATTCATTTGGATTGGGAATGGTATGTGAATATTGTGCAGGTTTTGGTACTAAAATAGCATGCGGAAAAGTGCCATGAATTAACCCGAGATTTTTCATTTAAAAAAACATCTATATGTATATATATACTGTATATATATACATTTCCAGATGCTTTCATTCAAAGCAAGTTGCAGAAGATGCATTGCAGGAACATTCCCATAAAGTGGACAGTAAGAACTGTAACCACAGTAACTCACCAGAAGTTGCCACATTTCTAGTTCATAGCAACCTGGGGATGCATCTACCAACCAATTGATCCGCTGGTGCTTAACTGACTGCCACATACTGAAGCATACAAAATGATTAACGGAATTTTATTTTTTAAATAAAGGATATCAAATAATTTAGTTATATCAGATTCATTGAAATAGAAATTAAATATTTACTACTATTCTTCATTATTTCACACTCTCTTTTGTGATGAGGCCTTCAAATGTAATATTCCAAACCTTTTGTTTTTTTCGATGTATGTTAGATGGTACATTTTAAATGTTATAGATGTTTAGATGTTTTATTCAGAAGGTCACAGCGTATGAATAATTGAACACCTGTTGCATTCCTGATGTTTCTCTGTGTAAACAACTCTCTTATGATGAATCTGGTTCACATTTCTATTACATTGAGACTTTAATGTCAGAACTGACCTTGTTTACTTTGTCATTGCAGATTTTAGTTTGTATTCTGCACGATTCACACAAAAAAAAATGTCTTCTTTAAAAACTTGCTCAGCCTTTAATTTTCCTTTTCGGCTGGTGTCACAAATCCTTCCAATTTTTTCTAACCCTGCCTCTTTAATAACCACCTGGTCGTTTTTTCTCATTGCATTTCTGAAATATGTCAGATTTTTGTAACATATTGATGTTCAATCATGTATACAGTACAGTGTTTTAGCCAGTTTGGCGGGTTGAATTTTATGTATAATATATATTTTTTTCAATTGTAGTCTTTTAAAAAGGCATCTGAAATAATAAACTATAAGTGCAAGAGTGTTAACAAAAATATCGATTTTTCGATATCGATATTGAAATATCTGAAATGCTTCCAATAATCATTTCCCACAGAATAGATACACAATACAAGCTGCACTTTCTCATCTCTAATCTCTCCGACAGCAAGTAACACAAAAACCTGCCTCCCCTCACTCACTAATTTTATTTGCTCTGGATGAATATACACCCAAAGTGCGTGAGCATAAAGCCTATTCTCAGTACAAAATTGAGTTATTTTTCGCTGCTTGTTGCGCTTAAACAGTCAAATACATACAAAGCAATGTCAAAATGCCAGTCTTGGCGAGTATAGGCCCAATCCCAATTCTATTTTATACCCCTTCGCCTACTCCTAACCCTTCACCTACCCCTTACCCTTGCCCCTTGAAACAGAGTGGCAAGGCGTAGGGGTGAAAATATTCCCCTAAGAAATGGGACACCACTATTACACCATTACACGTCATTATACGTCGTCGCTAGCGCCTACGTCACAGGAGATGCGGCAATGTTTATCACAAACTTCCAAGATGCCGTCGTCAGCTGTAGTCATCTCAATTGCGTGAGTTACAGCTATTTTTTTGTTTTGCATTTTTCTTCTGAAGTTCGTAGAAAACAACGGAGATGACGATATCTTCGAATCCTAAGTATTTTTGGATTTCAGGAAACGTTGCTCGTTGTCAGCGCGAAAACGAATGAGCCTCCGGGTTTCCTTAGGTGTCCCTGTTTGATAAAGAATATACAAGACTGGTTGATCATGTTGCAAAAAGCACGAAACTGTTTAAGCACTGTTCGTTTATATCGTGTTCACATATAACCACAAGAAAACAATGCGTTCATAGCAGACATACGGTAAAAGATAAGCCAATTCCCTGCCGCAATTACATTCACCAGTTATCAGACATGAAAATATGTCGCGGGACTATCGTTAGCGAACTTCAGCGATTTTTTTGCAAACGTTTCTTTGAAGAACATGACCGTAAAAATGAACACAAGATTGAATGTGACATAAAGAAAATGATTATTGGCAGCCATGTGTGAAGGTACATTTCTTATACCCCTTCTTTTTAAGTGTACCCCTACCCCCTACCCCTCCCCCTCCCCCTCCAACCAAAATAGACAATCCTACCCCTTCACGGGAACGCGCAAAACAGAGGGGTAGGGGAAAGTGAAGGAGTAAGGGATAGAATTGGGATTGGGCCTTAATGTATGTTTTTATGTGAATGGAACAGTATAATGGGTCTGTAAGTCAGGTCTTAAAGTGATAGCAGCCTAATATACCTACTACCAAATTATGAGATTATATTAAAAATATCTATATGGCAGTTCTCTTACGAGAGTCCTCTCGTACTGCGTTTTTATCAAAACGCTACGGGAAAAGTCTCTTTTCACGAAATACTGAAGCAAAAAATTATCCTTAATTTTCATACATGTAAAGCGCGTTGCAGCAGTAGTCAGCTTGCTCGCTCATTGGCTGCTCTGCGGCAACTGCATAAGCCTATCGAGCGAGGCCTGAGGTGACGTCAGGCCAATGAGGGCGCTTCGCGCCCTCCTTGCCATTTCCCGCCGAAACGGGTGTGGCTAACCTCTATAAAAGGAGCTCGAAAAGGCTGATTCACTTGATTTTCATCTCTTCAGCGAAGCGCACGCATCGCTGGATCACGAGGATCTGGATCTGCTCAGTCAGACAGCGCGCCCAAAGCAGTGAATGTGCCCGCTTCCCGCCCACATTTACTCGCAGACATGAGTCCCACGGGACCCGCTCAGCCCTCCCTCACTCAGTCAAGCGCTGTAGTAAGGTCGAGGACGAGCGCTCTGCCCGCTGTAATAAGCGCGCCCCCCGCCTCGAATGCCACAGGCATAATGCCTACGTTATTGCGCCCCGAAGCGCCTCTGTCGCACGGCGAACAGAGCGCGCTTCGCATCCAGCCCTTAGCCAGCCATGCAGAAGCATGGGCAGCGCTTCCAGGGGTTTCGGACTGGGTGCTAGGCATTATAAAGAGAGGCTTCTCGCTACAGTTTTGTCGACGCCCTCCCCGCTTCACAGCGCGCGTCCAAACTACGGTGGTTTCAGAAGTAGCACACCTACTTCGCGCCGAAATATCAAAACTGATAAGCAAAGGGGCGATAGAGCGTGTTCCCCGAGCTCAAAGCGAAGGGGGACTATACAGCAGATACTTTCTAGTCCCCAAAAAGGACGGCGGTATCAGACCCATTCTGGATCTAAGACGGCTAAACAGAGTATTAGTGAAACGCAGTTTCAAAATGCTCACGACCAGCAAAATTCTTGCGCATGTTCGCCGAGAAGACTGGTTCATGTCGATAGATCTGAAGGACGCGTATTTTCAAATACAGATAGCGTCACATCACAGGCGATACTTGAGATTCGCCTTCGAGGGTCAGACATACCAGTATACAGTCCTGCCCTTCGGCTTGTCCCTGGCACCTCGTACATTTACGAAATGCATGGACGCAGCGCTCGCTCCTCTCAGACTCAGAGGCATGCGAGTGCTGAACTATTTGGACGACTGGTTGATCCTAGCTCAATCACGATCTCAGCTCGTGGAGCACAGAACCATTTTACTCGATCACCTCGAGAATCTTGGCATCACGGTCAATTGGGCAAAGAGTTCACTGAACCCCAGTCAAACGATTTCGTTTCTGGGTATTGTTCTGGACTCGCAGTCTATGACGGCGCGGCTGTCGCCACAGCGCGTGCTGCACATTCAGCGCGCGGCGAAGTCTTTCCGCCGCGGCGCTTTCACCCCGCTCAGGAAGTTTCAAAGGATGCTGGGTCTCATGGCCTCAGCATCATCAGTTCTCCAGCTGGGCTTGCTCCGCATGCGCCCGCTGCAGTTCTGGTTGAAAGCGCGAGTACCACGCGGAGCGTGGGTTTTCGGCCGGTTACGCCTCAAGGTCAATCAAAGCTGTGTGACAGCCCTGATACCTTGGTTGGCGGACGGCTGGTACCAATCAGGTGTAAGCCTGGGGACTTCCTCGAGAGTGAGGATGGTGTCGACAGACGCATCCACCTCGGGATGGGGAGCGCTGCTCGAGGGCAGACCGTTCTTCGGCCTGTGGTCGGAACGAGAAAAGCTCCAACACATCAACTGCCTGGAAATGCTGGCAGTGCACAACGCGCTGACGCGTTTTTGTCCCCATATCAAGGACCAACACGTCGTAGTCCGTTCGGACAACACGGCCGTGGTGTCCTATATAAATCGCCAGGGCGGTCTGAAATCCACATCCCTGTACAGGCTGGCGAAACGCCTCCTAATATGGGCTCAGCACAATTTGCGCTCGCTGAGGGCAGTGCATGTGCCTGGGCTCCAGAATGTGGGCCCAGACAGACTGTCCAGGAACAACATTCCCCTGGGTGAATGGTCTCTACACCCACAAACAGTCCGGCTGCTGTGGGAGAGATTCGGCAGAGCGGAGGTGGACCTATTCGCGTCCCGCGAAAACGCTCATTGCCCCGTGTTCTTTTCCAAGAACGACAGCGCGCTGTCCCAGATGTGGCCGCGCTGCCCGCTATACGCTTTCCCCCCCGTCTCCCTCCTGCCACAGGTGTTAGAGCGGGTCAGGGAAACAGAATGCCCAGTGCTGCTTGTAGCACCGTTCTGGAGGAACCAAGCATGGTTTCCAGTCCTGATGCAGCTAGCAGACTTCGCTCCATGGCCAGTGCCATTGAGGAGAGATCTCCTCTCGCAGGCCGGGGGCTCGATTTGGCACCCACACCCGGAGCTGTGGTCCCTTCATGCGTGGGCGCTCAACGGATATCCGTTGACCTCGCAGAGGGAGTGATAAATACCATCACTCAGGCCAGAGCGCCGTCGACTCGGCGGCTTTATGCCTCAAAGTGGTCGGTTTTCTCCGGCTGGTGTACAGCTCGGAGCCTATCACCTCTCGATTGTGAGGTGACGGAGGTTCTCTCCTTCCTACAGGAGCTGTTGGATAAGGGCAGATCCCCTTCCACGCTCAAAGTTTACGTGGCGGCTATTACAGCGTTCTCCGGAACAACGCTGGGTCAGTCACTAGGAAGGAACGATTTAGTCATCCGCTTCCTCAGGGGAGCTAGGAGGCTGAATCCACCCAGACCTCCTTCAGTTCCTATGTGGGACCTTTCTACAGTCTTGGCGGCCATGAAAGATGCCCCTTTCGAGCCTATCCAATCTATTAGCCTCAAACATTTGTCTTTCAAAACAGTGTTTTTGATGGCTCTCGCTTCGGTGAAGCGCATAGGCGACCTGCACGCGCTCTCCGTGAGCCCAGCGTGCTTAGAGTTTGGACCTAATGACTCTAAAGTCATACTCAAACCTAAGCATGGCTATGTGCCAAAGTCCCTCAACACGCCGTTTCGGGCTCAGGTTATCTCCCTGTCTGCCCTGCCGGGGTCAAGTGAGGAAGGGGACTCAAGTTTTCTTTGCCCTGTTAGGGCTTTAAGAGCTTACGCGTCCCGCTCCGCTGTCTTCAGACAGACTGAGCAGCTCTTTGTCTCGTTCAGTGGTCGTTCCAAGGGAATGGCTGTTTCGAAACAGAGCTTATCCAGATGGATAGTTGACGCCATAGCGCTGGCTTATACTGTCAAGGGCATTCAGTGCCCGTTGGGAGTCAGAGCGCACTCCAGGCTTGGTCCAGCGGGATTTCCTTACAGGATATATGTACGGCGGCAGGCTGGGCCTCGCCGTCTACATTTATCAGGTTTTACAACCTAGAAGTTCCCGCCTTGCAGGCTAAGCTACTATCGGTGTAGTCGATTCAGCTGTCTAACTAGAACACTGAAATCGCATGCGCAACGTGCTACCGACTGTCTTATGGGCAGAATTGTGTAAGACCCACATTTCCCACATTCAGTTCAGGTTCCCCACCCTGTCTATGTGATGTCATATTCGCGTCTGCTGGCGCGACCATATAAGGACGGAGGGAATCCCCTCTTGTCTCTAGACTCTCTCTGTGAGGTCATGTTTACGTCTGCGGACGTTACAGTTTAGGGAATTAAGGTCCCCCATCCCTTATTCCCGGATTCTTTGTGAGTCTATCTGGTGATTATGCACTGTACATCTGGCTTAGCTTCCAGTGATCGGTGTTTTTATCCCAGCACGCACGGCGTTTTACAAGGGGTTCCCGTAGCGTTTTGATAAAAACGCAGTACGAGAGGACTCTCGTAAGAGAACGTACTCGGTTACTAACGTAACCTCGGTTCTCTCTAGAAGAGGGAACGAGTACTGCGTTCTCTGCCGTGCGTACGGTTCACTCTGGTTCGCTTCGGCGATGAAAATCAAGTGAATCAGCCTTTTCGAGCTCCTTTTATAGAGGTTAGCCACACCCGTCTCGGCGGGAAATGGCAAGGAGGGCGCGAAGCGCCCTCATTGGCCTGACGTCACCTCAGGCCTCGCTCGATAGGCTTATGCAGTTGCCGCAGAGCAGCCAATGAGCGAGCAAGCCGTCTCGCCATAGCTGACTACTGCTGCAACGCGCTTTACATGTATGAAAATTAAGGATAATTTTTTGCTTCAGTATTTCGTGAAAAGAGACTTTTCCCGTAGCGTTTTGATAAAAACGCAGTACTCGTTCCCTCTTCTAGAGAGAACCGAGGTTACGTTAGTAACCGAGTACGTTTTCCCCCATGTTATTGATGTCAAAATTGTGGACAATGAAAATGTTGAGTGGCTAGTAACTTTGGAAAACCACTAACCACAGTGGCTGGTGAGCAAAAAAAGTTAATGTCAAGCCAACAACCAACTCAAAAAAAAAAAAAAAAAAAAACCTTTAGATTTTAAGATGTAAATATGTATTTTCCTGATTTAAATGTCCTCAATGACAAGGAATTTAATGAAACATATGTGCATATTATAGAAAATATAGCTTGTGTTCCTCTTAATTAGCCTCACACATTTTTTTTCTGTTTCTGACCTATTTTTTGCAGATGTTCCCACAATAATGAAGAGCATCTGAAAAGAAAGCATTTTACACTTGAGTTAAAACAGAGCAGCAAAACTAAAATGCATAATTTAAATTAAAGACGTATCTCTGGGTTTTAATGTGCAACACAGTATCTTTATTTAAAGAGTTAACTGGAGCTTGAAATATTATTCAAGATTATGACAGATATCTGTATTTATTTATTTTTTTACTATTTTCAGCTGTATGCAGATTAATGCTTTGTATTTAAAAAAAAAAAAAATTTTAATCTATTCTAGGAGGAGACCATCTGCCCAACACTTAAATCAACCCAGACATGCATGCTGTGTTAATGTTTGATCAGCCCCTAAGCATAGAGCGAAATCTTTACCAAGTGTTTGCACAGAACCCTGCCTGAGGAGAGACTTCACAAATGCTTATATTGTGCACTCACAGGCGAACGTGTAACACTGCAATAATAAGTATTGTTGTCTTATTTTCCTGATACAATATTTAAACAGCCTTAAAAGACACATTCACCTGATTAGCATGACTACATAAAATATTAAGACTTGTTTTCGGAGAATGTATCTTGATTGTGTGTATTTTGCACTGGCTGATTTTTTCATTAGTTTTAAACTACAAATAATTGTGTGTGTGAGAGAGAAAGAAAGTTCAGGTAGAAATAGCTCTTTAAAGGTGCAGTAAGCAATTTCTGATAAACACTGTTGAAAGTGGATCGGACCAGTCATCACAACAAACTTGTAGCCAATCAGGAGCAGGGGGTGTGTCCACTCATGATTGGGGAGGAGAGAGAGTAAGCAAGAGGGAGATTTAAAGAAAGACTGTTGAAAGAGAGACGGCTGAGAGACATTACATTCCTTGTCGTTTGTACGTCATCTTCGCTTTATTTTTCAAGAAGCATTATTTTGCTTTGCTTCTGTTATGATAAAGAGACATCTAGGGCCCTATTTTAATGATCTGAAATGCAAGTATCAAACGCGAAACGCAAGTAACTTTGTGGGCGGATCTCGGCCGCTGTTGCTATTATACCGGCGGGATAAATGACTCTTGCGCCCGACGCAAATCTAAAATGGGTTGGTCTGAAGTAGCTTCATTATTCATAGGTGTGGTTTGGGCGTAACATGAAATAAACCAATCAGAGCGTCATCTCACATTCCCTTTAAGAGCAGGCGCGCTTGTACCATGGCGGATTGCTATTATAACGGTGGATTTGCCAGGCGCACGCTATCGGTTCACAGCCAAGGAGACCGACTTTCTCGACAGGGCTTTCTAAAAGACAGAGAATGATACATACGCATGTGTACAAAGTGTTTACAAAGTCAATTGCGCTGGGTGCAAGATAGGGCCCCTACTCTTGCATTACGTGTTTGGGCATTTTTGGGGGGCGGAGCAATGAACAATGGTGTGTTTGTTTGGGTTGATTTGAAATATCAACAGTGTTCAACAATGATTCTCAGAAATCGCTTACTGCACCTTTAACATAACAATTGCAGGTTACTTACCTTTTTTTATATTACAAGTAAAAAAGTTGAATTTATTTATTTTTTATTTATTTGTTGAATCTTCTTTTTAATGTCAGGGAAGCCCATTGTTCCTGCAGTCTTCTAAGAACGTGTCTGTCAACATCCTCAACGAGAAGAAGCAATTAGTATCTCAACTCGTTGCAGGTAAGCACACAAATACAAACACACTTAAGCTAAGAATTGTTTAAAAACCCTCATGTAACCCCTTTGTGCTAATTACAATGGTCTTGCTCCCCAAGATTTCGCAGACTATAAATCGGAATGAAGATTTCTAGCCCCATCTCTGTGGGCGTTTATATTAGGGTAGATAGCATGAAATGAAATATTCACTGAACTCTGGAGGCGACTATACGAGCCAATCCGCTCACAGGAGGAAAATGAATCCAGGCAGCAATAATGTTAGATTTTATGGGACAGATGGTTAAATTACTATTTTGAAAGAGTTAAAGGGTTATTTGATAGCCAGGTTGTTATAGTCTCATCCTTCTCATGATGTAGCCTTTATAACTGTGACTAGAGACTTCATTACAGCGCAGTAATTGCATGTGCACGGATGCATGTACTATTAAGTCCTGGTTAATAGCGTACTAGTAAGGCTATATTTTAATGAAAGTAATTTAGCCTTAAATGGACTAGTTAAGTGACTTTCACTTGAGTTATGGTGCTAGAACAACTGTATACAAAACTAAAAAGTGGAAGTGGAAGAACAAGTATATGTTTCATTAATTGAATTATAATGTGCATGGAATACTAGCTGGTCAGAAAAGTCATTAAGTAAATTACAAGATTGAATGTGCCAAATGGCAAATATTTTAATTGCTTGCTGCTTGCTTGCAGTAGTATATATTTTAGAGATGTAACGGTACACAGATGTCACAGTTCGGTACGTAGATCGGTTTTGGGGTCACGGTTCGATACGAGTTTGGTACAACAGGAAAAAGCAACAAACCCCTAATGCTATTTTTTTCCATTTATTTTGAACATATATTGATGTACAGTATTACAGTTTGTTTCACCTAGTGGAACTCAGTCCCCCTGAGGTATTTGGTACAGTACTGCCTCCTTTAGTGTTTTAAGCAGTAAACAGAATGCACTCTTGCATAGGTCCTATTTTTTTGTAGGGCTAGTAAAAAAGGTTATTTGGTTCACAATGAGCTACAATACTGAAAAGCATCTCTTGTTTTATAAAAGTAAAAAATTAATGGAATAATGAAAAATAAAACTTGTGCAGAGATTCATTGTTGCGCTCCTGTAGTCTTTCTGGCAGCTTCGGTGATTGGCACATCTGGATGATGTAGAGATTGACCAATGTTGCACGGTAAAATGCAACGGCTGTTTTCAAGCTTATTGGTTTTATCAAGGTGTTGTGCGTAGCCTGCGCTGTAATTTTCTTTGCGCACGGGAGTTCATTAACATGCGGTGACAATGACGGATGCACAAAGTTAAATATTGCGCTTTTTCAATAAATCACGGAAAGATGAGCAAGAAGGAGAAAATGTGCCATTTTAAATCTGAGCTTACTTCACCTTTCTACGAAGAGACAGCGAGTTAAGTGGCACCTGAGGTATTCTATTTCCAGGATACGCACATTTCATCACTGGACTGTAGTAGTTAGACTTTCACGACACAAATCGGCACAATGCCAAATGATTTTGTCTCAGCGGAATCAACTTAAAATACTCCGTCATTTATGGTCATACAGATAAGAGTAAGACATCATTCGAAACTTATTTTTATTTGTGTACACTCACAATACAATACAAAAAATAATAATAATAAAAAAAAAATCATTATACCTTTGTTAAAGGACAAGTTCGGTATTTTACACTTAAAGCCCTGTTTACAGATCGTTTCTGATGAAATAGAACGGTTAAGATTAAAATGTGGACACATGCTGCTGTCCCGAGAATTTTAGGTTTATTTCGCTTTCCCCCCCCCCACCTACACAATGGCAGCCTATGGGCACTGGAACAATCCTTCATAAAACGCATTAAACTTTCGTGGTCAGGGGTGTTCACTGATATGCTCACACAAAAATCGCTGCAAAAGATGCTTTCCAACAGGTGTTTTACCATTCGTTGTAAAACTGTGGACCTATTTTTCCAAACGCCTCACACCCGTACATTCTTCCGTTGAGAGCTTGAATAATAAACACTCCAGCCCAGTTGGTGGCGATAATGCACCTTTGCCAATTGCAAGCAAACCACTGGCATTTAATTGAATACACAGAAGAAGCAGAAGAAGAAGCGGCAGAGTAATACCGTACCGCACACAGCCCATCCAATTCAAGTCAATGGAGTTGGACAAAAACTACGATAAAACCTGTTGGAAAGCATACACCCCTGAAAGTGGAAAGTGGACACCCCTGACCACTCGGTGAGTTTCACGTCTTTGTAATCGAAAGTTTAATGCGTTTTATGAAGGATTGTTCCAGTGCCCATAGGCTGCCATTCTGTAGGTGGGGTGGAGAAGCGAAATAAACCTAAAATTCTCGGGACAGCAGCATGTGTCCACATTTTTATCTCAACCGTTCTATTTCATCAGAAACGATCTGTAAACAGGGCTTTAAGTGTAAAATACCGAACTTGTCCTTTAAATAAAGAAAACAAACAGGATGCCTCTTTCTGCTGTGCTAGTTTCTTTTCTGGGAAGTTTGTGGAGCGTCTCAAAAATGAATCAAAATTCAGCTTATAAGCTACTAGCAAGCTCTTGCGTGCCATCTGAACTCTTGTTTTGGGTTGGTGGATAGATTGTCTCTTCTTCTTCTTCTGCTCTTTTTCCTGTTGTGGCGGAAAGCAAACAGCGTTGCATTACCGTGCACGCCCCCTTCTGGATTGGAGTGTGGATCGCCTGTGACTGACTGTGTTCACCGAACCGTGACGTACATTCCGTGACGGTTCAGGGTGAATACATGTACCGTTACACCCCTAATATATATAATAATAATTTGAGCTAGATTCTTTGGTGACTCATGGAAAATGTTCTTCATAAACTGTAAAATATATTTTTGCCAGGTTCTCATGGAGTTCATGCACGGGGGAAAATGCTGGAGGTAAAATCAAGTGCAGGAAAACTGCTCTTCTCTGCGGACGACCATGAGGTGGTAGTTGGTGCAGAGAGATTACGAGTTATGGGTGAGTGAACATTGAAATTATAACACATTTGAGGGTATTAAACTGTTTTATGCTCACACAAAGCCTTAGCCCTGTTCCCATCACACAGTTGTTTGGCACAGTCAACAAAGAGAAAGCTGAAGTGCTAACTGAGCCTCACAGAACAAATTTTAAGCACAGACTGGCATGAGACATTGTCCTTCTTGTACGAATTGTGTTGGTAATTGATGCAGTGGTATAATTCAATAAGTACATCCTGAGCTTTGATGTCAAAGTCCATTTCACACATTTAAGAACCCTCCAAAAACAATGGCAAAGCAACTATTACAATATAATGAAACATTTGACATTTATTTGTTGCTTTCAAAAATACTTTCAATACCATTTGCAATAATATTGTCTAATATACAGGTTTTCTGGGGTCTGAGGACAAGGAGGTTTGAGGGGGTGGGGGATTCTACACATGCATTTTTTCAGCGCTGTTAAACTTAACATGTTAAAGTAATCAAAAATTCAGGAAACTCCAAGGTACTCTCTTTAGAAAGATTAAAAAGCCTTTATTGTTATGGCTTGGTCATCTTTAAACCTTTAAAACACTCCGACGCATTTTGGCATACAAGCCTTCGTCAGGGAGTCAGCGTGTTAAAGTAATAATTGATTTTGACACAACTACTGAATGATATTGTTGCTTTAATCAAAATGTTATTCCGTTGATTTTTATTTTATTGCTGTATGGTTGATAGAAAGTAAACATTTTCCAGATATTATTTGAACAGTTTTGGCTTTAGTACAGAGACAATATGGCATCTTTATTATTAATATTATTATGATTATTATTAAAGGCATATTGGCCCATTTATTCTCTATTCATTAGCATGTTGAAAGAATATTGGCACAAATCGTTTTGAAAAGGCCTCTCTGTTTCTGGTCACATTTGGCATGAAAACAAGAAGCACTTGGCAGTGCTTTCCAACATTAAAACCCCAGATGGGTAGAATATATATATTTATGTTTTTTTTCCCCCATTTATCTTTTTTTTTTCAATGATTTATTTTAGGAGGTGAAAAAAATCCTGGACTGTTCAAGGTTGTTTTGTGCTGTATTTGATCATGGAGCTTTGCTTGTCTCTAAGGTAGAGCTAAACTTCCTTTAAAGTGATTACTCAAGCCTGTGTACATCCATTTTCCCCCAATGATTTTCCCTAAGCCACAGTTCATTACCTTACATCCACTCAAACTCAGCAACGGACTGCAGCGAGAACAGGAGTATTTAGAACTGAATGTTTCTCTTTCGGATTTTATCTCAAGTGTTTCTGGGGTGATGCCAGGCATCTGAATTAGTTTGGTGGACCACACAGGGAGGATGTGCACGTTATGAGGTCAGTAAAATCCTGCTACTCTAATACTGAGATAAATGTCTCCTTTTACGAGTCTATAGCTTAGAAACAATCTTAAGAGCTCCTGCCAATAGATCTACGCTCTAATGTCATGACAGCTGAGAGTGAGTCTAGAGTAAACACAACTTCAATTGCCTTCAGAACACATCTGATCAACTCAGAATACAACTTTACACCTGTCAGTCCAAGCAAGACTTAACAAATAGCAATGTTCACTCTAATATTTGTTCTTTGACAAAATCTCTTTCTATTGGGCAAATCTTTCAAAAAAAATCTGATTCAACCAATGACTTGCAGGGCTTGACACCTAGCTACTTCTTTCCCCAAGAAAATGAAAAATTTAGGCACAAAGAACTTTATTGCAATGCAAATTGATAAAATAATTTGTTTTTCCTTAATTAAAAGAGATACAATGAGACACAGCAAAATGATTTTATTTATTTGAATTCAAAAAGTACACTAGGTTTTTAATTATTTCAGCTCCAAACTGTTTTTTTTTTTAATGTAATAATTATGGGATTATGTATATTTTAAACATTGAATTAAATACCAGACACAGTGTATTGTGTAACCAAAATACTAATAATAACTAGGGGAAAACTGCACAATGCAGGACTTTTAATTATAAACAAGCACCTGGATTTATTTTGAAATGTCTTAACCGCTCCACTTCAGGGGGGACTGCCCTCACTGGCCTGAGCCCTCGGGTGTCAGGACCTCTTCCCTGCAGCCTTCTTGGAGATAATGACGGTCCTCAGATCCGTCTTACCCCTCGAAGACTGCGGCTGAGAGCGCCCTCCCTGTCCGCAGCCTTTCTGTGGGGGAACACGGGAGGCTATGCTCTGTTTCTGGGTGGCACGGTGTGAGGAGCTGGCTTTGGAAGTTTGGGGCTGTTCCCACTCAGCAGCTGCGGAGACATGAGAGCGACGGGGGAGGAGCTTCTGGAAAGCGGCCGCCGGCTTGGCTGCCTCCTGGAACCTCTCGACGACTGAAATTACAGCGCATCCATAAGAAAATTATTGTCCTTCTCTTTAATATTGCTTAGGTTGAGCCACAGATGCCTCTCAGTGGCCACCAGGGATTCCATAGAGCGGCCGATGGATTTAGCGGTCTCCTTAGTGGCCCTGAGAGATAAATCTGTGGCTCGACGTAGTTCGCAAACGTCAGGACCAATTCCCCCAACCTCGTCCATGTCTCCTAACAACACAGCTTAGTAGGCCTGCAGCAGCGACATGGTATGAAGGCATGCTGCAGCCTGACCAGCGGCTGAGTAAGCTTTACCCACTAGCGAAGATGTGGTTCTGACTGGCTTAGTGGGTAATGCTGGGGACTTTAGGGAAGATGCCGCCTTGGGGGAGAGATAGGTTGCGATATTTGTGCACTATACACTCTGTACGAAACCGGTTTCTCCCACGATCTCGACACCTCGATGTGGAGATCGGGGGAAAACTGTAGGTCCCGGCGTTAAGGTTGTGACAATGATGGCAGGAAGCTTTCGTCCAGCCTGCTTTTGGAATGAATGTCCTGCTTATCTGCTGGCCAGTCAATACTCAGTCTTTCAACTGCTCTTGTCACAACCTCAACCAGCTCCTCAAACGTATGAGACTGAGGTGGCGAGTCCTCAGTATCTCTTGCATAGACACTGGTAACATCTAGTTCCTCAATCGGGGCGGAAGGAACCGCTGCGCGAGCTTCCAAACCCTGAGAGAAGGCACTGGACCTTTCAGGTGAAGGCAGAGATAAGGCTGGGCCCGTCTTTAACCCGCTGATAGATTCATTTGCGAACCCCATGACTGTGATCGCCGCTGTGCCTCGGCAGCAGCGGGACCAGAGCCCCGGGGAACCCTACACCTAACCCCCCATTCGTTGACGTGATTGATTACAAGGTAGTTTGTGACGTCAGAAACACCAGCGATTTCAAAGTCTTTGGTTCACTGCAGTTTTAAGGAGAAAAAAATACTCAGCAATGGTGTTGACTGATGAATTTGCACATAGTTTGTCTTAAAAGCATACTTAAAAGGGACATTAAGTGTATAAAAACTTTAACTCATGTTTATTCAGTGTAATGAAAATAAAAAGTTTCTATTTTACTTGACATTTACAGTGGCATTTTTAGAGGTTAAAAACAGTTTACGAAAGGTGGGTGAAAAACCAACATGAATACAAAGAGTATTTTTATATTTATGCATTTGGCAGACACTTTTATCCAAAGCGACTTTCCATTCACATCCACATTTTATCAGTTGCCATTGCCACGCTCTACCTGTTTAAGCTACAGGAAGGAAGGGTACATTGACAAGAACTTGACATATGTTTGTTTGTTTTTTTTGTTTTTTTTTTGTCTATCATGGATACTCTTATATGTTATTGGCCCATTCTTGTCAATTCGTATAGCATGCAGAAAGATAGCATTCACTCCAATTAAGTACTACTTTCTTAATTGTGATATTGTGATATCTTCTAAGTTCTTTGAGATGCTAGTACAATGTAAAAAGTGGTAAAGAGCTATTTTTACCTTGATCCTACCTTTAAATTTAGTTTTGTTGGTGTGACCTGATGTATATTTAGGTTGATTCAGTAAAAAACATTCTTGAATATTCTTGAATGCTGCAAAGTTACCATTTGCAGCACATCTTTTAGGTTTCCATTTTTTTTTTCAATACTGAGCGTTTTCTAAAGAAATAGAGATGAATGTTCCTTGTGGGACTTTTTTTGCTTCTAATTAGAGGCTTTACTTTAAACAGTGTATGCACAAATAAATGAAAACGCATATACAGTCACTAAATGGGATGAATCATAGTTTCATAAAACAATCCAACCTTAAAGTCTTCCAGAACATGAAGAGCTCGCTGTGAAAACTTTTCTTTTCATTCACTCGCTGACTTTTCTTTCATGTGCTCGTCTCGGTGCAGAGGAGAATCATTCCCAGCTGGAGACATTTGATTACAGTATTTTGCAACTCTTTTATGATAAGCAGTGCTTCATCTGATGAGAGACTGCTATAGTATAAGTGTCGGCCCCGATATAAAAGAATACAGAGCAGGGAAGAAAATTCAAAATGTCTCACGGGGGGCGGGGGAGCTGCGAAAATCTGTTCGGATTTTGTTCAGCTCCACAGGAAGAGCAATAAGAGCAAATTAGGACAGACCCTGCAACATCTGCTCAGGCGCGTTGCCTTATTTCAATATGAGCTACTGGAAGACCTTGACTATTTTTTAAGATAGTAGGTTTGTTTTTTGTGCTTTTACATGAGACAAAATTCAGGAAACTGTCACCTAGCCACGAACACTGAAATGCCAAGCATTCAAATTTACTAATGAAAGGCTGCAATATTTTCCTGTAAGACTGAAACGAAAGAGTTATTTATATCTGAAACAATGATATGGCCTCCGTGCTGATGTTGTCCCAGGAGCGTTATATTAGTCGGAGCTGAATGTCATTCTTCATTAATTTTAACAATCAGATGTTAAAGAGGGGAAAGCAATTTGCTTGGGTACCAAAGTCACTCCCGAGAGATGCTATGTCAAGCTTCGAGTCTCATAATGTGTGAGTAATTAGGCAATTTTACATTAAAATGTTAGATGGTTTTTAAAAATTGCCTTATGTAGCTGTTCGTTTATTCCCTTCTTTCGTGTAATCTTTTACTTCATGGTTTCTAGGGGCATAAAGAAATATTAAGGTTGAGACACAGCACAGAAATAATTTGGTGTGATTAAAATTTCTGTTTAAGCTCATAGTGGAGGCCAGACATAATCTGTTGATTTCTTTGTAGGGTTTTTAGTAACACTTTATGTTTTTTTAACATTAGTTAATGCATTAGCTATAACATTAACTAATGAGCACACATATTTTTAATGCATGTATTCATTTTTGTAAATGTTAGTTAATAAAAATACAATTCTTCATTGTTTGTTTGTTAGTTCACAGTGCATTAAGTAAGGGATAATGTACATCCAGCCTGTTGTTATCTCAGAATAAACCCCCGACAGGGTGATGAGGAGGGGTCTTGCATTGGCCTGAAGGGGGTATATTATACCAACCGGCTGGATGTACATTAATATTATTATCCCAACCTGCTGGATGTACATTATCCCACTTATTACACGGCTTGCCACATACTGTAAGTAAATAATTAGACACAAAATATTGATCTGTGTTGAAATATTTTATTAGGTCTCTAAACGCAAAGCTTCCGTGGAGAGAGCAGTTGCAGCGCGGCAAGTTCAAACTAAACAAACTTTTAAGAGATACAGTATAGAGTCATACCACTTATTACACAGCATTTCGGAGATAAGAGATATTGATTTCAGATTAAACTGTTTTAAAATCGTACCGTTATAATCCAACAGTGTACAAAACAATAGTCACAAAATGGCAGCAACTGTGTTTGTATGAAACTAGAGAGAGCGAGTCCACGATACTGGATGGCATAATTAAATAACTGTACACAAAATATTGATTTGACTGAGTTTTAATATTTTAGTAGTTCGCCAAATAAAAACTACCACTGGATGGCGCGATTGACCAATCAGAATCAAGTATTCCACAGAGCTGTGTAATAACTAATGTTAACGGATACAAATGTTGATTTTGAAAATGTATTAGTAAATGTTAGAAGTATTGTTGATCATGCATCCATTAACTAAAGTTAACAATTGAAATGTTATTGTAAAGTGGTACTGAGATTTCTTACACTGATTTTAGTGAACATTTCTTGAATTCTGTTCAATGGACTGGTAACACATTCTGTTGACTATAAGTAACGTTGCACCTATATGTCAACTGTCATTATGTCAAATGTTGGGAATTTTCTGGACAGCTCACACAGGTTTCGCTTTTTGCTCATTCCTTATCCGTTACCTGCCATTTAGCTTTCACCTGCCAGCAATTGTAAATAATTCAAATCGGATCTTTAGGCTCATCCCTTGGTTACAGGAATACAATCAAAAAAGCCCAAACTGCACAATCGCTTGAAACCACTGTCATTCACCCCAGTTTCCTTTCCTAAAGTCTTACTGGAAAATGACTGGGGAGTCTCAGTGATGTTGAGAACCTGAGATGAGACATAGCAGCGCTCCGCTGTGATAATCGAAACGGGCCGTGACAGCGAATTTGCTGAATATGTCAGATTGTGCTTGCAGCTCTTCCTCATCACCAGTATGTTCAGTTAACAGCAGTCCGAGGGATAATAATATTAGCAGTTGGATTATTTGCCTTAATTATAATTAACATGCATTGATTAGCCTCAATTATATTCCAGTGACTCACAGCAGTGGATGTTATTTGTTTTTTTATGTTTGTTTATATATATATATATATATATATGAAGAGTTCAGAGGCAAAAGCCTCTAAGTGTCATCTGAAATTTCATCATTTTTATCAAGCTTGTATATTTAAGTTCAGTAATTTCACTTAAATGGCAATGCAAATGACCTATTAATTGTCATTTAAGTGAAATAACTTAACTTAAATATACAAGCTTTATAAAAATGATCATTCTAGAAGAAAATTTCAGATGGCACTTAGAGGCTTTCGCATCTGAACTCTTCATATATATATATAAACAAATAACTTCCACTGCTGTGAGTCAAATATATATAATATATAAAATAATAAAAACAAGATAATATTTTTGTCTATTAAAGAATATTCAATTAACTGCAATTATCGCAGCATGCAGCAATTAATGTTGCCTGTAATTAAAGCTGTTAATTGAATCTATAGACAAATTTGATTCGCTCCTTCTCGACGGGCTTCAATCTCAATGCATTTGTTGGGGCGATGGAGATTAACAGTCTGTGAAATGTGGTACAGGAGGATCCTTTACAGAGGAAATATGGCCCCTACATTTCACTGTTTTATTATGGCTGAATGGAAAATTTGCTGTGCTGAGTGACCATTGGAATTCTGTCAGATGACCATGGTAAGCGGATGATAAAGAGTCTATAAAAGCAGGTAAATTATGGTTAAGGCTCTGCTGTACCCACACACACAGAAATAATTCAGCTTGTCTCTGGTCACCAAGCAAGATTAGATTTTCACATTGAGCACGGTATATTGGTGCTGTGTGTCTCACGTCATGTCTTGTTATCTGAAACCTCATGGCATTATGAGCACACAAACATACCAAGCCATACCATTTATAAGGGGTTTGATATATGGTTCTTTTTATAACATTTTCTTGGAATTTTCAATAGGAGCTGTATTAGTTGAGTCTACTCACTATTTTGATAATTTAGCCTTACAACAATCATTTTTTTCTGTGAGATACAATGTGAAGTGGAGTCAATTTAGTGGTACACATTGAACTATGTGAGCTTGTCTACATACAGTGCATGCAGTGTTCAGGCCAAATTACACAATATGCGATAAATGTTGAACACAAACTTCTACATTCTCTACAGTATTAGAGAGAATAGCTAACTTAAAGTTATTGCTATAAGTTAGACCAATCGCTTTCAGTAGCGAAACAATAGTTTTCAAAACCGTGTTGCAGCAATTGAACACACTCCATTGTGCAGCATAATGGGCACTTAGGAAGTCTGAATCAGTTTGTTTGCATAGTTCATGTAAATCACTAGTCAAATAAATGATTCATCATCCAAATAAATGATTCATTGAGTCTTTTAAGTTTAAAGTGATGGTTCGGAGTAAAATCAACCTAGGGTCCTTTGCACCATGATCTCGAGCAAACCCCCAGCAGCCCCCCCCCCCCCCCCCCCCACCCCCCCACTCGAAGCCTTTTTTCCCTTGGTCGAACATTATTAAAGTTAGAGCTTATTTAGAGATGTCAGCCAAATGGCTTAGTGCCGGCGCTAACGGATCCAAGGTTGTATCTCGTAAATTACCCCACTAATAATGCCCAGAATGGTACCAAACTTCAACAGTAGTACAAATAGGTTCTGTACTCATAAAACGAGGCATTGGAAAGTTTGTAAGTACATCAGGAGTTTACTTAAATAAATAACACTTGCCTGATGGCTTATGCTACCTCTAACCCGGACGATGCATAAAAGGATGTAGTGTAACGACGAATTCGATTTTTTTTTCCGAAGTGTTGACAACTTAGTGTTAACTCATAATTGTTGCAAACTGGTACTACCAACAAAATTGTTGTGTATTCCTGGAACTGGGCGTCGTTACACTACATCCTTATGCATCGCTTTCTGCCAGGACTTTTACGTGCTTTTCCAAATCTTGCATACTGTGCCTTTAAATATTCCGTTTATTTTGAACGTTTTTTTTATTTATTTTTGATGGTAGTATGACTGACAGTATTTAAAATTTCAAATGACTTCCCTAATACTGACTCTCTGTATAACTGTTTACTGAAGAAATTGCATTTTAGTCACAGCACCACTCTCTGTACATTTTCATTAATTTGATTAAGGATACACTCCATTTCTCTTATATAAACCTATGTGTGCTCAAAGCCTCTGTAAACATTTCTTCTCTGCCCAAGGCTGGTCTTCTTTTCTCTTTTGCCCAAATGCACACAGTCTTATAGCCCAGAGCGTCACGCTCACTGTAGCGATGACAAATTGCCCTATTGCAGAGGATGGTGTTATCTCCCTAACGGAAGGTCTGTTCATCTATGTGATGATGCGTTCTTGTGTTTGAGGTTGCCTCAGTTAACACACTATCCATGCAAAAACTGGACAGGCTTTCTGGAGGTAAACACCTGGGGGTCTTTATTTAGGGTTGCCATTTTATTTAAAATCCCTGGTTTTCAAAACTAACTTTTGAAGCGACCCTTGATAATTAACTGCTTAGTTGTTTGTTTTTCGCAAGCTTCTGAGATACAAATGCCACGGCTGTCTCTCAAATGCCTAGTCTAGTGCTTAGAACTTGCGCCAAGATGCACTGAGCTGTGGTACAAGAGATGCAGGTGTAAATCGGGGTAATTGTTTTTTAAATGAATAAATAATATTTAAATAATTAGATATTTACACTATAAAAAAGGTAGATATTATTTACACTATATGTAATAGAAGGTTGATTTATACCATTACATTATTTACTCTTAAATACTTTTGTGTGTAAATTGTAAATTACAACAATTAAGAGTAAATAGAAGTAATATGCTATTTTTACTATGGGTAAATATGGGTGAAAATATTGAGGGTTGCGTTTTCTGTCATCTCTGCATGAGAATCAGCAAGTAGCACATGTTGAGCTGATGCATAATGATTAATGTATGGTTCTTATGGTGTCATTATGTATTCAAAGGCTTTGCGTGTGTACAATATACCTGCATGTAATTACATCTACAATTCCACTGTTGACTCCTTAATCCACCCTTAAACCTGCCCACACCATCAAACCTGTCCTAACCTTACCTGTAACCCACCACAATAGCAGCAAAAGTGTTTTACAATACAACATGAAAACAATGAGTACATTGTACCCAAAGGACAGTAGTCAAGGTTTGAAGTGGATCAAAACTATTCATCAAAGTTATACATGAATTTCGAACAATACCCGTTCTCATCTTAGGACAATTTTGATTAACTTTTTTTGATCCATAATAAATAAAAAAATATACCCACTGGGAATCTTGCTACAAGTTGGTCTGATTCTAACGTGCTATTGGCTGCAGACAGATAGCTGTGATTTCGCCTCATTTGGCCACCTGCAGCGGTGTTCCACTGACACAGTTGCCTGCATTGCCGTTAACGGATGGTGCCCGGTTGTCTCCATTAATCAGCGGTAACAAGCTGTTGTGCTCTGACCGCACTCAGAGCATTATACAGTCATACCGCCCTGCAGTTCTGCCAGTGATTTACTCACGTTCATGTGGAGTCCGTCTAGTCAATGCACAACACATCTCTGCTGGATACAAGCCCATCCAACCCTAATATCCAGCTGTAAGCGGCAACACTACAGTAGCATTTTAGGATTAAAAAGCCTTATCAATGTGTCCCACTTTAAATGAATGAATTTAAGCTAACTACTATGTAATAACATTTGCATTAATCATTTGTTACACAGAGGTGTAAAGAGTACATGGAAACCATACTTGAGTAAAAGTACAGATACCTCACATTGAAAATGACCAAATTCCCCAATTTAAAGTCACCGATTCCAATACGACTTGAGTTTTCAATACGATCTGATTCTTACAGTACTAAAGTACTTTACTCGTACTAAATGTAGGCTCAAGGATACACTAGCACTCAACACCTAAAGCCGCAGTCACACTAGATTTGAGCATGCAAAATTTCTTCAGACACTGCGACGGTCGTGATATGACTTCACACTCTGCAACGGTCGTGATATGACTTCATACTCTGCAACATATTTTTTTTGATAAACATGAATTCAACATAAAACAAATAGTAATACACTAAAAATGTAAAAAACATACAATCTCCTCGACTTTGCTGTAAAAATATTGTTCTTTTAATTCAGCCAAGAGGTCACGGCGTGACGTATCGATCTTCTATTGGTCACACGTCTTCACGTGATGCGAATTCGCAGCTCAGAGTTCACCAAGATAGAACTGTGGAACGCAGCGAAATGTGAGACTTTCGCATGAGCTTGCATTTCCAGTCTGACGCATTTGCATGCGTTTGAATAATATTCATTTGAATTAAAAGTGCAGTGTGACAGTCCCTTAAGAGACATGGAACTGAAAAACAATCACGTTTATTTTCTAAAATCGAAATAAAACTGAACACCTCAATATTGCAATAAACCAAGGTCTACACAACAGCCTCTTAAATGTCTTTTTAGTTAAGCTCAAGTGCTCAAACCAATGTCCTTCACAAATGTTCTTCAATATAAAGGATTTTTGTAAAAAATGTAAAATTGAATAATCAAAGGCTGTGTTTACACTTGGCATTAACATACGATCACTGTGATCTGATCAAGCAGATCGGATCATAAGCCAATCAGGACACGGTGCGTTCACACCTGTCCACATCAAGTGGCTTCTGTATCTGGATAAAAGATCGGATCTCGCATTCCCGTGAAAAAAAAAAAAAAAAAAGGATGGCTCCGGTTAAAGTTGACTTGAAGTGGTGGGTTTTCTTTTAAAAACAGTTTTCAGTCGGGGTACAATTTACAAATCTTGCAAAATGAGGAGGATGAAGAAGCTGCAAGTACTAATAATGTGGATAGATGCCGTAATGGAAACGATACCGAGAAACGTATGGGTCCGAGAACATTGCCAGCTGTGGTGGGGAAAATACGCGTTCTGTACAGAAAATGGTTCTGAAAGCAAAAATTTCTGTATATTTGCAATGTACTTCGCCTTCGACTGTATCGCAAAACCACATAGCTACGTGCAGCAATTCCTGGAGAGAAGAGGGGGAATGATGACAGTGGGTGGGGTTTCGTGTGACGTCCACCTGAGAATGCAGACACGATGGCTGGATTGCGTTTACATTACACTGAGATCCGATCACAATGCGTCCTCGACTACCTCAGAACCTGGACACGCTGATCGGATAACATTCCGATCAGAAGCGCGTTTACACTTGTCTTTTCAATGTGTAGGTGGACAACATCCGGATACAGGTCGCATGTTAATGCCAAGTGTAAACGCAGCCAAAGCCTCATCACCGGCTGCAGCCACGTCCTCATCTCATATATGAAACACCTGTGATTTAGAAATTACCTGCTAATGCACTCTCATTCACATAATAAAGCCTTCTTGACAAGTTTGGGTGGGTAAGGGCAAAACACTCAAGAAATTGCACCTTCAATGCCCTGTAGATGGCGATATATCTTCTTTTGTAGCAGAAATAACCTCTAACGAGTAATTGCATTACTCATTACAAATGTATTGGAGTAAAGAGTATGTATACTTTGTTGTTGTTGTTTTGTACAGTGTTGTGACATTTATCTAATCCTGTTCCCCATCATTTCCTGTCATTCCTCCACTACGCCAATAAAGAGTGGCAAGGCCAACAGTAAAAAAGAACCCTTATAGTGTATCTGTTTAGAGCAATACTGTTGTGTACACTGCAAAAAAAATACAAATGTTTTACAAAAATCACAAAGGCCAGACTTAATGGCCCAATATACTCATGATGAAGTTCTTTTTCGTTCTTCATTTAGGGGTAAAACAATGTTTGAAAAACATGAGAAGCAATATAATGTTAGCGAATATCCGATGCCGCCCACACTGCTGAGCAACAGTTAGATAAATATGTAAATGTATGCTGCCCACTTTCCTCTCAATAACAAAATAAACACACAACAAAATTGAGAAAACATATGATATGGATGTGTTTGCACGAGCTCTGCAATTCGGAACTCTAGTAATATCACGTCACATTTGTTAATTTAGCACTTTATACTATAGTTTGCCTAAAATCAAACAGCTTTACCATATTAAGAAACTAAGAAACAAATATCATGAACCTAAGACAAATAACCGAATATGCGTTACACTAACATTCTTAAGCACATGTAAAGTACTTGATTATAAATTTACCTGTAGAGTTATTTGATATTACATTTAGTTAATATACAGAGTATTTTAAATGTACCAAAGTGCAACTTTATCATTATAAATGTGTAATTACAAATATATTTAAATACATGACGTACACGTTTCAACAGAACTGACATTAAATTATATTTTAATTTAACCATAAATGTTTGTCAAAACTCTTGCCAGTACATTTTAATCATATATTAAAGACAACGTAAGTATGAATTATACATTTTAAAAAAAGTCCTACTTAAGTGGGTCAAAAAAGCTATTATACATTGTTTATTTATTTGTAAATATGTAATTAAGTGTCTGAAACCATTACATTAAGTTTGCATATTCTTTTAAAGTATATTATATATTATGAAACAAGTACTGTTTTTACCTAAATATACAAAAATGTACTTCTTTTTTACAAGGGTTGCCTCTGAAGTAATCTTGCTTCGATACTGATACTGGAAAAATTCTGACTAAAACAATGATTTGACAGTGTATTTTGAAACTGTGCCAACTTGTCAGGCAGCAGTCGCTCAGCGGAGAGATTCTCTTTGATCGGACACACTCCAAAGCATTTTACGTGGTGCCACAACTGACAGGTTCATAAGTAAACAAAGCATCTTTTCAGAGGGAGCACCTTCCGACGCGCGGGTCAGATTCTATTGTGGTTCCTGTGTCAATGGACAAATCCATTAAGTGAATCTTTATGAGTGCCCAGAACACTTGAGCACTGGCCCATAACTCCAGGATTGATCAAATGTGACACTGAGGGAAGAGGAAAGTCGCAGCCAATGAAATAGAAACACAATGATAAAATCATTTGAGATGGGGAAGGTATGTGGAAGTTAAAGCGAAACTTGAATGGCTTTATCGATTACCCCCTCAATCTGTTTATGAAGTTTATTTTGCAGGGTGTCAGCAGGGAGCAGGTTTGTTTGGAAGAATTAGCCCGTGATTATCTAGGGTTTGTCCAAGTCATTGAAAGCGTTGGCTTTAATGAGGTGGGGGATTGAAAAAATGATATATCAATACCTCCCCAGGTGGTTTATCGAGTTGATGTTGTTGGAGTTTGCAGCTAATTTGGCTATAGACAGTCTGAAAATAATGTAACACTAATGGAGCAGAAAAACCGGATGCTAATGAACAGTCAATGTAAAAATACTCCTGGTATTATTTATATTCTTTCCCTTATCCATTGAATGTACATGTACACAGATTTCATTAGGCTTGTGTAAAGAATATTTATGCCATGGTACTTCAGTGTACCATTCAGTGGAAATTGCTGAAATATTCTAGTCAAGTATTTGTTTTTAAAACCCTTACAGATGTTCATCAGTGTTTACGAACTCCCATTGTAAGTATTGTTTTTCTTTGTTATTACAGTATGTATGTAGTATGTCAAGCAAACTTCATTATTACTATACATACCAGTCACGTTCAATGCTATGTCTATACTGATGTATCGGGTCTCCCTTGGGAGCCCAGTCACCTTCGGGTAGTAAGAAATCGGCCAATGATGATTGGGGAGTGAGATTTGCATGCCAAGCCACTCCCCCGGACATACGGTAAGCTGGCTGGCAACTCACTCATTCAGCTTTTTGCTTTGGAGCCGAGCGGTTGTCTTTACTTGCTCTTCCATTTCCCTTTGCTAGAGAGGAGATGTTCTTCCACTGGAGAAAAGGTGCATTCATCTGTGTTGTGATGTGCACAGATGAGTGCACGAGTGCACAGATGAGTGCAGCAATTTTGCCTTGGGGCGCTTCAACACAATAGAGAAGATTCCCTAAAAGAGCAAAACACGGATGGCCTTTTTCAAGATGGAATTCCACCTGTGTTTTTCTGGATGCTGTCACTTCCTGTGTGATCTTGTCTGACAGCCACGACAGCCTTTAACACGCTAGGCAGAGTTTGCTGATGGTTCATGTTCTCACGGTAGGAACATGACCATCACATTGTTGATATCAAGACTCGAATACCTTGAAAAAGGTTGAGTCCTCTCCATTATTCCCCGTTCTGGGCTTGAATCCTCCAGGGATGAAGACTCAGTAGTGCTACACCCTTCTGGGAGAGTGGTGCAGGTTGAGTCAGACCCAGAGTTGATGGCCATGCTTTCCCAGGCCGCTGCGAGCAATGGGCTTGAGTGGAACACTCCACCCTGCCCTGAATGCTTGCGGTTGGACGATTGCTTTCTCGGTGCGGGGCGTGCTTCACAACATTGTCCTGCCGCAGTACCTTTCTTCCCAGAGGTACATGAGGAGGTCACAAAGTTGTGGAAGTCACCTTTTACTGCCCGAAGCTGCTTCACTGCTTCCTCTACTCTTACTACCCTCTATGGTGGGGCAGCCAAAGGGTACACAGAGATTCCTCAGGTGGAGCGTGCAATTGCAGTGCATTTATCCCCCGGGTGATCCAGCTGATCTGAAGTCGATTTCTGGGATGCACAGATAGACCTGTTTTCCTCCCAGGAATCCTCCCACTGCCCACTCTTTTACTTTCTGAACAAGACACAGCTGGCCCCGGTGCCATGCAAATATGACCATTATAGAAATGTATGGAAAACAATGAACTCTCAAATATAAACTAAAAGTTCAATGTCTGATACATACATCGTTCAGGCATGAAACTCTAACTGAACGTTGATTGGTTCTTTAAATGGCGCAGCACCAGCCAGTCAGAAGTTTCAAAGCCAAATCCACGTAACCATATATATCGTACCTGCAATCGGCACTCTGCACAATGTGAAAGTTATCCCTCCTCCTCCCCAGTGCCACCTGTAGAGATCTGCTACAGGAGTTCTACCATTTATTGCAGCAGTCTTTCCTTTGTTTGTTATTTTTGACTAAGCTGAGCAAATTATTGCATTTGCTCATCATCAGAAGCAACAGTAGCAGTAGCAGCGCAGCAGATCTCATCCGCCAAAATCAAGTTATGTATATTTCATGCCCCATGCCAACAAATGCTGGTTGAATTTAATCCACTCCGAAAGGTGTCATGACTGAAGTCTGATTCAAATCCATTTTCTCCTTAGCTGTCCTCTGGTGCATATTACTGAAAAGATCCACAATATTTTGTTGCTTTTAGTACAAAGGATTGAAGAGAACTGTAAAAAGTTGATAATTCCTCTTTGGCGGCTCAAGCTAAGCGATTTTCAGATTGCTGATAGCGATTGGAATTTGGTAATTGTCTGCCATGTGCATAATCTCCCCGGTCACAACAGAGGCAACACGTGTCATGTTCCATCAGTGGCTTTGTGTGGATGCTCTGAAAATCTCTTGTATAATTCTGCCTTTGGACTGGCTTTCAGATGGATGTAGAAGCAGATTTGTCCATTAATTATAATTTGATTGTTTACACAATGGCCAGAGTCCTGCACGGGTCCGATTTTGTAAATCCGCACCCGCCCGTACCCGCAGTTCTTCAAACCGCATCCGACCCGTTTTCCGACAGCAGCACTAATTTTAAAGGTCCCGTATTATGCCCCTTTTCACAAGATGTAAAATAAGTCTCTGATGTCCCCAGAGTGTGTATGTGAAGTTTCAGCTCAAAATACCCAACAGATCATTTTTTACAGCATGTTTAAATTGAAATTTTTTGGGGCTCAGAAAAACAAGCTGTTTTAGTGTGTGCCCTTTAAATGCAAATGAGCTGCTGCTGGACGACCCAGGGGGCGGAGCTTCATGAGCTCGCGCTCAGTCTCTCAGGACAAATTCATCTCACGGAATGATGATAATATCAGAAACTCTCAGTAACGGTGTTCATTTCGAGTCGGACAATAATGCCTACAGAGTCAGAGTGCTGTTTAGAGATGAAACAGGTATAGTTTAGTAGTTTAATTACGGTTATTATAACGTATTTGTCATCTGCTTGTATGTATCCATTATTTATTAATAGCCTACAAGTCTGCTGTTTCGGACCAGGTCCGAATGATGATCAAACATGTACTGATGAGTTTAATAAAGTTTATTGTACATCACACAAAAGATGAAGCGTCAGTTTTACTTCAGAAAATCACCGTAAGAGCTGAGTAAACACAGTAGGCTAAGTTATAAGAAGTGCGCAAGTAGCCAGTAGAGTTGAGGGAGCATTCCTGTGGGCGGAGGTTAGTCAAAAAACGGTTCTAGTGACATCACTAAAGAAGGAAGTAGAGGGATGTAGTCCAAACGAGCCGTTCACTGTAGTCGACTTCTGTTAAATAAAATATCTCGCTTGGCATTGAACTTTGAGCTTTATAATTTTACAGATATTATTTATGCTCTAACAGCAACATTACACACTAACTAAAGTTTGAAACATGGGATCACGAAGAACGGGACCTTTAAAATCCGCACCGACCCGACCCGCTTAAAACAGAACCGATACCCGACCCGCACCCGAAATAAAATCAGTTTAGCCAATCACATTATAGACACAATTACAAAAATGTTTATTGCCAGGTCATACAGAAGTTATTACACGACAATTAACACAAGGACAACTTCAGCCGAAGCTGTCAAAAGGCTGGTACATGAAGAACATGGCAAATGTTACCACAAAACCTGAACACATTACCACAAAACCACAAAAGCCTTAACATTTTACCAATCGAACAGACGCGGCTACAACACTATATGCCACGCAATTTCGTCTAGCCTACATCTGATAATTTTGGGTTCAAACACGCCCTGCACACCACACATACTTAACAGTGTTAAATTTGAAAAATACTGTTCGATAGAACTGCTTTGTTACCACAGTATCTGCGTGCTTCCTCGGCGATGAAGTTCCACATTTGCGGCTATCCAACACGAAAATGCATGCAGCAAATAAGCCTTTCACAATACTTTCTTCAAATAACTCCAAATTTCTCCCACATAGTGGATTTGATTTTTTATGACGTATTGTCGACAACTTTACAATCTCCACTAGTTATTCTTTTCTTCAACTCCTCAGCATCCATCTCAATGACTGCAAGCAGATCGTGCGCGGTTATGATGCATTTTTAAAAGTGAAAGTAGCCTAGGTAACGTTATAGATTCCTGGGAGGGCGTGGCGCGTCGGCACAAATAAACTGATGTGGATTTTAAATTATTTTATCAACTTGAAATACAGGCATATTTTTGTAGATGTGTTCCTAAAAATATGCATATATTTTTACGTTTGCATGTGATTGTTTTAAACCCGTGTTTAGACCCGTGTTTCCCCCGTGTCCGACCCGACCCGCACCCGTATCCGACACGGTTGGATATTTTTCACCCGTTTGAGCAAAAATACCCGTGGGTACCCGAACCCGTGCAGGACTCTAACAATGGCAGAAAAATGATCAGGAAATAAAATAAAGAGCCTAAGTTAGCCATGGCTCAAAAATGGAGGGAGCATCAATGCGAGTTAGTGTTTATTCTTGCAAATCCGGTGATGCTACTGGCACAGAAATTGCTAGAACACTTCATCTTTAAAGGGAAAATCTGCATGGTCATTCAATTGCAAAATAACAACAGTATGTTTTGCATCTTTAAGACATGTATGTCATGTATATACTCATACAGTATAACCTTTGCTGTAAAGCGACATTGAGCTCTGTAAAAGTGTTATAAATACAAGCTAGAAACTTTAATTAGCATCTTTGAACAGCAGCACTTTTTCCACGAGCCAGTGAATTGTGTGTTGTGGGAAGCGTCACCTCTACAAGACAGCCACATATTATTTGTTCATTTATCATTCATGAAGCAGATATTCTTTTGAAATGTTTCAGCCATCATTGTAACAAAGCACTGGGCCCACAAATACAGACACAGACCAAAGTGATTTGCACTTTTATTGCTTAAGTGATTATTTCACTGTATAGCACTTTTGTAAAATAAATTGTGCATTTGTGATTCTAAATGGAGATTTTTGTTTTGTGCAGTTCAGGTAGTTAATAAAATCATAATTTGGGCAACAAAATGTCATTGATAATTATCGCAAATGTGTAGAGTGATAAAAATGGATGAAATTGTTTTGCAGAAACTAAAGCTGAAATGTGAGAATCAGTGAGGTTTGTTCTTGTGTGTCAAGTGATGAGCTTTCATCTACCATATTTGATGTGCTCTGTATGTGCGTTGATAAATGTTTATACAGTGGGGAGAAGAAGTATTTGATACACTGCCGATTTTGCAGGTTTTCCCACTTACAAAGCATGTAGAAGTCTGTAATTTGTATCATAGGTACTCTACAATTGTGAGTGACGGAATCTAAAACAAAAATCCAGAAAATCACATTGTATGATTTTTAAGTAATTAATTTGCATTTTATTGCATGACATAAGTATTTGATACATCAGAAAAGCAGAACTTAATATTTGGTACAGAAACCTTTGTTTGCAATTACAGAGATCATACGTTTCCTGTAGTTCTTGACCAGGTTTGCACACACTGCAGCAGGGATTTTGGCCCACTCCTCCATACAGACCTTCTCCAGATCCTTCAAGTTTCGGGGCTGTCACTGGGCAATACGGACTTTCAGCTCCCTCCAAAGATTTTCTATTGGGTTCAGGTCTGGAGACTGGCTAGGCCACTCCAGGACCTTGAGATGTTTCTTACGGAGCCACTCCTTAGTTGCCCTGGCTGTGTGTTTTGGGTCGTTGTCATGCTGGAAGACCCAGCCACGACCCATCTTCAATGCTCTTACTGAGGGAAGGAGGTTGTTGGCCAAGATCTTGCGATACATGGCCCCATCCATCCTCCCCTCAATACGGTGCAGTCATCCTGTCCCCTTTGCAGAAAAGCATCCCCAAAGAAGGATGTTTCCACCTCCATGCTTCACGGTTGGGATGGTGTTCTTGGGGTTGTACTCATCCTTCTTCTTCCTCCAAACACGGTGAGTGGAGTTTAGACCAAAAAGCTCTATTTTTGTCTCATCAGACCACATGACCTTCTCCCATTCCTCCTCTGGATCATCCAGATGGTCATTGGCAAACTTCAGACGGGCCTGGACATGCGCTGGCTTGAGCAGGGGGACCTTGCGTGCTACTAATGGTTTTCTTTGAGACTGTGGTCCCAGTTCTCTTCAGGTCATTGACCAGGTCCTGCCGTGTAGTTCTGGGCTGATCCCTCACCTTCCTCATGATCATTGATGCCCCACGAGGTGAGATCTTGCATGGTGCCCCAGACCGAGGGAGATTGACCGTCATCTTGAACTTCTTCCATTTTCTAATAATTGCGGCAACAGTTGTTGCCTTCTCACCAAGCTGCTTGCCTGTTGTCCTGTAGCCCATCCCAGCCTTGTGCAGGTCTGCAATTTTGTCCCTGATGTCCTTACACAGCTCTCTGGTCTTGGCCATTGTGGAGAGGTTGGAGTCTGTTTGATTGAGTGTGTGGACAGGTGTCTTTTATACAGGTAATGAGTTCAAACAGGTGCAGTTAATACAGGTAATGAGTGGAGAAAAGGAGGGCTTCTTAAAGAAAAACTAACAGGTCTGTGAGAGCCGGAATTCTTACTGGTTGGTAGGTGATCAAATACTTATGTCATGCAATAAAATGCAAATTAATTATTTAAAAATCATACAATGTGATTTTCTGGATTTTTGTTTTAGATTCCGTCTCTCACAGTTGAAGCGTACCTATGATAAAAATTACAGACCTCTACATGCTTTGTAAGTAGGAAAACCTGCAAAATCGGCAGTGTATCAAATACTTGTTCTCCCCTCTGTATGTGAATAGTAGCCTAATTATATCTGTTCATCATATAAATCAATCATGTCTCTTCAGAAGATTTGGATTAAATCTTGCCAGAAAACAAATCTCCCAAGTTAAAGAGAAGCATCTCCATAGCATGATGTTGTGGCTGCCACCAACGTGCTTCATGGCAGGGATGTTGAGTTTCTGATAAGAAGTGTCTGTCTTGCCAAACATGCCATTTAGTCTGATGGCCAAAAGCTTGATTCTTGTCTCTCTAGATAAATCCTTCTTCCAGCTGACTTCATAGTTTGCACATACCCAGACAGCAGTTTTTATATGCACAGCCTCTCCATTCTCCTTCAGCTGAGATCACTTTCTGCCTTGGAAATCTTCTTGTAACTATACATGCTTTGAGCTTTTCAATTTCTAACTTCTAACTACTTGATATAAGCTGACCAATAGTACTGACTCAACATGAATCCATCACATTAAAGGGGGTGAATACTTATAAATTAGCAATTTGTTGTTTCTTTTTTGGTAAACTTTTTGATTAACTTTTTGGACAAAAAAAGTTATGAAAAGATCTAGCAGGCATTAAATAATTGTCCAATTTTCTTTATGTCTGTGCATGACTTCCAGCCATGAGTGCCTCTCTGCAAACAAAACTTCTTATATGGCCCTAAATGAATCCACTGGTGACCACTGAGCTTTTCATAATCTACTTGCCATTCATAAGGCCCATATATCTGCATGCCATCTCGAAGTGTTGTCTTCTAAAGCTGCCACCATAATCTATGTTACTGCCAGAGAGGAGTAGGTATTTCGATTCGCAGAAGAGTATCATTTTCATACAGTATAGATGATAAACTTGTTTTTCATTTTCTGCAAAGTCCCAAGGCCTTCAGGTATGGCCGTTTTGTTGCTGTGCCTTGGAGTGATTCCCGACCTTGATGGAATCTGCCGTGGCCCGCCTCCAGCTATTCTCTATGAACAAGCCCACCCAATGTGCCACAGGAGAGATGTGTATCTGATTACATATGTAGCCCGTCCAGCTTCCTCTATTACTCCAAAGACGATGTTATCACAGGCACATGAACACAGGGTCCTGACTCTCTGTGGTCATTAAAAATCCCAGGATGTCCTTCGAAAAAGAGTAGGGGTGTAATCCTGGCATCCTGGTCAAATTTGCCCCTTGGCCTCTGTCCATCACGGCCTCCTAATCATCCCCATATACTGATTGGCTTCATCACTGTCTCCTCTCCACCAGTAAGCTGGTGTGTGGTGGGTGTTCTGGCGCAATATGGCTGCCGTTGCATCATCCAGGTGGATGCTGCACATTGGTAGTGGTTGAGGAGATTCCCCCTTCCATGTAAAGTGCTTTGAGTACCAAGAAAAGCACCATATAAATGTAACAAATTATTTTATTATAATTTTTATTACATGTCATGTTGATGTATATATTTACCTTTAAGAGAAATAGTTCTTCACACACCTAATTTACTCATTTGAATTCTACTATACTTTTCAGTATTAGCCGAAGAAACATTGTTTCTCTAAGAGCTCATCTATATATGTGACCCTGGACCACAAAACCAGTCAATTTTGAGATTGAGAATCTGAGATTGAGATTTATACATCATCTGAAAGCTGAATAAATAAGCTTCCCATTGATGTATGGTTTGTTAGGATAGGAGAATATTTGGCAGAGATACAACTACTGAAAATCTGGAATCTGAGGGTGCAAAAAAAATCTAAACATTGAGAAAATCGCCTTTAAAGTTGTACATTTATTTTCATGATTGTGCTGCATTCACTCACAAAAATAAATGTTTTATATATTTACGGTAGGCAATTTACTAAATATCTTCATGGAATGTGATCTTTACTTAATATCCTAATGATTTTTGGCATAAAAGAAAAATCGATAATTTAGACCCATACAATGTATTGTTGGCTATTGCCACAAATATACCCGTGCGAATTGTGACTGGTTTTGTGATCCAGGGTCACATATTTAGAAGTAGTAATAGTAACACGTAACACTTTTTTTTTCAAAGTAATGCATTTATTCAGCAAGAACACACTAAATTGATTAAAAGTATAGTAAAGACATTTATGTTACAAAATATTTATATTTCAAATGTAGCAAATTATCTCAATATAAAAATTAATATTCAATCATAACTTGTAATAATTAATTATGAATATTTGGATCAGTTAATAGAATTACTTTAATGTAATAAAATTGATATTACAATCAATCACCCTATTTGTCCCGTGAACACTCAGGGCCCTATTTTAACGATCTGAAACCCAAGTATCAAGCGCGAAACGCAAGTAACTTTGTGGGCGGGTCTTGGGCGCTGTTGCTATTATACCAGCGGGATAAATGACTCTTGCGCCCGACGCAAATTCTAAAATGGGTTGGTCTGAAGTAGCTTCATTATTCATAGGTGTGGTTTGGGCGTTACATGAAATAAACCAATCAGAGCAACATCTCACATTCCCTTTAAAAGCAGGAGCGCTTGTTCCATGGCGGATTGCTATTATAACGGCGGACTTGCCAGGCGCGCACCAGGAGCGGTTCACAGCCGAGGAGACCGACGTTCTCGTCAGGGCTGTAAAAGACAGAGAAGTGACATTGTATGGGGATGGGAGAAACCCACCCAAATTAGCTTTGGTTAAACAGGCGTATAATAATTTGGGTAAATGTGTAAGCTAGATTTATGCCTATTTTTTCACATATTCATGGACACAACAATGATTTCCCTCGTGTGTTAATATTTTTCCTTGTAATAATGTATGGTTTTCTAAAAATGAGAACTGAGAATCTACACTGTGTGTAGATGAGATAAGCAAAGTGTATGTGCATTGTGTACACGCTACATTGATTATGGCCAAGCATGCGCCCCTAAAATAGCATATGAATAACATGCGCAACGTGCCACTGACTTTAGACTAGGTTTTTCCTGGTCAGTGGCGGAATTGTTTTCTAAACCTGCAAAATAGCATCAGGGAACGTTTGCGCCGGAACACGCCTCCTCTTTGCGCTGATCCGCTCCCTGGGAGCGCAAGTTCATTTCAAAGTCAATTGCGCTGGGTGCAAGATAGGGCCCTCAGTGTTAATTGTTTATTAATTCTAAGAAATGTTCATTTCCGGGGGAGGGAAATGTCTTTCTTACTGTACATTACTACTAAGAGCCTGTAGTCAGAGAATTAGAACCAAATACGTATTGTGCACAAGTTTTATTGACTAAATCACAAACACAACTTCTCTGAACATATACACATTTGCACAATCACACATACATGGATAAAATAGAAAGTGACTGGATAAAACCGTAAACAGGGAATGAAGCTATGGAAAAGATTCATCTAACTATGAAAAGAACCATCAGCTTATTATTTTCAGAGCACCTCATTAAATGTATATTTGCATGGCCTTTGCAGTGAAAGCATTTTGTGAAGTTCCTGAAGAAGGCTTCTGATGGTTCCATGAGTTTCAAACTATTTCTTCTGTGTTGAATGAAGAAATGGCGATGAATTTGCAAGGTTTGTTTGACTCTGTTCTGCTTGAAAGTTCTCTTTGTCTCTATGAGCACATGGCTGGAGTGCAGATTGTACAGAAAACCATATTGTCTGTAGAGCTAGAGCGGCCCTGGTCTGTAGAGGCCACGCCAAGCAACCAGGAGAAGGGAGGAAGTCGGAAGAGTTGATGGTTTTCTATTCAGTGATAGTAAAGTTGCAGTTTTCTTCTGAGTTGGAATGAAGAAATTACAGTCTGACTCTGTTGGGAGAGTGAAGGAGTAGCAGGCTGTGGTCAAGGCCTGCCGGCGCCCATGGGCCCCTGTGGAGGTCCCCACAGACATCAACTCAAAGAAGCAGCAGTAGAGGCCAGAAAAAGAAGAGGGAGGGAATTTGTCACTGTGAATTTGTCTCTATAAAGCCTGAGAAAAGTCCCACCTTTCCAGGTTTGCTTGACCAATGAGAAAGGTGGAATTTCCAAGCGGGAAATTCCTCTGTTGGCAATTTATGGATCTTTTGTTTCAAGCGTGCTCATTTGCATGTGCAGCTGGATTGGTTGCTGATGAAGAAACTATGAAAGCTTCTTTTGATACTAATATGTTGTGCAGCTATCAACATATCACATACACACAATCATTTCGATCTTCAAAGTACCAATTTATAGAGACCAAACATTGTATAGGTGAGGTTGACCTTTGACCGTTGGTTCGATCATAAAATACACAGTATCAAAAAATAATATAATTAAAAGACACTACACAAGACAGTAAATCATTCACACAATGTTCTGGGATGCATGTTCATTTATAGATCAATTTGTCTATAAATGAATGCCGGAAAGTCTGTTTTAAGGTCTGTTTCTGTCTTTCCAATGGCCTCTGTCTTGACCTCATGACCACATTTTTAACAGCAATAAAACCATCTTATCTGATGGTGGTCATGGTTCTATATATCCCAGAGTGAGTTTTAAAAATTATTTGTTAAATTTTGTCTCAGTCATTACACAAAGCAGTGTTGTTCTTTGTGCCTTTATTCCAAATGAAAGAGGAGTTTGGAACAAGAGACCAAAAGTCTTTGTTGATTTTCATACTTACAAATGTTTTTCACAGTGATGCTGGTGTAATAACTATTGATTTCATAGTGATTGTACTGGTGTTTGAACAGATGCTCTGATGTTTGCCTTCTGATGTTTGAATTCGTTTAGTTAGTCAAATCATATTTGTGACTCTAAATCTGTCCCCTGCGGTGAGCTGTACTAAGATGAAACTGTCTCCTTATTGGAATAAAACACCAGCTGAGAACCCTGTTTTGCCCCCTCCTGATATTTTGGAACAAATCCATCCACAGTTGATCTCACAACCTATATGTGGGCAACAGATCTTACACCTCCCGGAGCAGCCATTAAGCCAAATGGTAGCACTCCCCCCTGAGATAGGCCTTGTAGCAACCTTTTTAGGAACACTTCAGCCTCCTAGGATGCACTGTAATTTGAGAGCATCTCCACGGGAAACATCGGAGCTGTACACACACTCCTAAAGCACTCAAGCCATGCTATTCTGTTAGTCATGGTCATTTTGGTGTCAAAAAGTTTTTGAGGTTTGTGTTAGATCGTCCTTTAGAGTCTACAAGAGGAAAATCACACTTACTGTTATATGATACTGCTGCATTTGTATTGAGCTGTAGGTGTAGTTTATAGAAGGACTCCAAATTAGCATTAGCATTCCAAGGAGCCTCTCCACAGTCCTTACCGAAGCCTATTGATCGAATCTGAGGCTGTAACCCGTGACGTAACTGCTTCAGCAAAGCCTAGTGAAAAGGTTTTCGGTGGCTCAACTTTAGGTCACATCCGCAGGGACACAGCCAGACTGTATGGATCAATACAGGAGCTTCACAGATTATGTCCATTGATTTTAGCATGTGGACCGTTGCTTCGTTCAGAGCATGACTGAGATTGTACATGTCGGATTGTGTTTGCAGGAGCGGAGGGTGCAGTGTTCAGTAACTCAGTGGAGACCCCGCATGTGAGGGCTGAGCCCTTCAAAGAGTTACGGTAAGACCGTTAAAAAAATATAATGTCATTATTGATTTCTGGATTCTGATTAGGTGTTCCATCCAAGGTGTTTTCATTTTCTCTAACTACACTGTAATTACATGTCCAAATATTTCAGTTATAAAAGAATGTAATGATGTTCAGTTATTCACTTTATAGGCTATTATTATTTTTAGTATTGTTAATAATTAACAGTTTATGACATGAAAGAAATGTTCAATTGGTTTTATAATGCACTATATAGTAACCTATACATATTTTAAATTAGCATTGTCCATGTAATTAGTATAATCATGAACTGATAGTTAATAGAGACCCAATTTCAAGTGAGACCCGATTTGTCATGGCAACGGAAGCCATTGATTATAGTTTATAACGTTTTAAATAAGAAGAAGAATATTTGTGTCATTATGGCTTTTTTATTTAAAGTTTATATAGACAGTTTGGAAAGTAGAAAGTAAAACATATGTTGGTGTAAACTAAATTTGGTGTCATTTGGTGAGGAGAAAAGAAATGGCAATAGGCTAGGAAAAATAAACTTCAAGATATTCTCTAAAAAGATCTTCATATCTTACACAATTTTGTTTCTCAAGTAAATTTATCTTGTTTAAAGAATGTTAAAATTATGACAGATAAGTTGATAATTACTTTCATGTTATGGCTGATTGATAATTGGCTGATATATACCATTTAGTCTAAATAAGTAAACAATATATACCATTTAGTCATAATAAGTAAACAATATGTACCATTTCATCTAAATAAGTAAACAATCAAACCTAAAATTAATCATTTTAAATGCTACGAGTGAATTTAGTCATTTTATTTAATTATTAGAATATATTAACAACTTACTTTAACTGAGCAGTAAATGACAACAAATATATTCTAAATAATTACATGTATTTATTTTTCTGTATAAATAAAAAACGGGAAATTATTAAATATCCAATCCAAACAATATAGTGGAGCAGCAAAGTGATATAATCGTTCAGTTTATGATACAAGCGTGAAAATTGGCATGAGCAGTCTCCATGGGTCACGTGACAAGAAAATTGTCCGAGCCACTTGAAATTTCAAGATTTTTCATTTTTCAAGATGGCCGACACCTTAGTGGAGCAGTTAAGTGATATAGTGGTTTATTTGGTGATACAAGCATGAAAATTGGCATGAGCGGTCTCTGATGGTCACTAGACAATAAGCCACCCACAGCTACTTGACATTTCAAGATGGCGGCCATTTTTCAAGATGGCCACCACCTTAGTGGAGCAATTAGGTTCATGGTAATTTTCATGCTTGTATCACCAACTAAATGATTTCTTAAGCCTAATTGCTCCACTAAGGTGGTGGCCATCTTGAAAAATGGCCGCCATCTTGAAATTTCAAGTAGCTGTAGGTGGCTTATTGTCAAGTGACCCACAGAGACTGCTCATGCCAATTTTCACGCTTGTATCATAAACTGAACGATTCTGCCAAACATAAGCACTTAGCCACTCCACTAATATTGGCTGATAGTGTTAAAAAAAAAAAAAAAATCTAATATTAGTATATAACCAACATTGTACCGATAGCATGTGCTTGGTTTAAGTATTTGTTTTATTCTTTACTGAGAAGAAACTACTGATTACTAAAATCAAAATGCTATTTTGCTGTGTTTGTGTGTGTTTGTGCTTGAATCTAAAGTCATGCCACTGATGAAAATTATGAACCATTTAAGAACACTTTTGGTATCTCGCTAAAGCGGCTTTTTTTTTTTTTTTAAATATGCTGTTTATAGATCTGCATCTGCTAGTATTATCAAAATCATTAACAGCAAGCCCTTCACTAAAGTACAGCTGCAGAAGACGCCACATCCAGAGGCGTGCTACCGAGCTGCATAGGGAGATGATTGCACGTCGATTGCAATTTCCCACACAGAGCGTAATGATCAAAGATTGCGGGGAAAAATGATTCTTTTCCAGCAAGCACTACACATGTCTCTGTTGAAAGCTACAAAGAAAGGAAATACAGCATGACATTTGTACAAATTCCACTTACCTCTAAATTTAGGTTTTTAGCGTATGCGTCTGGCTGACAGCAGATTATAGAGCACCTCTGTAAGCTGTTTTCGACAGCAGAGAGGAAGGGGGGGGGGGCAAAAATTTGTATTACCGTCTTTTAAATGCATCACTATCCGTTGTAAAGACAGTCACATGGAAATTCGGAAACCTATCCTACACTGCTTATTTGAGAAACACCCAAATGGATGTTTTGGTACAGACAGTTGTCATGATATTTCAGCCCGTTCTCATCCCAAGGCGTCATATACTGACGCTTTTGACATTTCGTCTACATCGAACGCACATGGCACCCTTTATCGTCAATATGAGACGCAGATAGATATTGGCCAGAAGGCGCCTCCTAGCGGTCTAACCCTAACCCTACCCCAGACCTAAACCGTAACCGAACAAAGCTCTGTGCGTGTCATATTGACGCTAAAGGGTGCCATGTGCGTTCGATGTAGACGAAATGTCAAAAGCGTCAGTATATGACGCCCTAGGATGAGAATGCGTTGGATATTTCAATACTATCTTGTCTAAGGTACTCGTAAACCAAACAGGGTGTCAGTTCTCTGTGATTTTAATGGTTTACAATTGCTTTGAATAGAGTTTATGTCCTTTTCTAAGCTTTCGAAGGCAGTCTAAATCCAGACAAATGTTCCCTATTATTGCAGGCTTTTTAAATTCAATCAGATACATTGTTCCACGGTTATTATTGGTCAGCGTTATGGTGGGAGAAGATAAGAGTTATAAATTAGACTGATGTCATTGTTGTGTAATAATGGTTTGGATAAAATTCCAACCTCCTCCAACACGCCGCTTCCAAAGATCAGGCCGCGCATTATGAGAGTTCTTGAGGGGATAATCGCTCTTGCTCTTTGCTCTGAAAGCTTTGAGCAATTACACCCAATTTAAGTGTTATTTTCTGCCTTTGTCGCCAAATGTCACAAACAAAATATGTCCCTGGTCTCTGCGTAGTATCTGAGGCCTCTTTGGAGAAAGTGCTGGCGCTGTAAAGTACAGTTTACCCGTGGTGAAGCTACTCATTAAGACCAGGGCTCGATCCAAGTAATGTTGTATACATGCAGACAAAGGAAGATCAATGTGCGTGTCGCTGGCGCCTCCTTTCTGTCCTGATCGAAGCCTGGATGCTCATCAAAATCTAATTAAAGTAGATTCTCATTAACTAAAACAAACACGTGAATTGCAATGCCAATACCCCAAGCAGTAGGCGAACATGAACGGCAGAGCATTGGCAACTGGGTCAGATATGGCAGTGAATGCACATTTAGCAGGAAATAATGAGCAATAAATGGCCGGTGGGGAGACAGGCTCCTCATGAACGGCCCGTGCACACACAAACACATTACTGGTCCGTTCCTGTCTGTTCTGCTGATGGAGCAAGCAGAAGTAAAGCCACAAGCACAGACAGGTGTCGTGGCTTATCAAGCTTTCTGTGATGAACAAGGACAACAACACTGACAGCCTTCAATCAAAATGAGGGGTGAAATCTCCCTGAATAACTGTTAACAGGACTGTGTTTAAAGGGATAGTTCACCCCAAAATTAGAATTTTGTCATCACCTACTCACCCTCAAGTTGATCTAACCCAGTCTGAGGACACAAAAGAAGATATTTTAAAGAATGTTGGTAATCAAACATTTGACGGTAGCCAATGACTTTCATAGGGGGAAAAAATACTATGGAAGTCAATGGCTACCGTCAACTGCTGGTTTCCAACATTCTTCAAAATATCTTCTTTTGTGTTCAACAGAAGAAAGAAACTCATACAGGTTTGGAACAACAGGAAAGTGAGTAAATGATGACAGAATTTTACATTTGTTCAGGTCAATTTCAACTAGTTCAGGTGAAAATGTAACAGACAAAAAATTGTTTGGAGATTTTAGGAGTCTGTCATGTTTTATCATTAAAAGGAAAGTTCAAGCAAAAATCATTCCAAAGTCTTTCCTTCATCTTCAGAACACAAATGAAGATATTTTTAATATCATCTCATTATTCTTGTCCATCCATTGAAAGTCCACGTAAACAAATTTTAAAGTATTAAACGTAATAAAGACGTAAAAAAAGTTAACTATATGAATCCATTGATTTAATCCATGTTTTCTGAAGAGACATACTTCATATGATGAACAGATATAATTTAGGCTTTTATTTATTATAATATAATATAATATAATATAATATAATATAATATAATATAATATAATATAATATAATATAATATAATATAATACAATGATTCTCCTACCCGCAACCCTACAGTGCACTGTAAAAAAAGAGATTCAACTCATTTTTTTCATTCCGTTTAATGTAATTTAAGTTGAAATGACTTAAACATTTAAGTTGATTGCACCTTAAAATTCAAGGCAGAATTTTTGATATAGTGTAAGGAGGATAAGTGGTTTAGAGAATGGGTGGATAATACTTCTAAAAATTACTTTATGTAAAATCAGTTCCATGCTTTAATCATTTTCCTAAAGTGTTTAATTTCTTGATTAATCTTTATTTGTGGGCTTGCCTTAGTAAACCATACAATTGATATATGCAAATAATGTGATTAGTTAATCAGCATATCATGTAATTAATTTAATTGAGAGCCTCAACTACCTTTGAGGGAAAGCAGAGGTAAAAGATGTCATCCTATGATGATAACCTGAATGAAAAAGAAATATTCCAATCACAGGCAGAGGTGTATATTTTGAGCAGGTCATTTAAAGGATCTGTAAGGTTTTTTTTATTTTATTTTTTTATTAGTATGCCTAAAATGTCCCTATTACTTGACAGATATAACTGAAAAAAGGTGTTCTGAGCCTATAGGCTCTGTAAATTATGAAAAAGCATCTGCTGGTACTGTAGATCCTATAACTACTGTACCAGCAATGGAAAATCTGAGGCTCATTCATGAAAAACACAAGTCTACAAGGGAAGTCTCTCATTGGCTCTCTGTCACAAAAACCAACCCAAAAGCTATAAAAGATATTAAGGGCGTAACGGTACATGTATTTGTCCCGAACGGTCACAGTTTCTGTGCATACAGTCAGAGGATGAACACAGTCAGTCACAGGTGATCCACACTCCAATCCAGAAGGGGGCGTGCACGGTAATGCAACGCTGTTTGCTAACCTCCATAACAGGAAAAAGAGCAGAAGAAGACGAGATGATCTATGCACCAAACCAAAACAAGAGTTCAGATGGCACACAAGAGCTTGCTAGTATAGCCTATGCGCTCAGTTCCATTTTAGTCAGTCACGTTCGATGCAAATCATTGCAAATATTGCACGCCAATATGCATTGGCTCGGTTAGTTTACACTCAAAGGTGATTGGGCTTTCAGGTGAGATCCCAATTCGTCAGTTCCGTTCTGACGTAACGTCTTCATTCCCTCCTTTGGGGATCGAGGGGTATATACGTAACCGAGACGTTTCGATTATTGTTTGGTTCACACTCCACTAACTGGCAGAAAACGGCATTCTGTTGTTTTCTTTATTTTACAAAAACAATGTTTTTATTTTCATTTTGAGTGTACAGAAATAAAAATAGACCCTTTACAGTTTCGAATGATGTCTATGATGATCTGTATGACCATAAATGACAGAGTATTTTAAGTTTTTTCCGCTGATATAATGAGGGGAGTGGGCAGACGACGTCATCCAGATGCGACAATCACCATAACTAGGCAGAAAAAGGAGTGCAAAAACTAATCTCTACACAAGTATTCTTTTTCATTATTCTATTTTGTACTTTTATAACACAAGAGATACTTTTCAGTTTTGTTGCTGATTGTGACCAAGTAACTTTTGTTTTTTTATCAGCCCTACAAAAAAAAAAGACTATGCAAGAGTGCATTATGTTTACTGCTTAGTGTTTAATACACTAAAGGAGGCTGTTCTGCACCAACTAGCTCAGGGGGACTAAATAACTCTAGGTGGAACAAACTGTAATTTGCACTACTGTCTGTTCAAAATAAATGAAAAGAAACCTAGCATTGGGGATTCGTTGCTTTTTGCTGTTGTACCGAACTCATATCGAACCGTGACCCCAAAACCGAGGTACGTACCGAACCGTGACTTCCTAACCCTGTAGTCTGAAACAATGCTTAAACAAGCATAAGCTTGTTTGGACCCAAGATGAGGTCTGACCATTATGTAAGTCAATCAATCACAGTTAGTTTTGTACAGACCAGTGTGCATCTAATAAATTATTCATTCAAGAACATTGAGCAAGTTTACTTCAAAAATGGTGCCGCAAACTTCACATACTGGTTCACATTTTGTGTGCCTCATGCATCAGACATTCACCCAATGGTCCATGGGCATGACGTCTGAGACTGAGACTACTTTAAGCTAGTCTTAGTTGCTTTAAGATGGACTATCTCAGCTGGTACAGATAAAAAGCCACAAAGCCTCTCTAAAATCAGCCAACAAATCAGCCTGACCAAGCTGGGAGACCAGTTAAGACTACCAAGCCAACAGTGCCTGATTCTTTTTTGGAGGACTCTTAAAAGCATGAAATGGACATGGATTTTCATGGAAATGGATATTTTTAATTGTCTGCTGCCGTTTACATTAGGTTGTGGGTCCTGCGCTAGCCAAACAAGTGCCATTGAGGTAAATGAGAATGCTAACAGATGCTATCCCTGGATATTATTAACCTTCTTGTATTTACTGACAGTGCCTTTAAATTATTCACACGACAAAGACTTGGCATGACACTTCATCCCCAAGTTTTGTGATTTTAATTTTTGAGTCGAGACTCTCGGACATCATCAATGTTTGAAGAGTTTTTTGGGCCCTATTTTAACGATCTAAGCGCATAGTCTAAAGCGTACGGCGCGCCAGGCGCATGGTCTAAAAGGGTTGTCCCTATTCTCTTAATGAGTAATGGGTGTGTTTTGGGATTTCCGTGCGTTAAACCAATCAGAGTCTCATCTCCCATTCCCTTTAAATGCCAGTTGCGCTCATGCCATGACGGATTCGCTATTTACATGACAGAATTTGATAGTGGAAAGACCGAACGCTTCTCCAGAGCGCAAACGGATCTGCTCGTGCGCAAGTTTAAAGCGTGCAAGCAGACCATCTATGGGACAAGCCGGATTCCACCATATCTTTATGTACACAATAATAATCTTTTACATAGTAATCCTTTTATTTGAAATATTTGGCATGTTTGTGTTAATATTAAAAAATAGTGCGCCATTGACTTTAGACCAGGTTTCATTTGGTCAATAGCGCAGTCTATTTCAGTTGCCTCAAAATAGCAACGCGCCAACAATGCGTCAGAACACACCTCGTTTTCAGACCAGCACGCCCATGGGCGCACAAATGGACCCAAATGCATTTGCTATTTAAACAACGTGGCGCAGGACGTGAAAATGATAACTGCGTCAGGCTGAAACAGCGCTTGACGCTGCATTGCGCCGGGTGTATGATAGGGCCCTTTGAGTTCTGACTGATGCTTGATTATTTTTTTAGATATGATGTTTTTCATATCCCAGCGTCTTTCTTGACTGAATATGAAATGAAATTTTGACCCTTTGTTTTATTCTTTTGCATGACATGCTCTCCATCCGGGCTGAAGTAAAATTCACTCCCTTTTTCATTAGATTGAAAGGCTTGGCAGGTAGCAATTTGGAATTGTGTGGCTTTCAGCACAAAACGTTTTTGTCTTTGTAATTCTACGTTGTCAATACGGATTTAACATTTTATTATCCAATTCCTTTCCCATAAGGCAAGAGTGAGAAATAATCACACTTTTAAGACACTGGACTGTGGCAGGTACAGGCTGACTGTGGAAAATTTGCAGTCCATAAAAGTTGGGAAGACAGTGAGTATAAATGGAGAAAGAGGCATACAGTGAAACAATAGGCCATAAAACACATTTTATAGTGTGCATGTAATATAACAAGAGCGCTTCTGTGGTATCTCTTATCTTTTCTGTTCAACAGCCATGTCCGTTCTACTTCCGCAGCTCAAGGAGGCGGTAATTGTTTAACGATATGCGCTTGGTCATGGAATCGAGCTCGCTGCTCATGACACGTTGGTCATCACTCCAATCCGAGTTGAAAAGAGCCCAGAACTGTCTTGCTGAGCCCCATTGAGGCCTGTATGTCTGGGGGTAATTGGGTGGATGCTGTGCACCGTGCACAGGGTCACAGCACCCTTGGGTCTTTTCATTATCATTGAATAAATGTACTGGGAATAATCGGCAGGATGGAAAATTGTAACAGCAAGTTTGAAATAGTCCTCAGAGAAAGTGTAAGGCTGTAAAAAAGCTAAATGTATGGAAATTAGTGGCACTGCTGAAAACTAATGGAGGCACCTATTTAACCTGTCTGCATTGTTGTTTTGTGTTTTGTATGAGGTTTGCTGGTTCGCACAAGACTGAGAGAAACAAATTATGACTAAAATGCATAAAACTTGAAACATGTAAAAAAAAAAGGTCATGGCTAGAAGCAATGTTGTCATTAGCTGTGAGCAGGCTAAATGTAAATAGACAGCTAAATGCCAGTATGCTATAAAAACACAACTAAGTATTAAATTGTGCATTATTAGGAAAGTACATGTAGGCTTAATACGATTTAAAAGGGAGAAGAAAACATGTTTCTTGTTGAATATTTTGTTGTTTACGTGTGCATCCAGTCAAAAACTGTAGTATTTTGGCATAAATTCATCAGACACATGGCAGATTCCAACATGGACATGAACGGAAACCATTAACAGAAGAAATTATGAGACATATGCACCAGCCAAGCAAATGCATTTTAGTTGAATGGGAATGCTAACTGTTTATGCTAACCAATGCTTTAGGTATTTACAATACCAACACATTTAAGGTAGCTCCTTAAGGTAGCTCCCAGGTTTACAGAGTCACATAGTTAGCGCCATGCTAATGTTCAAGCTACTGTACAGGTTTATTTGAACTCCTCTTCTGTTTCTCTTTCTTTGCAGCTGCATTTGTAGGCTATATGGGCTGTATTCCCTTGGCTGAGTAGAACACATGCATGCTGTGTTGCCTTTGTCCTAATATTTCTCTCAAACCCAGAGGGGGTTAATTAGATTTTCCCTTTGTTTTTCTACCTGCGACAAATTAGTCAACTCCCTTTTATCCCTGGTAGGGGCGACTGCCGTGCACCAACCCAATGTCACCTAATCTGCTTAAATTTCCTATTTGACTGCTCCTGTGTTTCTGCTCCACCTCCCTGTGAATACCGATATCACGCAGATGCTGACTGTTTGAAATTCAAAAGGTTGAATGCCGGGTTCAGGATAATGAAGGATGCTTTCATGTTTCATCAAGCTAATGATCCTAATTTTACTTTGATTTGTAACATTTAAACTCCTAAATAGCTTTCATATGAGGCGTAACCATCTTAAAAACTTTTAATGCATCCATCTAGGCTATTTTTGAAATAAAATGTTTTTTTGAGTGATTTTTCAATTAAATCTCTACTGAGCTAGGTCTCCTCATCTTCCCCATTGTTATTAGTAATTTGCATCAGATTGGCCCTTCACATCTTTTCACTTCTTACTTTCGCTTCGCCTACTAACATGCTAATCAGATCTCTTATACAGCTCATTAACTAGCAGGTCATTGTGTTGTATCATGTGGGTTTTTCATAAAAAGCCATTTTCAAAAGCATTTGTTATGTATTTATTTTTTAAGAAATTATTTTTATCTTTTGCAATTTACATTTTATAAATATAAATATTAATATTAAATATAGCTAAACAATAATTATTATATAGTATAATTATGTTTTAATACGTATTTTATTGTAAAACAATAATTTTGTTAAAATATATTTTTCTATTAAAATATAATAAAATAAAAATATGATAAATGCCAACGAGTATTTTAAATACTCTACTGTTTCATTTTGCATTATTTAATGAATGTACCTACTAAATGTCCATTTTTTGTCAAAAAAACTTTTTCGAACAAGAGAGAAGTTGGGAATTTTATTCCTTAATTACAATATCTGTTGGGCAAAAACAATTGTTTACTCACAGTTGTGGGTTTGTCAACAAAAAGGCCCTGTTTACTGTAAGTCTGGTACTAAGATTTGGTCAATCGGATCACAAGTGGACGTCACTAAATGCAGGTGTAAACGTGGTCTTAAACGTTTTGAGCTTGTGCACTTTCTGGCACTTCTGAAAACAAATTCGACCGGATTGCTTTCATAGTGTAAGCGCTCATGTGGTTGAATGCATTTCGAACAGCCACAAAAGACCGGCTACTCTCCGCTACTGACCTAATGCGCAAACATTATGGGAAGCGCGTTAGCCAGACGGGATTTAAACTTTGTCAGCTGTAGACCCAAATTTGAATGAAGACGAAAAATGTACCAAGCACAATGTTCTCTCACCATTCATGATTTCTAACATGGTCTCACAGCGTTCAGCGTGATCTTGCAACTGTCTGAGCAGAAATGAAGCTGGTCTGGAGCTCTCCATATGTTTCTCTATCGTCTCTGGGCACGTTCACGTGTAAGTTGCGCAAGCTTATTTTGTCCGTTCGATCGAAAGATCTGAAAAAACACATACATTTACCCGCCAATAGACACTCCCCTCAAAGACATCTGGACAGAAGTGGTTGAAAGTGGACAAAAGAGACGGATTAAAACACCAGGTGTAAACGGGAATGTGTCCCTCGTCTACTTGTGATCCGATCGACCAAAACTCATCTTAATACCACGTGTAAACAGGGCCAAAAGGCCAAAGTGTGTTCATTGAATGTATCTTTTAGAAAAAATTGTGGGAATGTTATAATTTTAGTTTTGTTTTGATCTCTATGTAGTAAATGTCTATATAGAAATTGACTCCAAAAAATAATAATAAACACTCCACTATATATAATTCCAGTTACACTTTATTTTAAGGTGTTGTTACAATGTAATTATATATTTAAGGACTGAGAATTATTAATTAACTACATGTACTTACTATAGGTTAGGGTAGGATTAGGATTTGGTTGAGGGTTTGTTGCATGTAATTATGCATAATTTACTGTTATTACTATGGTAAGTACATGTAACCTATGTAACAAAAGTGTTACCATAATTCCCAAAGTGTCTTGATTAACATCTGAATGTTGAACTGAATGTTCCATAATTCTCATATTATACACTCTGGATATTCTCACAAATCTTTCAATTACATTTGGTGATAAAAATGAGATTGCATAAATTGCATTGCCTGCAGGGAATCATGAACTTTGAAGCACTAAAGTCTCATCAGCTTCATTGCTGTAACATTTTGGGCCATTTTGATCTGATTCGAAGGTCTTATTTTAAAAGACATCCTATTTTGTGATGTCTTCTGCTCAGGCTGGAGTCTCCCACACGTTCGCTTTACATGGAGGCACCTAAAGGAGTGAAAATAGAAGCCGACGCAGGGGATTTCCAAGCGACCTGTAGGAGCGATTTACGTCTGGAGTCAAAAGATGGAGAGGTAACTGTCCTTCATTCTGTACTGGGAGTCCTGGTGCTGTAGTTAATGTACTCTGTGTTGTGACACTTCCATCTGCTATTAATTGTCATCAAAACAAGCTCTCCATCTACTGTACATCCATATGTCCCCTTCTCATCTTCAGAGGGAAGCAGACGTTTAGTTAAACATTCATGCTGTAATACAATATGTATGTCAGTTATCTGGCTCAAACATCTGTGGTTTAATTGTACAGACTGGTAATGTGTTGATAAATGAGTTGTTGGTGGTCTTTTAAGAGATAGAGTTGGAATCTGTTTACGGGAATTGTAATGAATTTAAAATGATCAGCAAGTTTTTAAATGAATCAAACTAATATGCAATATATGTTCTATGAAAACTAAGTTAAAACTCCACTTCCAAAGACCTACACACACTGCAAGAATGGTTTTTCACAATTAGGGGATGATTTCAAAAGTGGAGAGAGTTATTAAGGCATGGAAAAGTCATAATTAGGGGAGAGCACAAATAACTGTAATCTACGGAGGTCCATTTTCAGCTTCAGACTAAATGAATAAAGTGGTTATGACTTTATTTGTCATAATTGCAACTTTATATCTCACAGCTGCAAAATTATTTCTCATAATTGGGACTTTATGTTTCGCAGTGTGACATTATTTAAAATTTTATTTCATAATTACCTGTTTTATTTTTGCACTAAGCTGAAATGTGCTTCCACACGCCCAATTAAAAACAATAATTCTTACAAATTAACAGACAATTTCATACATAGATATTTAAAAAATGTTTGAATGAGAACAAATAAGACCTCGTTATGTTGTTTTTTGTTTAATTTTCATCATAATTCCGTAACAGTGAACATTTTTGCACGCGCCATTATAATGCACTTTAAATATCTTTATATTCATTTGCATAAAAATATATCTGTATATCACTATACAGCCGATCTTTCATAGTTTTAAAATATGTTTAGTGTTTGAGGAGGTTGTGCCTTGACTAAAACAACCATGCACAGATAAAATATAATTATTATTCACAATACATAACTTTTTTCGTCATTTTATGTACATTTATCATTCGATTTCAATTTGTACACTTCTATTTTAATTGTATCAAGGTATAAATTTAATTGGCCCAGCTAATATCTGCTAACATGCCAAAGCCATGGAGGAAAAATTTCAGAGCTTTACCAGAAATTTTTTTTTTAATAAATGAGCAAAGTGTCACAATTATCCATGCTCTCGCAAAACAAAAAGGAATAGGAACTAATGCAGAAATTTCTAAAAGAGTGGGGGACATGTCCCCCATTTATAATAATTGCTACGCCCGTGGGTTTTCCCATTTGACTTGCAGATTGATAGATAAACGAGTCCCAGTGAGGTCAAGGGACCGAGCTTGAATCAGCTCTCATAGTTTCAGGTTATGCTTTCTTGACTTTCTCCCGTCTGTCGCATATTCCACTCCAGTACCCCTCAGCACTTTCATTTGTCGCTCTTTTTTTTTTTACCAGACACCTCCAACGGCCCGACTGCCCTCTTGACAGTTCCACCACAATTAGACTGGAGGTTTGCACATTAGCCACCTCAGAGCGGGGGGAAAGCCCTCCCTCACTCGAATTTGCCCGGTAGCAGATGTCTGGGGAAGTCAGCTGAGACCCCTGCTTAAAAAGTGTTTCAGGTCATTTGATGGGAATGCTTCCTTGAGGCTGTCAGTAATGACTCCTCTTACCTTTTTATACCTTGACTAGCTCCTCTCCCAGCCTTGGTAATACATGCTTTCTCAAGGGTCCCATGAAAAATAGAAAGTGAGAAATGAGAAAGGAGCAGCTCGGGTAAAGGGCTAAAAGTGTGTCTAAGCGAGACTTACTGGAGTGCTTATGTCACTGAAACTGTTACGATTGGTTGGATGTAGGAGGTTAGAGGACTTGACTTGGATGAACAGGCTGCAAGATGGAATATTTTGTTCAATAAAATGACAATTCTGGTCTTTTGGGGCCTACAATTTGAGAGTTCTAAAGAGAAAAATAAACATGGAACTAATCTTTACCATCATAGAAGGTACTTTCTATGAATATGGTACATTATTATCTAACAAAAAAAAAGAATGTAGTGTGAAATGTGTCTAGTTTTAAGCACATCTAATTTCCGTATATCTCTTAAAATAGGGATTGTTCACCTCAGAGGTCTTGACCTTCTCTGTATCCAACAATTAAAGTCACAATGTCATAAAATCATGTCGACATACACTACCAGTCAAAAATTTTGAATAATTTCGGGGTTTATTTCTGTTTTTGAAAGAAGTCTCTAATTCTCAACAAGGCTGTATTTTATTTGATTAGAAATACAGTAAAAACTGTAATTTTGTGAGATATTATTACAATTTAAATTGATCAGATGTGACAGTAAGGACATTTAAAATGTTACAAAAGATTTCCATAAAAAAAAAAAAAAAGTTGTTCTTTTGAATTTTGTATTCATCCTAATTTTCCACAAAAAATATTACGCAGCGAAAACAGTTTTCGACATTGATAATAATAAGAATTAACAATTGAGTACCAATTTTAGTTCATAATAATTGAGCAGCAAATCAGCATATCACAATGATTTCTGAAAGATCATGTGACACTGAAGACTGGAGTAATGATGCTGAAAATTAAGCTTCACGGTAATAAATAAATATTCAAATAGAAATTTGTACAAATATTTCACAATATTACTGTATTTTGATCAAATAAATGTAGCCTTGGTGAGGACTTCTTTCAAAAACATTTAAAAAAAAAAAAAAAAATTCCAAACTTTTAACATTATGATATTCATTGTAGTAAAATAGTTTTATTGTCATTTTAATTAACAGATTTTTCCCCTTTAATTTATGAAAAATACAAGTGTATCTCTGACTAAATAAACCACCAAAAGGTCCCAAAGTAGCTTATTATTTCATTTTGATGTTGATTTAAATGTTTATTGCTATAAAATAACAAATTCATAGTTTTAGATATGTCCCAAGTTTTAGTAAGAGGCTTTAAAAAGTAATATTCAAACAAAGAATGTACAATAAAGGCCTCTGAGGTTGACAATAAAGGACCTACATTGTACCTTGTTCATGGAAAGTGACATAAACCGATTGAAGGTATGTTTATTAAAAAAATCAACTTCAGATCCTCTCCTTTCTCTCTCTTTAGATCACCTTGGATGCCAGGAAAATCAAGCTCCTACGTCTGCCGGAGGGAAAAGCCCCCTCCCCCTCTGGAACTAGACAGACTGTCTTTGAGGTGTGTGTCTGTCCCAACGGAAAACTCTTCTTATCACAAGCAGGAACTGGCTCCACTTGCCAGATCAGCAGCAACTTATGCCTCTAGATACACACAAACTCACTTCTACACACACACACAAACACTACATAACACTCATACATACAGAGGACTCGTTCCTCTTGAAGAATCCAACGTTGACAAGAACCGAAAAGGATTTCCTCAAGATTCGTGAAAATACTTTGTAAAACAATGTCTGAACCAGAAACTTTCAAGGTGATCACCAGAAATCCATTCGACACCATTAAAGTCGCGCATACCTCGCCTTTTCTCATTAGCGTCCTCTTTTTCTATCAGAATCAATTATGTTTTGCTGAGGAAAGTACAGTGGGTGCTTTATCTTGCGTACGCCACATAAATGCGACGGTTTTCTTTTGTTTTGAGGTCAAAACTATTTGTAACATCTCATTTTGTATTATTACTCAAGTCCTACATTGACAGTCCTCCATGTGGGATGCCTCTCATGATGGTGATCACCTGAACCAAAACTGTGCTTGCACTGGGATGGAACCCATGCACCCACTCTGTTCAAAGAGGAGAACAGCGCCTGTGCCTTAATACAATGCACTCGTGGCAAGAAGCACACCCCACTGACTTTTATTTAGACAAGGAGACATGCATTTGAGTTACTTGCTTTTTGCTCCCACAGATCAACTTTTTTAATTGCATATAAAATGTTGAGAAACCCAGTGACCCCAAACTCACACGTTGTGCGCTGATTTCCACGTTAATTTGGAAAGGTGAAGAGAACATTTCTGATTTTTTTGTTTGAAACTCTTTTGTTTTTGGCTTGGCACGGAATGAAGAAAAGTTGAGTTTGGGAGAAACACTTTCTTGATGTGTGGATGTTTTTACTGTTTTTGTGTGTGTTAAGCCTGACTTTTGTTCTTTCTCTATAATTGAACACTAAAATGTGCTAAACAAACCAAGACACCCGAACCAAAAAGCAAAGCTGTCGTGTAAAACAAAGCTGTTGAAGATGAATTGAAAGTTCACACTTCCCAATTCCCAAGACTGAAAGAGGAATTGGCTCATTTTGTTTTTGCTTTTATACTGTACATACACTACCGTTCAGAAGTTTGGGTTTTTTGGTCTCACTTTATATTAAGGGTCTTTAACTGCTATATGTACTAATATTTAAATTAATCATTTGATAGGCTACAATGCACTTATTTTGTACATACATGTTTTGACATTGTGTGTGTGTATATATATATATATTTTTTTAATACCTGCATGTAATTACATCTATAATTACACATTTGACCTTTTCCTTAAATCGTAATGCACCCTTAAAACCTACCCATACCACCAAACTCATCCCTAACCTTACCTGTAACCCATCTCAATAGCAGCAAAAGTGTTTTGCAATACAACATAAACACAATAAGTAAGCACATTGAAAGTGCACATACTGTAAAATAAAAAGATAATTGTTAGATACAGTGTACATCCCAACGAAAATACTGAGTAATATAAGGTAACAACATGGGTTAAGGTTAGGGGTAGGGGTAGGTCCAGGGTTAGTACCTAGTTATTACCCAGTTAGTGTCATTATTACAATAAGTGCATATAGTATGTATATGCGAAACAGGACGGTAAAATAAAGGGTATCACTTTATTTTAAGGTGATGTAGTTACACATCCATAATTATTTTTTGATGGAAGTACATGGTAGTTAAAGACAGACTAATATAAAGTGTGACCCTTATGTAAAATAACTGTTTACAACTATTCATAATATCATACAATGCATTAGAAGATGCATTGCAAAGCATAGTGAATACTTTAATAATGCATTATATATAAAAGGTTTCAAATAAAGTGTTAAAAAAAATCTTACTGACCCTTACTGAAGTTTTGAACGGTAGCATGTATACAAATATAGTATACACCATATGCCAGAATGCAAAAGACACATTCGCTGCGTCCGAAATCGAATACTTCCCTTCTATATAGTATGCGAAAAACAGTACGGCAAACGAGTAGTATGTACGAATTCACAGTATTCAAAATCAGAATGCAAAAAGTCCCCAGAAGACCTACAACTTCCGGAGAGATTCTGAAGTGTGCATTCGCTGGACACTTTGCTATCCCATGAGGCCATGGGAGAGGATTTATGAATGGAAGTGAAGCGACGCAACTGTCGCTGGTAGTTCACGTGACGGTGACAACATGGCGGATGACAGTACAGCAGTACATGCTACCCATATTCATACTACATAACACATACTTTTTTTAACGGTTGCAAAGTAAGTTCAAATTCATATGCAGTGCCTACTCAGACAGTACATGATTTCGGACGCACTGATTGTTCTTAATGTAGATCTGGACTGACCTTATATGAAACACTGAATCTTGTCTCTTGTATAATTACATTTCACACTCCCATGGGTTATATTCCACTGAAATATGAAGAAAAGAAATCCTGTGATATAATTTAAGTGGTTCTCACTGAAATTCATTGCCACTTGCCCACTATATCTGAAGCAATGAGGAGTGACAGCTGTGATCATTGCGTTTAAATTAACATCCAATTAACATACTAAATTCTATGGGTAGTGAAAGGAGAGAGTAACACAGGGAACTCTGTAGGGTACAACACAGCCTCACAGAAGGGCTTAATCATATTCATTCTCTTTTGATTTTTCAGGAGAATTTGAAATTTGATAGTGTGTGTGTGTGTGTGTGTGCTTGATTGCTATTGTAATAAACTCTTGCTTGACACTAAAAGACGGACGCCAGTGACATAATTGAATGAGGTTAGAGAAAAAACATTTACGTGTACTATATGTTACGTTTGTTTGACCTTTCCCCTGTATTGAACGACTCGACTAAAGGCAGGACTTACGGACGGATTCTTCTGTTGTTTGATGTGCTCATTATATTGTTTGATGAATTTTTGTGCTGAATAAAGGTTTTAATCTACAGCCATTTGAGTGTTCAGGAAAAGATATAGCATTTAGTTTCCTCTCTTCTCCCAGACGTTACTTCAGAACAACGTGTATGTACGATTTTGTACGAGGAGCACAAAATGTTTCATATATTTTTTGATAATAAAACAACACATCAGCTCTTGCGTAACCTAGCTTTCAATGTGTGACAGCTATACTGGATGAGTCTCCCACATGTATACATTTGTGTAAATAAAATTGAGAATTTGATTACATAAATAGCTAATATTACAGACTAAATGCCTTCAGTTGAAGCTGGGGCTTACTTACAGTATCTTGGTTTTCTTCAACATGGTGTGCAGAATTTTATCCTGTATTTGGTCTATCAGACTTTTGTTGGCCATTTTGCAGAAATTCAGTGACATTAAACTTTTGTTTGACATTTTGTGATGACTGGAAACTCATTGAACTTGTTTGTAGTTTTTTTTTTTTTTTTTTTTTTGAGGTAACGATGAAAATCCTCGCATATTCTATGCAAAGCATACATGGTTGTTGAGAGAAATTTATTGATGCAAAGAAATGTCAGCTGTCTATATTAAATTTATTAAACTTAATGTATACGGTTTGTATTTATGAATTGATTTGCAACCTAAACTGAACCAATAAACTTGAGAAAAGAAAAATGGATAAGGGCCAATTTCTCTAAGTTAAACACTTGCTTAGGAATCTTGGTTACACTATATATGTTGTTACAGTGTAATTACACATAAGTACTAAGTAATTAACTATGCATTTATAAGTTAATTAGTATTTATAAGTTAATCATAAGTTATAAGTTACAGTAATTAGTAAAAGTTAGGGTTTAGGTTAGGGTTAACTTATGAATAAAGTTACTATGTAACTACCTTAAAATAAATGTTACTGTAATCTTTACTAGCATAAACTGGAAATATCTACAATTTACAGTATTAATACAGAGGTCTCTCTCTCTCTCTCTCTCTCTCTCTCTCTCTCTCTCTCTCTCTCTCGCTCTCTCTCTCTCTCTCTCTCTCTCTCTCTCTCTCTCTCTCTCTCTCTCTCTCTCTACATACATACATACATATATATATATATATACACACATGAGAACTTAACCAGGATATGTAAACAAATCCTTTTTTGGGCCATTTATATTTTTCTATTAGCAATGTAATATGTGAGATAATGTACAGTCATAATCGCAAAATAAATGATTGTCTTAATCACCATGGTTGAGTTTATTTTGTGATAATGATCTGTGAATGAACATTATACACCCTTACATGTGATACTGTCTAAGTGAATGAAGTAAAATAATTCTCAGAATATTGTAAAATCATTATCTAATGTCGATAGTCCACATTAGACATTCTACTAACTATAGGTAACTTTGCAACTACATGTCAACTAACTCTCTTTAGAGTATTAGTAGACTGTTAGGTTAGACTGTTAAAGTGTTACCAGTTTTTGAATTTTTACGAGGCATTTTTCATGACTCCAAGGTAATATTGGAAAATTAGCTGTGTTAGGGTGACAACTGGTAACATGTTCAATGTTGAAGGCCAGCAACCATGGCAACCCAACAGAAGAAATGATTTCATGAGTGGCACTAATGGCTAGAATAGATTATGGAATAGATGGGATTCCTGCTCATTATACACAGCAGCATGTCAATGACGACTCAAAGACTTGAAAAGGTAATACAGTTCCAAAACTATTCTTAGCTCACTGCAATCCTACTGAATTACACCCATGCAGATGCAGACCATGTTATACCTCAATGACTACAGGTGCCACCCACTTTTAAGAAAGTAATAATTAAGGGGACGTTTTTATCCAAAGCAAATTACAGTACATCAATTCCAGTTTCCCTGCTGCTTTGCCTTTGCTTGTTTCTTTGCAGGGCTTAAATCGTCAACTTTCCACTTCCAAGCGTCAGACACTTCGCTATACCGCCCACATTCCATACTGTGCTGAATGTAAACTTTCAGTTTGACTTTGAAAGACAAAACTTTGTGGGGTGGGGGGTGGGGGGAAATGCAGACCAAGCTATTTCAAAAGTCAACAGTGAAGAAAAAAAACGCTTCAGAATTCTTCCCTGACAATTAAAGCATCTGTAAACACGGTTGCATCAGTGAACCCCACACGAACCTCGCCATATTCAACCGATAATTATTGTAGCCGCAATGCATTATTCATGAATATTTATCACGCATGATAGAAGGTTCTAATTGTGACTTAGACCTCACATGAATCCCATGTAGGTATTTCCAGAAGTGCATTATTATTATAACTGTCGCATGTATTGCTAAAATCCATTATTATTGTAATTGTAACATGTATTCCATGATTTTGCACTGACTGGCTATTTAGAGTGAATTTCTTTACTTCCTTTCCGGTCACTTGGAGGTTTTTTTTTTTTTTTTACAGCACTTTGGCCTAATTTGTCGCTAATTAAGGAGTCCTCCACAGAACTGACAGCCCAGTTTAAAAGTTAATTAAATGTAATGGCTCGGTCAAGTTTCTTCTGAATTGTTCAATATGCTCCTGCACATGATTACACTAAACAGCAAGTAATTATGTTTAAAGTGAATATTTGACTGTGGATGATCAAAACCACTTTGGCCAGATCTAATACAGGACATTTGGGGGGGAAAAATTGGAGAACTGATTCTGAAATATCACACAGCATGTTGTAGGGAATATGCTGCAGTATATACTGTAGTACTGTATGTTCATATTTGATGTACTGTACATACATTTGAAAAAACAGACCATACTGCAAAAAATACTGTATTCCACAATGTGCTCGACCATCAATTTCCAGTGTGATAGATTAACTGTCATAAATATAAATTATTTATTTAATGATAATTATTTATAGTCATGCAATCTCTATTATTGACTCATTATTTTATAATTGTGTTTACATTTATTAATTTAGCAGATGCTTTTATAAGCGACTTGCAAATGAGGAACATCAAAAGCAATTTGTCATAATACTTATTTACTCATATACATATAATACATAACAATTTTAGTTTTAGAAATAAATAAATTTAGAATTATGTAAAATGTCAACTAAGACATTGTTCCACAAAATCATTTACTGATATTTTCAGGTACATGCACGGCCTAAAACTAACTTTTTGCCACACCTGCCAATGACCAGTGACTTTGACAAAATTTACCGTCCATAAAAAATTTTTTTACCAGCCATGAAACTGCAAAAACAGGCAGTTATGACACCAACATATAACATGCCAGTGAAATGTCACAATTTTCAGGTACAGAAATGTAATAAAGTATTAAAGTTATTCAGTCAAGAGCAGTGAGTTTTTTGTCTTGTCTTGTTTTATTAACATTAAGTAGGCCTACACAGATGGAAGTAATCATTTAATCATAAGGCTGCTGTCACTTTAAGAGCTAATGCTGCGTTCCAGACGAGGTTGGATATGGGAATATCCCAAATTATATGTCCCACTTCCGACCTCAGTGAGTTGTGAGTTCCAGGCAGTCAGACATTACGTTCACATGTTGACAACATGATGTCGCCACGACACAACGAGAGCATATCATGTTTTGTGTCAATTTTGGCAAAAACGACTTGCTTTGAAAACAGCTGACGAAAAGCAAAAACGAAGGAAGTACTACATAAACTTAATGTCTAATGTTAAAGTTTGTTTTTACGTTTATCTTGGTGACGTCAAATGACGCGTCTCGCTGAGGGTGGGGGTTGATCAATGTACGTACCCCGAGTTCACAGATCGAATGTCCGACTTTGAGTAGCGTTCCAGACGTTATTTCCAAGAACAAAGTGGCAAAAATCCCAAATTACGAGCTGTCTTTCTCAACTGTTTATGTTCACTTAAGACATAACCGACAATGTTTATGAGGATATTCGCCAATACAGGCATTTTCAAGCGCAAGAAGAATTGAAAGAGTGTTAATTTTAGGCCCTGGATACAGATACAGTAACTAAAAATGAAAATTTTCACTCACTCACTCATGTTGTTCCAAATAACTTCTTTCATCTGCAGAATGCAAAAGAAAATATTTTGAAGAACGTTTGGGACTTTCATTGTATGGATGGAGCACAGAAAAAAAATGGATCTCAGAAAACATAACTATTTCTACTTGAGGTGATTTTGTAAGATTTTCTACAAAGTGATTCATATGGAAATTTTAAGCGGAAAGATTTTCAGCTAAAAGTAAGCATGAAGGTCCTCCCCAATGAATATTGTATGTACAGATTTTATGTTGCAGATGAGATGAAGTTTTACACCAAAACATAAAATAGTTACGAACCGTCATGAGAGTGTGTTGAAAAAAGCCCTAAAAAAACACTTTTTCAAATTATTGTGTAATTGTTTGGAAGGTTTGGAATGACATAAAGATGAGTAAATGATGAAAGTATATATTTGATAAACTCCTCTTTTAAGCAAATGTTTGATGACGTTGTAGAGCCTACTGCGTTTAAATGCAACGATTTAAGAAGTAAAATCAAGCTCAAGAACAGCACTGCAACACTGAAAGCTTAGTAAACAAATGACTCATTGCTGTCACAATGTAGCAATTAATGTCAACCCTTCTGTCCTTTACCATTATTAGCTCTGTGGATGTTTTGCTCAACTCTTCCGGCTGCCATGACAGACTTTTGGAATATACTTTTAGACCGCTTTACTTGTGACATATATTAATAAAGGCTAATGCTGCTTGAATTTAAACTGTATTGGTACACTGCCTGTTCGTCCATTTAGTGTCAACACAATATTTTATTTTCAAGCAACTCATTTCCCAATGGATTTAAATGTTTGTATAATATCCACAGCCTTTCTCAAAGACGGCTTGTGAAGATAAATGGGTCTCTTGATGAAGACAGATACTGCTGCTAGTAAGATTCAAGGGATGCAGAGTTTCTTAAAGAAACTAACAGACCTTAAATGTTTTATGAAAAAAAATATGTAATGTTTATATCAAGAATCATGTGGTTCTTATGGGAGATTGCCTCAAATAGATTTTCAGAAGAACTGCCAGACAACAGAAGCTTTGACTACTGTCCATATTTTTCTTTTCATAAGTTTAAACCACAAAACACTGAATAGTCATTCAAAGTTTACAACATCCACATGAGCCACTTAGTTCTTCAAACGTCAAACAAGGCCATCCATGAGTGCTTATTTATTGAGTGTTTATTTAGCTGCTTATCTAAAGTACTGTGTTTTGGCGGTTGCACACCAGAATAAGAGATATTTCCTCTTCTCAATGCTACTGTTAAGGGCTAATCGCAACTCAGTGATGAATAATGTCATGACAGGTATTGGTTTAAGTTTATTGTCTTGTCATGTTGAAATTCCGTCTGCCTTTACTGAGCATCTTTAGAGATGCACTTTAAACAAAGTGAGAGTTTTATATTTAAAACTGCACAAACTGAAACTTTAATGAGGTCATGACATGATAAATCAAATTTGCCTTGATCTTTTGATATACATATCGGGTTTTTTTTACCATTAAAACATCCTGAAAGTTTCATAGCTTAAAATGTCCTCCTCATTATAAACAAAGCATTTATTTAATCAAGCTTCAAAAAATGGCTCGTTTGGATATTGCGGGATTTGTGACGTCACATGGGAGAATACATTTGCATATGACTGCCTCCAGAGCAAGACATCGATGAATAATTATGCATCATTGCAACATAGGCCCCGCCCACTGGTATTCAGCCATCATTGGCCTTCACTGGATGTGAGCATCGTTGCGTCACATCAAAAGCAAATATAACCCATTATAATCACAGACGCTGTCTACACTGGATGGATACAACAGATGCCCGTTCAATTTCTGATGTATCCATGCACTTGTCATTTGCAAATAAATTATTTGTTGACAAATTTTTTGTTGCGTATGTTATCGTCTCTGACAGACCGAATGTTAAAGCCGCTCAGGCCTCCATTTTCTCCCTCTTCTCGAAAAGCGATTACGTGGTCACAACATCTGGTAGTGAGGGTTTTACAGGAAATGCCTGGAAAACCCACCTGGAAATGCCTGGAAAACCTTAGTTGACATGACTCGCTGGACCTCTGCTTCTCGTAAATGCTTCCGTGCATTGTGCACGTTATTTTTTGACAGACATCATGTTGTGATATTCAAATGATGTGGATCTGAAAACAGATGGATCGTAGGGTAATAATTAATTAGTTCTTAGCCGGCAAGTATTCAGTGAAATTATTAATGCCCATGAGTGTGTCAATGTTTTTAGTTCTAATATTACAACCAACAGCCAGTTTTTGACAGACATGACGTGCGTAAGGGCTGAACTATGTTTGATTTTTGTGTAATTATAAAATGTGCTGGAGACGTTCGAAATGCTTTTGCGTAGTTCATTATACTTATTTCACAGAATTATGTTATTTTGTGGCTTGCTTAAATGACATGCTACTCAGAGACTGAAATGTTTGGCTTTTCAAAATGTTACATTCAAATTAACTTTAATTTAAATTGTAATGTAGACAATGCAATTTCTGTAAGCTGCTTTGAAACAATATTGTGAAAAGCGCTACACAAATAAATGTGAATTGAATTGAACTGAACTGAACATTCAGCTGTCACAAATTCATTGACTTTTGAAAATCAGGTTCCTTCTTAACCAGGAATGATGCCCAAAGTTGGTTTTATTGTCTCTTATAACAAAAATATTTTATTTAAACCCATAAAAGTGCAGAATCTGTTGTAAATATTAGTGAACTGAATAATAGTAAATAACAGTGTTCTTCCATTATTAACCCTTAGCAGATTTTGCTATATTTGTAAAAAATGACAGAATTTAACTTTTTTTAGGTGAGAATTTTAATAAGATGCCAGGGACAAACACAATTAATAACCCAATAAACTGGTTTCTGTTGCCATTGCCTGTAAAATGTCATGTTGTTGCAACATGAAATTCAGTTTAATAATGAATGAAATATACAGTTAGAAGCATTAACTCTGCTACCATGACAATGCACTGCAGTTTCTTCATCAAATAATTAACAATGTGTTGGATTCAGACTGATAGGCTATTAGCTGGTTTGAAAAGGAAGCAAAAGAAAAACACACAGCTGCCATGTCATTTATTTGTTTCACTCGTCAGTTACCATAGAGACATGTTGATTTCAAATAGAAAATAAATGGACAAATGGACAAACATAATTACAGAGCATCTTGGAGAGATTTTAGGCATAACTTCGTCAGTCGTCACTGCCAAAGGCATCTTTATACTGCTATTGTGACTGTACGTTTTTTTAGCATGCACTCTTGCAGAATGGAGCAGGGCGCCAATCTACAACACAGTTTGCTCTTTAAATCAGATGCTTCAAGGCTGAGTGGAGCATCAATTAAGCGGAGCAGCGGCTTTATCATCCATATGTTTTATGTTTATTTCATCATCCAGACTTTGAGATTAAAATTTAAGCCGACCTCAGCGTAGGTGCAACATTTCCAGGAAGAATTACACTTCATCAGAAAGTCATTTTCTCCCCCTACTCGATTTCATCTCTGTTTAATACCAAAGCAATCAGGAAGTTATAAAGGAAGGAACTTGTGAAGGACAGAGCTGTTGTTGCTTGATGATACTGTTTATTCAACCTCTTCAAATCTTCTTGAGTGTATGGGGGTGGGGGTGCAAAGACTTTTGCACAGTAGATGCAATGTCACCTTTCCTATAGGCCAGACATCTTTTTTGGCCACTACAAATATGAAATATATCATAAAGTATGGAAGCTTGTTTCCGCCACAGAATAAAAAATTTGAAAAGAGCATTTTTATCTGACAATTGCGAGTTTACATCTCACATTTTATTTCTTTATTTTTATAAAGTAAGAATTGCGTGTTATATGGTCAGAATTCGGACTTTTTTTCTCGCAATTGCGAGTTTATATCTCGCAATTCTGATATCTTTTCTCAGAATTGTGATATAAACTCGCAATTGAGTGTAATAAAGTCAGAACTGCGAGATATAAACTCGCAATTGCGAGAAAAAACTACTATAAAGTTATTGCTAACTATAAAGTCCAATTCTAAGGAAAAAAAGACTTTTTTTCCTCAAAATTGCGAGTTTATCTTTCAGAATTCTGACTTTATAACATGCAATTACGACTTTATATCATGCAATTCTGAGAAAAAAAAGTCAGAATCTGGAATCTGGATTGTGAGATATAAACTTGCAATTGCGACTTTATATCTCAAAATTCTTACTTTATAACACGCAATTGCGACTTTATATCACGCAATTCTGACTTCATTACACTCAATTGTGAGTTTATATCTCAATTCTGAGAAAAGATGTCAGAATTGCGAGATATAAACTCGCAATTGAGTATAATAAAGTCAGAACTATAAAGTCGCAATTGCGAGAAAAAAAAGTCGGAATTCTGACTTTATAACACGCAATTCTGACTTTATAAAAATTAAGAAATCAAGTCTAAATTGAGATGAGATGTAAACTCGCAATTGTGAGATAAAAATAATATTTTAAAATGTTGCGGAAACAAGCTTCCATACTTTATGATATATTTCAGATGTCTGGCCTAGGAAAGGTGACATTGCATTTACCGTGCAAAAGTCTTTGCACCCCCACTCCCTGTTAATACACTCAAGAAGAACTCTTGAAGAGGTTGAATAAACAGTATCATCAAGCAGCAACACTATAAAGTTATTGGAAACTATAAAGTCCAATTCTAAGGAAAAAAAGACTTTCGTTTTAGTATACCCTGGTTTCACAGACAAGCCTTGTCCCAGACTAAAATGTGTGTTTTAGTTCAAAAATGTGTGTTTGAGCTGTTTTAACTGAAAGCAGCTTGCACTGGCATACCTTAAAATATTTGTTATAAGATATGTTTTGTCTCAAGATGCACTCCGATGTTTTTTCTAGGGCAAGTTTATAAAAGCTATTTAGATGTCTTAATTGAATTAAGGCCTACTCCTGGCTTAATCTAAACCCTGTCTGTGAAACCAGGCCATGGAGTCTAAAAAAATGTGCAATTGGTTTCCAATTGTAAGTAAACTAAACTGAAGTTTGAAATATTGGTGTTTGCGTTGAAATATGGGTGTTTGGTCAGTCTTTATTTGATACATATTTTATATGTATGTTAATACATATGTTTTTGATTTATGCTTATGTTTTTGGTTAAATACAGAAATCGTGGTTGTTATAAAGGGTTAATACATCACTTATTACATATTTATTACAAGCTTTTATCATGCTATGAAGGATGCCATCAAATGCATAATCATATTTTTCTCATGATCCCACAAAGATTAGTTTTCAGCATTGCCTTTCTAATCGAAAACTTGTTTTTATGCAGATTACTCTTATTTACAGCCTTATTAACCCCAGTAATTACAATGAAGATGTAAATACTTCATTTGTACAGATGCACTTCACACCATAGTGGAATCACATCAAAGTAAATTAGTGGATGGCAGGTCAAGTTATTAAATCAATTTAGCGTGCATGCCGTGCAGGATGTGAACTGTGAAATCACTCAACTAAACGCAGTCATTGCAGATTAATTTCATTATCATATATTTCAAATCAGACCAAATGTCTGGATAAACAGGTGTCATGTTTCAGATCATCAGTCACTAAACCGATGCGTTTGCATCCTCATGCCAGCCAATCCCTGGGGGTAACTGGAAAAAAAATCCAGACAAACATTCATGTTTCAATCATGTGCTATTCATTTATTGCACAGCCATAATTTTTAATGATAACAAATTGGCCTTGTGTACGAATCATACCGTTTGAAATATGGCAATGTATCAGCTTTTTTTCTGTTTTAGCTACGTGATTGCAATGGTACCACACAATTTAGACTTTTTTTCTCTCAGAATAAAAATAAAATAATTTTTATTGTTAATTAATTAATTCATTTTTATTTGTTTTATTTTTATTTTGTCCGTGGTGGAAACGAGCTTCCATAGATATATGACATGTATATTTTGTTCATGCTATATTTAATTTAGTAAGGTAATTAAAGTACAAAATATCATCTAGTTTTAATTGATAATGTTTAAAAATATATATTTTAGAATACATTTCTATTGTGAGCTGTCTGTGGATGCAATGAATATGACATGAGACCGGCTACAAAGTAAAGGATAAACTTATTTAGCAGCAAATATTGAGACCTGCATTTGAATGGGGACCATGAATTTCAAAGGCATCTACTTCAGATGCAGTTGAGATATTGAATTTAAAATGTTTTGTAACCTTCATGTGGAATATTGTTGCAAAACTTAAGGAAGCTGTGGGGAAAAGGCAAGTGAGAAAACTTTTTTTTAATTTCATAATTATGACTTTATATCTCACAGTGTGACTTTATTTCTTATTTTAAACTTTATCTCACAATCACCGTTTTTACTCTGAGGGCTTCCATAAATAATAGTTTGCGAAATAGCACAAGATATTTAATAATTCATTAAGCCTGAAGTTTGTTTGCCATCAACACCACTGGACAACCTATACAAATAAAGACATAGAGACTGTATCTATGAGCACCAGTAAGCAGTATGATGAATAACCTGAAATATCAAAGGCCTTTAACACAAGTTACCATATTTGTGTGATGGTCTCTCCATAGGAGACATGAAAGAACGGGCCGGGTGCTGGATCTTTGGCCTCCAACCAGTGAGCCTCCATGTGGCCTGCCATTAGGGGGCAGAATTTGATTGATCAAAAACACAGCTAAATAAGACGTGTGACTGCTAGTTTATCATGTAAAGGCTTAAAATATCCAGTTAATCTAATAAATAATGAACTAATCTCTCTGTCCATTCCTGGAGAGTGAATTCTGGGAAGGTTTAGCTGTTGTTTGTACTTGAGTTATACGAACTGTCTGGTAGTAGGCCGTTTGTTTCCATGCACTGGAAATCCCCAGGATTTCTTGATATTATCTAATATTATGTATTATGTATTATATATTATTGTTATTATTTATAATATTACATATATTGCAATTTACAGCTTTTAACTTTAAACAAGCACCCTGATTTTGCATGTCAGGTTTCACAAGAAGTTAAAAGAATCAAACCGGGGATGTTATTTCCTGCTTTCTTTTTATTTATTTATTTTACATATCTATCTATCTATCTATCTATCTATCTATCTATCTATCTATCTATCTATCTATCTATCTATCGTCTGTCCGTCCATCCCTCCCTCCCTCCCTCCCTCCCTCCCTCTATCATCTGTCTGTCTGTCTTTCTATCCATCCATCCATCCATCCATCCATCATCTGTCTGTCTGTCTGTCTGTCAATCCATCCATCCCTCCCTCCCTCCCTCTATCATCTGTCTGTCTGTCTTTCTATCCATCCATCCATCCATCCATCCATCCATCCATCATCTGTCTGTCTGTCTGTCTTTCTATCCATCCATCCATCCATCCATCATCTGTCTGTCTGTCTGTCTGTCAATTCAACCATCCATCCATCCATCCCTCCCTCCATCAATCCATCCCTCCCTCCATCCATCCATCCATCTATCATCTGTCTGTCTGTCCGTCCATCCATCCCTCCCTCCCTCCCTCTATCTATCTATCTATCTATCTATCTATCTATCTATCTATCTATCTGTCCCTCCCTCCCTCTATCTTTCATGTCTGTCTGTCTATCCATCCATCCATCCCTCCCTCCCTCCCTCCCTCCCTCCATCCATCTATCATCTGTCTGTCTGTCCGTCCATCCATCCATCCCTCCCTCCCTCCATCAATCCATCCATCCCTCCCTCCATCCATCTATCATCTGTCTGTCTGTCTGTCCGTCCATCCGTCCATCCATCCCTCCCTCCCTCTATCCATCTATCTATCTATCTATCTATCTATCTATCTATCTATCTATCTATCTATCTATCTATCGTCTGTCCGTCCGTCCGTCCGCCCCTCCCTCCCTCCATCTTTCATCTGTCTGTCTGTCTATCCATCCATCCATCCATCCCTCCCTCCCTCCCTCCCTCCATCCATCTATCATCTGTCTGTCTGTCCGTCCATCCGTCCATCCATCCCTCCCTCCCTCCCTCTATCTATCTATCTATCTATCTATCTATCTATCTATCTATCTATCTATCTATCTATCGTATGTCCGTCCGTCCGTCCCTCCCTCCCTCCATCAATCCATCCATCCCTCCCTCCATCCATCTATCATCTGTCTGTCTGTCCGTCCATCCGTCCATCCATCCCTCCCTCCCTCTATCCATCTATCCATCTATCCATCTATCCATCTATCTATCTATCTATGTCTGTCCGTCCGTCCGTCCGTCCATCCATCCCTCCCTCCCTCCCTCCATCCATCCATTCCTTCTATCTATCATCTGTCTGTCTGTCTGTCTGTCTGTCTGTCTGTCTGTCTGTCCGTCCATCCTCCAAACCGTAGGACAATGTTCATTCGTTCGTTCATTCATTCATTCGTTCGTTCATTCATTGCTGTAGCTCTATGTGGCGTTATCACTCTTTTTATTTGAACATCTTGACCAGCCTGACACAGCAACAATGACTCAGCCTATAATGTGAGTTTGAGGGCGGGACTATCTGTTTGTCTATGTGCTGTCTGTGAGTTTTGTCTAATGCTTATGACCTACATGCAGAAATACACAGTTCCTCTGATAGAGCTGTGAGGATGTGAGATAGACTAGAGAAACATTTCCCATAATGATGAATTGCTTGATGCACAACAATACAAAGACCACAAATCAAAGCAAGCAGAGTTTCCTCTGCTGGCATTATTGTAAACTTATGCAGTCATAACTCATACCTGGCTTTGAAGACTCACTTTGAAGGATCATTGGGAATACGTCGGTATTCTACCAAACCTCTTTATTGCTGTCAGCTTTAGATGAATGCACAGTACTATATAAAACATGTCTTCAATGTTTAGTTTTTTTTTTTTTTTTTTTTTTGTAATTTTTGTTAACAACTAATTATCATTTTCAGTTTCAATTATTCTTCCAGTCCCTCAATGGCATGTAAGTGCTGTTGACGCAAGTCATCCAAGCTTTGCATGCGTCTTCACTTTTCCATGGCCGCACTTTCCCCAGAGCAAAACAAATAAAACTGCAACACCTGGCTGTTGTGATCAGAAACCTTGCCGAACAATAAATATGTCCGTGGGGTTTTCATTACCGTACATGAGGGCTCAGCTGGCACAGTGTAAGCTACATTACATAAGTGTTGTCCTTGCTTTGAGTGGAGATGTGTCACTATTGAACCTGTTGAGGTACATTCAACGCAAGCAAATCCAGTGTAATTATGCAAACGCTACAAGGACATGCAGATTAAGGGGTAAGAAAAATAGCTCTCCGCATTGCAAAGCCTCAGATCAGTTAAGTCTGTCTCACTTCCTGGGACAATTTATTTTCTTAACCCGGTTTCTCTCTGACCCTTGACCCTGCTTTTCACTTTCCCTTGTATAACTGGAGACATTTTGGAGGAAGAAAATGCACGTTGAAATTAAACGTACTTGTTTTTGTGTTGAGCAAACTAGCAGGTTTTCCATCCAATTCATTTGCACAAGTGAATTTAGAAACTTAAAAGGCTTTTGCTCAGAAACAAACAGATTGAGACAATCAAAATCACTCACTTCACAGTTGGTCTAATTCAGTCAGCCAATTATTCTGACACTGCGACAGAACCGCAGTTTTAGCTCAATGGTTGAGCTGCTAAGGCTACGTACACCACACAACCCCTGAAATGAGCTTGTGGTTGGATGAACTGGCACAAATATGGCTGTTTTCATATTATATGTGGATTCTGTTCATCCCACAAAATGTACTGAATAGCCGTAGGGTGTTGACTCAATGTAAGCATTTGATATTACGCTAGTTTCATTCACTGTCAGCTCAGGTAGCCTTGAGGCACTCCATGATATTGGGAAGCAATTACTGACAGACACCTGGAATAATAAATTATGAAGTAGATACCTTTTTACTATGAGGTTTTACCATTGCTAGTGGTTTTACTCATTGCCATGAGTGTTCAACTTAATTTGGTCTAGTTGTGATATGTAAAGCTCGCCAAGCATTTAATTATTTGTGTTGTGCATGGGTAATGCATTACAAGTAATGTAAGTACATAATCAGATTCCTTTTTCAAGTGTAGAATAAAGTAACACATTGCTTTACAAAATATTGGAGTTACTTTTTCAAATAAGTAATGCAAGTTACCTTTTTGGTCTACCTGTCCCTTTTTTTTTTTTTTTTTTTGAGAGAGAAATTGAGAGTAAGTGCAGAGGTGTTGTGTGCTCTGTGTTAACATGATGCTTACTGTAGTTCTAGACTATCTAAATTTTTAAATAATACAAATGTCCTTTATGTATTTAATCTCACTTTATTAACCAATCTATTTGCTGCTTACCTTTGATCCAATTAAACCATACAAATAAGCAAAAATAAACATCTCATTTGTGTTTTTTTTAATATATATATATATATACACTCACCTAAAGGATTATTAGGAACACCATACTAATACTGTGTTTGACCCCCTTTCGCCTTCAGAACTGCCTTAATTCTACGTGGCATTGATTCAACAAGGTGCTGAAAGCATTCTTTAGAAATGTTGGCCCATATTGATAGGATAGCATCTTGCAGTTGATGGAGATTTGTGGGATGCACATCCAGGGCACGAAGCTCCCGTTCCACCACATCCCAAAGATGCTCTATTGGGATGAGATCTGGTGACTGTGGGTGCCATTTTAGTACAGTGAACTCATTGTCATGTTCAAGAAACCAATTTGAAATGATTCGAGCTTTGTGACATGGTGCATTATCCTGCTGGAAGTAGCCATCAGAGGATGGGTACATGGTGGTCATAAAGGGATGGACATGGTCAGAAACAATGCTCAGGTAGGCTGTGGCATTTAAACGATGCCCAATTGGCACTAAGGGGCCTAAAGTGTGCCAAGAAAACATCCCCCACACCATTACACCACCACCACCAGCCTGCACAGTGGTAACAAGGCATGATGGATCCATGTTCTCATTCTGTTTACGCCAAATTCTGACTCTACCATCTGAATGTCTCAACAGAAATCGAGACTCATCAGACCAGGCAACATTTTTCCAGTCTTCAACTGTCCAATTTTGGTGAGCTCGTGCAAATTGTAGCCTCTTTTTCCTATTTGTAGTGGAGATGAGTGGTACCCGGTGGGGTCTTCTGCTGTTGTAGCCCATCCGCCTCAAGGTTGTGCATGTTGTGGCTTCACAAATGCTTTGCTGCATACCTCGGTTGTAACGAGTGGTTATTTCAGTCAAAGTTGCTCTTCTATCAGCTTGAATCAGTCGGCCCATTCTCCTCTGACCTCTAGCATCAACAAGGCATTTTCGCCCACAGGACTGCCGCATACTGGATGTTTTTCCCTTTTCACACCATTCTTTGTAAACTCTAGAAATGGTTGTGCGTGAAAATCCCAGTAACTGAGCAGATTGTGAAATACTCAGACCGGCCCGTCTGGCACCATCAACCATGCCACGCTCAAAATTGCTTAAATCACCTTTCTTTCCCATTCTGACATTCAGTTTGGAGTTCAGGAGATTGTCTTGACCAGGACCACACCCCTAAATGCATTGAAGCAACTGCCATGTGATTGGTTGATTAGTTGATACGCTAGTGTGACTTAGATGACAGGTGCAACGTTACTTATTGTCAACAGAATGTCTGTAGGTGTAACCCTACATTACCTTATAAAAGCTTAATGTATTTTGGAAGCTGACATGTCCTTGAGTGTGATATGTAAAGAGCATTTTGGTAATTATTTGACAATTACTATGGAGCTTTTTGATCTCATATTATTCAGAATACTATATGGAAAATTTGTACTAAAATGTCACACCACAGGACAATTTGCACACTGATTTGTTTTCTCAATTTCTGATTAATTTAGCCATTTATCAGTAAAGCATTTTAACATCCCAAAGTTTACTTTTAATATATCAGTGCTTATTTGTTTGCGGAAAAATGACACTAGCTTGTTTGTTTGAACATGTTGCCTCTTGTTTATTCCTAGCTTTGACGGGTTGCAATTAGTGCAGGATGCTTGTCAAACAGGCAGCTGTCACTGCAGAAAACCTCATGGAAAACTCAAGCAGTTTGTTTAAACTCTTGTCCTGAAGCAGCAAGGCAAGGAAGCTGTATTTTTTAAACTCCATGGATCATAGAGTCGTGTCATTTCCTCTCCTGGAGCCCGGGGACTGAATGCATTTTGCAAAGCTGGTGGGTTTTTAAACAGAAGGATATTTGGGGCATAGAGAAATCTGAACACGCATGGTTTAGAGATTCTGTTCCACACCTACTGTCCAGGGATGGACTGGGGCTAAAAAACAGCCTTGGACTTTCTCCCAAATAGGACCATCATCCGGCCATTCGCCTAGCCGTGTGCGACAGACACTAGCCAGGATGTCCTGATACTATATGCCACAATACTGTAGCCTATCAGACAAGGTATTCACAGCAAGTAACATCTCAAAACCAATGATGATTATTGGGGTTGTGTTTATTAATGAAGCCTCAGCCTTCAAATAAAAACAAAAAATGTCCAATGCCATAAAATACAAAATTATGAAATATCACTGGCTACAGAAACCCCAAATTACACAAACTTGTAATTATAAAACATATAGTTACTATACCAGGGGTCTCCAACCTTTTTGTGTGCGAGGGCTACCTCAAGGGATAAAATAATCTAGAAGGAATTTTTATTTGTTATACTCCAATATTTATTATACATAACATGGTGAAGCTTTTTTACTTTTCACCATCATATGGGAAATAATAAAATATCTTGATATTCTAGTTCAGACTTACAAGCGTTTAAAAAAAAAAACAATTCCTGAAAAATTATGAAAATATTTATTGATTTTTTTGTTGATTTTCTATAAACCTATTGTATGTGTTATCAAAAACAGTAGCCCAAACATTTAGTATAAATATAAATGAAAATAAATAAATAAACTGCCATAACTTCTAAACAAAACATTACTGCATTAGGCCTACATTTAATACATTTATACATGACTATATTAATATAACAGCATTTTAAATATGAATACAGGCACATTTCTGCCAAAAAAAGTTTGTTTGACTAAAGTTAATTCATAAGTTTTGGTGTGAAATGTCTTCTAGCTGGTTTGTTCTCGGAACAATGTTTCGCCTGTTTTTTTTTTTTTTTTTTTTTTGTTTTTTTTTTTTTTTTGCGTCAATATGTTGAGAATATCAGCGCTGTTTCATCTGGCTTTTTACAAGCTTAAATCACATAGTCATTTGTGGGTTTATAATAGATGTAGAAAATTCTGCGCTGAATTTAAATGCTTCTCAGTGGATCGCGCAGCTCTGTGTAATAATGTTCGCGTGATCGAAATCAGCTTTGTCCGCGATCGCTGTTTTTTTGAGCCGAGCTGATAATGCTCTGCGCTGCTCAGATCAAACAAATTTTATTCCGCTTTTTGAGCGTTTGCCATTTGATGTTTCTCATACGCAACGCAAATGACAGCGTATAATCAAAGAGAGTTGGGTAATTTTGTAGAGGCAAAAGTTCAAATTGAAACGTTTAGTTGAAAAGGTCGCAAAATTATTTTGCGAAGTCTGGAACCCCGACGGCAAGTTGGGGCTATTTATAGAATGTGTTTAGCGGGCAACTCACAGGCACCACGTTGGAGACCACTGGTATTCAAATATAATGTAAGCAAATTTAAAAGTGCAGCCTTATAAAACTAACCTTCTATCAGTGGCTATCATAGACTGTAAAAAAAATAGGTGGCTATAGGCCGACTCTTCTTCCTCAGTTGTTGTTTTTTACACTAGCATATAAGTGATCATATTAGTGCCCCTGCTGTTGGCTGTTCATATTGCTTTATTAGACTTTTTTTTTGTTTGTGCCGACGGCCCTCGGTTGGACGGCCGTTCTGGACTTTTCCAGAACGCACAGATTGTCAGTCCGCCCCTGCTACTGTCCCATGTCAAAAGCAGTGGTGAAATAAGTTCATTATGTCATTCCAAACCTGTATGACTTTCTTTTTTCCATTGAACACAAAAGAAGAAATTTTGAAGAATATACTGGTCAGTCATTTCACCACAAATGATTAATAGTAACTGCTGTGACTAGATCATTGAGTCATTGAGTTCAACTCAAGAACCACATCAGTCAGATTAGTGAATGAATCATTAAGAATCAATTAATTGATCAACGATTCGTTCACGAATTAGGCATCACTACTTCACTCATTATGTGAAGGACAGCTTGGGTGGCTGATGACTTAAACTTCTGTCTGTTCTTCACACAAAAGTAAGCTATCGTATGACTTCAGAAGACTTGGAATATGGCTCACACACTTTGTGTCATTTTTACAGCTTGAAAGATCCAGTCCCAATTACTTATAATTGATTTTTTTGAAAGAAATAGTGCATTGTTCAAAAGTTCTTCTTTGGTGAAAGAAAGTCATACAAAAATACATTTTTGGAACGACATGAGGAAATGAATACAGAATAGTCATTTTGGGTGACACAACTCACTTCCTAGAGACATTTTGTTCTACTTGTTTTGCTCAAGCTCACAATCGTTAATTTAAAATAGATTGTACTTCCCCTCTAAACAGTATCTAAAACGAAAAACAAAAACTTGGCAGTGGAAAATACATCTAATTCTAAGTTTAAGAGTTAGTAAAATCTGTCGCGAGTAAAAAAAAAAAAAAAAAAAAGACATTGCATGGTGCTGGAAAAAATAAAAATAGATGTACGCTATTATGCATACATAGGTTATTGAGGGGCATATTGCCTGGGGCCAAATGTGTTTTAGAAATCTGGCAAAACTGCGGTGTCATTAGTCCATGATCCATCTCCTTAAAAAGACCACTATATGAGATCTCATATTTGTCTGTTTTAAAATAAACTCATTAAGCAATACATACTGGCAATCCATGAATGCTTACTTACATATTTAGTGTATGCAAGGAATATGTATATGAGGTAACCTGCATACAGTATATGTCCTCTATGCAGTCAAACGTGTTGTAATGCCCTTCGCTGTTGAAGCTTATTTCTGAGGGCCACATTGTGTCAGGTAGAGATGGAGAAGGTCACTGGAAACAACCCTGCTAATTATTTTCGTAGAGGGTTGCATATAAATAGATTGATTTACAGCAGACCCGCTCATCGGCTGTAGCTGCAGTCTGATTAAGTTCCTTGGGATCACCTTATTGACGCCAGAGGCTTTCCTGGCCTAGTCATTTAAAGAGGTTTTGTGTGGAAGCCTATTTCCACCATTTTAATTATGACATAAAAGTTGAAATAATGACATACTGAGCCATATTCATAAGATGAAAGATATCAAAATGATAACAAAAAAGTCAAAATTCTGATGATTCTGAAAATAGGACATCATAATTTACTCACATTTAATTTTAACTTTTTAATATCATAATTATGACTAAATACACCTTTTTATTTCGTAATTAAGCCTTACCAAAGCATGTTTGTTTTTGTTTTTTCTTATGTGGTGGAAATCTCCACTTCTGACATGTCAATGAACCCATACATATGATATGACATCAAAGTCTTGATTGAGTCATGAGCTGCGTCCGAAATGGAATTCTTCCCTTATACTATATAGTTTGCAAAAAACAATATGCCAAGAGAGTAGTATGTCCGAATGCATAGTGTTCGAAATACAGAAGGCGAAAAGTCCCCGGATGACGCCCTACTACTGCCGAGATTCTGAAGTGTGCATTCGCTGGACACTTTACTATCCCATGAGGCCACTGGAGAGGATTTATGAATGGAAGTGAAGCGACGCAACTGACACTGGTATGTCACATGACTCTAAAAACATGGCAGATGTAGTACGTACGAATTTCATTCATACTACCCAAATTCATACTATATAGAACATACTTTTTTAAAGGAAAGTCAGTTCAAATTAAAATGTAGTACCTACTCAGACAGTACGCGATTTCGTGTTCTAAACTAACTAAAATTAAAATTAAAGCTACAATATGTAAGAATTTTGGATTAAAATATCCAAAAACCACTAGAACAATATATTTTGTTGATTTGTGTACTTACATTATCCCAAATGTTTCTTAGAATGTTTAAATACAGCGAAATAAGCAGTTTCAACCAGGACATGGACCTTGTCCGTGCATCGCCAATCAGTGACATCATTTCCGCGTTACCCTCGATTTCCGGATTTATTTTGTAGAAACCATGGAAACACAAAAGACGCTTTAAGATATTATGTGTTTTATTAGACAGGTGAGCAACTGTTTGTATACATTCATCGACAGAAAACGTATGATTGTATACAGCTCAACAGAGTTAGGGCGCTATCTTGCACCCAGCGCAATTGACTTTGGACACCAGAATATGTAAAAATATTCCACCCACAGCTTGTTCTATAACAAGCAGGATTGTGTCATTCCGATTTTGCACCCGCGCACAGCGGACTTTTCCTTCCACAGGCGCACGTCGGTAAATTAGGGAATGAACTTGCGCTCCCGGGGGCGGTGCAGTGAAAAGAGGAGGCGTGTTTCGGCGGAAACATTCCTTGATGCTATTTTGCAGGTTTAGAAAACAATTCCGCCACTGACCAGGAAAAACCTAGTCTAAAGTCAGTAGCGCATTGCACATGTTATTCATATGCTATTTTAAGGGCGCACACTTGGCCATAATGTAGCGTGTGCACAACGCGCATACACTTTGATTTTCTCATCTACACAGAAGTAGTTTTCATTTTTGCAAATCATACATTATTACAAGGAAAAATATTAACACACGAGGGAAATCATTGTTGTGTCCATGAAGATGTGAAAAAATAGGCATAAATCTAGCTTACACATTTACCCAAATTATTATACGCCTGTTTAACCGAAGCTAATTTGGGTGGGTTTCTCCCATCCCCATACAATGTCACTTTCTCTGTGTTTTACGGCCCTGACGAGAACGTCGGTCTCCTCGGCTGTGAACCGCTCCTTGCGCGCGCCTGGCAAATCCGCCGTTATAATAGCAATCCGCCATGGAACAAGCGCGCCTGCTCTTAAAGGGAATGCGAGATGACGCTCTGATTGGTTTATTTCACGTTAGTAGTAGTAGTAGTATAGCTTTATTGGTCACTAGTCACAGGTACCAGCGAAATTCCGCCATCAACCTGTCCATACAAACATACATACAATATGACAAGGGGGTAGACAGAACAGGAAGACAGAGCATTGAGGAAAAAAATACAGCATAACATGAGGAGAGGTGAGGAGAAAAAAAGGCAACCCCCAGACTATGCTCCTGTAAGGAGTACAGTTTGGGAACAGTAAAAAAACCTCAGCAACATTAGCACATAATCAGTACACAACATGAACACACAAGACTTGCAACAGGGGAGGGGAGTGGGGGGTGGAGGTAACCCAGCACAGGCAAGCAGCCATCCGGTCCTGCAGCCATTCTCGGCGCTGGTCAGACCCGCCTGTCAGACTGGGGGTACAAAGCGTCGAAGGCGAGGGATGGGGGGTGGGGCGGGTGATTGCATATCTGTATATATGTAAGAGTTTGTGTATGTGTAGGCCTCGAGAGTCGCTACGCCTGACATCCTAATCTAGGTGCCTCAGTCCGCAGGATGTCATAGCGATACACAGCAGTTGCCATGGAGTCAACCTTGATCAGGTCCCAGACAGAGTCGACAGTCAGCAGGTGTCTGTGGGGAGTGGGGTAAGGAACGCAAGAGCGTCTCACAGCAGTGCTCTACTGGAGGAGTTGTTGTTGCAGCAGCAGCCAAGGCCAAGGCCACTGCTGGTAGAGGGGGGCCGAAAGCAGATAAGATAGGGATTGTTTGGTCTTGGAACGAGTAGCCGCATTCCAATTTACACGGCTATACTGGTCCATTTGGGTCTCCACGATCCATTTGCCTTTGCAAAGCTGTAAGCTTCTCCAAGATGTTATCAATATTTTGGTTCATAGTCACCAAAGTCACAGTCTGAGTGCTGACAGCTCTGCCCACTGCTTCAATCATGACGGGCAGCCTTGTGGGGTTTTGGACAGCTGTCACCGTCTTCTTAATTCCTCGATAAACCAGGGCAATGCCTAATCCAAACAGCAGAAAACCTGTTATCATGGTTCCGAATAGGTAGATATCTTCAATGTCCTCCACGGAAAGAGCCGCCAGACACACGACCCGCCACCTCTCCCACGCGTCCATCGTGTAGCCAGCTGCGAACGTCCCGGCAGGGCAGTCAGGTTCCCCCGAACCCAAGCTTCTCGTCGAGAAGATGGTGTCAATTGCGTTGAGAGACCAGTTGATCAAATCCATAATTCCTTAGTTTGGAGAGCAGTGCGGAGAGAGTCTCTCAAAGTACAAGAAAGTAGACTAGACAAGACGAGAGGAGCAAAGCAGGGGAGATAAGGGAGAGGAGGGTAAGAAAATGCGACCGCCTTCGTTGAGAGCCAAAGAGAGAAATGTCATGTTACGCCCAAACCACACCTATGAACAATGAAGCTACTTCAGACCAACCCATTTTAGATTTGCATCGGGCGCAAGAGTCATTTATCCCGCCGGTATAATAGCAACAGCGCCCAAGACCCGCCCACAAAGTTACTTGTGTTTCGCGCTTGATACTTGCGTTTCAGATCGTTAAAATAGGGCCCAATGTCTTTTTGTTTAAATCTCGTATTCTTGATTTACTGCGAGTACCATATTTACCATGCCTTATATCGATCTAGCTCACTGCAGTGTGCAACAAGTGTCTCATATAGTAGCTGCCGAGCGATCGCCCAGAGTAGCATTATAACAACTTTAAAAACACTCAAATGTATCTAATATGACAAAACAACCCCACATACGCATGACCGAGAGAAGCGGAAACGGCATAATAAAATATCCACTGCTCTCGAGACGTGTGTTGCGCTCATTTCTTATTAGTGTTGGAAACTCAGAATCAAAGACCAGGAGACTTTGGGATCACGTTTAAGAAGTTATTCTTTAGAGTTAAGAGTTTCAGTAAAAAAGGACTGACCGGAGTCTTTTGCTAGAAAACTCTGATAATAATAATTTATACCTAACCCATGCTAAATTCAATGTAAACCTAAATTAAACATTTTAATACATTTGTAATACAACATTAGCAATCGCTCTAGTGGCCTTGTTACGCTCCAATGGCTTTCGTAATGTTAATAAATCTTTAATACATTACCGGTCATCCATGAATATTATGTCTCCCCAAATTTTGTCATATTCTCCACCCGGCTGTAAAGGTGAAGACTACAATTCCAATGATTCCGTGAAATCAAGGCATCATCAAGCTACGCCTTTGTTTTGAATAAGCGACCTCCAGTGGTGAAAAATTACATATTGTGCCTTTAAAGCTTTCCTGTAGCTCAAACAGTAGAGTGTTGGCGCTTGCAACGCCAAGGTCATGGGTTCGATTCCCAAGGAAAGCAAGAACTGATAAGAATGTAAATGTGTATCTTTAAATGCAATGTAAGTCGCTTTGGATAAAAGCGTCTGCCAAATGCATAAATGTAAAACAAACTAAAATTAAAATGAAAAAATAAAATCGAATTCAAAATTTTAACACGAACAATAATTGGATATCACGAACAAATAACACTAAAACTTATGCTTATGATATCCACTCACTGACATTAAAAAGTCCTCCAGAATTTGTCCAGCGCTAGGCTTACCACAGCAAATCGCTACAGTGAAAAATCAAAGCAAGAATGCACTGTCATCCAAAAGATCCCTCTGTCTTGCTCCAGCCTGACCCATGAGATCCTCACGGGACACGCAGCGCCGTCACTCGTTAACCGTTCTTGAAGGCGTGAGCGCGAGGGAGAAAAATGTGAAATGGTGTGAGCTGACAACCCATGGGCGGCGCTGACAAAGCACATTTTCTCACTTAGAAAAGCTGCTGGGCCGGGCCGAGCTCTTTTTGTGGGGGAATGTGTGAATTATTTAGGGGCTTTGCAGCATCTCTGCCCAGTCAATCCCACTTAATACATGCCGTTGCTAACCTCTAACAGCTCTTGGCTGGCTACCTGCGCATATCTGAGGCATTGACTGCACACTCTGCACTGTTTAACCATGCGCCAAGCTGAAATGTCAGAATAAATGGTGAACTACAGTACACACCGGTTCTGCAGTGCAACAAGCAGTCTGCATACAGTTTTTCATCTTTATTAGAAGTTGTCTACCTGTAATGGTCACAGGAGTAATTGGACACAGCCACACAGTGATTTAAGGAACCGTACACACAAAAAAGAACATTTTGTCATACTATACACGCCCTTATGTCGTTTATTTTTTTTGCAAAATGAGATTTTTCGTGCAGGACTTTTATATACAACTTAACATAAGTAACTGTTTTTATGCATGAACACCATTTGGGAACATAAACATGTTTACAATTCCTTTCATACTTACTCCATTTTACACATCATGAATGAAGTTTCATGAATTCAATATTGTATAAACCCAATATTGAATTCATGAAACTTCATTCATGATGTGTAAAATGTGTACATGTTTTGCATTAAAATGTCCAAAAACCACTAGAATAATGTTATATATTTTGACTTGTGTACTTACATTATCCCAAATGTTTTCAATAATGTTTAAATCCAGAGAAATGCACAATTTTGACCAGTGACAGTGCCCGTGTCATTGTGAAAACCATGAAAACATGGCTTCCTGTAAAAATGCGGAAGTAGTCGATATAGCTTTAAAGCTGACATTCTCTGGTGGTGTCTAGCTAGCCACAGTTGTTTTCTTTGCACATTCATGATGGACCACAATTATTCATTATCGTTTGTTGCGGTTTGTGTCGCCAAAGATAACCCCATAAAGCGAAACTGCCGTGGGGGTGAACACGACGACTCCCATGATTCCATGCTCCATCATTGCATCACCAAGCTAATGTTTTTGTTCTGAATAAGCAACCACTAGCAGTGAAGCTTATAAAGTGTGCCTTTAATGATATTTATGAAATATGTTCAGTGTCATGACTTAGCAGATTTATTAACAGAATTACATAATTGGACAACTATTATTTCATTCTGTTCTGTGTATGAATCATATTAAACCCGTTTTGAAGGATTCTATCACTTTACCAATATTAAACTTTATAATTAAAATGAAGAAAAACGAATCCATTTATTAAGTACTTAAAGGTTTTACTATGTAACTTTTTTTTGTTCAAAAATAGCTAAATTAAAAGCCAATACACTATCAGTCCTTCTTCCAAAACGTCTTTTTGGTTTTCACGGGAAATTCTGTAAGAAATGTTAACATGAAGCACACAAAATCTCGAACCTCCAGGGAAATTTCAGAGATGGCGAGAACTGAGAGATCTATCTATCTATCTATCTATCTATCTATCTATCTATCTATCTATCTATCTATCTATCTATCTATCTATCTATCTATCTATCTATCTATCTATCTATCTATCTATCTATCTATCTATATGTCTGTCTATCCATCTATCTATCTATCTTTCTGTATGTCTGTCTATCTATCTATCTATCTATCTATCTATCTATCTATCTATCTATCTATCTATCTATCTATCTATCTATCTATCTATCTATCTATCTTTCTGTATGTCTGTCTATCCATCCATCCATCCATCTATCTATATTTCTGTATGTCTGTCTATCTATCTATCTATCTATCTATCTACAGTATCTATCTATCTATCTATCTATCTATCTATCTATCTATCTATCTATCTATCTATCTTTCTATCTTTCTGTATGTCTGTCTATCCATCCATCCATCCATCTATCTATATTTCTGTATGTCTGTCTATCCATCCATCCATCCATCCATCTATATGTCTGTATGTCTGTCTATCTATCTATCTATCTATCTATCTATCTATCTATCTATCTATCTATCTATCTATCTATCTATCTATCTATCTATCTACAGTATCTATCTATCTATCTATCTATCTATCTATCTATCTATCTATCTATCTATCTATCTATCTACAGTATCTATCTATCTATCTATATTTCTGCCTATCTACCGTCTTATGTTTATATTACAGTTTTTCTCAGTCGCTTTGGTGCATTTCTCATAACACTATTTACATTTGCACAACAGTTAATGCAGTTCTCAAAACAATTAGTACAAACTGCAAAACCTAGTTGATAACCTGCAAAAGCGTGTCACTTGCTCAAAATGGATAGCTCATTCCTCAAAAGCAAGTATTTATGTCAATGAATGTGTCAGTGTCATCAAAATGAAAAGTCCTGACACCATCGTTTATGAACAAGATAGTCAAACGGCTTTGTCATGTTTTCATTATGACAGTTTACTCTGTAAATGTTTTCCAATGATAAAAGTTTGGTGCAGTAGGCCTATATACTGTATTGGAACTGAACATTCAACATACATAGGACTGTAATCATTCATGCACATCCAGACGTTCCTCTCTGTCTGGTCACATAATTTCATCTACATCCCAGCGAATATCATCTCTTGCTCAATTGCAAATTGTTCAATTTAGGAGACTTTTTCAGGATTTTTTTTTTGTTGTTGTTGTTTTAAATGACAGATTTTGACAACTAGTTCAACATTTTTGTATGTAATGACTCAAGCAATGAAATGAGGATTATTAGTTTTATATGGAATGACTATTCATCATTCACAAGTATAGTTAATTTTGACTGACATGACATAAGCAAATGATAATGTTATAAAACAGCAGAGAGTTGTATGAAAGCAATTGATGCATGTCCAAAAGCATTTGCAATTTGTTGGAAGGAATGAGAAACTGCTACTATGATGTGCACAAATGACTAAATGTTGTGGAGGTTGAACTAACTGTTGTGCAAATGTAAATAGTGATGTGAGAAATGCACCAAAGCGACTGAGAAAAACTGTAATAATTTATATTATTATAAATATTAAATACATTACTTTATGTTTTAAATTCTATCATTACATCCCTTTGGGATGGTTTCCTCATATATACAAATGTAAACAAATATGTGTAAACATTAGCCTACATACAGGCTGGGAATGTAAAGTGACATTTGAGAGCTGCAGCAGAAGGGGAAGATTTTCAGAAAATAAATTATTATTATTATTATTTATTTTTGTAATTGTGTTCTTCACCCAAGCTATTGTATGACTTTACAATAAATGCATTTAGGGTACTTCATGGAGCTTTTTTTTTTTTTTTCCAGGTTTAACAAATGCAGTCACTATAATTTCAGAATTTTCATTTGAAACAATGAGTGTAATTAAATAAAAGATCCCTCACAGTTCACTCCGCGGCCCCCATCAGGAGTGCTAACAGCTTCCATATGAAACGTTTACAAGCGGGGAAGAGGGATTAATGGCAGCCGGCTGGGGCAAAAGACCGCCAGGGGAGTTACCTGTCAGAGCCCTGCCGAGAGCCTCTCTGGGGCCGCACCATCAATGTTTCTCTATAGAAACAGCAGCACAGGCATCATCATTGAGGAATGAGGGTCACAGCGAGGGAAAAGTGGATGAAAGGCAAGGATAAAAGTAGAAATCCATAGCGGACGACAGAAGAGCTTATTGCTCGGTTTGATGCCTTGCAGAGCTCAAGTGGGTGTCTGGCTGGCTGGTTGGATAACAAGAACTTGTGAAAAGATCTGTCCTGCCACCTTTTCTGTCCTTTATGGGAGGAAGCAAACTCCTCCCTCTGTGTCCCCCTTAAAGACAAGAAAAACTTCTGATATGGCCACCATACCCAAAATCGTTTTATCTTCTCGTAGTAACTGTTGCGGAGTCTTATAAATATATACAGTAGTAGCAAAAAGTGACGTCCAGAGGGGACTGGTTTGGGATTTTGTTTTTGATGACCCTACAAGCTTGATTAAAGGCCCCTCTGTGGTAAAAATCAAGTTTTTAATGTTGTTTATATGTATGTGTGGTGTTTTTAATATGCTTTAAAACAAACCATGTGCGAAATCATCAGTCAGAGCCATTGCTGAGTGTTTTCTCCTTAAATCTGCAGTGAACCAAAATCGTGGTTTGAAACCGCCTCTCTTTCCCACCATCACAAGCTTGCAACCATTCCCGTCAACGTGTGGGGCGGGGCTTTTCCTATCATTATTTCATTTTACCGTGAAAAGAAAAACTCACAGTAAAACGCATACATTGTCTACAACATAATCAGATATTAATATTTTGTTGTTTTTGCTCGTGTTTATAATTTCTTTGTATGACAAGCCTGGCCACAAATCCGCACAATTTGACATGTTTCATTGCGGTATCACAAATAAAACAATTGACTCCAAGCACAACTACGCAGTATGCTTACAAAATCTTAAACATATTTTTAGTCATTTGAATAAAGGGTGAATATGTCAATTTTCCTAGCATGGTCATCACTTTTGGCCTCTACTGTATATGCCTGGCTGCAAGTCATTATAAATAAATGGCAAATGTATACCACAGTGAATATCAGCAGGAAATGACTGTGAGGTAGCAGAAATATGCTGTAGAATTACAATTATTGTCTGCACTACAGTAATATCCTGCATATTAGATTAACTAAATTGTGTGATGTCCACAGTACATAATAATATGCTTGCACTTAGGTTCACAGCATTCGCTGCACCATGAATAAATGATAAGATTTCATATATTGTACTATTTTCTATTTTATTTTTCTGCTGTAGGCTATAGATATAAATTTATGGTGATCTCCACCATTGTACAATTTTGTATGCTGAGTCTGTGCATTTCTGGTTGAGAACCCATATTAAAAGTTCACCAGAGATAACACAATACTATTGTAAATCCTCCTCCTCATCGAAAACATTATTTTATTCTAAGAAATTACTCTTAAATGTTGTAAAAACCTGGCATTCATTATTTGATAATCCATCAATTTCTATTCATTATTTGATAAGCTTCTTATGGGCTATGTTGACATGCCTGCACAAGAAATTTGCCTTTAGAGAGAGAAAAAAAACAACATTAATGCACGAAAAAAAGGCAAGAGATAAGCTAATGCAAGAGGAGGGGATGCATGCAACAAAAAAGTAGAGAAAATGAAGAGCGTTATAGGCCCATACACACCAAACCGACATCAAAGAAATAAAGGAAACAAAAGCAGACTGTTGTGTCACCTCATGTCTTCTGAGTCTCTTGCATCTTGCGAAAAGCTAAGACTGCAGATATACAAACCAAAACAAAGCACAAAGCAGTGCTTGTTTGCCATTTTAACACCAATTTAATCACCACAGAAGGATTCGGAAATATGTGTGATAAGTCGCAAATGGCTCTGGCATTGTTATTCGTCATTGGCTTGCTTTCATTCCATTTTCTTTTTCTCATGCGCTGGTTCGCTATGCTAAAACAACAGATTAGAGGTGCATTTCCAAAAAAGCATTGAGAAAAAAAAAGAAAAAAAACATTAATGCATGAATAATGGCAAATAGATAAGTTAATAAATGCAAGAGGAGTAGATGCAGGCAACAAAAATGTAGAGATTATGAAGAGTGTTAAAGGCCCAGACACACCAAACCGACATCAAAGAACTAGAGAAAGCAGACTGTTTTGTCACCTCATGTCACCTGTGTATCTTGCATTCGTACACAACACAAAGACTACAGCTAATGCCCAACCACCATTTATGTTCTGTGCCTATGTGAGCAGAAATAACTCTCCATACCAGCAGGTGGCAGTATTTGTCACTCAAAAAAGGAAATCCGTAGAACTACGACTGTAGAAATACAAACCGTAAACAAAGTAGTGTCGTCAGAAATATCGACTTCGGTACCAAGTCGGTACTGAAATTTAAAAAATGTGACTCTTTGAGCGCTTCGTAAACACCTCTGATTGGCCATTGTGTTCATGCGCTCATCGGATATGTATATGATTGGCTACAATGCTACAAAGTAAACAAAAATATGCTTAAGTACAGTAACTAATTACATTTCCTCAACACTGTACACTGCAATTAAAAAAAAAAAAAATTAAAACACAGCACACACTGTTTTGCTGTTTTTCAGAAAGAATGAAGAATATCTATATCCTTCAACTGTTTTAATTTTGACGGACAACATTTTTAAAATGCATCACTTATCAATGCTAAAAATGCATCTTCCAAAACATTTGGGAAAGACTATTACAGAGCTGAAATGATGAAAAAGTTATTTTCAGTAATCAGTACACTCATCACCATTAAATCATAATGAAAAAAACAGAGATTTAAAATCAGTTGAAAGGCCTTAATGAACACAGAGAAAGCCATTGTTGAACATAAAAAAAATCAATGTTCAGAACAGCGCAAATAATACAAAAACCTTAGCTCAAGTGAGGTTCATTATCCCTCACCAGAGATGGTTTAAAAAAGAGAGAGAGAGACAATTTCTCTCTAGAACGGCTCCAGTTTTAACGTTAATGTTATCAAACAGTTAACCTCCCCTTATAATGTACTGAAATAGGCAAAGATAGAGAGCTAACACTAATTACACTGTAATTCCATGTTATGCATTGATCAATGAAATGAGAGTAAAGACTTTTACATTGTTACAAAAACTAAAATATATTATAATATTAATGATATTTTTTTATCAAATAAATGCAGCCTTGATGAACATATTTTTTCTGAATACATGGCTACTTTTATATAGCATTTGGATAAAGATGTTTTGCCTCTATAATGTAGTTGCAGCCAGGGCTAATGTAACCATGTCCCAAACATGTTTCTAGAATGGCGGCCTTCAGGACTGCATGTACAAGCTGAGAAACTGCCACTGAGATGGAAGGGAATGTTAATGATAGCATCCAGGTTGCTTTGCAAAGTCATAAATTATCCTGTAATACGTTTTCATTGCTTCAACCAGTTATCCAAAATACGCATCAGAATTGAGCAAACTCCGCATGAATCATCAGTGGCATGCATTATCAGGACACGATTTCGCAATACAGGCAGATGAGCTTTACCAGACGTCCTCAAATATGCAGTGTTTCAGAAAACTGTGACGTTCAGTCCTCCGTTCAGATCCGTGTTCGGTTTGTGAGATGTTTCCCGTTCAGCTTGTGGTCTTGTGAGAAGGCTGGCTGGTTCACAGGTTCCCTGTAGACTCCAGGCCTTTGAAGAGGGTTGAGCTGCGAGACCAAGCTCAAACCATCCAGCAGGCCTCTGAGGGATCACTGACGTTCGAGGAGAACGCTGTGAATGACACTCTAATGCCCCTGCTGTGAAGATTTTGGCTGTTTTGGCAAGGAGAAAGAGACACAGACAGACAGGAGTTCTAGAACTTTAGCACGTTACCACCTGGTATTGTGCATCTTACAGTAGGTTGATTGATCAGACGTCCCGGTTTCACAACGTGTGTCCTGACATGACGACAAGTACAGTAAATCCTGTGGTTATAGGCTCACTGGGGTTTTTTCTTTGAAATTGAACATGTCAGTAGCCATTGTCTCTGCTATTGTTTGCAGATGGTTTGTCATTTTCGCAATAAGCAGCTTCTGAAGAAATGCGTTTGCAAAGATGAGCAGAAATAAGCCGGTCAAGTAATTTCCATACATTATGGAAAGAAGTAAAAAGAGTAAAGTGACATTACAAAAGATATTCAGTCCGCTTACATGGTAAAACATATTAATTGCATCTTAAAGGGATAGTACAGACAAAAATGAAAATTCTGTCATCATTTACTCACCATTATGTTGTTCCAAACCTGTATTCTGAACCTGTATAAGGTTCCAAACCTGTATATTTTTAAGAATGTTGGTAACCAGACAGTTGACATATTATTGAGAGAGTATACATGAAATTTTTACTTTTAAATATTCTTTCATTTAAAAAAAGAGCAGTTAGTATTTTATGAAATGACCATTTTGTCCTAAACTCAGCAGTCAGCTTCTCCATATTAATTTATTCCTCCGGCTTAAGTCTAGTCCCAGACTAAAATGCATGTTTGAGCTGTTTTAACTGAAAGCAACTTGCAGTGGAATATATTAAAATATGGCAGTGCCATTGCTTTGTCTCAAGACGCACACCAGTAATGATTTTTTTTTCTAAGGCATGTTTATAAAAGTTACTTAAATGTCCTAATTGAACTAAGGACTAACCCTGTCTGTGAAACCAGGCCTTTGTATATTAAATTGTAGTATAAAATCAGACTTAAAGGGTTAATTCACCCAAAAATGAAAATTATCCCATAATTTACTCATCCTCAAGCCATCCTAGGTGTATGACTTTCTTCTTTCGGCCAAACACAATCATAAAAGTAATCCATATGGCTCCAGGGGGAAGAGAAGCGATTAAGCGATGTGTTTTTGTAAGAAAAAATCCATATTTATAACTTTATACTCTATAATCACTGGCTTTCACGAGAGAGTCGAGTTCCGGCGTATGACGTAACAGTAGCGTAATCTTAGGTGAGAGTAGACGCCTCTCACGGTTCAAACAAACAGGGCTGGGCAACAAACTCAAGATCCTCCCACATTTCTCTTTAAAAATTCCCCTTTTAGACTTTTAATTCATGACCGCCAGAAACCGCCCCTAATCCTCTTCTGCCAGAACTCGACTTGCACACGGAAGATAGTGATTACAGTTGTAAAGTTATAAATATGGATATTTTTCTTACAAAAAACGTATTGCTTCGATTCAGAAGGCCTTTATTAACCTCCTGGTGCCGTATGGATTACTTTTATGATGGATGGATGCGCTTTTTAGAGGCTCTACTCACTCCCATTATAAAGCTTAGAAAAGCCAGAGTATTTTTTTTATATTACTCCGATTGTGTTTGGCTGAAAGAAGAAAGTCATATACACTTAGGATGGCTTGAGGGTGAGTATGGATCATTTTAATTTTTAGGGTGAACTAACCCTTTAAAGGTGCAATATGTAATATTAACTAGTGGTTGAAATGGGTACTGCAGTCACAATTCTCCCACCCCCTCCTCCTCAGACTTAAGGCAGACGTGGGTTGCCAGATTGAGGACATGCAAAAGGAATCAGCGCAATTGAAAATAGAAAGCGTCACGATGAGCCTTACACTGTAAACGCATCTCCAATATTTATCTGCATTTTAATATGCCTCTTGTCATACAGCTTTTTAGGAGAATGCCATAGCATTTAAGTCGGTTGGAATCTGTGATCTCTGACCAAATTTGTTTGTTGGCTTTCATGGCTGCAATATGTTGTGTTTTCCGCTGGCAATCCGGGGTGTTGAAATTCTACTGGGTAAAATGGCAGTTGGCAAGATCACAGAGACCAAAACACCAAAAAGACATTCAAAACAGAACGCACATTTCAAAGTAGAATAACTCGCTGTACCAGTGTTTGTTCAGAGAAACAGGTATTTGAATTTAGCATGTTTCTTAAATCTCTGCTAATATATTATGATATTTTTTGTGCTTTAGCAAAGTAGAAATTAGATACAGCACCTTTAAAATTACGCTGTTGCACTGTATATTAACACGGCTGGGTTTCTTGAGGCCTTGTGCTGAAAGCTTGCATGGAATATTTGGTTCAGTTCATTTCAAGAAGTAAACTTGTTATTTAACTATGCAGCAAATGTGTTTATTGGATAGCCAACAGTTACATTTAAATGATGACACTCAGTTATCAATAATATTTGTATTTATTTTATTTACATTCTTTTCTGCCCTCTGCCCATGGGATAAGATGGATGCCCAAATAGGATAAGTATGACCCACTTTAGAGGTGGTTGATATGACCAATTTAATTCAAACAAATGTATTTTACTATTTAGAAATTCTCCTACTATATGAGCAATTTTCAAAATTCACATCCTGGTTTTACTCTACAAAGAGAAGAAAAGACAAAACAGCAAAAGAAGAAGTAAAAGCTTTTAGTTTCTTGTTTTCAGGGACAAATCATTTAATAATGATTGCTGACAGAGCTATTTCTAAGAAACTTGATGATACAGTAAATTTCACTTGTATTGAGGAACTGTCTAGATTAATCGTGGGTGAAGAAATGTTATTTCATTTTGTCCAGTCTGCAGCAGGGTTGTTTTCTCCGAGGAGGCAGTGTCACCTAAAAAAAATAATCAAAAGTTTAAAAATGAAACCAACCAAATATTATGAAATATGAGATGAAAAAGGACAACAGGGACACCTATAATGTTTCAAAGTGAAGCTTAATAATTAGCCAATTGACAGATTGTATTAAAGGAATAGTTCACACAAAAATGAAAATTCTGTCATCATTTACTCACCCTCAAGTTGTTCCAAACCTTTATGAATTTCTTTCTTCTGTTGAAACCAAAAGAAGATATTTTTGAATAATGTCGGTAACCAAACAGTTGATGGGCACCATTGACTTCCATCAACTGTTTGGTTACAGACATTCTTCAAAATATATTTTGTGTTCAGCAGAAGAAAGAAATGCATACATATAGTAATTATGTAATGTTATATGGTTTTTAACAAATAATACAGTTATTTAAAAATACAAATATATTACACTAGTTAGTGTTATTGATAAAGGCATGTTATACACCGTTCAAATGCTTTTACAAATTAAGACTATGTAATAATTCAGCAAATTTGATGCATTTCCATTGGACTAAAAAATCCAAGAGCAAGACAAGGTTTCTCATTTGAGAAGTCCACCACAGGCCTCTAAAATTACATCTGCTCTTAACTGCTATTTAATGGAGATCGTTATATTATCACATACATAAAGGTCAAGTGGGGTCATTATTGAAAAAGTAAGAGCCTTTCAGTGGAAGTTATCACCAAAACTTCAAAAAAATGTGTAGAAAACTAATAACCTTTTCGCTTCATTTTGGCTGCTACAGTATACTATTAAGCCACAAATGGGCTTTCTAATAAAATCTCAAAATATATGCTGTACTGAAGTTAGAGAATTTGTTCTTTGTCATTACATTGGACTTTTTCAATCAAAGTACCCGAGAAACTTCTATTACACTTTCATGCTACATTTAACGCTTTGACTTTTGGTTAACAGGTCCTGATAGCGTTACTAGATGAGCTCAAGTTTCATTTGACCTTAGAAAACTTACTGTTAGCATTAGGTGGAGACTTATATTGTCTTAGTTAAGGTATCTTTGGCCAAGGGTTTTCAAACCAGGTTCTGAAGTCATTCACAAGGGAATCATATTGCCTTAGGTACATTTATATGTATGCATTAAATTTTACCAGTTCATGCACTCCCTGGTAATCAAAGCCATGACCTTGGTGTTACTCGTGGCACATGCTACTGTTTGAGCTACAGGAATGCCCAAGGTAACTTGAGTCATTATTCGATCAATGCATCATTGTCTATGTCCCCATCTGGCTTTTTTTCTTTACACATATACCTTCATGAATAATAAAACAAGAATATCCTAGGCACTGTTATATATCCGTCTGTTTGTGACCTCTTGTGAAATAAGAATGTTATCCAGTTGTACAAGACACTAAAATCTGGTTGATCTGGGTGTCTAGAGAGCAATGCCTCAGCAAAACACAAGACGGATTCTGACTGGTACTTTCAAGCCTTAGCCCAGTTCAAACAGTTTACTACTTTGAGGAGTTCTTCAGACTCACAACAGAAGTAGCAGGAAAGAATAACGTCTACCTTTGACCAGAGGCTTCTCTGTGAATAAATTCTCTACTCTGTCAGTTTTGCAGCGTATACTACCCCCTGACTCAACAGTGCACCGAGATGGGAATTAATTGAGCGGTTTTGGAGGACGCAACCTAGAAGTTCCGACTTTCTAGCGCTTCTATTAGATGAGATCAATAATTGGACGACTACAGCTTTAGCGTTTGTGACAGTTTGAGTCGACCGCTGTTTCTTTTGCTCCGCATTTGTTTTCTTCCTTGCACTTTTACATTTAACCGAGGGACGAGTTTAAATGACATCGATAGAGAGGTTGAAAGTTTCTGTTTTTAACAAGGAGGACTTCTGCAAGGAGAAATCGCTCCCCAGAGGTGTCAGACCCGCTTGCAGGGGTGTGAAGTAACGAATTACAAATACTCAAGCTTAAAACTCAGTTTTTACTTGTTTACATTTTAAGGGATATAAATGGTGTGAGCTATGCCGTAAACTGGTGCTGGCTAACTGTCAAATCCAACCAGCCAAACCCTGATCCTTTAGTATAACAGAACAAGAAACAATTATAACTGAACAAGTAATCAGTGTTGGGCGGTAATGCGTTACTAGTTAGGTGTTACAGTAATGCAGTAGTAGTACTAACAAGGTTACAAAATAACAAAATAGCTCGTTACAACATTGTTTTTGTTGTCTCAACCATAGACTGTAAAAAAATATGGACGTAGTGTCCGTGACGTCACCCGAAGGTTTCTGAAGACCGTTTTTGAAGCCTAAAGTGGGCGTGGCCGACCATCGGCATCTTGGCAGCGCGTAACTCCCGAATTTATTTGTTTTGACAGTCAGACAATTAGCTGAGGTAACGTGACGGCTAACAGACAGCAGACAAACGGCTAATGATGACTAATGACCACAGCAGCGGGAATCAACCTGTCACTCAAAAGTGGACAATTTAAAAGTGGAAATTTAAGGCTTAATATAATTTAAACGGATGAGTTATAAAAAATACACCCCCCTCACAGTTGTCATGAAGGGCAAAATTAGCTGTATAGACCAAAGTCACTTTTTGCTCCAGGCTGTAAACATGTTTTTTTATGCTGTAAAGGTGGGCATTTCAACATGGGCGAGATTGAGATTTGACTCACTTTTGCAGCTAGCCTCAAGCGGCCATTTGATGAATTGCTGTTTAATTCACTTCCGTGTTGGTTTCAAGAGAGAGACACAGGGAGGTTGCCGCTTGGTCTCAACCCTTACTGATTTGAAATCCAACAATCCAATCATTCACCATTGCTAGCTAGCAAGCTAGCAAGCTAGCTTGGCATATAGAAGGCTTACATTAAGCGGCTGGAAACATTGACTATACTTTTGATCCCAATATACATTATGCCCATCTATTGTATATTTTCTAGAAAACAAAACAAAGCATTTTCTTATGACCTTACGTGAATTCTTTTGAAAACATACATCATGAAATACAAAGTTGTCATGAAACTCTAGATGGCGCAGGCTAATAGGTCCTTAACTCAAACTGCTTGCAATCATATCCTTTTTCTATAGGGCACAACTGATTGGTTCCTGCTGTATCAGTAGCCAATGAGCTCGCTGCTCAACCTTCAAATACTTGGTTAGCATTTGCAGCACTCTTTCAGAAACCCTCCACCTTCCCCAGCTCCACCTGTATAGATTTGCTATATTCATTTACGCTATAAAACTCACTGTAAATCCCAATCGAGTGTTTGTAATAACTTCCGATTGCAATCTAATGTGGATTTTGGTCATATGATGAGGCAGAAATATGTTGTTTGTAGCATTTTAGAATAAGCTAATTGCTATACCTGCTTAGCATATTTTATGTGAACATCCTTTAGTCTTATAAAAATAGCCCAAATCACACGCTGTCGTAATTGTGTGTTTATTAGCTTCATGTTTCATGTGTAGAAACATTTCTCTGGGTTAGTACACGGAACAGAACACAAAAAGTGTAGTGGAACTTCGTTATGGAAGAGACAGGGCGGATTGTGAACACATAACACTGTTCAGTTTGTAATCACTCCACAATGAAGTGTATTTATTACTACAACGAGTGATCACAAAGTGATCACTGAAGTCCTATTTAAAAGTCTCAAAGTGCTTTCACTTGGTGTGAAACGATGGTGCGAAAGAGACAAATGTGAGAAGGATGGAGAAAACTGCACCTTTAATCATGTTTTATTCCAGAGCGAACAGAGAGCTGAGGGAGAGACCAGAATGAATTCTTGCTGGGAAAAGATATGTCAGCGAGGATGAACAATTAAATCCTAAGGGAATGCAGCGGAGTCAAGTTTGTTTACACACGCACACATGCGCATATTAGGGTGCCGACACGATGACTAGTATGGCATATGTGCAGCTTACAAATGAAGAACTTCTGCTTTGAGACTAGAGCTCCCCAACGATCTGTGAGTCGTTGCGCAATTTGCTGTTGACCCACTGGACCCACCAATCAAATCGTTACTTTTTCCACCAGACCTGTACACAAGTTACTTCTATTATTCACATTTATCATCCCATCTTTTCCAATGATTGCACAAGTACTGCAGAAATTCAGAGCTGGCTTGAATATAGAACCAATCAATGGATGTTGAGAAAGATCATGTGGTCTTGTTGAATTGATTTCATGCACTAAGTCATGGCAAGTGAAGTTTGGTTTTAATGAATGCATAGATTTCCTTTACCACATCATTACCACCACCGCAAACCCCAAGGTCCACCATGCCATCTGTTTTGCATGTTAAGACACATACTGCTTGAATAAATCAGAGCAGCATAAGACTCTAAATAATTAATGCAGTGTATGTCAGAGAAGTTCACTCTTAATTATATTAGCCTCTGTTACTTCACATACTGTTCCATATCAGGTTGAAAATAATGAGCGTTTTTTTTCCCCATAACACCTGTCCTGTGAGCGTGACCTTTCCCCTGAGCAAATCGCTGCACAACACAAAAGAGTGGTTTACCGCATAAAGAAAATATACAATGAAGGATTTTCATTGTCGCTTGCCAATCAGATTCATAGTGGGCAAAAATTGTGTTGCTAATGTGAACCAGATGACTGTAAAGCAATCCTTTACAGGCGTCCATGGAATTCCACGGGACCGTAATAATCCTAGAAATTCACAAGTGGATTTTTGTATGTCAGTCAACAATGTAGTGCACTTCACGGATAGATTTCATGCATATTTATTGGGAACTGTCATAATGTTGAATAGTTACTCATTTTTTCATTTTAAACGTGTAATAAATAAAGTATATTTATAGCTTGTGTAATTAACTAGATGTACCGCATCGCGGTACAAAATATGACCGCCGCTCAGGCCTGCACTGGCTTTCCACAAAAATAAATGACGTGGAGTAATTTGGCTGTATTGCGTGTTTATGTATATACCTAAAAAGAGTAATAGTATGTGCATGTCTGTCTGTCTGTGTGTGTGTGTGTGTGTGTGTGTGTGTGTGCATGTGTGTGTGTTTGTGTATGTGTGTGTCTGTGTGTGTGTGTGTGTGTCTGTGCGTGTATGTATGTGTGCGTACATGTGTGCGCGTGTGTGTTTGTGTGTGTGTGTCTGTGCATGTGGATTTGTATGTGTGTGTATGGGTGTGTGTCTGTGCGTGTGGATGTCAGTGTGTGTGCATGCTTGCGTTTGTTTGTATTCCTGCATGTGTGTGTGTGACAGTATCATCCTAAACCAGCAACCCTTCGCTCAACAGCACCATCTACAGGCCGATGAGTGTACAGTCACTAAATGTGCACATAAATGAATTTATTTTATACCCCCCCCATGGATGAAATTCTACAAAACTTAGCAGAGGATACCCCCAGAGGATGTCAAGTTAATCATACACATGAAATATGGTGCAGTTCTGAACATCTCCACTGAAGATAGGGGCGATTAAAGCAGAATAATATTGCATTTTCATTTTTTATGGGAGGGGCGCAAATCACAAATGAGTGATTATGGGCTAGGTTGATGTGGGCCCTTAAGAGCAACATACCATAAAAATTTCTTCATCCTCGGTGCCACGGTTCAGGTAGTTATTTAGGAAAAACTGCATTTTTTGGGGTTTGGGGGGGCCCAGCGCGGGGGGGGGGGGGGGAGTGGCCCCCGGGGACCAAACGAAATTTTTCTGTAGAAGTCTAGTGGGGCTACATGCCCACCAAATTTCATGTTCCCCGGTGCTTCGGTGTCCCTGGTATCGTTGACGAAAAATTTACGGGGGCCCCAGCGCGGGGGGGGGGGGGGGGGGAAGTGGCCCCCGGGGACCAAACAAAATTTTTCCGTAAAAGTCTAGTAGACCAACATACCATAAAAATTTCTTCATCCTCGGTGCCACGGTTCAGGTAGTTATTTAGGAAAAACTGCATTTTTTTGGGTTTGGGGGGGCCCAGCGCGGGGGGGAGTGGCCCCCGGGGACCAAACGAAATTTTTCCGTAGAAGTCTAGTGGGGCTACATGCCCACCAAATTTCATGTTCCCCGGTGCTTCGGTGTCCCTGGTATCGTTGACGAAAAATTTACGGGGGCCCCAGCGCGGGGGGGTAAGTGGCCCCCAGGGACCAAACGAAATTTTTCCGTACAAGTCTAGTAGACCAACATACCATAAAAATGTCTTCATCCTCGGTGCCACGGTTCAGGTAGTTATTTAGGAAAAACTGAATTTTTTGGGGTTTGGGGGGGCCCAGCGCGGGGGGGGAGTGGCCCCCGGGGACCAAACGAAATTTTTCCTTAGAAGTCTAGTGGGGCTACATGCCCACCAAATTTCATGTTCCCCGGTGCTTCGGTGTCCCTGGTATCGTTGACGAAAAATTTACGGGGGCCCCAGCGCGGGGGGGGAAGTGGCCCCCGGGGACCAAACAAAATTTTTCCGTAAAAGTCTAGTAGACCAACATACCATAAAAATTTCTTCATCCTCGGTGCCACGGTTCAGGTAGTTATTTAGGAAAAACTGCATTTTGGGGGTTTGGGGGGGCCCAGCGCGGGGGGGGAGTGGCCCCCGGGGACCAAACGAAATTTTTCCTTAGAAGTCTAGTAGGGCTACATGCCCACCAAATTTCATGTTCCCCGGTGCTTCGGTGTCCCTGGTATCGTTGACGAAAAATTTACGGGGGCCCCAGCGCGGGGGGGGAAGTGGCCCCCGGGGACCAAACAAAATTTTTCCGTAAAAGTCTAGTAGACCAACATACCATAAAAATTTCTTCATCCTCGGTGCCACGGTTCAGGTAGTTATTTAGGAAAAACTGCATTTTTTTGGGTTTGGGGGGGCCCAGCGCGGGGGGGGAGTGGCCCCCGGGGACCAAACGAAATTTTTCCTTAGAAGTCTAGTGGGGCTACATGCCCACCAAATTTCATGTTCCCCGGTGCTTCGGTGTCCCTGGTATCGTTGACGAAAAATTTACGGGGGCCCCAGCGCGGGGGGGGGAAGTGGCCCCCGGGGACCAAATGAAATTTTTCCGTAAAAGTCTAGTAGACCAACATACCATAAAAATTTCTTCATCCTCGGTGCCACGGTTCAGGTAGTTATTTAGGAAAAACTGCATTTTTTTGGGTTTGGGGGGGCCCAGCGCGGGGGGGGAGTGGCCCCCGGGGACCAAACGAAATTTTTCCTTAGAAGTCTAGTGGGGCTACATGCCCACCAAATTTCATGTTCCCCGGTGCTTCGGTGTCCCTGGTATCGTTGACGAAAAATTCAGTAAGGTGACGGGAAAAAAAAAAAAAAAAAACTTTGACAATCCCTATATGACCGCTTTCGCTAGCTACGCTAGCGGCGGTCATAATTAGTAGCATTATATTATGTATATTAAAAATGTGAAATAATATACATTAAAATATTGTCAACTCACATGTATGTATACATATAGTCTACGAATCCAGGTTTTTAAGATAAAAATTAATCCAAGAAACATCTTTTTCTACCTTTGATGTGGTATCGAAACCAACAAAATTCACGTAACAAACAAACAAACTTTTAAGGAAAAAAGTTCACGCAATGACCTAAATATTCAGTGGATTTGGATTTTTGTGAGTCAATCAACAACACCAGTTCATGATTCTTTCATAGAAAAAAACCTGACAGTTCCCTCTATGAAAGAATCATGACTTCCTGAAAACAGTCATGCAGAACTCCATGTTTAGTCGTGAGGAACAAAGCTGACGATAAGGCATTGCTAATTATATTTCACTGTTGAGATGAATGCGCATTTGAAGTTTCAACAAGCTCCACCATTTGCAATCTGTCCAAAGTTTCTGCAAACAGTAATAGTACTCTGCCATTCCACTTGTGGGGGAGAGTTCAAAGGAGGGAGGCAGGATGTCTTTTTAGCCATCTGACAAGTCCCACTGATTATTTTCACTACAAGGCCATGCATATTTAAGCTATGGTAAAAAGATTTAAAAGGCAGATGGGTAGGAACCGACAGCAAAAAATAAACAAAGATGGCAGAAGTTGTTGCTCATGCTGGGTATTTGGTATGTTAACACAGAATTGAATTATGTCTGACATATGGCTGCAGAGCATCTGTGCCAGTAACATGCCATGATCCGGACTGCCAGAAGCTCAACATATTCTCTAGGGCGGGAAGAATCTGCCCGGGTCAGTTTATGTGTTCATGTGCTGTTTGCTCTGGCAACAGGAAGTATTGTAGTAGAGCTGCAGACCTAAAACCTGGAATTCATTTTAATAATGCCATTATTATTTATTATTATTGTTATCTTATTTAAGTAAGTAAAATTACCTTCATGTTTTGTTCTACAACATAGATTTCACATAATGGAATCTTACATGTGAATGAGTTTCATGACAAAACTTTGTATAGGCCCATGCATGGCTGTACATTTTTCCCAAAAATAAAAACATAATAATACTGACATTAAACAATTACAAATTATAACAATAAAAGAAAAAGAAAAGAAATTATATATAAATATACACTGCCCAGCCCAAAAAAAGGTCGCTGTTTGGTTTCAAATAGAGTCTATGATTGGATAATTATTGCAGTGATTATTATGTTTCTAGCATTTTATGTCTGGCAGCAGTTCTTCTAAGCCTAATTGATGGAGTGTGTAGCTTTTCATTTCTTAAACAAGCATGTAGGAAGACGTATCATGGCCATATTCCAGGATGACAATGTCAAGATTAAATTCTTAAATTGTGAAAGAACGGTTGGGAGGAGCATGAAGGATCATTTTCACACATGAATCGGCACCTCTGAGTCCAGACCTTAAATTCATTGAAAGTCTTTGGGATGTGTTTGAGTAGACTTTACAGAGTGCTCGACTCTTGCGTTGTCAATGCAAGATCTTGACCAAATATTTATGCATCTCTTGATGAAAATAACATCACAAAATTTGCCAATTTAAATCCAAACAGCGCCTTTTTTTTTTGGCCGGGTAGTGTATACACATTAATTTGCTCATTTATGTAAATGTAACTTTAAATGTTAACGTTTTTAAAAAGAAATTAAGCACACAGTGGATGTTTGTTAATGTTTGACTGTAGTTTATTTTATAGAACAAAAAGCAAAAGTATCTTCAAGTAATGTGATCGGAATTGAATCGCTGCAGTAAATCACTTTCTTAATCGGTATTACTCAAAACATTTTTAATGGGAAGCAAAATTAAATACATATTAAGATTGTTTTCAGTTTTCTTACTGCATTAGGCATTTTCTCATATTTTAAACAAATATCTCTATATTTAGTCAGACTTGTGCTTAAAACAAGAAAGAAAACTACATATCTCATGGAATTTTGCTCACAAAAACAATCTTAATTTATGGATAAGTAAATATGTGTGGTGTACAACAAGACAAAAATATGAATTAAGAAAATGACACTGCGTAAGCTAGAACCCATTATGATTTAGAGTTCCAATTTGGAAGACGACATAAGAATGAATCCACTGATCAGCACTACAAGAAAATTCACTCTTTTAACGTTTATGTGTAATTATAAATATCATCCTTTGTAAGCACAGTGAGAACACTGTGAAAAGCCAATAAGCAATCACGACAGATTGGACAGATCTGTTTATTCATAACCAAACTGTTTGTTTGGAATCAAAGAGTCAACCTCAAAAGGGCTGACAGTATGAAATATAGAAAACAGAGAAGTTCTCCTGTGAAACGGGAAGTCACGGTAAAGCCGAACCGGCTGGAGAAAAAGCAAAGATAAAGAAAAAAGGGGACAGTCCTTGCATAGTTCCCCACCCTTCATCAAAAGAGACATCCAAACGTAAGATTTATCTAAGCGTCCTTCTTAGAAATGATTGCGTATGACTGGTGACCATCCAGATGCACGGCTGACTTTATCTCAGAGATGAGGAGGGGTGGTGACACTTAACCCGAAGTGGATGCTATTTCCTTTTCAGGCTCCTCTGACCCCTAACTTAGGAGGAAAAAAAAGTTTTCTCCCCCTTCCTTTTCACTCTCCCACTCTCTCTCTCTCTCTCTCTTACACAATCTCATAGAGGGTGTCTGCAAACTACATGCAGACTTTTTGCATCAAGTGTCAAGCTAGCAAGAAGAAACCTCCTTCTCTCTGGGCTCCCAGCTGGACTCAGAGGATTCACGGCGCTCAGATGGAGTGAAAAGCGACTGGACAGCTTGTGGAAAGCGTATGGATATGGCACACACGGTGAAAACTCCACTCAGGAGGTCTTTTAGCGAGCACGTGAAGGATTCCACTAACAAGGCTTGGGATACATTTTGGAAGAGCGCACGTGAGAAGCGTCTCTCAGGTAAAGAGATTGTGGGTTTCTCTGTTGTGGTCGACAGACCACCTTGGTGGTCCATTGACGTTCTTGCTGTATGATTTTCTCAGTGAACTTTGCATAACCGAGGTGTAATGACAAGCTAAACGTTTGTTTAAGCATACCAGGAGGGCGCATTGGGAATTCTCTGGTTTCAATGGTTTATATGTGAACTGCAGCTAATTCTGTATTTTAAAAGGTTGTTATATGAAACTGTGCCTTCAGGTAGAGTTTGATACACTTCACCAGTCATCATCATCTGTATCATCCACTTAACTTCTCAAAGTTTTCAGTGATGATGGCTTTCCAAATGTCTAAAATGGTTTGAAACATTTCTTTTAACTCTGATTGAAAAAAAAAACCCTGACATGTTAACACGAGCCAGTTAATTGCTCGGATATCCACATCTCTGGCACCCAAGAGCATGAAAGGCACCGCAGGAAATGGCCTTTGGTCGATAAGAGGGCTAAATCTTCCTTGATAGTTTTTCTATCTCTAAGTCTTTCTCGTGGGGCCCTCCTCTCGCTCAAGGGTGGGGATTTCTGTCCGTCATACATTACAAACCTGTCCTAATATTTACGCCCTGACCCAGCTTGTCATAACTCGGTGTAAACACACACACAGTCGTACGCGCGTAGATCACGATGTGCATCCAATGATCCGTGTTGGCCAGATGCGGCTCATAAACGTGCGAGAACTCAGAAAAACGACATTAGCGGGAGAAAAGCTTTCTGAAAGCCAATTAAAACAGATTGTTGCCAAACACTAGCGCACCCCCAATTAAATGCGGCACGGCGCCAGGGACTTGCGTTTGTCGCGGCACTTCGAACGAAATCACGGCCAAGTAAAATACAATGTGCCACTTGCAAAAATGATGGTCTGGCATCTGGAGTAAACATCTGGCCGGGAAAGATTGGAGCTTTTATCGATGTGGGCTGACGTGTGAGGTATTGCGGTATCTGGGTTACGTCAAAGTCGGAATACAAGTGCCTGCGCAGCAAAAACAATGATAATTGCTTTTCCTTCTTTTCTATTGTATTGCTTCACTTATTTTTTACCTGAGGTTTACACTGAACAGATTGTCCTCGCCATTCAGTACGATCAGCTCTTGTTTCACCCTTGCCAAGAGGCATTACCTCATCACAGGAACCGGAGCCACGTGTTTTTTGTGTGCCTGTCAGAGCAGTTGTTTGCATGTGTGAACGATAGAGGAACTGTGTATAAAGAGTTCTGAGCTCCATTATGATGCAGAGCAGACCTGTTAGCTCCAGAGATTACTGTGAGAAAGCCTCACCAGATGTTGCAATCTTGGAAAAAAAAGGAAAAGAAAGAAGATTGGGGGGGGGGGGGGGGAGAAAAGAAACATACACAGCTGGAAAAAAAAGAAGGAAATGGGGTCAGATTCCACATTTTCCTAAGTTACAATAACAGAATCTCTGAAAAAAAAAAAAAAAAAAAAAAGAAGTTCTTCTTTTTACCACAGCCATGAATATTTTGCAAGTCGTTTTGAGGAATTGTTTGATTTTTGAAACATCGCATATGGGAAATCATTGTTCTTCTGAATTCCTGATTTGAAAATGTCATGACTGTTAAAAACAAAAACAAAAAGATTCTTTTTACAGACCCTTCTAAAACATAATTTGCAATAATCTGGGATCAAATTTGTTTTTAATACAGTGCCCTAACCAGAAGTGACAAGTGATTTTGGAGTGGAAGCAGCATCACACAAGTGCAAAATTTTGGTTACCTTTACCACTGTAGAAATATTATTCAATGACATATTTATCACATATCATTCATTTATTCTGCCACCAAAACTATGCATCGATTGGGAGGGATGTTCTCAAAATGGCAGCCACCATGCAGAATAAAACTGTTTTCATCTTATGGAAGCCTGTATCCATCAATACATCAATGTATTAGATAAAGTGTAAGGTGAAAATGTGAACTTTGAGGTATAAAATACAACAAGAAAGTTGTAGATATGAACAAGAAATGTGATAGGAAGTCACAAATAAATTCTTAATTATGAGATTATAAGTCACAATGAATCTTTCTTTTCTCTGAAGAAGTAATGAGCTTCCCCAGCAAATCACAACACCTTTTTTTTTAACGCCCACATTTGGTTTTACTATATCATTTTCAGACCGGAATTCTTTTGAGTCTGTTAATGTTTTTCACAAGTGGCTTTGCTGGAATAACTGCAGGGCATCAGTAAGACTATAAATTCCACTGACTTGTTTTTCAGAGCCTTTGCAGGTCTCCATTTCATAGGCTTTACCTAATACGCAAATGTTTCAAAGTATTAAAACATATTTTATAGCATCTTATATGTACAGTAGATTATAAAAGGATTAGTTCACCGAAAAAAATTAAAGTACGTCACCCTCATGTTGTTCTAAACCTATATGAGTTTCTTTCTTCTGTTCTGAACACAAAAGAAGATATTTTGAAGAATGTTGTTAAACAGACAGTTGATAGCACCTATTGACTTACATAGTATTTTTTCCCCCACTATGGAAGTCAGTACCGTCAACTGTCTGGCTACCAACATTCTTCCAAATATCTTATTTTGTGTTCAACAGAAGTAAGAAACTCGTACAGATTTGGGAAAACTTGATAAAATTTTCATTTTTTAATGGACTGTTACTTTAAGAAAGACTAATATAAACAAACATAAACAACAGAAGTCAGCTGACTTCTCTGGGAAAAATACAGAAGAACAGTCGGAAAGAAGTTGAGCTAAGTTCTGGGGTATCAGAATGATCATTCTAACTTCTTACAACTGGCTGCCCTGTATTAAACCAAACATTGAACAATCGATCGCATCTGTCAGCAATTTACCATAAAAAATGCAAATAGCTGATTAGAGTAACAGATTTACGCGTGGACCTCTCTATAAATTGGGCTCAAAGGTTAGGTGGCCATGAGGTAGGCGTTCACACACCCTCATAACCATATATAATCTGGCTTCTCATTGCCGGCCAAGGCTCATTAAACCAGCTGCAACTCAGATTTACTGCTCAGTCTCCCTCTATTGTCCCATGTGACCAGGGGTTGATTGGACAACGGATGTGTTGGAATTTGTGCTGCTCCGGTCAATGGCAGTCTGTACAACTGTTAAGTGGATGAATGGTCTGTGCTAAATGACCATAGCTCATTTTGACAAAGACTTTTTCTAAATGCAGAATTACAATGCACAAGGTGTTATAACCCCTCAATCGATTAATTGATTAAATAAATGGTTTATTAAATTAATCATTTTATTTAGTCCATTCATCAATCAATCAATCAATCAATCAATCAATCAATCAAACAAACAATCAATCAATCAACCAACCCATCAATCAATCAACCAACCCATCAATCCATCAACCAACCCATCAACCAACCCATCAATCAATCCATCAATCAATCCATCCATCAATCCATCCATCAATCCATCCATCAATCCATCAATCCATCCATCCATCCATCCATCCATCCATCCATCCATCCATCCATCCATCCATCCATCAATCAATCAATCAATCAATCAATCAATCAATCAATCAATCAATCAATCAATCAATCAATCAATCAATCAATCCATCCATCCATCCATCCATCCATCAATCCATCAATCAATCAATCAATCAACCAACCAACCAACCAACCAATCCATCAATCAATCCATATCCATCCAGAACCAGGATGTCTGGGAACCTGGAAAAATACTGATAAACTGGTAACACTTTACAATAAGGTTCATTAGTTAACATTAGTTAATGTATTAACTAACATGAACTAACAATGAGCAATACATGTGTTACTGTATTAGTTCATCTTTGTCAATGTTAGTTAATAAAAAAAAATACAGCTATTCATTGTTTGTTCATGTTAGTTCACAGTGCATTAACTAATGTTAACAAATACAACCTTTGATTTTAATAATGTATTAGTAAATGTTGAAATTAACATCAACTAAGAGTAATAAATGCTGTAGAAGTATTGTTCATTCACGTTAAATAAGGTAGTTAACTAATGTTAACTAATGAACCTTATTGTAAAGTGTTACCGATAAACCAATTAAAATTTGCGCGAAGTTCTATTTGAACTTGGGCCAATAATCGAAATGTGCATGCCTTAAAACTTCTGCATTCAGAGGTTCGAGAAGCACGTTTCCTGTTTTTCATATCTCGTCAGTCGTATATTATTGCCTCAAGACTCCAACAAGACATTTATGCTACATTTTATGAAAACAAGACCAATGCTGAGGATCAGTTTCCAACTTGAAAAATGCAATACTGTTAATACAACAATATGTTTGCTGATAAAACATTTGAAAATTCTGTGCTACCCCACAACTCATAAATTAAAGTTAACATGCTTAATGAGCGCTTAGAGGACTGACCTCTGCAACTGCCGAAATGTCCTCCATATGACTCTCAGGGCACCGTTTATGACTTTTCTCTCTCTAATGACCTCATTTTCCTCTCCTTAAAGCGTTTTCAAAAAATATAGTCTCTTCAGCTTTCCCTCGTGTTTATCCAGTTCAAAAGGATCATCTGGAATTATGGCCTAATCAAAAGTCTCTTCCCTGAAGGAAGGATCCAGATCCTTCATTACCTTTGATGATGCATAAAATTGTCATCTCTCAGTGCTTGCACAGCCAAGGCAACTATCTCTACAGCCCCACAAGTTATTAAATCAATATTTTTCAGCTCCACTCTACACCGTTGAGCACATGCAAAATGACCGTCACAAATAAGAGTCTCGCCAAGCCAATCCGACTTAACAATGAAATGAAAAAAATTCCTGCGTGCATGCACACTGTAAAGTGCTTCCTTTAACATTCCTTGCCACTTGAAGCCTACAGAGATATATTTTTTATGGAAATTACAGTGCCATGTTGAGATCACTTGTAAAGCTCTTTAGATTAATAGAAATGGTTATGCGAACTTGATCCCTTTGACGCACACCCACGACTTTATGAGATCATCTGACCATGAAAACACAACTTTCTCAAAGTAAACAATGAGCAAATCGGAATACACAGCTTACATTAGCCAGTGTAGGAGGCAGTCAAACAGACTAGCCATGAGAGTGCACCGAAATTGAATGGCACTTTCCACAAACATGACTTTTTAACAAGCATATTAGGCACAAATCCAATGTTTGTTTGTTTTCTTTTTACATAAACCGTCCATCTGTATACTCCTTCTGGCCTGTCTCATCTCAGAGGTCTTGTCCTTTTTTGACTGCAACCAATAATAAAAATCATTCAACAATGTCTTTATTTTCAATCACATTGTCAAAATGTACTGTTTTGAAACTTTTGAATTTATATTCGAAAAAAAAAAAAAACGTCATTTAATGACCAAACTTTCTTTTTGTTTACACAAATAGAATTTCTTAAAATTCTGGATTGCAGGAAGTGACATTTCCCAGTAAATAATCTCATTCTATTTTCTCAAATGTTACTAATATTGTTGTGTTGACATTTTATTGCTATGTCTGAATGTCAAGCTCAACCATTACAAAATATTTATTTTTTAGAAAATATTAGTTAGCAGTAATTACAAACAAACATTAGACCTGTTAACTTTAAAATATATTGTCTATTTAATTTGAATGTTTATTTAATGTTTATCACTATAACATTACAAAGCAATAAATCAATTCCTTATTAAAAAATAAATAAAACTCCTAAAATATTCAGTTTGACTTCTTATTCATATATATTCAGAAATATTCAGATTTCTAAAGGTTAAGCGCAAGTTTTTCAGGTTGTATTTTGCACCATATACATTCTGATTATTATAACATAGTAAAAAGAGCTGGTTGATCTTAAAATAATGGCTACTTTTCTTTAATTAAAATAGCGACATCGACATCTAAACCTTAACTTTCACTGTAAACAATCCCAAACTTTTATTACAGAGACATCCAGAAGAGAGCAGAACAGGCTAACCTTCCAAGTTGGGAATCAAGGCTACAGTATAGCTTAATTTGAGACCAGAGCTTTATCATTACTCAATGTAGAGATTACTGGAAGCTGAAAAGTTTTGTCTCTTGTTTCAGGGGCACTGTTCTATTCTGGTTCAAAAGCCTGATAAGTAGCAGTCTTCTAAGACTTACAGAAGTTTGCGTCATCAGTATGAGTTCCAAAGGTGCTGGTTGCCTAATGGTTTTTCACACTGCAATCTGCACAGTGTCTTTAATAGTGTCACGTGGCAGGCATGTCTGTTATTAAAGGCCTGAGCTTCGGTGTCTTTCGTTTAAGCATGGAGAGTGTCATGGCCTTAAATGGCTAGACACCGTCTGGGTGATATCCAAAAAGCCTAGTTTCTGTGTAGACAGTTAACCTTCAACAATTTCCTCAAACTTTTTCTGTCTACTTCCTGCATTCACTTACAAAAACAAAATATTAAGCTGATTTCAAGTTTATTTGGAGACATACTAAGCAGAAGCTCTGCAATGCTTTTAAAATGTTACAGAATGCAGAATACTCTGCTCAAACCTTCACCAAACTAAGAACGAGATATTTTTGAATGTACAGATGCTATGGAAGCTTGTTTCCGCCACAGAATAAAAAATAAGAAAGGTAATTGCGACTTTTTATATCACAATTCAGACTTTTTTTCTCACAACTGCATGATATAAAGTCGCAAATGTGTGTTATAAAGTCAGAATTGTGTGATATAAAGTCGCAATTGTGAGTTATAAGGACAGGTTTGCGTGATATTCTTTCTCAGAATTGCATGTTTATATTTCGCAATTCTGATTTATAACACGCAATTGGGAGATATAAAGTCAGAATTGCGAGTTTATTTCTCGCAATTGTGAGTTTATATATCTCGCAATTCTGACTTTATAACATGCAATTGAGACTTTGGGCCCTATTTTAACGATCTGAAATGCAGGTATCAAACGCGAAACTCACACGAAACGCAAGTAACTTTGTGGGCGGATCCCGGATCTCACAAATTTAAAATGGTTTGGTCTGAAGTAGCTACATTACTCATAGGTGTGGTTTGGGCGTGACGTGAAATAAACCAATCAGAGCATCATCTCATATTCCCTTTAAAAGCAGGAGCGCTTGTTCCATGGTGGATTGCTATTATAACGCGGATTTGCCAGGCGCACGCCAGGAGCGGTTCACAGCCGAGGAGACTGACGTTTCTGTCAGGGCCGTAAAAGACAGAGAAGTGATGTTGTATGGGGATGGGAGAAACCCACCCAAATAATCTTAGGTTAAACAGGCGTATAATAATTTGGGCAAATGTGTAAGCTAGATTTATGCCTATTTTTTCACATCATCATGGACACCACAATAATTTACCTTGTGTGGTAATATTTTTCCTTGTAATTATGTATGGTTTGCAAAAATGGGAACTGCTGCCTGCGTCTGTGTAAATGAGAGAAGCAAAGTGTATGCGCGTTGTGCACACGCTACATTACGGCCAAGCATGCGTCCTTAAAATAGCATCTGAATAATGCGCCACTGACTTTAGACAAGGTTTTTCCTGGTCTGTGGCGGAATTGTTTTCTGAAACTGCAAAATAGCACCAGGGAACGTTTGCGCCGGAACACGCCTTCTCTTTTCGCTGAACCGCCCCCGGGAGAAAAAAAGTCAGAATTGCGAGTTTATTTCTCGCAATTGCGAGTTTATATCTCAGAATTCTGACTTTATAACACAATTCTGAGAAATAAAGTCAGAATTGCGAGATGTAAACTCGCAATTGTGAGATTAAAAGTCGCAATTATATTTTAAAATGTTTTATTTTGTGGCGGAAACAAGCTTCTAAGATGCAGATATTATTGACAGCAAAATGACTGAAATCAGTCATTGACAACTCTGGCTTTCCATTAATGTAGATCTACACTATAAAAATAAATAAAAAAACATTTTTATTTTATTAAACTAATCTTAAAGCTGCAGTATGTAACATTTTTGGTTAAAAAGTAACAAAAATCAGTTATTGAGCAAGTACATAAGACATTAGTGTTCAAAACTGTCTCCCTCCCTCTGATTCGCAACGGTAAGCTCTTAAAAATGACTTATAATTTGAGCTGTAGGGTCTGATTATGCTGTCAATTTGAGAACATTTCTCTTTGCGTGGTTACGCCACATCCATAAACAGAAAGAAGAAAACCAGGCTAATATGGCGTGAGCTTAGGATGCAGTTGCTTGGAAAGTTGGATTAAATTCATATGGATTAAATAATAAGATAATTTTTGTTTTGGATTTGATTGGTTTTATTTAAAGGTAAACATTTCACATATTTCTCATGTCTGTGTGGCAAGTATACACTGGGTTGCTGTTCATTTTTGTGACACGCTCCAGAAAGAAGTTCACGGAGACCAAAACGAAAGCAGCAGATACGTGTTTCAGATGACTTTTTTTTTCTGATATATGCCTACTAGAACGTAGGCTACTTATTGTCAAGTCGATGTACAATGATAGTCCCACACTGATGTGGTGATCACATATTCATCCATGCAGAGGAGCAGTGCTGAAGCACAACCCACATTAAAATAAAATCTCTATGAGCAACTTGCAATTTTATGTTTCAAACAGAGATGGCGACAGAGAGGCAACATTTCTTTACTGCAGCTTCAGGGTACGTTTACACGACAACGATGTGCTTAAAACGGAGAAGTTTTTCCTTTGAGTTTTCTGCGTAGAGACGACACCATTGTCAAAACGATCCCCATTCACACAGATCCGCGAAAGCGACTAATAACGCTGTATTCTGCTTCCAGGCCATTAGATGGCGATGAAACAATATAGCCTGAACACATAATACGCATGTGCATTACGTCATCGTCTTCAGAGATTCACGTTTTTGTTGTTTACACAGAGACACCGCACTCATTTCAGGCACCCAAAACAGCGTTGTCGTGTAAATAAACGGCCAAAACGCATAAAAGGTTTTAAATTTTTAGTTGAAAACTGTGTCGTGTAAACATCCCCTTAATTTACTGTGTTCGTCCAATTGATTTTTTATAAAATTGATTAAAAAAAAGTTCTCAACTTTTGGGAGTAAGGAAAACTAAACAAAATGTTTTTTACAGTGTACAGTTCAATACACTTCTGCTCAGTGGGTTACTTCTACTGATGCTCTCTACCCCATTGTTTTGTTTTGTTTTTTTGGAGCTTATATAACTTTTATAGTGCCTTATATTTATTCAACAGTGCTACAGGGCCCACTCATAGTTTTTGTTATGTCTTCTACTGATTGCTGATAACAGAATGTTAGACATCTAATCCCCATTGGTTCCTGAAGAACAACCAATTCTGAGACCAATTCATCTTCATGCCGGGCCGCATGTGGCGGGTGACAATAAAGGAGGAGCCGTTGAAACTGAATCATTGGCGCTTCCCAACGCCTCCTATTAGTTGATCTCAATCTAGTTTCACGCACAGCTGGAGAGAGATCGCAGATTATTTCCAGTAGACTCACGAAAAGTAGGAAGATAGAATCCCTTGATTATATTCTAATACTGGGATTTCGGCTTTGTGTAAACCCTGAAGCACTATTGTGTGTGCAGAATGAACATGCAAACAGGAAGTGACAGTTGCGTTTTGAGCTCCTGAGCCATCTGACTAAGGCATACTTCCACTTTTGGGACCCAGAGAATATGTGAAACATGGCGTGTTTGTTATCTTGGGGAGTTTTACATAATCCATGAAATGGATTAACAGTATAATCTGGTTAGTAAGTAAAATAAGTCAAGTATCTATAAAATAACCTTCTGTTTATTGGTGATTTACTAATACTGTAAATCTGTAAAATTCATACAATCATGGCACATTTATTTACAGCAGTAGGAGCTGAGAAGAAGGGCCTGAAACTGATGAAAAATTATTTTTTTTCAAAACAATGGTCAGTGAAAGGAATTGTTTGTTGTTGAAAGTCAGCCTGCGGTTATATATATATATAATAAGTATACAGTAATAAAGTACTTACAAATCATTAACAAACTATTAGTTTAAAGTTATTTAATTGGTTGACATATTGGGATACTAGCAGAAATACTACATTAATATCTTAATAGGCTATATATAAACAGTGAGTTCTTCATTCATTGTCACTGTAATTAACCAAATTATTATTGTTTAATTAGAGCTACTATTAATATTGTTGAAATATATATATTTAGGGGTAGGGTTAATGTAAGTGTGTGTGTGTGTAATGCATTTGTAAGCAATTAAAGAAACACTGAATATGAATGCAATTAATGTGCAATGAAGGTTGGTTTAAAGCACTTAATTACTGTAATTATATTTTCCAATTTCCCGTGACCTAATCTAAAGTGAGAACTATTTACTCATAATAACCAATTAAAAATGCCTTTACTACGAGCTAATTAAACACAGTTTAATGAATGAAGAGCTCATTATTTGTATATAACCTATTAATATATTAACAATGTAGAGACTACGATATATAAACTATGTATAAACTATAAAGTAAGTTTGTTAATAATGTGTAGGTACTTTATCACTTATTATAAAGTGTCACTAACTGTAGTAATAGAGGCATATTTTTCCTATGTTCTCAGGCCGAACATGAGGTTTGTGTCTCTGATGAATAAACCAGATGTACCATATTCATGGAAAGCACTGGAAATCATTTAAGCTATACAAATAGAGAGCAGTAGCTTGGTGTCGTACCTTCTGTTGCCAAAATGATGCTTTATCACATTATGTCTATCTGTGTTTCCTCAGCCTTGAGTCTATGTGTTTGTGTGAGAGTGTGTCTGTATTAAATCACAGCCCCAGTAGGAAATGAACCTTCTGATTTACAGTACAGGTCCGTAATGACTAGAACTCACAAGATACGCCATCAAACTCTCATCAAATCTGTCTTTTAAAACCTTTGTTTGTGGGCTCAGGTGTGTGTGTGTGTGTGTGTGTGTGTGTGTGTGTGTGTGTGTGTGTGTGTGTGTGTGTGTGTGTGTGTGTGTGTGTGTGTGTGTGTGTGTGTGTGAGCCCTATTTGCCCTTCATGGGTCTCAGGTTAGATGTCTCTGTCAGCAGCGTCTAGACACCCAGTCGGACAAACAATAAAAACCCTATTGTGTGTTCAGCCTCTATGAATGAGGATGCAATGGTCAAGAACTATTACAGCACTCACACTAGTGTGTGTATCCACTTATTGATGTCATACAAACTCAGTCACACAGTCTTCAGACAACAGATGAAATGTCTCGCTCATACTCTTCACACCTTTCTCCCGTTCCCCACGTTCGGTTGTAACCCCCCTGCTTTCAGAAGTCATTCCCTTCACACTCTCTGTTGAACCCTCCTGTGTTTCTCTATTTATTACCTTAGGCTCTCTGCAGTCTTATCAGAAAAATCGGTCTCTCCCGCCCGCGCTGTGCCGCTTCTCTTATCCGTGGCATCACACCTACCGGCTCACTTCATCCCTCCCTCACACGCTCAATCCTTCTCCCTTTCCTCACTCTTATTCATCCGCTGGAAACCTGACTCCATCTCTCCTCACCCTTCTTACGGAATAAAATGAAAAGAAGTGGTTCGGGCCCCGGCTTGATTGATTCAGGCCGACATGAGACTCTCATTTTGGGGTGAGACGAGGGCCGAATAATGCTGGATAAGCAGGCCTAAAGGAACAGGGCATAGATAGAGAAAACAGCTGACTATAAACACTATAAGGAGGAGAGAAGCCGGCAAGCTGTAAATCTACCCGATGAGAGAAAATAAGCTGCTGGTAAACTGGCAGGAAAAGGTCACTTTACACATTTGATCCTATTTGTAATATTGACATGGGATAAGACCAGGCAAACACTGAGCTGCCAGTCAAAAAGGAAAGATATTGACACTGAGTGTATAGGCTTAAGTTGAAATTAAAATGGAGAATTATGTAGGTGCCATTTTGATGTAGGTGCAAAACATTAACATTTAATATTGTTTGGTATATATAAATATATACAGGGCTTGAAATTAACACCCGCCAAATGCGTGAAAAGATCAACTGTGGTGGGTAACGCTGTCAAATCACTAGCCAATTTGGTGTGTTACTTATTATGTTTACTACCTTTGCTGGGGAAGTTCGTATAAGCCAAATCTGTGCAGATTTAGGGCAAATACTCAACTCATGAGTCATCATGATATATTAAATATAGCATATTGCGCAGAATCTGCACACATCTGGCTTACTTGAACACACACGTCACTACGGAACAAATAACGGCACACTTGTTCATTTGCATTGAAGCAATAGCGAAGATTAAAAAGCATTTAGTTAACAGAAAAGACATGGTTATTTTCCAACATCCTAACATCCAACAACATAAATTAAATATTCTATGAACCTAAAAGAATTTGTAATCATTTGTTCATCGAGCTGTTCATACATAAATTGCTCTCAGGATTTAGATACTCTCAATGTGTTTCATTGTCTATAAAAACATTAGAAAATGTGGGCTATATGCTAGAACCACACTTTAAATACAACCCCAAATCAGAAAAAGTTGGGACACTGTACAAATTGTGAATAAAAACAGAATGCAATGATGTGGAAGTTTCAAATTTCAATATTTGATTCAAAATACAACATAGATGACATATCAAATGTTTAAACTGAGAAAATGTATCATTTTAAGGGAAAAATAAGTTGATTTTAAATTTCATGGCATCAACACATCTCAAAAAAGTTGGGACAAGGCCGTGTTTACCACTGTGTGGCATCCCCTCTTCTTTTTATAACAGTCTGCAAACGTCTGGGGACTGAGGAGACAAGTTGCTCAAGTTTAGGAATAGGAATGTTGTCCCATTCTTGTCTAATACAGGCTTCTAGTTGCTCAACTGTCTTAGGTCTTCTTTGTTGTATCTTCCTCTTTATGATGCACCAAATGTTTTCTATGGGTGAAAGATCTGGACTGCAGGCTGGCCATTTCAGTACCCGGATCCTTCTTCTACGCAGCCATGATATTGTAATTGATGCAGTATATGGTCTGGCATTGTCATGTTGGAAAATGCAAGGTCTTCCCTGAAAGAGACGACGTCTGGATGGGAGCATATGTTGTTCTAGAACTTGGATATACCTCTCAGCATTGATGGTGCCTTTCCAGATGTGTAAGCTGCCCATGCCACACCCACTCATGCAACCCCATACCATCAGAGATGCAGGCTTCTGAACTGAGCGCTGATAACAACTTGGGTTGTCCTTGTCCTCTTTAGTCTGGATGACATGGCGTCCCAGTTTTCCAAAAAGAACTTCAAATTTTGATTAGTCTGACCACAGAACAGTTTTCCACTTTGCCACAGTCCATTTTTAATGAGCCTTGGCCCAGAGAAAACGCCTGCGCTTCTGGATCCTGTTTAGATATGGCTTCTTTTTTGACCTATAGAGTTTTAGCTGGCAACGGCGAATGACACGGTGGATTGTGTTCACCGACAATGTTTTCTGGAAGTATTCCTGATCCGTTGTGATTTCCATTACAGTAGCATTCCTGTATGTGATGCAGTGCCGTCTAAGGGCCCGAAGATCACGGGCATCCAGTATGGTTTTCCGGCCTTGACCCTTACACACAGAGATTGTTCCAGATTCTCTGAATCTTTGGATGATATTATGCACTGTAGATGATGATAACTTCAAACTCTTTGCAATTTTTCTCTGAGAAACTCCTTTCTGATATTGCTCCACTATTTTTCGCCGCAGCATTGGGGGAATTGGTGATCCTCTGCCCATCTTGACTTCTGAGAGACACTGCCACTCTGAGAGGCTCTTTTTATACCCAATCATGTTGCCAATTGACCTAATAAGTTGCAAATTGGTCCTCCAGCTGTTCCTTATATGTACATTTAACTTTTCCGGCCTCTTATTGCTAACTGTCCCAACTTTTTTGGAATGTGTAGCTCTCATGAAATCCAAAATGAGCCAATATTTGGCATGACATTTCAAAATGTCTCACTTTCAACATCTGATATGTTATCTATATTCTATTGTGAATAAAATATAAGTTTATGAGATTTGTAAATTATTCCATTCCTTTTTTACTCACAATTTGTACAATGTCCCAACTTTTTCTGATTTGGGGTTGTATGAATACCTGCAATTGCTAATAACATTACATAGGCTCCGCTTTAATGTATGGCTTCGGAATAAGTGGAATATAACATTTGTCTTAAACTGAAACTTTTGATGTTGTTGGCAACTATTTTGTGTCTTCCGAAACTTTTTTTTTCTTTTCTGTTGCTTTGTTCAGTCAGTGCACCCTGTTTAAATTTAGTTCAAGAAATGGTGTGATGCTCCGTCAGACAGTTGCTCATTTACAGAGCGAGGTCTGTTTCACTGCTCACGGCAATGAACAACTGCCACTTTCTTTGCCACTTGCTGCCAGGTGCAAAAATTCTTGAAAGAGCAGGAAAAAAAAATGTCTACCACTCTGCAGGACACAAAGGCAAGAGTTAACCTTAAGGCCATGTAACAACAGGAATCAGAATCTTCCAGACTCAGCACAGCTTGAGAATCATCCATGTACAAACTGTAGTGACCTGCCATGTGCTAGTGTGGCGTATGCCTGCTAGCCACTGTCCAGAGCTTCTGAAGCATGACTTTCATAGCGTGAAACCTAAAGCTGATAGAACAGGGTTTATATACTGTACACAGCAGTTAGAGGTAAAGTGGAGAGGCGATAAAACAATTTATAATTCGTATTTATAGTAATATTTATCATTTGGTTTCATAATAATATAAATCCAAATTTGGAAAGGCACGTAAAATGAATAACACTTACTACGGAGGCCCTAAAGAGACATGGATGCTGCGGTACATTACAGTAGATCAGGGGCCGGTTTCACAAAGCTATTTTAGACCGGTCTATAGTGTTAGACAAGTCTAAAATTTGCTCATAGACTAGTCTAATGCAAGTTAGACTGTTTCACAAAAATAAAGACTGACTTAATTTAGACACCTTACCCCCAGGCTAACTTAGGTCTAAGACTCTATGTTACCTTGGCAACCAGCAGTAACAATCAGTTACATTACAAACAGCCAATAGAAAAGGGAAAATGGCTCATAATTTAAACATTTCTTCTTGTTACTACATTCTCCGCTAAATTTCCCAAGTAAAATGTCCTTGTAACTGTTATACTCCTCCAACAAACACATATTTTCCGCTGGGGTAAACTGCACTGAGCGGTTGAATGCGCTTACTCAATCCGCCATATTTTTTGTTTTGAAAAGTGTCTTATGTTACCCAGAATGCATTGCAGTGTAGTCCTACTTAAGATAGTCAGAGTCTTAAGTGCTTTGTGCAATGGTCTGATTTTGATGTCTATCTGAAGTCTGACTATCTACTATATCTAAGCCATAGTCAAAGTCTATCTTTGTGAAACCGGCCCCAGTGGTTCTCTGCTCTGCACATTTTGTATGTCTCCCTTATTTAACACACCTGAATCAGATCATCAGCTCATTAAGAGAGACTCCATGAACTGAACTGAGTGTGTCAGATAAGAGAGACATACAAAATGTGCAGAGCAACGGGTCCCGAGGACTGGAGTTGAGAACCACTGCAGTAGATCATATTTCCCTTATCACGTCAAGATAGAGAAATGACAAATATGACAAATATAAAATGTGTGGTCAGTACCTCCATGCACGCGTGATGTGAATGTGAAAGTAAAAAACGAGTGTGCATTCAAAAGTGATTTCAATGCCCAGCAATATTGATAGTAGTGTTGTCACTATACTGGAATTTTCTAACTTCGGTACGATACCTTGAAAAAATATCGATATTTGATACAATTTTCAATACCATGGGGAAAACTGCCATACAGATATTTTACAAGATGTTTTTTTCCATCAATATGTCCCTTTAGGGGATCCGTAGAATGGGTAATTTCCTTTCCTAACATAGTATCTGTCTTCATGCACATCCCTGGTATACAGAATGTTATATAAAACAGTGCGGTATCAAGAAATCATGAATAGATCTGAAATTGGAAAGTCAACTTGTCAACGAAGTAGTGGTTTCGGGTTAACTTGACCACGACTGAATGCGTTTCTTAGGGGACATTTGCATGATGCAGTCTAGCGTTCATGAACTATTACTTGAGTAACAGGCAGTCAGAGTTACAATTTGTCAATTTTGAGATTTTGAGCTTTTCAAGTGTTTTTCCAATTAAACAAGAATTTAGAATTTTGCTTTCATCCAATGTTCAGATTTGTTTTCTAAAAATGTATGCAAAGTAGGGCCAATTTAATTAGATAATGCCTCATTTGCATATTTAAACAATTTCAGAAAACGTAATTTTGTCAGTTATTAATGTAATCAATCAATTGGTGAAGTATGGTGATATTTATTCGTTTTTACCCTATTCACCTGGGATGTCTCGCCTTTTGCAGAGTTTAAATTGTAATAACATTTTGCAATATTACTGTTTTTACTGTATTTATTGATCAAATAAATGCAGCCTTGGTGAACATAAGAGACTTCTTTCAAAATCTTACTGACCCCGAACTTTTGACTGGTAATGTGTACATTTATAAATATTTGTATGCAGTCTAGATAAACCAGGCAATCACCTGGTTGACCATCGTGGCTGATCCCTCGAATATTACAACACAATATTGTACAGATTAGATGACATTTCATTATTCAATCCATAGCTATGAATGCATAATGCGCATGCTTTGTCCTACCTTGTCTGATTTCCTGAGCCAGGGGAGAGCAGTTCTACCCGCCACCTGCTCAGGCCTGATGTAGGGAACGCTCCTCTTGTTCAGCTTCACCATGACGGATGAGCAGTCTGCAGGGCCATGTTAACCATAATGGAAACCATGATCACGACCGAGCTTTGGCGCTCCCATCCCAGAGTCCATAAAAAGCCCTCTAACCTTGAAGTTTCAGTCAGCTCTGCTTAGTATTCGAATCTATCACAGCGTGCTAAGGTACTCCGTAGTGCTACGCTATGACTGCAGGCTTGAATAAGAGATGAGAATAACAATAATGCTTAATAACTGATTCACCCGTTCAACATGATCGGTGGCCTTTCTGTTCGAAAACTCTCTACAATGGTTTTGTTCCTAGAGATTGAGATCGATTCATACTTCGAGGCAGTTAAAAGTGGACGTTTAATTCTGTATTAGTCTTCACGAGGAAAACTGATGATGTTGCTGAAGCTTTTCTGTGTGTTTTAATATAACGGTATGTTTTTGAATCTTTCGTGAAAAGAAATATCTGGGGGATTGTTGGATTGCATCTCTTGGAAAATACCCTTCACAGGGGAGTAATGTCAAGTCGGCAGGTGGTGGGAATCAAAGAGAACCTATTTATCAAGCTAAATGACTATGGCTTGGAGACCAGACCCAATCATTTGCTTTGTAACACTTCCAAATTTTTGTCTGTCCTGGATGTTGCCTGTCACGCTTGAGATCCTTATTGACTGGGAGTGCAAAGTTTAAGAGGACCATAACAAATCAGTTTCAAGAGAACATTGCCTTTCGATCTTAACCCAACAGGCCAATTTTACAAAACAACTGAGAGAACAATTCCTAAATTAAACAACCAAACCAACTGCTGATCTTACAGTAACCGCGTTACTTGCAAAGCAATCTTTATGCATGCCTTCGTGTTCGGTCATTTATATGCAAACCAGGCTCATTGGAAAAAACGTGGCTGTGGCGACATTTCTGCTAAATGAAATTACATTGCTTCTTGCACATTTCACAACACTTTCAAAGTGAAATTTCCAGTGAGTGGGTGCTAATAGCATTCAGTTTTATTTGGAACAGATGAATCTGAAAACGTTTTATTTCTTTAGTTGTACTACAGGTCGGAAATAAAATGAACAGCGAGTGTTTTTCAAAGGTTAATGCTCTATCGTGTTCCAAAATTACATACTACCTACACTAAACTGTGTTAACAGAAGCAAACTTGAGATAAAAATGCATTTGCTGAAGCAACCATGCCATTTTAGCCATTTTGAGTTTTGTTTTTTTGCAGGACTAATGCTCTGCATTATAAGTTACTGAGCAAGTTTACTATATCAGAACAGCCATATACTGTATATGGAGCTGGTTAAGCTGTGTATTGGTTACAAATCATGCACTACGGTAAACGTGTTTTGAGGTCACAGCGTAATATTGTGCAAGAAACTGTGTGAAAATAAGTCTTTATTATTTGATAATCTGCCCTTGTAATCATCATCAGTGTGGAAAGGAATAAAAGTTGTAGGTTGTCAAGTGTTCATTTCTACTGGAAACTGCAGTGAATGTATAGGTAAGTTTTTGGAGATTTGCAAAAAAATTTAGGTAGAGGCACGTTTTAAATGAGTCTATGTTGTTTGTTTGCCCAGACATCAACTTGACCCAGGCATGCAAGGATAACGCTGTGAAAAAAGGAAAAAAAAAACTCTTGAGGAATAATTACGAGGAGAAACACGTTCAGAAACAAACCATGGAAAGTTCCACTGAGCCGTATCTCGCAGACTGAGAGGACTTCCAAAGACTGCATAACAAACGCATTACCATTCCTGCCATTTGTTTAGTCTCTTCAACCATTCACTTCATTTAACTGCTGCAAAGGACATCTCCTCTGCCCTTTCAGGCGTGACAAATCAACAACAACACTTCAAACTTTAGTTTTTCCACTGCCTCTGACCTGTACATGCAAATGGAAATATTCTGACTCATTGTGGGCTGGCGGGATTTAAAGCTTTATTGATTGACATTTGTCATATCAATAATCGGGTGTCAAAGGAAGAATAACAGTTGAGTATGTGTAGCATTACCTACTATAAGGAAGCAATATAAGGTGCTTTGAAGCTTATGAGGACAATATTTCTGAATGTGCTATGAAACCCGCCAAGTCAAAATGATTGCCTTTTGTCTTTAACAGAGTAAGAAAATGAAATGAAGGGGTGACATTGGTTTAAAACATGAGTCTTCAACCTATTTAAGGCCAAGGACCCCTTGTGGTGAGAGAAAAGAAGGCAGGGACCACTACATGTTTTCACATACATTGATACATTGCAAAACCATTCATATAATCGGTAACATTACACTACGATTCAATTGTTAACACTTGACAGTATATAAGGTTCTATTTGTTAACATTAGCTAACATGAATTTACATGAAAAATACTTCTAAGGCATTTATTAATCTTAGTTAATGTTAATATCAACACATTAGTCCAATCAAATGGAATAATTCTAATTAATACTGCAACAAATATAACTCTATACACACACACACACACACACACACACACATCTAAAAAAATCTAACCTTTCATTGAAGTAAAATAATTTAAAGTGTGTGTGTGTGGGGGGGGGGGGGATTCATAATCACATTATGAAACAGCCCGGTCTCACCCCAAAACGTCACATACTGACGCGTCTTGACCATACGGCAACATACGACGAAAAGGGTACCCCTAAAACGTCCATATGAGACGAAGACATAAGCGCACCAGCAGCGCCTCTTAGCGGTACCCTAACGCATACCTAAACCTACCCATAACCCAAAACGTCACATATGGACGTTTTAGGGGTACCCTTTTCGTCGTATGTTGCCGTATGGTCAAGACGCGTCAGTATGTGACGTTTTGGGGTGAGACTGTGTTATATGAAAATGAAATAAATGCTTTTCTCCCAAAAGACGTTGACCACAATTATTGGCACATTATTGGCATACATTTATTTTTATCTCTGAAGTATATTCCCATTAATATTTACCTTTTTTTTTTAGCACACCAGGGTGACTAGGAACATGAAATTGTCTATGACTTCTTGTTTCACAGGAGTTTAAATATGAGGAAACACAAAGGCCAAATTCCCTTAATCATCGATCACAATGAGTAAAACCAAAGAATATAGTTCTGATGTGCATAAAAAGATGGTTGAGCATCACAAAATAGAAAGTGGCTGTCAGAAAATAGTTAAAGAATTGTAAATCCCCATTTTGACCATCAGGGCAATAATTAAGAAGTTCCAATCAACTTAAGATGTTACGAATCTGCCAGGAAGAGGACGTGTGTCTATATTGTCTTAATGCACGGCGAGGAGGAGAGATTGAGTGGCCAAAGGATCACAGATATTACTTGAGTCTTGGGAGTCAGAAAGCCTAAAAAAGAATCAAACAATCCCTACATCACCACATGTTGTTTGGGAGGGTTTCAATAAAAATCCTCCTCGTTCGTCCAAAAACAAACTCCAGAATATTCAGTTGTCAGACACGACTGGAACTTCAAAAGGGACCGGATTCTATGGTCAGATGAAACTAAAAAATAGCTTTTTGGCAGCAAACCCAACAGATGGGTTGGGTGCAAACAGGGATAAAAAGTACCCCATGTCCACGGTTAAATATACTGCTAGATCTTTAATGTTGTGGGACTATTTTTAGTAGGTCCTGGACATCTTGTTCAGATACATGGTATCATGGATTCTATCAAATATCAACAGATAAAAAATCAAAACCTGACGGCCTATGCTAGAAATCTTATAATGGGCCATGGTTAGATCTTCCATCAAAATACCGATCCAAAGCAAACAGCAAAATCAACACAAAAATGTGTCACTGAGCATCAAAATGAAGCTTCTGCCATGACCGTCCCAGTCCTCTGACCTGAACCCTACAGAAAATGAGTGGGGTGAACTGAAGAGAAGAAGCAGCAACATAGAGCTGGGAATCTGAAGGATCTGGAGAGTCTCTGTATGGAGGAATGGTCTCTGATCTCTTGTCAGGTGTTCTCCAAACTCATTAGGCATTATAGGAGAAAACTCTGAGCTGTTATCAAAAAGTATTTAATAAAAGGGTGCCAATAATTATGGCCAACGTGTTTTTGGAGAAAAGCATTTATTTCACAATGTGATTTACCCCCCACTTTCAATTCTTTTACAAATCCATGCAATTCATCCTTTTTTCTTACTAAGCGGAGGCCAACTAGAGACATTCATCAGTTTTTTTTGAGTTGCCATATGGCTGGACATCCTACACAAGAGCTGAAAATAGGAACTGCACTAATTAATGTGGATGAGGAAACATAAAAAGACAAATGATGCTGAAAATATGATATCAATAATATAATAATGATCTGTCTCTAGAACTGGAACAAATTAAATACTCTCTTTTTTTTTAATCACACTCAAAGAGGATGACTAAAAAAAAGTGGTTGTTGATGAAGCCATGACTGATGTGGTGTGACATAGGAGCTTATTTAAATGTTATGCCATTTACCCTGGTCTGACAATTCATTTTGAAAATAAGCAGTTTTAAGATTGACTTGCCCTGAAATAATATTGTAAATATTTGCTAATAATATCGTAAAAACACGCAGCAAGGCAGTTGGCAGCCAATATTTTTTGTTTCTATGGAGAACCAGCAACTTCATGGAACAGACTCCATGATTAAGTCAGATTGTGTCAGGGTTTGTTGGTAAAACACCAGACTGCACAAATATTCCATAATCTGACAAACATTGATTGAACATGTTCAGTCTGTAAAAACAAACACTGACACGATTAACACAACAATCCAACAATCTTTAGAAGATGGGGTTCGTTGGAGCGGCATGAACTAGCTTTACCTCTAAACATCGATGATCTGAAGAGAAGTTGCCCTCAAGAAGAATATGAGACTGCTGATTTATTATTAATTTAAGTTATTGCTGCTAAAGATATTGTACAATATGCAATATACATTACCAGTTTTTATTATTAATGATACTTTTATACAGCAAGGATGCATTCAATTGATGAAAAGTGACAATAAAAACTTTTATTTTGTTACATAAATACATTTTATATTGAGTCACCTCATTAACCTGGTAATGTCCTCTTATATAATTAGAGTAGAGGGAGGGTGTAATTTGTTTTCTACATGACCAAATAAGGTGACACTGAACTTGCCAGACATTACATCAGATTTAAGTGACCTCTTATTTACCCTTTTAGCCACTAGGTGCCACATGAGTAATAAACTCATTATGATTATTCCAAAAACCCAAAAGCTACAGGAAAGCCAAAACGAGACCTAATTATTCACTCAAGGTTTTAAAGAAGGGGTGGGCAAAGTTTTAGGCACATGGGCCATACTGGACTTTAAATAGCAGCCTACATGAAAGGACACAAGGCATAATTCCCAGTGAGATATGATGTCTACGGGCACTTCTGCATGATGCAGCTGTGACTGATGGGACTGTTCATATTTTGCTTGAAGTATTGCTCAAGAGAGAGGTTTAAAAAAAAAAAAAAAAAAAAAAAATCCAGGAAAAATAGTGATTCCATGGCGAGATTATCATTTAAATCAACATTCATAATTCATATTGATCATGAATTACTGTCAAAGAATAGGACATCAATGGGGTCATGCATCAATATCTCGACAGCTCTTGTGAAATGTTGTCTCCTTATCAGCTGATGAATGGACATCTGGTCCATGACATTTTTCTCAGGCACCAATGGGACAGCCACATTAGGACTCAGTGTTGGCCAGCGGGCATTTTTGCTTACTTGTACGATGTTTATGTACCTGGCTAGTTCCTTAATGTCATGATCTTTAAGGTGGTAATGATTTTCAATAAGAAAAGATTGGTGTGACATTTTCATCAAAGCCTGGCTCATCCAACAATTTGGGATAAAGGTTATGAGTATTGGCATGTTACTTCCTCAACATATTTATTCTGTCATTACCATCCTTTCCTTCCAATTTAAACTGGCTTAAAGGATTCTACCTTATTAATGTGCCACTGTCTCATTAGTGTAAGAGTAAATACTGACTCAGAAGGTATACCATAAGAGAATGTTCACACCAACACAATGATAACGTTATGTTTATTAACGCGCGCTTTTCTGCTGCTTTAAATGTTTCTGATTGGCTGCTAGTGTTTTTATCGTTCATGAACGTGATACCAACAATATAATTTTTGTGTCGTTATGGTGTGGACTTCCCTATTTTCATAGAATTAGAATCATTATAAACACTTTATAGTAATAGTAGTCTTTTTATGCGTTTTGGGCGTTCATTTACACGGCAACAGCGTTTTGGGGCCATGAAAACGCAAACTTTGGAATACGGGTTTCAAAGCGCAGGTTTTTGAAAACAATATCATTATCGTCTCCATGTAAACTACAAAAACACGAATTTGTGAAAACGGTGATGTCATCCGTATTACGTGTTCAGTCTATAGGCGCGTAACGTTTATTTCCAAAGTGACATCGCCAACTACTGGCCTGGCATGAGTAATACAGCGTTTTTAGTCGTTTTCACATATCTGTATGAACAGGGAACGTTTTTGACAACATTGTCGTCTGTACGCGGAAAAAAAACTAAGGAAAAACCTTTCCATTTTTACTACTTGTGTAAACATTCCCTTAGACATTTCACTAGTATTTTTGGCTAAATGCATTTAAAAGTATCCAAAAAACACAGATTCTCCATAGACTTGCATTAATAAAAGAGATGTCAGACGGGATCATTTGTAGGGTCAATGGTCAAGTTTCTTATGTGCAAGATCTTGAATCAGTCAGATTGCAAAAAATAACCTATTATAGATTTGATTTATTTAACGACTTTCGATTTCTCCTTTAAAGGGAAATATTTTACAGATATCAAGCCATTTTTTATGCAAAGTTACAAACAATAAGTCATCTTCACTTATCACTAGCTCATTGCTAAATTAACTAACGTTAGGTTTCAATACATCATTATTCAGGAATCTGACACTAAGGAGCGGGTTTATAATTACATCTGGGCTACACACTAAATTTTTCTTGTTCTCATAGCTTAAACAGTCAGTTAAACAAAAGTCAACCTAATGAAGACATACAGCCCTTGTTACTCAACTGCTTCTAAATGACTCCATTTTTTCAATTTGGATGTGATATTCTGGCACATAGGCTACCTTAAAAGCACTGATTATGACAGATCTCATTTAACATGGGTTACTCAAAGTAAATAGTTGCACATTTCAGTACGACTTCCAAATTACACAAGAAAGCACTCAAAGATAATATATTGTTCCCGCTACTTTCCATGTGACGATACTTTGACCAGCGCCAACTTTCTTTAATCTCACCCCTGCTTTCTAAAAAAAGGTCACAGCACAGCATTTCAGCATTTTTTATTTCAAGGAACTTAGCTGTCCTTGGGAGTTGGCCATGTACGTTCCTAAAATAAGCATTAAAGATTTAATATATCTGCTGTATGCGTGTATTAAATTTGGCAGTTTAAATATGGTTCTCCATTAACACTTCAAAACAGGATTATGAATGACCAATAACTATGAGGAGTAATATTTCCTCTGAAATATCAGTCATCTTCCTATCAAAGGTTTATGGGGCCCATGAGGGTTTGGAAATATTATTTTGGAGCGCTGCTCTAGTCCTGTCAAACACAATTAGCGAGAGACGAGTCAGAGTGATTCAATAGAGTCCAGTTGAGTTTCGTTTGCCGTCCGGGATAATCAACGGCACGGGCACAACTCCTTGTATCTTCATCTCATGGACATCTATCCTTTCATAAAGCTCCTCATTCATTACTGTCCACATCCTCAGACGGTTACATATCTTTCTGTGTCTGTATCTCTCTCACCTTGGGACTAAACAGGAAAGGGCTGGGCTCTGGGCCTGAGGGCAGGACTTGGTTAATCAGGCAAGGATTTCCTCTGGAGACAAACTTCTATAAACGGCAATATCACCGCTCAAGATCACAGAGTTCAGTTTCCATCATTACATCCTGAGAGTCACTGACCGATCTCTCCTCGTAAATCAACGGCTGAACGCTCAATGAGCGACGGAGCCATATTTGGCAAGCGCGCATTTTTACATGCAAACAGACCCAGACTTTTGTCCCCAGACTTTATAGAAGTTGAAAATACTTTTTAAAAAAAATGAAAAAATTAGGAAGTTTTATTAAAACGTCCCTTTGTTTTAGATCCATTGTTATGGTTAAATTGTGGCTGACTTTTATGTTCCTTTTTTTTTTTCAGTTAAATCTTGGGAACTAATTAACACAATGTTCTCACTTTTTAACTAATACAAAGGAACGACTTAATTTAATTAATTTCTTAATTAATAGACTAGATATATTTTTGGCATGTCATGTGTAGGGCAATAGGGAATAGATGTATCAAAAAAAGTACAGATAACAAATAAAGTATGCACTTAGTATTAAATAGTAATTGACTCATGTTCGCATATAGAGTAATCCACCTTTTCTATTTTTTATTTTACAGCATAATGCACACCTCTTTAATGTGTAAAATACTGGCAAGTACTGAACAGTAAAAAATAAACACGCATCTAACACTGCCTTTACTGTAATATTTTACTGTATTTTGGTTACTGTATGCCAGTTCAATTCAGTGATTCATTTAGGTATCCAGAAGCTTTTATTTAGTTGGGATTATGTACTGTAAGACTTCATATTCAGGCTTTGTCATTTAACTTTCCCAAATATGCTGCCACTTTTGGATTCTTCCCAATTTAAGTAACTCCTCAACGATCAAACTCTGACTCATTGAACAGATGTCTGTCCTCTATGTTTCAGAAAAGTTAAGGAGTCGATGTTGTACTGTAGGGGATTTTCAAGGTGTAGCAGATGGACCAGACTTGTAATCTTTCTGTAAATGACACTAAAGTACATCACTAATGGTTTATAAATTTATAGATACATTATAATTAAGTGATATGCTTATAAAAAATAAAAAAACATACGATTAGAGAACTTCAAAACTTACACTGCCGGCTGACTGTTTCTGGTCTGATTCTCTGGTCATGATGTTATTTGATATTGTTTTGGCCATGCGCCTCATAGAGCACAAGGTGGTGCAAGTAGGACAGACAGAGGTGCAAAACACACTCGCACTCATATTTCTGTCTCCTCAACCATGAACACACTCTCTAAATGTCCATATGGCCAAAGGAGCCCTTTGGCCATATGGACATTTATAAAATAATCTCTTTTAAAACAAGTTTTACTTAGTTCATTTAATTTGTCTACTAACAATGTCCAGCACTGGACATTCCTGTCATTTCCTGCGTTCACACCATTTCATAATTGTTGTAATCTCGAGATACCAATGTGTGGTTAAAGATCTAGGCTGGTAACTGAACGCATACTTCAAGCTGCTTTGGATAAAAGCGTCAGCTACAGTAAATTATTCAACTTTTATATATTGTGAGCGATTTTATATTATAGTTTTAACAGTAAAGAGATGATGCATGTACAGTATATGTAGGTGAATGAGTGTTTACAGCTTTGGCATTGCTGACTGAAGCCAGCAAGATATTACGCAAAGTTGAATCTAAACAGTTTGCACACTGTGAACTCACGCTGTGCATACTGGCTCCAGGCCCCCTGAGATTCAGGCAGCTGGCATTACAACTCGAGAAGAGAAACAAACACGTACTCTCTCTTTCTCTCTCTGTGCTCTGTTTTACTGTGTGCAAACTGTTTGAATGCAGCCATCCTCTCAATTGCTGCAATTCTGCCATTTCCCTCTTATTTAGCATCAGACGTTAAGCTGAATTTGTAATCTTGTTGTCTCTGGGCCATTTTGATTCTCAAAAACACTGTGGGTATCGCTGCATTTTCAGCTGGCATGAATGTGAAGTCATTCTGTATGACTTTGGGACCAAACAGCGGACTAGCTCACTCAAGGACATTCCTGCATCTTCATTTAAACGTATTAGAAAAACATTATGGGCTTGATGATCTACACAACAATAAAACAATTATAATTCACATGGTAAAATTTCTAAGGGAAAAATAGAACTTTGTAGCCCCTGTGCATGATCACTTCCTGTGATGGACAAGAGAATAAAAGCACTATTTTTGCCCCTGATACCAACAACAGGGCTGGCATGGGGATATCCTGATAGGAACACTCAAAAACAGAACACGGTGTCCTTCATGCCAACAAGGCTGAGTATTTTCCACTCCACAGACTGCAACAACAAGAACAACTGGATAACTTGTTAAAGCCATGTTTCTTGAACAGAAACAGATGCAGCCCGTTCGATCACCGTCAAATGATGCCTGATTGTGTTTTACTTCCCAAGTCTAAAATTTCAGGCAGGTATCAAATGGAGAATCAACATCTCAGAGCTACCTAGAAAGACACAAAGTTCAGACTCTAAATTAGTTGGTCAAAAGATGAAAAGGTATTAGTAAATATATGGCAAGCCAACTTGCCTTTTAATATCCCCGTTTTAGTAGTAATTCAATTTAGACATTCATGACTTTATCTACCCCAAAAGTGTAAAGATTGAGCCTCCCAGGCAACTAGGGGAGTAACGGTACATAGAAGTCACGGTGAAGCTTGTGGAGCGAGTCACAAAAAATTTATCAAAACTCTGCGTAAAGGCTACAAGCAAGCTCTTGCATGCCATTAGAATTCGCCATTCTTGTTTTAGGTTGGTGTATAGATCGTCTCTTCTTCTTGTGGTGGTTAGCATAAAGAGTTGCATTAGCGCACATGCTAATTGGAGTGTGGATTGGATTGGAGTGTGGATCGCCTGTGACTGACTGTATTCGTCGTCTGACTGTATGCACCGAACCTTGACGTCCGTATCGTGATGGTTCGGGACGAATACATGTACCGTTACACCCCTACAAGGCACCAACTAAACATCGAGAAATGTCCGCTCAGATCTGTCAATCTCTTTCCAGCACAACCTATAGCGTGAGTTTGGGACGTGACTAGCAGGCGGAGCCAGAGGTTGTTTAGCCGGTGTGGGACCATGACTGATGCGCTACATGGGAAAAGACATTCAGCTTCGGTCACAGAAATGCAAACCAAAATTCACTGCATTTATATCTTTAATGATTAAACAGGTCATGAGCAAGTTGAAGCGAATGGGCCTTTAATATTATTCTTTTTTTTTTTTTTGCATTTTCTCTCTTTATGTGTGTGTCACGGTTTGGGTTTTGTTTCTTGTCATTGTCATGTTTCTGTGTCTTGTCATGTGATTCCCTGTTTATCATGTGATCCTGCCATGGGTCTTGTCATTGGTTAATCATCTGATCATTGTTCACAGGTGTTCCTTGTCTTGTAATTAGTCTATGTATTTAAGCCCTCATGTTTGCCCTGTGTCCTTGTCGAGTATTGTTTGTTCTATGTCCCAGATCCGCTTTCTTGTTTTCTAGTCTTGGTTTTGTGTTCCTGTTTTAGTTTAGAGTTTTCCATGCCTGGTCATGCTTTTGTTTTGTGTTTGTTTTATGTTTGATAATTAAATTTGCGTTTGGGTCCTCATCTCAACTTGCCTCCAGTGAATTCGTTACAGTGTGGAACTCAGAAGGAGGAAGTATACAGGACGCTGTCATCTGGAAGGGCATGAGTTATGATCAAGTAATAGGATTGACAGATCTAGAGCGAATGACAGCTCTATGACTCGAGTACCCGGTAGACACACAGTGCTCTGTACGCGGTTTCAAGCTCTTCAGATCTCATAATTGAGTGGTAAAAGAATAGAAAAGATATTCTGTATAAAGAAATATGAAGTAAACATGCGAGGATAAATCTGTTCTCAGACACCAGTGATAACAAGAACTCTACATCCGTTCTCTTCTCTCTTCCGGAATAAATGCGTTTACACTGGTTTACAAAACATAGTCACCAATCTTGCCCTATTGTTCAACAGCAGCGGCTCCAGGCACGTGATCTAAGGTACCCTTACACGTTTACACAACGACGATATGCTTAAAACGGAGACGTTTTTCCTTTGAGTTTTCTGCGTACAGACGACACCCTTGTCAAAACGATCCCCATTCACACGGATCCGCGAAAACGACTAAAAACGCTGTAATCTGCTGCCAGGCAATTAGATGGCAATGAAACAGTATAGACTGAACACGTAATACGCATTAGCATGACGTCATCGTCTTCAGAGATTAGCGTTTTTGCTGTTTGCACGGAGTGCGTCTTCAAAAACTTGCACTTTGAAACCTGTTTTCAAAAGTTTGTGTTTTCAGGCACCCAAAACGCCATTGTCGTGTAAACGAACAGCCAAAACGCATAAAAAGTTGTACGTGTTTAGTTGAAAACGGTGTCGTGTAAACAGACCCTAAAGCTCAAAAATAATTGGATGGCCTGTTTCATCGTGGGCCGATGGGGAAAAAAAATCGGCACACTGGTTGGGAAAAAAAATCTTACTTTGGTCGCGCCGTGATTGATCATCCCTGGTGGGAATAGCTCCATAGGAATCTATTGTTTCGATTCAAGAGCGTCGTCACGTCGTACATTTGCGTCGCTTAACCGCATGAAAGGTACTTAATATGACATATTCTTTTTGCAAAGTTCTGACTGCAAAGTTCAGGACATGCCTGATTTAGTGCCGCATAAAACCCGAGGGCCAGTTGGACTCTGAGTTTGACAGTAGATTGCCAGTTCTTCCAAGGCCACAGGAAACACTAAGTGCCACAGATCAGCTATGAGCGCTTGTTAATGTAATCTCTAATTATATTCACTCCTAATTGAATCTCATTCAAAAGCATCTGGACCCGAGCCCACTGCATCTCTTCTTGCCCCCGCACCAGATTGATTAGCTGGCTCTCTCAGTTCTGCAAGGCTATTACTTGGAGAAAAAGTCTCGAATAGTAGTCATCTCCACAGTCTGGATTATCTTGATAATGTATTTCACACTCTTAATTTCCTATCTCCACCGCCCCTCCGAGAAGGTCAAAGTCACAAAACCAGAGAAGATTATGACTGCACAACAGTCAGATCAGGGGCCGCACTGCCCCGGGCCCCATGGAAGTGGAGCCAATAGTCGCTGCTGCGATGACATAGTGTGTGCGTGTGTGCGTACAGGAAGGACAGCCAGTTCTTGGAGCAGAACGCTTACGGAAATATAGGAAATACCACTGGAGAGACTCAGAGGCAGCCACGGATTGAAGTTGGCCAGTTCTCAAAGCTCTTCCTCACATTTACAAAAGAACCCATCTATAAATATAACCAAAACACAAGGGGCTCACCCTTTAATAACATTGCACAAATATATCGTCCATTCCCTGTATTTGAGAAAAGGAAACGTGCTTGTGTAACCTCTGTAAAGGGTGACCAAGGGGTCAACAGAACGCCCAGACACAACTTTACAATCACGCAAACAGCAGGTTCGCTTTGACAGAATGTGGAAAAAAGCTGAGGTGTTCAAGGAAGACCATCAGCCGTCAGCCATCTGTCGCTTTGCATTCAACTGAACACATAAGTCCAAAACAAGGCCATTCATCTCCATTCGATTTGGAACACTATTTGTTAGTGCAAATCTCGACCACCTCTCTTTTATGGGCTCCTATTCACGCCGTTCTTTCACGGGCTCAGCACAGTTTGATCAAACAGATGTTTAAGTCTTTAATGAATGCGGAAGGCTGCCACCGGAGTAAAGTAGCATGTTGTGTTCTCTTGAAATGAAACACGCTGATAGTCATGCTACCGCTAGTTCACGTCAGCCCATCCAAAAACACACAATTATGTGAGCTGAGCTGGAATGATTTATTTTCGCGGGGGTACATTCACGTCTGTGCCAGCTCCGCTCACCGAACGACTATTCTTCTCAGACGCTCTTCTTCATGAAGGGATCTGACAAGTCTGTGACAATCCAAATGCCAGGCGGTACACAAAACAAATCTTAAATAGAGCTGTAATTGTCCCTGGTGTCAAAACATCTCTTCCCAGAACAAGAGAAATTCTTTCACAGAAAAACTGGAAATAATTAAATGATTTTTTCAAGCGATTAATGTTGGGGATTGAGTGCGTCTTTTATGATATCCAAAGAGGCTAGATGCAAAAGCAATCTGCTTTTATATGGACTCTATATTTATAGTGCAGCAATCTGGACTTTATATTGCTTTGTACTGTCAGTAAAGCTTTTGACCTTTTGACTTTGAGTAGTATGGTTACAAAAGTAAGCATACTTCTATTCTGCCTGAATACATCTTTTTCCAGTCTCTTTCATTTTGTAGATAGTAATTGAGTTTTTTTTAGATTACAAAAATTGCCATGGAAACCAGGCAGTGTATGGCTTATACACTTATTATGAGAGTCATGTAAAATGTCAGCACTTGTCCTTATCAAATAAACATTATTAAAGGGTTAGTTCACCCAAAAATGAAAATTCTGTCAGTAATTACTCTCCCTCATGTTGTTCCAACCCCGTAAGACCTTCGCTCATCTTCGGAACACAAATTAAGATATTTTTTATTAAATCTGAGAGCTGGATCACTCCTCCATAGGCTTCTAAGGCATTATAACTTGCTGGCCCAGAAAATGCATTAAAGACATCGTTAATATAGTCCAAGTGACTACAGTGGCTCAATCTTAAGTTTATAAAGCGACGAGAATACTTTTTGTGTGCAAATAAAAACAAAAATAACGACTTTATTCCACTATTCATTTCCTTCTCTCTCGGCCTCGAGTTTTTTCACATAGTATAACTGCGCAGCGCATCTGTGCTGTACGTCACACGCATCACACACATGACCAGCGTCGGCCAATAGTGAGCATACGTGTGACGTACAGCACAGATGCGCTGCGCAGTTATACTATGTGAAAAAACTCGAGGCCGAGAGAGAAGGAAATGAATAGTGGAATAAAGTCGTTATTTTTGTTGTCTTTTTTGCGCACAAAAAGTATTCTCATCGCTTTATAAACTTAAGATTGAGCCACTGTAGTCACTTGGACTATATTAACGATGTCTTTAATACATTTTCTGGGCCAGCAAGTTATAATGCCTTAGAAGCCTATGGAGGAGTGATCCAGCTCTCAGATTTAATCAAAAATATCTTAATTTGTGTTCCGAAGATGAACGAAGGTCTTACGAGGTTGGAACAACATGAGGGTGAGTAATTACTGACAGAATTTTCATTTTTGGGTGAACTAACCCTTTAAGAATACTGACTCAGTGTCGAAGGCATATAAAGAATCGTAATTTTATAACCCTGAAATTTTATAGTTTTTGTAACACAAATGGAAAATAATACAAAAATAAAAGGCTAATGGGATCTAACCATATACGCACATGTAGATACAGCATATTCAATACATATTCAATACCTTTTAGATACTTATATTTTCTCACATAATTTAGGGTGATTTTTTATATATTGTCAATCTAAACAAATATTTTCTTGCATTTTAAGTATTATAAGATTTGAAATGTATTTGTTTGCCCCTTGAAGTAAATTGTGTTGTATATTTTGCATTTAAAGATTTAAAGAAAACTGAAATCAAAATGTATGGTTTTTTTTTAGCTTTTAGTATGAATATTTTAGCCTTAAAGTTATGAATAAACTGGTGTGTTCCAAAACAATGACAAAATTCACATTTAGGAGACAAGCATTCAAAACTTACAGTCTCTCACTTCCGCTAACATAGATAACAGATTTTTATGACATAACCGTGGACTTGTTCAATCAAATGCTCTCTAGAATCTTAAGCATCCCGCCTCCTATGCTATAGTACCAACCGGCCAAAGTGACCATTGACAGGTCACGGAGCAATATGGGTTGGAGAATTAAGTTGCTCAAACGCTCAAGATTTATTATGTTTTCCAACTGTACATTGGTTAAGAATGAAATGGCAAGAATTTATTCACACCTCTACTATTGAATCCAACGTATCATCATGCGCTCGGATTCGCTTCCATGGTGCTGTCAAGTACGACTTGCAATCTGTGATGTAAACTTAACTCTATTGGCTATTTGAAAAGGGGGAGGAGCCATTCAATATGTCCCGCCTTAGCTTCCTGTTTCAGTGGAAATTACGTCAACGCATCATACAAAGCTGCGCGTAACAAGGCACTTGTAATTTTTTGAGAATTAGTCATAGGTTTATGGTATGGGTGGGTTTAGGGACTCAAAAACATGTACTTATATAAATACAATATATAATACAATTATAACATAAAAGATTTATACCTTTCTAGAACTATGCATACATTATTGCTTAATTTTTTTTAAGCTGTCGATATGTGCATATTGTACATTTCAGCATATATCCAAACATAAAAAATATTATGTGTAAACGTAACATACAGTACCAATAGCTGAGAATACCAATAAGATCAAGCTGAACAGGCACTATAGTTTACATATAGAAGTACTCTATATAGTAGTTCTACTTTTTTCCAGTTTAACAGGCTTTTATAGTGACACTTTTGAAACAATTTGACTCGGAGCCAGAGAGGAAACTGCACTGTTACAGCACTGCGTGTCTTGCCGCCAAATGACTCCATCCCACCCTTCAGCGAGGGTGGGACAGGCTGGGGACACGATGGAGCCAGGAACGCCTGTCATGCCTTCCGCTAACTTATCACATGCCTGGTTTGTTATTCCTTCCTCTTTCTTTCCGCTGGACACTGATATTTTTAATACAAAACAACAGATTTGTCTGCTCTTATAAGAAAACTGACAACTACAGTCAACTGAAAAGGTCAGATAGATTTGCATAGCAGCGCATTTATTACAAAACACTCTCTTAGTTTTCTCTAGTCAAGTTTAGGAAATGTTTGCAGAAACAAAGTAAAAGTAAACCATCCTGTCCTCATCTGTACTTTCAATGTTCACTTAGGAGAGGATTTCGAACTGAGAACTTCAGGCTTTCTCGCTTAAGAGGATGTAATCAAACGCCGGTGTGTTTAATGAGAGCCATTAGTGCTAATGGGTTACTATGGAGTAAGTCCTGATGAAGCCTCAGAGTCAAAAACTATTAGCTGTGATGGGCTGTGTCGATATCCTTATGGGATTTAGGGCACTCATTAGCGTCATAGCTGTGCGTCTGTCCTTCGAAGACATGCAACAAAAGAGCAGATGTTCAAATCTAAAACCCTTTCACAAAACTTTCATTTAGGCATCAGTGAATTGGCATCTAGACATAATATCTCATGACTGAGTGCTGTTATAAGGGAAATTCCTAATAAAACTAAAAGGTTATACAGTGTAATGCCTTAGATTTATATAGGCTACTATACACATACATACAAGCCATTCAAAATACATACTACATGAATGATCAGACATAACAATTTTCAATTCCAATATATAATAATTCCAGGTATTCACTGTACACTGTCAGAAATAGGGGTACAGTAGGAGTCCATTTCTGTCCCCCAAGGTACAATCTACGCTAACGTACCCCAAAGGGCTTATTATTGGACCTCAAGGTACATACAGTGAGGAAAATAAGTATTTGAACACCCTGCTATTTTGCAAGTTCTCCCACTTGGAAATCATGGAGGGGTCTGAAATTGTCACCGTAGGTGCATGTCCACTGTGAGAGACATAATCTAAAAAAAAAAAATCCAGAAATCACAATATATGATTTTTTAACTATTTATTTGTATGATACAGCTGCAAATAAGTATTTGAACACCTGTCTATCAGCTAGAATTCTGACCCTCAAAGACCTGTTAGTCTGCCTTTAAAATGTCCACCTCCACTCCATTTATTATCCTAAATTAGATGCACCTGTTTGAGGTCGTTAGCTGCATAAAGACACCTGTCCACCCCATACAATCAGTAAGAATCCAACTACTAACATGGCCAAGACCAAAGAGCTGTCCAAAGACACTAGAGACAAAATTGTACACCTCCACAAGGCTGGAAAGGGCTACGGGGAAATTGCCAAGCAGCTTGGTGAAAAAAGGTCCACTGTTGGAGCAATCATTAGAAAATGGAAGAAGCTAAACATGACTGTCAATCTCCCTCGGACTGGGGCTCCATGCAAGATCTCACCTCGTGGGGTCTCAATGATCCTAAGAAAGGTGAGAAATCAGCCCAGAACTACACGGGAGGAGCTGGTCAATGACCTGAAAAGAGCTGGGACCACCGTTTCCAAGGTTACTGTTGGTAATACACTAAGACGTCATGGTTTGAAATCATGCATGGCACGGAAGGTTCCCCTGCTTAAACCAGCACATGTCAAGGCCCGTCTTAAGTTTGCCAATGACCATTTGGATGATCCAGAGGAGTCATGGGAGAAAGTCATGTGGTCAGAACCAAAATAGAACTTTTTGGTCATAATTCCACTAAACGTGTTTGGAGGAAGAAGAATGATGAGTACCATCCCAAGAACACCATCCCTACTATGAAGCATGGGGGTGGTAGCATCATGCTTTGGGGGTGTTTTTCTGCACATGGGACAGGGCGACTGCACTGTATTAAGGAGAGGATGACCGGGGCCATGTATTGCGAGATTTTGGGGAACAACCTCCTTCCCTCAGTTAGAGCATTGAAGATGGGTCGAGGCTGGGTCTTCCAACATGACAATGACCCGAAGCACACAGCCAGGATAACCAAGGAGTGGCTCTGTAAGAAGCATATCAAGGTTCTGGCGTGGCCTAGCCAGTCTCCAGACCTAAACCCAATAGAGAATCTTTGGAGAGAGCTCAAACTCCGTGTTTCTCAGCGACAGCCCAGAAACCTGACTGATCTAGAGAAGATCTGTGTGGAGGAGTGGGCCAAAATCCCTCCTGCAGTGTGTGCAAACCTGGTGAAAAACTACAGGAAACGTTTGACCTCTGTAATTGCAAACAAAGGCTACTGTACCAAATATTAACATTGATTTTCTCAGGTGTTCAAATACTTATTTGCAGCTGTATCATACAAATAAATAGTTAAAAAAATCATACATTGTGATTTCTGGATTTTTTTTTTTAGATTATGTCTCTCACAGTGGACATACGATGACAATTTCAGACCCCTCCATGATTTCTAAGTGGGAGAACTTAGCAAAATAGCAGGGTGTTCAAATACTTATTTTCTTCACTGTATATGTACCTTTTTGAGGGTCAAAAAGCATTAAAAGTTACATATATGTACCGTTTCTTTTAAAAGTTAAGGTACAATATTGTACCCTTGAGGATACAGTCCCAGTGACAAGCCATTGTACCCCTAAAGGTACAATTATGTACTTTATTTTCTGAGAGTGTAAATAACCTAGACAAAAGTCATTGTTTACTTTGGGAACAACCCACCCAGTCAAAGTTGAGTCTGGTTTGGTCCAGTGAGGAAAGAGGGGAATGCCTTTCCTGTGATTTCATTATGGTGACCAGTGTGAATGAGAAGCCTAGCTTTCTCCTAAAAGTAGCAATACTTTGCATCTGTTAATTGGAATCTTAAAACTTACTGCCTAGATTATTTTTTGTGGTAATGTCTATAACTCTTTACTACACTCAGTCAGTCAGTTTTTTATATGACATTTCTGCGTAAGAACCAAACGAACAACAATGCTCATTACAAGTAAGTACAAATCTTTATATCTGCTCATTTTTATTTGAAACAATTCTTAAGTTTTATGTCAAATGAATCTAAAGCTGATCTGAGCCATTTTATGACTAAAATTGACCATGGTAGATTTGAGTGGTTCCATATTCTAATAAATATGGCAGAACAGGCATGAGCATAATTTAATTGGATGAATCGATTGTAAATCAGAAGAGATGTTATCAGTGAAGCCGGTGTAACATCTTAATGATTTCAAAGGGCCCACTTAGTAATCAAGAGTGAATACTTTGTCACAGAAAAACAAAAGTGAGTGTATTAGAGGATATTGCATGTTATTATTGAGCTGAATACCTGTCTTTACCTGTCTATGCTTTAAATTGAACATTTAATTGATCAGCAATATATCTAACGATTTGCAAAGATTTGTACAAGCAGTAATGATCTCTGATTACTGGATAGCGGTAACTATAGCACTGAGGAGTTACAGAGTCTCTCTTTGCACTGGCACAACTGATCTATGAAAATATTGTTGTTAGCAACCAGGAGTAACAACAGTGTGTCTGAACAATTATCCCAATGACCTCATTTTTCTGTACCTGCCAAGATTTTCATCAAAATCAGTCCTGTCACTGATGAAATGGAGCATATTTGTCAGTCCGAAAACAGCTGTGCGAGTTCATAGTTATGGAAAATGGGTTTACATGACTCAAAAACTTTTTGTGCCACATCTGGAGATTATTACAAAGCCAGTGACTTGTCACTTTAACACTTGACGTATGAACGCAAAAACTCACAAGACTTGAGATAGGGAGCACCCAGCCTGTCTCTTTGTTTTTATGACGTACGTAATAGATACAAAACTATACTCAATTGTATGTTTGGTTAGATGCTAAATACACAGTAAAGTAAATATTCACTTAGTGACAGCATCTAAAATCTAAGTCAATAATCAATAATACGCATTTACAGCTATAGAAATGTAAAATAATTACTTAAAAATTCTTTATATCACAAATATATTTATATAGTTTTTCAATATATTTTAGATCTCTCTGATACCCTATCCCCAAACCTAAGATAACCATGTTTCAACAATATATTTAAAAAAAAAAACGGGCATAAAAAATGTACAGTGACAATAATTTTAGTTTCAATATATAATTACTTAATCCCTCTCCTATCTCTAAACCTAACCCTATATACTATGCAAATGTATAGCCTACATTTTAAAGAGAATTTGCAACAATTAATTTATAAAAAAAAAAAAAAAAAAAAAAAAAAGCAGTACCAATGATGATATATTGCATTCAAAAGTGCTCACTGATAGTAAAGAACACCAGTGGTGCTGTGTGGTTCAAAGTAAACATTTTAGTTGTCAATCAAATCTTATTCAAAACCACACATCAGAATAAGCAGAATGTGACAGTTGGTCAGTGCTGTATTTGTTCCGCATTACCCTGGGTAACAAAGTAGACAGTGATGAGCGCTGCGTTTTACCAAAGCGGCAACCTTCTTGTCTCGCTCTTGAAACCAATACGGAATGCAATTCATCGGCTGGCCGCTAGAGACAAGCTGCAAAAGACAGTCAATACCATAGACCCCCATGATAAAATGGCCAAATTTACAGCAGAAAAAAATGTGTTTACAGCGTGGTGCAAAAAGTGGTTTTGATCTATATAGCTAATTTTGCCCTTCATGACAACTGTGAGGGGGGGGGGGAATTTTTTAATAACTCATCCGTTTAAATTTTATTAAGCCTTAAAGTTCTGCATAATTAAGGACGTCTGCTGTCTGTTAGCCGTCACGTCACCTCAGCTGATCCCGCCTCTTTGCCCATTTTTGGTTATCACAACAGCAAAAAAATGGCGCGCTAGCAAGATGGCTCCGCCCACTTTGGGCTTCAAAAATGTTCTCCAGAAACCTACGGGTGACGTCACAGACACTACGTCTATATTTTTTTTACAGTCTATGGTTTTACCCAAAGTTGAACATTCTTCTACTCTTCAAAATTGGAAAAATACACTAGCATTGGGGAAAAATGCTTTGGTGGACACACAGCCTTATGGTCGCTATACTTATTCCGGACATAATGCAATCATACTGTTTTGTAAAATCAGAAAAATTGGATTACAGTGCAAGAATAAAATGGATTATGTTCATGATCATTTTATGGTGCATTTGTGGTGTATTTTATAGGTTCATATTTTGAAAACTGCCACATCCCAAGGAAAGCAAAATAAATATTACATACACAATTCATTTTAAATTGTAGCTTTGTTTATACGTCATACTTTGTATAGAGAGTTGTCTTGTAATAAAGTTGTTCATATGTAAATTATTTACATTTAGACGCCATCAATACATCAATATTTTACATATCAGTATCTGAGTAATGCAAGTAAATAGGCGTGTGGTTAAAACAATTTTACATTAAATATATACAAATATTCATGAGAACACATTGGAGCAGCAGACCTTCTCCCTGTGGGGCGTTTGACTTGCACTGCTGTCAAAACCCAATTTAAAAAGATTTAAAGGGAGTAAAAAATCCCTCATCGTCAGACTGGCTTATTTAAACCATGAATCTTGAACCATCAACTCTACGAACGAAAATGAAGTGTGATCATCTTGGATATGAATACAGGTTTTATAAAAGTACAATGACATTTCAAAACTATTAAAACATTCAGACCTAGAGAAAAAGAAAAAAACATACTTCAACAACTGCTTCAACATTTTGAAATGAATGAGAATGAATGAGACCAGTATTTTATAGAACTGTACTTACACTGTAGTGTATTCTAATATTATCAGACATAAGTACATACATGCAGACAATATATTGAATCTTAATGCAAATATGCTTCTTTAGACTTTGGGTGCCTTCACGGAACCTTTAGTTTCTCTTAAATCTCTTGAATTTCTTTCTAAACTTATGCAAAAGCTAAAGGTTGCTCTGCTTGAGCTCCGCCAAGACTCTCAAGGTTAGAACTGTTCAAGCTGTCAGCCAAACATGATGTTCACCACCCCTCAGGGGTCCCATAGATGCTTTTCTCATGTCAATCGACTCTCTGAGTGCTCTTCTGAAGACAGGTGTTTATGGCAGTTGCTGAATCCCCATGGGTCCTGCTGTAGCACTTTATTAGGTGGCTTCAACCTGGAGTGTCTATGTGCCTCCTTCAAGGAGGAAGGGAGGTATCAGCCAACCAATCTGACAACGTTTTGTATTATTCATAGCTTACAGCCTGTGCAGCACGTAGCACCATTAGCCAAGACCCTCCCAGACCATTCAGATGCTTGTAGGATTTTAGAGAGCTCCGGGGTGGGTGGACAATCACAAGCCACATCTGTAATCAGCATCCAAACCCTAAAAGCACAACTTCCTGTAGGGCCGCCTGAGGTATTTAGAAAAGGAAGTGCCTTTCCCTGCTCAGCTCTATTAAACAGTGGAGAGGCATGTGATACGATCACACTTATATAATTCCCATGCTAGAGTTCTAAGAAAATGGCTGGAACTGGGTAATTTGCAGAGGTAGCAGTTATTGCATCAGCTATCAGCATGAGTATGTACACATTTCCCACAAGTTGCCTTCCAGATTCACACCCACTGTGTGAGAAACTTCTGATCTGCAATGCTCATTTATTCAGAACAGAATTCAGCAGCCCGGATAAGCTACAGTAATGCAAGCTGGCTGAAAGCCATGGTTTTAACCTACAGATTGTCTGCAACACAGCTACATGAGGCCATCACTTCCAGCACAGTCCTTTACAGGCCACTTCTGCATCAGAGCAGGGAGTGGTAGCATTAACTTGGTCCCTATGTTTACATATCTGAGCCATCTGTTCTTTGTAGCACAGATCCAGCTGTCTTCCCCTGACCCCTTCGCCACTTATGGGAAAGATAGAATCCTATGCAAGGTTTTATGGATCGCCAGTCAGTGCAAAGAAAGGATTTGATTCCACCATCTGTTCCTGGCAGTGTTCAGTCTGGAATTTTTTTAAAAAGGTGAAAGTAAATGAGTGACAGAGGAATAGAAGCAGCAAGCAAGGCTGAAATCATGTGTGCCTACCGCCTGTCTTCTTTTGGTCAACCATGTAAATGCCAAAGACATTCAATTAGCAGCAAATTAGCCAGCCTCCGCTTTTAATCCACATGAAATTAATGAAATGAGAGGATGGTTGATAAACTTGGGGTGGAATAAAATGGCTTTGTACAAAAAAATGCTCCACTTTCAATGTTAATTAAAAAATAAATTGAATTAAGTGGTAATAGTTTGCTGAATTTGCCTCTTATGTTAGCCTAATAAAAGCTAAACCACCAGAAATTACATACTTTATATGCACTGATTCTCTTTTGTAGAGATAGAAGCAAAGGGGGCTTGTGATTGGCTTCATGCAGCTGGTTTTCCTCAGTATGCACAGTTATTCACCGGTAAATATTTATTTTTATCATTTCTCATTGCATACTTTAACTATGTGTCCTAATAAATTGCAAATATTATTGTACTGCAATTCAATTTAATTTGTTTGCCTTCCAGATTGCTGTTTCCCTATTGACATAGACTGGGTGAAGAGTGATCATGAATTTCTGGATAAGGATGCCTTAGATTCTCTATGCAGGTAGTGCTTTCCACCCCTCGGCGGCATGAGCGCGTGCTATGCTGACGTAGAATGAGCGCTTCTTGCTAATCACAGCGGGAGGAATTTGAGGGGAACATCATGCTGTCTTCCTGTTTGACATCAATGTTTTCTTCTGCTTTCAGGAGATTAAGTACATTAAACAAGTGCGTGGAGATGAAGCTGGAGTTGAGCCGGTCCAAAAGAAGGGTGAGTGTGAGGGAAAACTCTAGAGAAGATGCATGTAAACACAGTATATAAACAAAAGAAAGCCTGAGGAGAAATGTCCTTTTCAACATCTTTCACTGTGTATAACCCCTTGATTTGTTCATGTAGGGAGATGAAGAGGAGGAAGACGACCTCTACGCAATCAGCCCAAAATGGTCATTCGACAGGAAGAGCAGGCGATGGATACGTGTGGATGACGGGGAGCCACTGCACTCACTGAACAGCCCCATTTCAAGTTTTAGGAGATCGGGAAGCTGTGAGGCCTCTCTTTCCGATAGCGGTGAATGCCATGAGCTTTGTTCCACTCATAGCTCTAGTAATGCTGACAGTGATGGGGGAAGTGCTCCCAACACAATTGCAGACGAACCCGAAAAAAGTCGTAGCTCCTCCAGATGCTCCTCGAACTACAAACCCCAATCTCCCGACACTTCTTCCAGCAGACCTCCGTCCCCCATTGAACATCACACTTTGAGCAGTGAAGAGTGCCTTGCTGAAAAGCCTCCAGTAAAAAAAGGAAAAAGCCTTCTCCGGAAGATGGAGAAACTCAGATTAACAGGAAGCACGCTACACCCACACACCAGAAGCGGGAAAGCAAGACTTGTCATAAGTGGACCAATTATCCAGGAAGGTCTTGGTGAGGAAAGGCTAAAGCATCTCCAATGTCTAGACCTAGCAAGGCTCCAAGACAAGACTGAAAGTCCTGCATCCAGCACACCGCCCTCTGGATCCAGTAGCAGTCCCTCGGAAAGCAGCAGCGCGGTCAGCACGCCAAGCCCAGTGACCAAGGTGCGCAGCAACTGCAAACGCCCTGGGCTGCCCAAACAAGAAGACAGCCAGAAGCAAATCAACGAGCAGCATTTCAACAACCAGCGCAACACTGATGAAAACCCCGTCTTTGAAATTCCCCATGGACACAAGCCAGGCACATTCCCAACTGTGCTCTCCCACAACAATGCCTTCTCACCTATAAACAACACTTCGGTCAACTGGAGGACTGGTAGCTTCCATGGTTACCGAGGTAGACAGTGTAGAAGCAGTAGCTCCAAGGACCAGGAACAAGCATGCAGCCCACTGGCTACTTGTGATCACCGTGTCAGCATTTATGACAACGTCCCAGATCACATGCAGATTTTGGATGATGATGTCTTCTCTGCTTTGGACAGTGTAATGGAACGCATTTGTGGCCTGCAGCAGTTGGTAACCTCTTGGACAGATAAGTTGTCAGAGGACGGGGATTCAGATTTTTCCCACTCGGGTTCTCCCTCACCCTCCTCTCTGACTGACATCCACCTTGAGATCAAAGAACCAGAAGAGACAGATGAAGCTGCCCAAGAGGAGACATGCAACAAGAACCCAGAAGCATTTGCACACACTGCTCAGCCTACAGAGCATAGTGATCGGTAAGAGACACAAACTACCATTTTATGAAGGCAGCTGGAACAAGAAGTGTCTGATTGAATTCATGCTACATGCTAGGGATCTAGTGTACACACATTTAATAAAGAGCAAAGCGTATTTATACAAAAGTTGGTTCATTTCCTACATTTCAGAATTCAGAGGCCCCACTGGTCCAGTGCACAGATGCTTTCACTGAGTAACCCCAGCACAGGCATACAGGCAAAATCAGCACCACATGTCTCCATGCTGCAAAGACTGAGCCTTCTCAGGCTCACGGCTCTGATGGACAAGCACTCGCCGTTCAGCAAACAAGGCTGGAACTGGTAAGATGGGGTGAGGATGAAAAGCAGGGGAGGGGATAGACACAATCTAGTAAAAGTAGCTTGCTTAAAAAACACTGAGACAATGAGAGAGGAATAAAGATAGAGCGAGAGACCTGCTGTTTAGAGATTAATTCATTATTAATGCTGAGTTGCAACCTTGGAAAATCTCCCAGCAGACAAAATAGACAAGGTTTCAAGAGTAGTGAGTGAGTGATGATGTGAGAGAACCCTCTCACACCATAGGTTGCATGACATAGCAGAGTCTTGCTCTTTGTTACCATTTTGGAAGACACTCTCACACTGTGATTCAGCCATGTGATAGCATGGGGAGATATAAATTAACAATGGAGATTTGTTCTTTGCGAAATTGAGTCCATTGATGTCCAATTCACGAGTAACTACGGGTTCTTAAGAATTGTTTTTTCCCCCCCAAACTCACTTCATCTCATTAAAAATTAAAGGTGACATATATTTTTTCAATGTCAAAATACTTTCTCCTATTACAGTTTAACAGGTTCACATTCCCCTGAAAAGTGTATAAACTGTTACTCAATCCTAGAGTATTATGGAGTGAATTTGTGAAGGACTAATGGTAGATGGGGGGAGTGTGCAGGAAACAGAAAACGCTTATCTAGTGGCGATTGATGACAAGTCACCACACATAAAGCACATTTCAATATGTTTAAGGACTCTTTGATCAGATCATTAATAGGAAATATTTGCCTTTTGCTAGCCTGATATTTTAACCCAAATCTGAGAACTAAGCTCCCCATGGAGCAATTAATAACGTTTGAGATTACGCATTTGTGTAGTTAAAGGTGCTCTAAGCGTTTTTTAGGCTGAAACATTTTTTGTCACATACAGCAAACATCTCCTCACTATCCGCTAGCTGCCTGTCCCCTGAACACACTGTAAAAAAACGCGGTTTCTGTAGACCGCCCAGGCTCCACAAATGGCAACAAAAACAAATTGGCCCAACCAGGACCACGAAACATAACAAACAGTGTTCCAGCCAATAACCGACAAGAATGATTTGGGAGTGGGGGGTTAGTGCGCGTGCACATGAAGGGGGGTGTGGGGAGTGGAGGAGAGAGAAGCATGAAGAGGGAAGTTAGCAAGAGGAGAGATGTCCTAGACAACGACAACAACTAATGTTAGAATTATATTCTCTTGAATTTTGATATGGCCGACACACGACCAAAGAGACAACGTTCCGATGAACAAATAGCAAAGAAGAGGGAAAAGGAGAATGAATGCACGGAAGGGAGGGGGAGGGGACGGGATGAGGAGGAGGGAGGGTCGAGCTAGCCTCAGTTTTGTTTGACAATACTTTGAACGTCAACAAGAAGTGACGTCATCCAACATCGCTTAGAGCACCTTTAACTGGACAAAAAAAAAAAGAACAATTGCTTAAGCTGAAGAGGAGAGGATAATTGACTTCTTGGGAGAGGAGTAATTGGGCTATTTGTTTTAACAACCATTGAGCTAAGTACAAAAGAAACAACGCTTTTAATTCTACCCCCGCATTCATATTGATCGCTTGCTTGAGTATTCAGCATCTTAACTGCATGTCAGCTCACTTGATTTCAGATAAGCCATTCATTCAAAATCTTCAATGGTTCATTTATTTTCCCTCTCTTTTCTTCTACAATAATATATGAGACTGGTTATTTTTGTAGAATGCAGAGCCTCTTGAATCTAAACAATCACATTGAGACACTAGGAGTGTATATTGATATTGTCTTTAATTGAACAACCAAGCTTGATGTTGAGGAGAGTTAGGCTAGAAGATAAATGAAGGGGTAATTGAGGCTAATGCTATCAAGAGAAACTAGATTGTATGAAATTTTGAAAATCCAATTTTCTGACGAATTAGTTGGCTCCGGCAAAACCGAATTTAATTGGCTTTGAAGTTTTATCTCAAGGTCCCTGAACCTGATTTATATAGAAATAATGAGAAGCAGGACTTAAATTGCTGTCAGGTTATCTTCTCTACTACACAGCGTATAGTCATGGCAGCAAGTTCACCGTCTAATGAAAAAAGGCCTTTCATAATGTAAATCAATATGGGCTTTGCTAAACGAAAAGGACAGTTCGAAATTCATCATAAGCCTTTCGCCAGCAGGCCAATATGTACTCAAAGATTAAAACCACTACATCAATTCTAATTGCTTTATTTCTTTACTACTAGATTCCTCACGCTCATACAGAGAAAACAACAAGAAGCTTATTACGACAACCAAATGAAATGTCAGTTCAACACATGCAAGCACTTATCACTGATGCTGATGTGCATGAGGGCCTCACAACACTGCTAATACGGTTAATGTGATCCGCTAAATATACGCTGCTACTGCTATCTCAGACAAATGTAGGTGAGTAATGCAAGTGACCATCTAAAAATACATCATTCTGCACTTCTGCCATTCTAGGACTGTGCCAAAAGTCTACCGAAAGGTTAAACCTTCAGAACATAAAAGCAGAAAGGTGTTTGAGGTGCCTTTGCTCCAGAGTGTCCAGCAATCGGGGAAACCTTTGCCACCAAGCATTTTGAGAGCAATGGAGTTCTTAAGGACAGAGTGCTTGGATCAGGTATGCCCATCCAGTCACCAACCAAAAATAGAGGCTGTGTCAATAAAAGTTAAATTTGCATAATCATCCAAAAATTAAGCTCATATTGAACAGCGGTTATTCTTGCTAAAGGGAAAAACATGACTCTACATCAGTAGTATTCTCATAAACAGAAATGGTCATTAACAACAAATAAATGCTGCATAAAAAGTATTTCTTTTCAAAGAGAGCAAACGTAGTACTTCAGAACCACTAGTAGACACTCTGCCAGGATACAGGAAATTTTACCTGAGACAGCGAATTTCAGATTGTGCATAAATGTACGTAGAGTCACGTTATTTCCCATGAGACAAGACATGTGATTCATGGCTGATGTGTTAATGACTGAGTTTCTACCCATGTATATGATAATTACACTAGAATAAACAGCATCATTTTGGTACGTAACAGTTTGTTCCCTTCGCCAACACATATCTCGTTGAACCTAACAGGTTGGGCTCTTCCGAAAGTCTGGGGTCAAATCCCGCATTCAAAATTTAAGGGACATGGTGGAGGCTGACCCCGATGGCGTGTCCTTTGAAAATCAGTCGGCTTTTGATGTGGCTGACATGGTGAAGCAGTATTTCAGAGACCTACCTGAACCCATCTTCTCCAGCAAACTGTGCGAAAGCTTCCTGCACATCTACCAATGTAAGCCAGCATAAGTTGAAACCAAGCAAAACATTTAACTCAATCTACTGTAGTTACATCAAGAGTAACAAACTGTTGAATTTGATTGTTTTGAAACAAAGTGAAGCATCTGCTTCCAAGCTTTTATTCTGCATTTATGATTTCCCTACAGACTTCCCCAAAGATCAACAGTTTGCGGGGGTTCAAGCAGCAATTTACCTCCTGCCTGATGAGAACAGGGAGGCTCTTCAGAGCCTCCTCCTTTTCCTCCAAGAGGTGGTCGCCTGCGTGGAGGAGAACCAGATGACCCCAACCAACATCGCTGTGTGCTTGGCGCCTTCTTTGTTCCACCTCAACTCTTTCAAAAGAGACAGAACCAGCATGAGGTAGGTTTAAGCAGTCAAAACTATAATCAGTTACACTGTAATGATTACATAACATTTTCTATTTTAAATATAATATTGCATTGGTGCCCATAACTTTGTTCTGAACGTCCAATACGCATTTTTATCGTAACCAGCTCCAGATTGTATGCACTATTTTGGCAATACTTAAGGCTTGTCATCTTTCACAATAAAGATTACATAAATTTCAGTCGAAAAGTCTAAACCGTTTTTTTTTTCACCATTTTGTATGGCACAATTGTTGGGTCAGTTTTGTGGGAGAGCTGCTTACGTAACAGCGCAGTTCAACATCTGGCTTTAATTTCACAGATAAGGGAGATATTGTATCTGTAATACAGTTCAGCTGGTTAATGAAACGCTGGAAGAGAGAGAGAGAGAGTGAGACAAGAACGTCTGAAAGATAGATTCTAGAGGAAATTGGGATTAATATTTCCAAATCTGGTTCCTTCAAACTTTATTTCTGAGAAGATAAGGACTAATGTTTGGCATATGTTCCACAACAAGTTATCTAATACTTTGGTTCTGAAGTATAGGGATGCTATAGACACTAGTTTTTTTTTTCTGGAGTGTCTTGAGGGTAAAGAGGAAACTGAGACAGTTACGTCACAGTCCTGCCTGGGCAAACGCATCCAAGAGGCTGACTTGAAGGCAATTGAAGAAACTCCCCCTATTTCTGCAAGCCAGTTGCCACAGAGCCAACAAGCTTTCTTTGCCCTCCCGCTGAGCTGTGGATGTGCTGCTATGCACTGGCACTGCAGATAACTTTTCCATGCTTAGATTCAGCGCGCTGCTATAAAAAGAACCACTAGAAAACAAGCAAATTGACTAAATGTGTTGTGAAATGAAATGCCGGCTTTGTGTCAGCAACCCCATCCCTCATTTCAAATTTTCTAGACAAAAAAACATAGGAGAACTCAAGAGTATTATCATATCAATACCCCTTTTCCCTCTAGGTCCCTGGTAAAGCCTATAGGAGAGAGTGTTACTAATTTGTACGGCTGCAAAGCTGTTTTAGTCAGCTCTGTGTGAAATTTGTGCTATTTTCTGCTTTTGGTCACAGGTCTAGACAACGGAAATACAGCTTGGGGAGGCCGGACCAGAGAGATCTAAGCGAGAACCTGGCTGCAACACAAGGACTGTCGCATATGGTTACTGAATGCTCTCGCCTATTCCAGGTACAAAGCATCATATGCATTGAGTTTAGTACTAATGACTATCAGCACTTCCAGCTGCATGCAATCTCAACATGCTTAGAGCTCTGTTGCACAATTGTTTTTTTTGTTTTGTTTTTGTTGTTGATTTTTAATCCCAGGTATTATAAGGGGGAAAAAAAGTTCCAAAACAGGGGTATTACAAAATACATACACACACTATTTCCTGTATTTATTTGATTAGTTATTCTGTATATATTCTGTATATAACCCGTATTTAGTTAAAATTATTTATTTAATTATTCATTTAGCTGATCAGAAATTATGAAATTAATGTGCCACATTTTCTAATAATAAGAAATACATATTGTAATGTAGTTTTGGAAAAACAAAATCTACCACTTCTACTTTTACATAAATATTTTAAACAATTTATTTATTTATATATGTATTATATATATATATATATATATATATATATATATATATATATATATATATATATATATTTTTTTTTTTTTTTTTTTTTTTTTTTTTTTTTTTTCACTTTATACTTTATTTTATTTTCTGACCAAAGTAATCAATCTCTCAATATTGTGTTTTTTTGCTAGTGGGAACACAAAAGATATATTTCTTGTAGTTTCCATTCACCACTATAGAAGTTTATAATGACTTCTGCTTCAGAGAACACCAGAAATGTGAAAAGGGGGTTATTTATAAAAAGTCCTAGTCATATATATATATGAAAATACACTCACCAGCCACTTTATTAGATACACCTTACTAGTACTGGGTTGGACCCTCTCTTGCCTTTAAAACTGCCTTAATACTTGGCAGATTCAACAAGGTGCTGGAAACATTCCTCAGTCTTTGGTCCACATGATAGCATCTTGATAGCAGTTGCAGCAGATTTGTCGGCTGCACATCCATGTAGCGAATCTCCCCTTCCACCACATCCCAAACGTGCTCTATTGGATAGAGATGATTTGAGCTTTGTGACAAAGCGCATTATCCTGCTGTAAATAGCCATCAGAAGATGGGTACATTGTGGTCATACAGAGATGGACATGTTCAGAGACAATACTCAGGTAGGCTGTGGGATTTAAACAATGCTTATTTGGTAATAAGGGGCCCAAAGTGTGCCAAGAAAATATCCCCCACACCATTACACCACCAGCAGCCTGAACCATTTATAAAAGGCAGGATGGATCCAGGCTTTCATGTTGTTTACGCCAAATTCTGACCCTACCATCTGAATGTCGCAGCAGAAATCGAGACTCATCAAACCAGGCAACAATTTCCCAATCTTCTTGTCCAATTTTGGTGAGCCGGTGCAAATTGTACACACAGTACACACAGTCTTTGTTGACAGGAGTGGCATCCAGTGTGGTCTTCTGCTGCTGTAGCCCATCTGCTTCAAGGTGCAATGTGTTGTGCGTTCAGAGATTCTCTTCTTGCAAGGCGTGATTATTCAAGTTACTGTTGCCTTTCTATCAGCTCTAACCAGTCTGGCCATTCTTCTCTGACCTCTGGCATCAATGAGGCATTTTTGCCCACAGAACTGCTGCTCGCTGGATATTCTCTCTTTTTTGGACCATTCTCTGTAAACCCAAGAGATGGTTGTGTGTGAAAATCCCAGTAGATCAGCAGTTTCTGAAATACTCAGACCAGCCTGTCATGCACCAACAACATCACGTTCAAAGTCACTTAAATCACCTTTCTACCCCATTCTAATGCTCAGTTTGAACCTCAGCAGATCGTCTTGACCATGTCACCATGCCTAAATGTATGGAGTTGCTGCCGTGTGATTGGCTGATTAGAAATTTCCGTTAACGAGTAGTTGAACAGGTGTACATAATAAAGTGGCCGGTGAGTGTATATAGCTGCCTATATGTTTTATTTAAAGGGGTCCATCACAATGGTGTCCTTGGGATCAATACAACTCGAAAGTTACTAGACTAGTCAAAACTATACCAAAACTTCTTAAGGGGCTGGAAAATTTTATATGCAAGCATGTGTACTATATAAAAAATATAACATTTATATCTGTCATCAATACAGATACCGAAATACTGGGAAGACCAGGGAGCAGGCAGCTTTACTGAAGATTCACAGCAAAATGATGCAGGTCTAAGTTATGTGTCTCACTGTGGAGAAAATGAACTTCCAGACCGTGCCAGGCTGTTTCTACTCACAGAAAAACTCTTGAAGGAGTTCAGAGACAAGTCTAAAGGCTGGATATCCTGCTCAAGCTGTGATCATGTGGATGTGGCGGTTAAAAAGGTTTGTATGTACTCCTCCAACTTACATCCTAATATCAATAATATCCTAATATCATCCTAATATTGGGTTTAGAGACCCAAAGGACTCGCATTCCCGCCTCTAGAGAAAGGAGTCCAAATATATTATGCGCACAAAGGATGACTTTGTGCCAAAGCCATAATCAGTTGCGATCAAACACGTAGTTTCAGTTTGCACTTGCAATTCATCTTTATAAACATCCTGCAAACAAAGATAAGAAGGTGATGACTCTCATGTAATTTTTGAAGGTGGAGGATGGTTACCCTTTGCGGCTGTGGAGAGGAACGACGGAATTGGATGCTCCGCAGCAGGAAGTCTTCCACCACGTGTTACGAGAACAGAGTCAGTGGCAAAGAGACATCTTGCACAGCGAGGTGGTGGAGACTCTGGACAAGGATGCAGATGTGTACCATTACATACTCCAGGCTGCAGGGGCCCGACCACCACTGCAGCATGTTCTGTTAAGGTAAAGAGTTACTGGAGAATTTGGGGTAACTTAGGGTGTACTCACACTAGGCGATCTGAACGCTTGACCCCCAAATTTAAGTTCTTTTGACTACTCAACCGTGCCTAGCATGAGTATGCCCTTAATCTCAATGACTTTTATTTACAAATATAAATATGTAGTTTGTAGATTATTAGATATGCGTCTAATTTTTGTCACAAAGTGCTTTTAAAGTTTATGGGCCCTATCATACACCCTATCATACACCCGACACAAGTGTGTTTGGCTAGTTTCAGCCCGACGCAGTTATCATTTTCACGTTGTGCGCCACGTTGTTTAAACAGCAAATGCATTTGCGCCCATGGGCATGCTTGTCTGAAAACGAGGCGTGTTCAGGCGCATTGTTGGCGTGTCTCTATTTTGAGGCAACTGAGATCTGGTATAAGGCGCAATATTTTTTTTGTTATTTAAATAGCTTTTTAGTAATGTGCGCCTATAGGTGGGTCCACAACACGCATACACTTCGTCCCGTAGATGGTCTCCTCACGCGATTTAACCTCACGCACCAGCAGATCCGATTCAGTTTTTCCGCTTGCAAATTCCGCCATGTAAATAGCGAATCCGCCGTGGCGCGAGCGCAACTGGCTTTTAAAGGGAATGGGAGATGAACTCTGACTGGTTTATTGCATGTTACGCCCAAAACACACCCATTACTCATTAAGAGAATAGGGACAACTCTTTTAGACCATGCGCCGGGGGCGCCGACCATTTTTCCCGTTGTTAAACTAGCAAAAGTCGATTGCGCTGGGCGCTTTAGACCATGCGCTTATATTGTTAAAATAGGGCCCTATATGTTATCATCTCCAATTATGACAATTCAATAACTGAAGGAAAATTTTAAACTATTACACAATTGAAAACTTAGCAATATTTAGAAAATCAAGGTCAAACATTAAACAGATCTTGAGGCGTATCACCCAAAGGCAATAAAGTACTTTGAAATGGGATGACGCTCACAGAATGATTTGAGAGCAAGAGCTTTGCACTTCATATTCAAAGGTGTTTCACCTTTGCATAATTCCCTGCATTAGCATCTGGGACAAATTATATTGTTTAAATTACCTTGCTGGAATGATAATAGGTGAATCTGTCAGCAGAAAATTGAAACTTAACACGGGTTCCATCCTGGATTTAACTTTGCAAATTCAGTGACAAATTAGCACAGTAAAGAGTAAATCCCTTAACAACGGCACCTCATGACATGCACGCCACTGCACGTGTAATCCCGTTAACCGCTGCCATGGCTGTAATCCAGCCACCCCACATATCAATGCGCTTGCACTGCTGGTGTCACCCTACATGATCTTTCAATCACAACTTTTCCATCCTTTTCCTGCAGGATGTGGCAAACGGATCATCCCACAGGGTCTATGTTTGTGTCCTCCACCTCGGTCGAACATGCCGCTGTGGCTGTCAGAGGAGTACGGGCACAAGTTTTCTGCAGCTTCTTTTTAATCGAGCCGCTGGGGTCAAAAAAGTCAAGAGTCACGCACCTCTGCCGGACCGACACGAGGTGTGTATCTCAAACTAAATCGAGAACAGAGGTTATAAATCCAAACATACAGGAGCAAGAGCTACAGGCTCCACATTTTTGGTTGGCTCAAAGATAGTTACTTTTACAATCAATTTGTTCCCTGTTGGTCTACAAAAGCCCCTATAGACTCAATGAAACACAGGGATGTAATACAGAAAACAGTTGTCAATGAAAATTGAGATGCGTTCCTGGGGATGTGATGTGACAGCGCAAACATGCGGCACAATCATTGAGACGTATTATATTACCTCCACCGGCTAGAACTTGTCTAGCTGGCATATTTGAGAGTGCAGGTGAGGGGAGACACTATACGTTATTGTGATTGCAGCATGTATTTGTCCTGTCAAAACAAAGTTAGCATTCTATTGCTCCATATTGATTGGTGGGTTGGAAGCAGGAATCTGTGTTTTCAATTAAGGAAGCAGAAGTAGCTATATGGGCTTTTTGGGCACATTTTATCAATATTTCATAATTTTTCAGATGGCAACCAAGAACATTTTTACACTGTTATTTTGCGAACCTAAAATATAAACCACTAAGCGGCATTTTATTTATTTTTAAAGCAGTAAATGACCCCTTTCTCTTTTTTATTTCGACAGTTCGATTTCTTATTAATGATTTCTTATATTATTGTAAGCTACTAGCAGTTTGTTTACTCATATTCCTTTGTTCTCACAGGCAGCAAAAATTAGCAATGAGCGAGGGGCCGTTTACAGGACACTGTTTCAACCAAAAATGGAAAACAGCATTTTGGTTGCCCAAAAAAAATGGTAACTTTTGAAAACGGGTTTCAAAGTGCACGTTTCTTGAAAACAATACCGTTAAACACCGTTTAAATGTGAATTTGTGAAATCAGTGATGTCATGCACGTTTCTTTACAAATTTATATCGCCAACTACTGGCCTGGCAGCAGAATACAGTGTTTTTAGTAGTTTTAGTGAATCCGTCTGAACAAGGATCGTTTTCGCATTTCGTTGTCGTCTGTACGTGAAAAACACAAAGGAAAACGTTTCCATACCCTTAGACAATATGAGGTCTGACATGATATGAGCAAATAAATAATCTCACTTTGACAAACCTGCTACAAAAGAAAACCATGTAATTATACATTACATTTTATTATTATATTATTTTAAAATATTAAATAAGTTAATATGTTAAATATACATGCATAAATATAAATATTAATGTGCTTTGAAAAATCATGCAGTAATGTTATATGCAAGCCGGAGACAGAGAGCAAAAATCCCATTTTTTGTGTAGCAGATTCACAGGGGGAAAAACACACAAAATATATTTACAAACTTGATTTAAAAGATATAGCTAAAAAAATACATTATAAAATTATATTATAAATACACATTTTTGTATATACAAATATACTGAATGTGAAGCAATGTCTGACATGCTAATGACAGAACCACAGCGAGAGGTCATGAATGGACGTGACAAACGACAAAAGTTTCAGTTTTAGAATGTGATATTGACAAATAACAAGTGTGAACAAAGTCTTAAAGTAAACCTGTCTTACTCTTCAGTCTTGAGCCCCTATATTGACTTTTCACTCTTTTCTCTTTCATCAGAGGTCGATCTCCAGAGTGGCACCATAAAGTAGGAGGACACCTGGTTTCATCTGTGTTGAATGCCATGAGAGACTCTTTTAGACACAAAACAAAAGACTCAAAGCATAGCAAGGACTCCAAAGAGTAATTTGTTAAACCCCAGACAGCTTTACAATCCCTGAGCTATGAGTGAGCTCAAAAAAACAAAGAAATAAAGTGTGTGTGAGCGAGCGAATGAGCTCCAAAGCTCTGAGATGATGAAGTGAAATCTTCAAAGTTGTTCCAGAATCTCGGTGCCGTAGAGAGTTACGGGACCATTTTAATGCAAAGACAATTCAGTCTGCAGACAAGGAACAACAACAGTGTGATGAGGTGTTCCAAGAGAGCCGGTGCACTTTGCATTATCGAGACTGACAAGAGAGTGTCAGAGTAATGAAATGTCTCATCCTATTTAAAGGACCGTTCCATGGGATAATGCGTTGCAGTGGTTGACTCTCAAACTCTCAACTCCCGCTGTTTTTAAGCATTAAAGGATGGACTGGGTGACTTGATCTGGAACTATATCACTCTGAAGACTCGACTGCGATGTCATTCTTGTGTACACCTTCATCATAAACACGAGAAATACAAGGGCAGATTAGCCATGTTGTGTACAGAAGCCGAGACACTGATTCAAGCAGGCGTGTTTTTCAGTTGGAAGCTGCCATGTGCGCTTTTATTTATTTGAGAGCGTTAAAAGACTGTCTAATCAACCATTTGGTGGTATATGTGACCTGGCACATTATTGCATTATAATTATTTTGCATTTTACTATCATAGAGTTATGAACTATATGATCAAATTGTGATGCTACACATTTGATAAATCAAAATATCATAATTACACTATAAATTTTGACTTTATAAGAGCAAGTTCTAATATAACTTATATTTTTGTGATTGTATTGTTGATATGTTACAGATTTTATTTAAATATATATATCATTGAAGTACACCATGGCTTGACATGACTTATTTCTTGATGCTCTGATGAACTTTATGGAATACTTGATTCTGATTGGTCAATCACTAGCCTGACTGCTTTTACATTGTAATAGACTATCTTAATTCTTATCTGATCTTTAAAGGGTTAGTTTACCCAAAAATGAAAATCATCCCATAATTTACTCACCCTACACCCATCCTATAGGTGTATATGACTTTGCTATCTCACGACCTATTCGAACGAATTCATACTATTTGTCTAAACCCCAGTGATAGGTAGGTTTAGGGGTGGGGTCAGGGGTGGGTCATTCGTATGAATTCATATGAATTGGGCAACTCGTAAAATATGTACGAATTCGTACAATTTTTGCTAAATCATACGAGTGAGGTTGTATGAATTCGTACGAACTAGCCACCTCGTAAAATTCGTAAAATACGAATTGCTGTGAGATCGGGTTGTTCAAACACAGAGTTGAAAATGAACCCATGAGGTATACGGATGCCCTTAGAGTAGCTTGGATGGATGGATTCACCAAGACTCGACCAGGTAATTAAGTGTCCAGATCTTTAATTCTGATCTCAGACTTGAAATTATCAAGAAAATCCCAGTTGCAAAACATCCAAAGAGTAAATAACCACTGACCCTGCGAGTGAATTAAATCATTCCTCTTAATCTTCATACAGATTATCAAGTGCGGACGCTGCATTTATCACCCCCAACTAATTAAATCCTAATGGCAAGAGAAAAACAAACGCTGAACTCTATTAAAAATCTTAAATTAAATAAGTTACCATCTCAAACTGAATAATGCTCCGAAAGCCTCAAGCGAAAGCAGATACAGAAATACACCAGTGAATACAAACACATTACGAAATTGATTTATTGCATTACAATTCAAGGGAGAACAATATTTTATGCATATTGTGGAATGAAAAGTCCAAAAGCAAAATGAGCAAAGCTGTTGTTGTAAAATCTTTAGGTCAGGGGTCTCCAATCCTGCTCCAACCCCAATTAAACACACCTGAACCAGCTAATCAAGGTCTTATAGGCATTCGAGAAACTTCCAGGCAAGTGTGTTGAAGTTGGAAGCAAGTTGGAGCTAAAACTCTCCAGGGCTGTGTCCGAAATTGGAACTTGAAATTTAGCAAACTGGCGGCTCCAGTAGTAATGAAAAGATTTAGTTATGGAAACCATGCATAAACCTTAATTAAACAATTTAATAATGAATTAAAAAGGAATTTATACCTGTAAGATATTAAGCCACATTGGACCAGTGGTTTTGGAAACCGCATAAACGGATGATTCAGCTGAGGTCGCCATCTTCTGTTTAGATGTGGGAATTCATTCGGCACGTGACTCTCAGTGAATTCTGGGTATTCTCTAGCCGTTGAGTGTACATCAGTTGTACACTCGTTATTTCAGTGCATTGTGGGATTGAATGGGTGCACTCGATAACATCCACTATGGTTTTGGACACCACTACAAATGGCTGTCCCCTTAAATAGTGCCCTATTAAATAGTGCCCTATTTAAGGGTACAGGGGGGCGGATTCGGACACAGCGCAGGACAGTGGCCCTCTAGGACTGACTTTGGACACCCCTGCTTTAGGTAAACCAAAGTTAGGTGAGCTAATTCTTACTGCTAGACTAAAATAAGATTCAGACTTGTTATATAGAAGGGAAAGGTTAAACAGATTGACTTTTTGGCAGTTTTCAGGGTCCAGTTGGCTAATCTGACATTTGCGTGAGAAAGGAGAAATGACCAGGAAAATCAAAGGGTTTTTTTATGGACAGTCGAATGACTTTTATTTGGCATACCATAAGAATCCGTCAGGACATCGATGTTTTTGAGAAAAAGGTCTTGTGTTCAGAGGAGGAAGGCATTGATCAATTCACATCCTCTGAACTGGATTGATACCCAGAATGTCAAAACCTTTGGCCATCACAGCTGCAGTGGCTTCACAGAGGAGCATCCGCCACATGTTGACTTTGACCACTTCCCCTGAGGAGAACGATTTAGAGCAGTCATTAGTCAAACAGGCCATTTTCAAAGAGGCAGGTTCATTTCAAATCAAATCAACGACGTTTAGTCATTAAAGGTCATTTATTAAACTTGGAAAAAAAAAAAAACTCTTACAATACTTTTCCCTCCTAAACTTTAGAAAAAAAAGGTCTAATGCACTTCCAAAAAAAAGTTACAAAGCCTTTATTGCAGTTTTGGCTGGTCACATTTGGACATTAAAATGTTTTATTTATTTATTGTGGAACTGAGCAGTTAACTGCACTTACAACACCTGTAACATTTCTGGTTTCTGACACAATCTGAGAAAGACTTTATGCCAAAATGCAGCAATGTAAAGTTTTTTTTTTTTTTTTTTACACATTTTCAATGCCCAAATGTGACCAACCAATTTCTGTTGTTTCAATAATTTTTCACGCCCTTCCAGCAAGTAGCATTCCAAGATGCTTCTTTTTTTTTTACTAGTTTAAAGTGAGACGCATTAGTATCCCAAAATACAGGTGCTGGTCATATAATTAGAATATCATCAAAAAGTTGATTTATTTCAGTAATTCCGTTAAAAAAGTGAAACTTGTATATTATATAGACTCATTACATGCAAAGTGAGATATCTCAAGCCTTTATTTGTTATAATTTTGATGATTATGGCTTACAGCTTATGAAACCCACGAAATCAAAATCTCAGAAAATTAGAATATTACATGAAATCACACAGTAATTACACAGTGATACCATGGTCATTGAACCAGGTTTTGGTTCTTTTGGCAGTGTGGGCAGGTGCAAATCCTGCTGGAAAATGAAGGAAGCATGAAGTGCTCTGAAAATGTCCAGGTAGACGGCTGCGTTGACTCTGGATTTAATAAAGCACAGTGGACCAAAGTCCTCTTTTCTGATGAGAGCAAATTTTGCATCTCATTTGGAAACCAAGGTCCCAGAGTCTGGAGGAAGAATGGAGAGGCACACAATCCAAGATGCTTGAAGTCCAGTGTGAAGTTTCCACAGTCTGTGTTGGTTTGGGGAGCCATGTCATCGGCTGGTGTTGGTCTACTGTGCTGTCCACTCAACGCAGCCGTCTACCAGGACATTTCCAGAGCACTTCATGCTTCCTTCAGCAGACAAGCTTTATGGAGATGCTTCCTTCATTTTCCAGCAGGATTTGCACCGGCCCACAATGCCAAAATAACCAAAACCTGGTTCAATGACCATGGGATTACTGTGTAATTACTGTGTGATTTCATGTAATATTCTAATTTTCTGAGATTTTGATTTTGTGGTTTTCACAAGCTGTAAGCCATAATCATCAAAATTATAACAAATAAAGGCTTGAGATATCTCACTTTGCATGTAATGAGTCTATATAATATACAAGTTTCACTTTTTTAATGGAATTACTGAAATAAATCAACTTTTTGATGATATTCTAATTATATGACCAGCACCTGTACACTGTTCGGGAAACTTGAAAATTGTCATTATTTTTGCATTTGGTGCCACGGAAATTACATTTTACCTTTAAATCCATGAGCTTTTAAAGCACTGTGCTGAAAAGGAAACCCAAAAGTCCCACAATCAGCAGTTTTTTTCAAACTCAGAGTACAGCTAATTTCATTAGTCTATATTAAAAGACTAAAGAAGCTGTACGATTCAAGAGACAGTAGCTTCATCAGTGCCTAAGTAACTAGTTTTTAATGAGGAGATTCAAATGGGAGTAAAAAACAAACTTAGGGATTTTCTATCTGATATTATCCTAGATTAGATTTCCCTGTTCAAATGAATCATTTGTTGTTCATTAAAACGTATTGCAACTGTGAAAAACAAAGTTATTAAATTACATCTAAATTAAAACTCCTCTATTTAGCATCTTTCATTGCAGTATAAAAGTTTATACTGGCCTATGAGTTGAAACTAAATACATTTCTGGACCAAATACACTCCTGACACATCTTCTAAAGAGCAAAAACCACATGCTCCAAGTACATGAATTTATTTAACCATTAAAACCTCAAGGTTTTGGGCACAGAGTATGTTTTTCTTTCTGGGCGAGCTACACTTATTTTCAGTCATCACTGTCAGTGAAAGCGTGGAGTATATAGATCCTGCTCACTTCTGGCTTCAGGGTACCCACCTGTCTGCCGGTCCTTCTCCACGCAGTAGCAGCTGTCGTAGAACTCTGTGAAGGTGGTGGCCAGCTCGTAGAGGTAGTCGCACAGTGTGTGAAGCAGCAGGTCGTCTGTGATCTTCTGCAGAATCTCGGGGAAGCGCAGGATGCACTTACCCAGTTTCCACTCTTTCTCATGGTCCAGTAAGACCTCTGTGGTCTCGGCTGCTTTGCGCAGGACGGCCTCCTGGATGTTAGCCAGTCTAGCTATAGACCTGGAGGTAGACAGAAGAAGAATATGTCTTATAAAAGATGAAAGATATACATTTCTGCATGGTCAAACTTGGCACATCATGTTCGTTTGTGAGACATGAGTGAACCGACTTGAGCTTGGAGCAAATTTACTTTAATTAGGGGTTCAAGCATGAAATGCTGAAACCCTATTGTAATTGTTAGGATTCGTGCAGGAAAAACCGTAAGGCCTAGAGACGTCAAGAGGAGGCGGAGCTAATTTTACTAAAATGGCTATAACTCGTGAACGAAATGAGAAATTTTCACCAAACTCGGTCCACATATGTATGAGCTCAATATGAGGACACAGTAAAAAAATCGCGACAATTGAGCACTAGGTGGCGCTATAACATTAAATAAACATAAAAACGGCTATGACCACCTGACTGTTAGTCCAATTGACTTGAAAATTGGTATGTAGTGTCTTGGTCCAAGGCCCCATGTATATCTATGAGGACATTGGCGTATCTCAAAAAACATGGCCGCCGTCGGCCAATGAAATTTGAGCACCTATAAGACAAGGTTAACGGAGGCCGATCGGAACGAAACTTGATGGGCATGTTCGACTCATGACCCTATATGTCTGTAAGAATTTTGAAATCGGCCACTAGTTGGCGCTAACGAGGTTTACGCCCTCTGTAATCACGTGGTGTTGCACACATCAACAAAATAAGCATATCATTTGATAGATCTCCTCATGATGAACAACTTTGCCTCAAGAACCATTGCTGTCAATCAAACCGTTCATATTCGTGAACATGTTAAAAACCTACTTTTGCGAACTAGTCCAAGGTTTTTCGCCCGATCGGAACCAAACCAGTCTAGGACAATTCTCTGGACTCTCTAGAAAAATAATTATCAAAAAAAGTTGAACTTTTGCATTTAGATGGCTGTAATAGGGTCATTTATAAAATGGGCATGGCAAAATACACTAAAAAGCCTATAAATCCTAAATGAAAACTCAGAACTTCACAAAAATTGGTGAGCATATGTAACATAACATCATTAACAAGCGTGCAAAATTTTATGGAGATCGGACGATAGGGGGAACTATAACTGTTAAAAAGCTTTAAAACCATATATTTCCTATGGTACATTGCCTGTATTGGCTGTAAATGGTGTTTTCCATCTATTATGTCAGTGGTTACATGCTTGCTAAATAAAACTTAATAACTTTTGATGCTTTTGTGCTTAAAAACCTTAAAGGCCTTAATAGCTTGAACCCCGATAAATGCTGCTTGCAGCTTTAATTTACTTTAGTTTTTGCTTGTTCATTGTTTTAGTTTTGATTATGTTTTATTTCATTTTTATTATAGCCAAAATTTACACTGCCTATACTGCATATCATTTAAAAACGCTTAATGCCGTTAATATTCTGGAGTAATATGTGAGGGTATTTTAAAAATGTATTTAACAATTTTGATGCCATGAAAATATATTTTAGGGGCCGTTTACACAACACAGTTTTCAACTAAAAATGGAAAACTTTATGCGTTTGGGCCGTTTATTTACACGACAACGGCATTTTAGGGGTCTGAAAACACAAACTTTTGAAAATGGGTTTCAAAGTGCAAGTTTTTGAAAACAATACCATTATCATGCAACTGGCCTGGCAGCAGAATACAACGTTTTTAGTCGTTTTCAGAATGTTATCGTCTGTACACAAAATGCAAAAGAAAAAAAATTCAGTTTTTAGTACATCGTTGTTTTTTAAGCATACCCTTAATTTTTGTTTTTCCCGGTTATACTAGTTTTAATTTCCGTTAACAACAAAAAAAATAAAAATACATGTAGTCATCAATCATAACTATGCTGCCATGCGCAAATGACATTTTAGAGATAGTGTATAAAAAGGTTTTTAGTGAATAATAATTTAAATTTAAATCATTTAAATGTCTGTTTCTCACAAATTTCACAAAAAAAGTCTTCACAAAACTACAGAAAACAGCTCATAAGTCATGTGAAACACTTTTATGATGCTTTTTTGTCCTTTTTGGATCTTGACAGCCACCGGTCACTGTATGTTTTTACTGTATGGGGAAAAGCACTTCTTTTGTGTTCTATAAAAAAAACTCATGGGGTTTGAAGAACAATGATGACATTTTAATTTTCAAACAAGCTATTCTTTTAAATGGTCAACTATTGAGATCAACACTGGATGACATCAATGCAAATGGCCAAACAAAAGTGCACAAAAGAAAAAAAAAGAAGTGACATTTAACTGTAGCAACAGCTCACATAAATAAGAAAACATGTTACTAAGTGTCTAAAAGGCCTTTCTGCCAGAGAAATAGAGGATCAGGTTTTATTGGATGCATTCTGAGAAACAAAACACTGAAATCCCCATCAACTGCTGCCATGGCCAATTATAATTTTTTTGGCTCCTTCTTCTGTCATTGGCTCTGATTTCTACCTTCACTTCTCCAAAATATGATTTTCTGTTACCAATTGTTTTGAACAGCCAATTAAAGACAGGAAAAAGCTCTCCAAATACACGAGAGCCATGAGAGGGATTGTGGTACCCTATGCTCCTGACAGCAGGTCAACAGCACTACTGAGACAGAAGAGCAAACACAAGGCGATAAAGAGTGAGAATAATAGAGCACTTGTGCCGAGCATCCACTCGGGGGACAGCAGAAGTAGATCTGTCACAAACACACACATTTCAGCCAGAAAACACACTGACTGTGCAGCAGATGTATGCATTCTTTCATGTGCACGAGGCCCCCAATTCCCACACACATACCATTTCAACACAGCGGCACGGTTAAAACTGCCAGGAATGAACATGAAGGGCCATTCAACAGTGTTGGTGAGCTCTTTCCCTACATCCATGTGGGAATCATTCAGGCCAACGTTTCCAGCACAGACCCACATAAAGATATCCCAGAAGGGGTATATCAAAGCCCAGAAGGCCTCACCTGAAGCAGGCGAAGATGGCTCAATACTGTAGAAGACAATACAGGACATAAGAAAGCCATTCAATGTCCATAGCTTGTTAGTCAACTAGAATAACTTTGCTCAAAACAGTGGAGATGATTGTGGACTTTAGTGACTTCAGTGGAGTCATTCAGGTTCCAACTTGGCATCACCATCTCTCAGGACCTGAAGTTGGACAATCATATTTGCAATATTGCAAAAAAGGCCCAGCAAAGGTTGTAGTTCCTTGGCCAACCTGCCACAGGAGCAGCTGATGCACTTCTACTCTGCAGTCACTTGAGTCGGTCCTCTGCACTTCCATAACTGTCTGGTTTGGCTCAGCCTCAAAAATCAGACATCAGAAGACTACAGAGGACGGTTTCGGACTGCTGAGAGGATTACTGGTGCCCCCCTGCCCACCCTCCAAGAACTGTATACATCCATGGGTGAGGAAAAGGGCTCAGAAAAATCACTCTGGATTCCTCACACCTCTCCGGCCGGAGCTACAGAGCAATGAGCACCAGAACAGCCAGGCACAAGTTAAGTTTCTTCCCCCAGGCAATCTACATCATGAACAGTTAAATGTTCTCCCCATTGTACAATGATAAATATGTGCATTACCACTTACATTTATTTGACAATATCCTGTCCATACAAATTTGTCTATTTTTGTTTAATAGTGTGTGTGTGTGTGTGTGTGTGTGTGTGTGTGTGTGTGTGTGTGTGTGTGTGTGTGTGTGTGTGTGTGTGTGTGTGTGTGTGTGTGTGTGTGTGTGTGTGTGTGTGTGTGTGTGTGTGTGTGCGTGTGTGTGCGTGTGTGTGCGTGTGTGTGCGTACTATCTGTACTATCTGTGTATTGGAAGCTTCTTCTATCACCAAAACAAATTCCTAATAAACAAAGCGCTTTCTGATTCTGATTTTTTATGCATGTTTGAATAAATCTGTCATGAAAACAAGTTTTGACAGCACTGTTTAAATGTTTGTATTCAAACAATGAAATGGAGTACAAATTATTTTATTAAAAACAGCCTTAAATGCAATTCAAATGTTTTTATCCAACAAAATATTTTATCCAACAAGATATAGAAGTGTTGATTATATCTAGAAATAAACAAAAAGTTTATTTCTAGATATAGGAATATATCTACTATATGACAGGGCGGATTTCCTGATTAGTTTATAGTTTTAGTTGAGATTGGATAAAAAGACCTGATGTATCAACACCCAGTTCTATATAAGAGTGTCCATGATAAAGAAAGAGGAAGTGTCATTTTTTATATATGTTTTATATGGTAAAAAAAATCAAGGCAAAAAGTATTATATATATATTTTGGGGAGTCACACCATATCAGATTGTGCAACCTGAACTATTGTGTCATGTAAAGGTAAAATTTACTGCAAAGTTACAAAGCACAGTCACCCCAAAGCAAGCTATTCTTCTTATCGGTGCGCACTGTTTCTGAACTCCCTGAAACGCCTCCATTGTAAAGGGACGAGGCCTGGTTGAGTTGCGCTAGTAGTGTGTTGAAACTCGTGGTTATGTTAAGGGGACAGACATACAGACTGGGAAAAGAGGTGCTGCACCAATGTCAAATATGTGAAACATAACATTCAAGCATGAAAACCTATTCTAATAGACCCAAAAAACAAAATCAAGACTTTGAAAAAAGGGCATAATAGGTCCCCTTGAAAATACTTAAAAACCAAATGAATAGAAACGACAAAAAAAAAAAAAAAAATGTAGTACCACATTGATGCAGATCAATACCCAGCGGGGCTCATTTGATGCGGTTAAAGATATCCATCGCATTGAATGCTTACCTGATGCGTGTGAAGGCGTAAAGGAGGTAGGCTGCGGTGTTGCCCCTGTCATCCAGCATCTTGTCGAAGGAAAAGACGTAGTCATTGATGCGGTTGTGCGAAAGGTCTGCATATTTAATGCAGCCAAAGGCCACGGCACGCTGAGCCTTTACCAGCTCCTCCGGGGTCAGCACCTGCAACACACACGATTTCAAAATGTTGATGATCTCCCCGTGAGGTTGAAGCAGCCAAGACCTTTTGCTACCTTCAGAAAAATAAGTTACCCAGTATGTGCCGAACAGGCAATGAGGATAAAATGACCTACGTTCTAGGGCTGCCCTCGACTAAAGATTTTTCTAGTCGACTAGGAGTCGTTTATTTAAGCGATTAGTCGACTAATCGCGCGTTTATTTTAAAGCTGCAGTCTGTAGTTTTTCCTCTTTGTCGCCATCTCTGTTCGAAATCTGTAATTGCAGTTATTCGCGGAATTATCAACTTAACGTGGGTTGTGCCTCGACATGGTGAATCCAATGTTTTGAGGAGAATGTGCAGATGTTAGTCACCGCGCCGGTGTGGATACTGTCATTCGCAATCACAGATTCTACTTTTTGGAAGTATGACCAACATAAGAACTTTCACCGGAAAATGTCATCTGAACAAGTAACATCCACTTTTGTTCTGACCGAAGACCTAGGATCCGAGGACCGAGGATCCAGAACCTTTCTGGTTGGAGTGAGAAAAGCTGTGAGAAAAGGCTCTAAAATCTCCACCTCCAACATCCTCACACGCAATATTGCCTACTAGCCGAGACTCCTCCTTTATGTGTACAGATGTGACGTAAAGACATGCTCGAATTTCCCGTGGAAATCCACCAGTACCACTGGAGTTAAAAACATTATTACAAGCTTACTATTTTGAATCGAGCTAAGGCAAGCAGAGAGTTTTGAACAATGGCTGGTTATGTACTTGCTCAAATTTATTTGGGATCATTTTTAACCCAAAAAAGTTACGGACTGCAGCTTTAATAAACCATAAATCATAATAATGAGCCTTTAATTGCCAGTAATACATAGCCTAATCAGCGCTCAAACGCACGATTAACTATGCTGCGAAGCAGGGGGGTCTGAAGAGAAGAGAGGTTGTCCCGGTATATTTTTCTATTGATATGAAAAATCAGGTACTTTTAGCAACATAACAGGTGAATTATGTATATGATGTATATTACAATGTTATGATGAACAATATGCCTTTCTAAGGATGTTGATTTTTAGAAGGCAGCTGTCTGACTCTGAGATGGCAAACGGGAACATGGTTTGTGTAACATTAGCAACACATTATTAGCTGTTAACACATTACTAGTTGATAATGTACTCAAGCAAAAGGCTAATCATATTAATTACTGTTATGTGTCCGACATTGTAGATAGCGATACATAAAACGCGTTACCACTCTGATACATCGACTTGCAGATGAGTCTGTATAATTCACTCTTCTACTTCTTCTGAATCAGTTTCTGGTTCAAACATATATGGCTGAATTAAACCAGTATTTCCACTTGCCATCGTCCAGCGTTTACTACAATAAAGTTGACAGAGTGGATCAGGTATTCTGTGAGTGTGAGTGAGTGGAGGCGGGGCTAATTTGCATATTCATAGATATGCGTATGCTAAATGAATACTAAGCTATTTAAAGGCATGAAGAATTTTTTTTTCACAGGAAAAAGAGTGCATTTTTTTCACAGGAAAAAAAATGTTAAATGTCATTTTGGTGATCAAAGATGAGTTTTAAGGAATAAAATTACTGACTACAGGGGGATTTTAAGATTCTGAAAGCCTTCCAGTCAAGAATAGTTTGACTGTTACTTATGACATACAGCGGCAGATCTAATAGATCTATATCCTGTCTGTTTAATCCTTTAATACAAACTTACGGTGTTTACATTAATTAATCGCCATTAAAGCATTTTGACATGCAAGTGCATTTAAGTACTTGGAGTTGCACGCAGCCGCGGGCGCTCTTCAAGAAGCGCACGTGAGCTTATGAAAGTCTGTCAGTAAGTGAGTTTTGTGTATTGAAATAAGCTTACTGCTTTCCAAACGGCATAAATTGTGCCTTCGTAGAGCATTTGGAAACAGAAAACACTGGAATGCCGGAGGGGCAAGACCACACATTGTAAGTGTAACAATGAGCAAAACTCACGTTTCTCACAAAGCATATATCCGATGCAATAAAGCATGCGACTGGCCTTGTAATTTGCTTCAACCTTTTCGAACTTTACGGAAGACTATTTTATGGATGGTTCGAGGGTTTTTGCGTTTGTGTATGTGTGTGGAATTGCAAGACTACTGCTGTTCCAAAAGCAAAATAGCACCAATAGTTTTCAGAATTGCTCCAGAATCGTGATGCATCAGAAAAATCTATTTTTATCTCCCACCCCTAGTGTTCAGAGAGCTTTAAAAAGATGGAAAAAAAATAGCTTCAGATCAGCAGATCAGATCAAATATTGGCTCTGTCCTACATCACCGATCACGCTCACAGGATCATTGCACGATTACACGCCTGCTAACTTTTTTGCCTAATTTAATGCAGCATATGCTACTTTCAATATTCCTGACAAATAAGGCACCTGGCAAAAGTCTGATTCACTTTAGGGAAAGTAAGTCTTTTTTTTATACTTGGTACATCTGTAAAATAATAAAATGTACACAAAAAAAAAACGTTTTACTTTAATGTTTCCAAGTAAGGCTATTCAAGGACATTTACTTTGCTTACTTGCGTCTGAAACAATATAATTGTCTTTTTTCAAACTCCTTTACTGTCAGAAGCTCACTCGTTTGCGAGATATCAATCAAGTGAGTGAGGCATTAGGATGCTCTTCATATCTGAGCACGAAGGAGTTGTGAGAAATATAGGCAGTAATTGTCATTAGCACATCTGGTCTCATTTGAGATCCATTGATCTCTTCTGACTTGAGCTGAAGTACTCAGGCACACAGAAGGAGTTGTGTGGAAGCTTTCAGGCTGAGAAGCATAAGAAGGTGCTAGTTTCCTCTTAGTTTTTAGGGGCTCACCTTATCTCTCTCCTTCTCCTTCAGTTTGTCCATGGATCTTTTCAGACCCTCCTCCAGAAGGTCCATTAATCGCACCGTGTCCCCTGAACGAGTCTTAAACTTTTTCCTGGGATGGAAATTCCATGTTTATTAAAAAAAAAGACTCATGGAAATGTGGAATCAGTGCTCTTCAAATACATAATTCAATACAATACTTCTATGACAGCTAAAACTAGTGCTACATGAGCCACTAGCTGATTACTAGATGACAACTGATTAATCGGTCAATTATTTCTTTGATAAATCGTACATTAAATATTCTATTGGGTACCTTGCAAAGGTTTCTCCTTCAAACAATGCTATGGTTTAAAATGTAAAAATGACTAAAAGTAATTGGGAAAAAAAGACCTTTCAGCAGATAAACCACCAATGCTAGCATACACATTATCTCCTCTGAACACCCAAGTGTTATTATTTTTCATTAATCTTGCCGTAATCCAGTTATCGTTCATATAAAAATAACAATAAATGTATTTCATCAAATCTGATGCTGAACAGCAAATATTGCTTTAATCAAAAATTCATTCCATTAATGCTGCGCTCCATGTAACTAAGTATTCAAAGTTTCGCACTGACAGTGACATTTAATTACACTTTTTGTTCAACAAGACTGCATTTGTTTGATCACATATACAATAAAAACAGTTTTCTATCTGAATATATTTTAAAATGTAATTTATTCCTGTGCAGAATGTCTTCTGTCACATGATCCTTCAGAAATCATTCTAATAAGCTGCTAAACATTTCTGATTATTATCAGTGTTTGAAAACATTTCAAAAGAACAGTGTTTATTTAAAACAGAAATCTTTTGTAACATTCAAAAAGTTTTTACTGTCACTTTTGATCAATTTAATGCGACCTTGCTGAATAAAAGAATTAGAACGTAATTCGAAAGTAAATCTTTTGAACTGTAGTTTGTTTTGTTTTTCACAGAAATGCATTTAAACTACTTTAGGGTCACGCCACAGGTTCGTTGTGGTCACGCACAAAGACTCAGCTAATCAATAATGAAATTTGTTGATTATTTTCCTTATCCATTATAATGAATTTTATTGATTACTAGTTGTTGCAGCACTATGGGTCATCCTGGTGAAAACATGATGCTGACAAAAGGTGACTTCCATACTGATCAATGCACTTACTTGTCCTCCCCGAGCACCACGCCAAAACCTGCATGTTCCACCCGTGTGACCTTGGGATCATACCAGCCTATCAACTGAGCAGCAGCAAAGACCACCTGGAAGTGCATTGCCTGCCGTACATCGTAAAAAAACATTTAGTTACATGACCATCAATACAAATAACACACCAAAGAAACAAAAAGTTCGACAAAGTTTGGATCAATATCCTCCTGGTAAATCCTTAAATAAATTTTAACCAAAGAAAGCATATTTCTTATCTAAACAAAGCAGAATTGTAAACTAGCAGTGTTGATAGTGATGCTAGCAGACCGCGTTCCTGACCTATGCCGCATTAATATTTGAATAGGCGAGGAGTCTATTGCACACATCCATAAACATACAGACATTTGAATTCTGTGTCTCGCCAAGCGCCCTCGACATCCGCTTCACGTGTCCTCGTGCACATAAGATAACTTTGGGAAGGTTTGTGTCGTTCAAGATTACCCCAACACTCTACATTACAAACCCATACACCCACACACCTGGCCGCTGTCAGTTACGTAGATGATGATGTCAGCTTTCTCGTCAAACAGACGATTTTTGATGGCAGCCAGATCGGATGTATCGTAAGTATAGCCTCCGTCCGATTTGACAACCGTCAGGGGAATAGACTGGCCCGGAGCAAAAACTATCTTCCTGCCCTCGTCCAACTCCACCAGTCCTGATGAGAGAGAAGAGCATCAGCAGGGAATGTGAAATTGGATGTATAGTAAAGCTAGAGTCTAAAAATCAATCTTGGAACAACACTGCCCCCCACTGGACATGTGCGGATAGACATGCAATGCTTTTTTTTACAGGGATGTTCCGTGTCAATCAATTTTTGTTGATTGGCACAGAAAAGACTCAGTTTGTAAAAACAAACAAAAATTGTGTTTACAGTATTGTACTTATGGTTGCACTGCACCAGAGTAAACATTAAACACTGTTTTGGAAGAACAGCCACTAGTACAAAAATTACATATCAACCTTGCCTGTACAACGTTATATTCAATCTTAAAGTCATGATGTCAATGTAAATCTTCACAAGGATAACTGGGACTGTTCAATTGTCAATTAATCTTCAGAACAAACACTCAAACAAATATTAAGCAATTAAAAAATAATAAATGAACAAAAAACTGAATAAAATGGAAATAAATAATAAAAATAAATATAAATATATTAAATAAATAAAATAAAAACTAACTGATACAAATAAAAAAAATTAAGTAATACATTTAAAAGTAATAAACAAAAACAAAATTTTTAAATAAAAAAAAAGAAATAAATGTTAATCAACTAAAAAATAATAAATAAAACAAGGATACAAATAAAATAAAATAAAATAAAAATCAATCAAAATAAATATGAATAAACTAAAAATAAATAAAAACTAAAACTATAATAATATTTAACTAAAATAATAAAATAATTAAAATAGATATTTAAAACATATTATTTTATCCCATCTTAAAAGTGAAGTCCATTATTTTGATACAACTAGCAATCTGGACTGTCTGTTTGTCTGAACAAAAAAAGATTTGAGAAATTATTGATGCAAAAAATGTATGCGCTTAATATTCAAATCCAGATCCATGTGTGTTAGCTTTGAGCCCATCAGTATTATGGCGTATCCCTAAAAGTTCCCAAAATAAACTTTTAACCCTTTGATATGTCCAATCAACACTTCCCATTTCAATTAGAAACACGAAAACACAGGAAATAAAGCAACAAAATATTTATTCAAATGTCAATAAACTATGATATCTGTTCTCAAAGCAAGCAAAGTTTACTATTAGTGACTAAAAGACAACAGACTAAAGAAAGAGTCAGAGAACTCTCCACCTGTACCTTTTTCCTCAAACTCTTTCACCACGGCTGTCATCATGTCCTGGTAGAAGGACTCTCCTCTCTCTTGTATGCGAATTTCCAGACTGTCGTAAATCTTTTGAAACTCTGCATCAGCAAAGCGGACAGAAGCGGAAGGGACAAGACGGTTTAATTACAACAGTCACACCACAGGGAAATCAAATGCAGCACCCTCCTGCTTTAGCAAAGCCTGATTGGACAGCATCAGCAGAAAAAAACACACTAATTGACCTTCATTAGGCAAGCCTCAGTGGGGGAACGAGGTTTGATTAAAGGGTAAAGGTAGATGCTGTCACATCAGAGTCTAGAGCTGGTGTCGCCGGATGCTGGTGAAGGGCATCGCGTGTTCGAACTTGTTTTAACAAACGTTTTTCCTCTGCAATAAATATAGAAATTGCAGAACGGTAATGTCTCAGCTTATAAATGTCGGACGTATTATAGAATTAAATCAAAATGACAGATAAAGCGTCTAAAAATAATAACATTTCCGACATGAAAGCTCTTAAATTAATTACAATATTTGGAACAGAAGCTTCACTACTTTAGAAAAACACATAATCCTGTCTGGAAGTAATGCGAGTAAATGATGACTTTCATTTTCAGCCGTATTTTTCTTCTAGTTGCAGGTATAAACTATATAGACACTGAGTCCACACTTATGTTAACTTACTACTAAGATGCAGTTATATACTGACCTCTACTGTCCTTATAAAATATTAGGCAACACTTTAGAATAATGGTCTGTCATTATTAGGTAATGCAGGACAAATGAGAAGCACTACATTAACACTTCAGTTACTACATGGAAACAAGATTAACTAATCAGTAAGTAATATCAAATTTAAGACTGATATTGTTCCTTATTAGGTCTTCAATAATTACTGAATGAAATTAGCCTCATTAAGAACTAACTATGACAAATTATAAAGAATTACTACTTAAGGTCACACTTTAGATTAGGGTCTAATTCTCATTAACTAACAATTTTTGCCCAAATAAACTCCTAATTACTGTTTATTAAAACAAAGGTGGTTGTTAAATTTAGCTATTGGGTGGATTAAGGGATGTAGAATATGGTCATGCAGAATAATTAATATGTGCTTTATAAGTACTAATAAACAGCCATTAATATGAATGCTAATAAGCTAATAGTGAGAATTAAACCCTAAACTAAAGTGTTACCCTAATCAATTACTAATCATAACATTATCATGTGTCTGAGACGTAATTAATCATCTTTTTTACTCTGAATATAGTAATGAAATGCATCAGAATTACTCAAGTGTTGCCTAGTCACTCTGCAGGAACTATTAGTGATCCGATTAAATAATGGTCCAGATCACTAGTAGTTCAGAGTAAAAAAAATGATTGATGCCTCAGACACATGATAATGTTGTAATTAGTTATTAATTGGTAATTCTTAATAATTTTTCATAGTTCTCATTTAGTAATTATTGATTACATAATAAGGAACTATCTCAGTCCTAGATTTGATATTACTTACTGATTAGTTAAGCTTGTTTCCATATTAGTTAATAGTAGTAGCTAAAGTGTTGATGTAGTACCGCATTTGTCATGCATAGTTACTTATTAATGACGGACCATTATTCTAGTGTTACCAAATATTACTTGCATGCTAAATTTGGTCATTGTGCATTTTGAGGCTTCATTCCCATTGGAGGAATTTGAGTATATGCTGCAGTTTGCATAAAAATAATGTTTTATCCATTAAAAATATTGTACAGCACTTTTAAAACATAAAAATAAATGCAACTTTTCATAATGCATTTTCATAAAATGTAAAAAAAAAAAAAAAAAAAAAAAATGCACAAGTATTTTTAATTATTAATATAGTTTTCAATTGTGAATGCAATAAATAAAAATACAAATAAATATAATATATTTTATATTTAATAAATATAAAACCTAAAATATAAGACTGCAGTTGGCAATATATTTTAAAGTCTAACCGAGGCATCATTTAATTGATCAAAAATACAGTACAATGCCATACCGTGAAATATTATTACAATTTAAAGTAACCGTTATCAATTTTAAGATATTTTCAAATGTATTTTATTCCTGTGAAGGCAGATATGAATTGCTCCAGTCTTTAGTCACATGATCCTTCAGAAATCATTCTAATACGCTGATTTGCTGCTCAAGAAACATTCCTGACTATTATAAATGTTGAAAAGGTTCATATTTCTGTGGAAACTGCGATACTTTTTGTTCAAGATTCCTTTATGAATAGCAAAATCAAAAGAACAGCATTTATTTGAAATCTTTTGAAACACAATAAACGTCTTTAATGTCATTTTTGAACAATCGAATACATCCTTGCTGAATAAAAATCTGAATTACAAAAGAAAAAGTTAAAGGTTGTGTAGTTGTTTGCATCTTTGATATTTTGTCTGCTTCCTTTACCAGTTAACAACTCACATTATCCTTAGATATATAAAGTAGGGCGAACTACATCTTATTGCCATTTCATGCTGGTTCAGCTGATATTCTCTCCACACTGCGGGCTGTTGTTTCAGAGAATAATGTAACGCAGAGCGTGTCGGCTGTAAATGCCTCTAGAGGGCACATGCTGTCTGTGGAGGTTTGTACTAGCAGTAATGTGGCGAAGGCTTTAGTCTATTCAATACTTGATAAAGTGAGAATGACATTCTTAGTGTGCCTCGCACGTACCGTTCCGGGAAACGTCACAGATTAGGTTCCAGGCTTTGATGAAGTCTGTCTCTTTGCTCTGGAGTTTAACCACACACTGGTAGGCCCTCTTCTTAAACTCTTCATCCTCATCAAACCTCTTCTTAGACTCCTGATAGAGATGAGGGAAGAAACGAGCTGAACAGCTTTGAAAAGTAAAACATTCAGCTGAACAGGATGAAAGCTCTTAGTGAAACCAAGAATCCTTCAAAGCCTCCTGCAAAAAGACTATATTTCAGGGTACCATAAAAAAACTCTACATTTTTGTGGAGACAAAATGCAAACAATACAAACACAGATCTAAGTTAAAGAATAACTCAATCAGTATAGTGTCCCTTGTAAAAAAAAGAATAATAAAAGAGGGTAAATGTTGTCATACTTCAACAAACATTCTGTTGGGTAAGCAAAATGGCTATGTAAGCAATAAGAAGAGCATCAAATGCATCACAACAAATGAAAAAGCACAACGTGTTCGGACAGACCTGCAGAAAACAGCTGATTCTTGCAGTTTGTGTGCATTTTTTTGAGAATTTTTACTATTTTTATGACAGAGCCAGTATAGAAGGAAAAGGAAATTATAGGAGTTGAGTAACTTTTTATTTTAAGGGTCCATAACTATTCAGTAGTTAAGCATTAACACACCGCTAGTTCATGATTTACTGAACATATAGTAAAAGCGTATTAGCTATTATATATGCAGTAGTTAAACTTTTACATAATCAACTGAACATATATTAAGGGCATATTAGCATTATTTGATTAAACATTTGAAGGATAAATAAGCAGAAATAATTAATGGTCAACTACATACAATAAATGCCTTTTATCATTTGATTTACACAATGTTATATTTCAGCAGTCAATATCCAATAGATCAGCTGTCAAAATCCAATTTTAAACACATCCCTTCAGGTTGTATATAACATGTACTCACTTTGTAGAAAGACTGAAGGTCACCAATAGGTGGGGAAACACTGAGATAATTTGGGAACTTGTCTTTCAAATGAGCAATGAGCATCCCAAACTGTGTCCCCCAGTCTCCAACATGGTTCAACCTGACAGACAGAGATAGAGGACGAAAGGATTAAAGAGATGCACTCAAACACTAATGAACACACAGATTACTGCTGGCCAATTCATTCCCATGTGTTACACAGTACGTTTGAGCTTCAGCAAGAACCAATGAGCTTCATTCTCATGTGTTACGCAGCACGTTTGAGCTTCAGCAAGAACCAATGAGGTTCATTCTCGTGTTACGCAGCACGTTTGAGCTTCAGCAAGAACCAATGAGGTTCATTCTCGTGTTACGCAGCACGTTTGAGCTTCAGCAAGAACCAATGAGGTTCATTCTCGTGTTACGCAGCACGTTTGAGCTTCAGTAAGAACCAGTGAGGTTCATTCTCGTGTTACGCAGCACGTTTGAGCTTCAGTAAGAACCAATGAGGTTCATTCTCGTGTTACGCTGCACGTTTGAGCTTCAGTAAGAACCAATGAGGTTCATTCTCGTGTTACGCAGCACGTTTGAGCTTCAGTAAGAACCAGTGAGGTTCATTCTCGTGTTACGCAGCACGTTTGAGCTTCAGTAAGAACCAATGAGGTTCATTCTCGTGTTACGCTGCACGTTTGAGCTTCAGTAAGAACCAATGAGGTTCATTCTCGTGTTACGCTGCACGTTTGAGCTTCAGTAAGAACCAATGAGGTTCATTCTCGTGTTACGCAGCACGTTTGAACTTCAGCAAGAACCAATGAGGTTCATTCTCGTGTTACGCAGCACGTTTGAGCTTCTGCAAGAACCAATGAGGTTCATTCTTGTGTTACACAGCACGTTTGAGCTTCAGCAAGAACCAATGAGGTTCATTCTCGTGTTACGCAGCACGTTTGAGCTTCAGCAAGAACCAATGAGGTTCATTCTCGTGTTACGCAGCACGTTTGAGCTTCAGCAAGAACCAATGAGGTTCATTCTCGTGTTACACAGCACGTTTGAGCTTCAGTAAGAACCAATGAGGTTCATTCTCGTGTTACACAGCACGTTTGAGCTTCAGTAAGAACCAATGAGGTTCATTCTCGTGTTACGCAGCACGTTTGAGCTTCAGCAAGAACCAATGAGGTTCATTCTCGTGTTACGCAGCACGTTTGAGCTTCAGCAAGAACCAATGAGGTTCATTCTCGTGTTACACAGCACGTTTGAGCTTCAGTAAGAACCAATGAGGTTCATTCTCGTGTTACGCAGCACGTTTGAGCTTCAGCAAGAACCAATGAGGTTCATTCTCGTGTTACACAGCACGTTTGAGCTTCAGCAAGAGCCAATGAGGTTCATTCTCGTGTTACGCAGCACGTTTGAGCTTCAGCAAGAACCAATGAGGTTCATTCTCGTGTTACACAGCACGTTTGAGCTTCAGCAAGAGCCAATGAGGTTCATTCTCGTGTTACGCAGCACGTTTGAGCTTCAGCAAGAACCAATGAGGTTCATTCTCGTGTTACGCAGCACGTTTGAGCTTCAGCAAGAACCAATGAGGTTCATTCTTGTGTTACACAGCACGTTTGAGCTTCAGCAAGAACCAATGAGGTTCATTCTCGTGTTACACAGCACGTTTGAGCTTCAGTAAGAACCAATGAGGTTCATTCTCGTGTTACGCAGCACGTTTGAGCTTCAGCAAGAACCAATGAGGTTCATTCTCGTGTTACGCAGCACGTTTGAGCTTCTGCAAGAACCAATGAGGTTCATTCTTGTGTTACACAGCACGTTTGAGCTTCAGCAAGAACCAATGAGGTTCATTCTCGTGTTACGCAGCACGTTTGAGCTTCAGCAAGAACCAATGAGGTTCATTCTCGTGTTACGCAGCACGTTTGAGCTTCAGCAAGAACCAATGAGGTTCATTCTTGTGTTACACAGCACGTTTGAGCTTCAGCAAGAACCAATGAGGTTCATTCTCGTGTTACACAGCACGTTTGAGCTTCAGTAAGAACCAATGAGGTTCATTCTCGTGTTACGCAGCACGTTTGAGCTTCAGCAAGAGCCAATGAGGTTCATTCTTGTGTTACACAGCACGTTTGAGCTTCAGCAAGAACCAATGAGGTTCATTCTCGTGTTACGCAGCACGTTTGAGCTTCAGCAAGAACCAATGAGGTTCATTCTCGTGTTGCGAGTGAAAACGTGACGTGGTGGACTGACTGCCTTAGATGCAGCCGCTCTCATGACGTAAAACACGACATTCACTGAACAAAAACTTCCTAACTTGATTTGACCTTGATTTTGGTAAAGTGTTAATAATATAATGACACAAGCAACTATATGATCACATATAATAAAGGCACAATATCAAATTTCACATCACTGTGTTTATTATTAAAAACGTGAAAAAAAACAATAGTCACAATATGAGGTAAATCCGGCCCTGGTTGCATCCACTGGGCTGTAATAATATTCATAGATCTAGCCTATGTGACATGGTTGTGTAAGATTTGGCAATAGTGGACAGCCTATACACTGGTCAAAAAACTCCCCGAATTCTTTAAACATGTTTGAAAATTATCGGTGCTCGTAACATGCTTGGGCTCGTCTCATAATTCCTCTCACACAACGCGAGCCGCGACCATACGAGCATCAACGGCAATCAGTTATCGGTTCTGATCAATCGGTTGACCTCTAATAAATTTTATGAAAGCTCACAGTTGAGCTTCACAACTAATACACACCAACCTTAGCACATCATAACCCAGGAACTCAAAGAGTCGACACATGCTGTCTCCAATAATGGTGGAGCGCAGGTGACCGACATGCATCTCTTTGGCAATGTTAGGTGAGGAGAAGTCCACAATAACCTGAAAAACAGCAATAAGGGTAAAGACCACTTGATAACACACTGCTTTATAGAACTATTTTGTGATGCATTTCATCACTACAGTGAAACTCCTACCTTCTTTTTCTTCACCAGTGGTGGAGGCTGAACTCCATTCACAAGCAGGTTTGAGAGAAGTTTAGAGACAAACATTCTCTTGAGATGAATGTTGATAAACCCTACAATGCAATATGTCCATGGTTATTTATAATAAATCTTTAAAAATGATGGAGAAAAAAAATGATGTTCTGAACAAACCTGGTCCTGCGATTTCTGTTCTCTCAATGAACTCATTGTTGGGAATGTTTTGGATAACCTTCTCTGCTATCTCCCTGGGGCTGACCTTCTGTCCTTTAGCTTTCATCATCTTAAAACATACATTTACAAATATAATTCCATACAACTGGACAAAAGAATCAATTCACATCAACATTCTTCAAAACTTTTTCTTTCGACAAAAAGTTTGGAACGACATTAAAGGGGAGCATCAGAACGCTTGATGAAAATCTGGACATCATATAAAGAAAACTGACCTGAGACATTGCCATGGCACTGTTACACTGATAATCGCCAAACTTGGCCTGCTGGTTGGGGGAGACCGAAAGTGGCGGGTTCTCTAGGTCAGGGTAGGCGATACTGATGGCCTTCCCAAAGATCTGCTGCAAACACTGGTTGATGTTCAACATCGCCTTGCCGTTTTGGCTCATCTCCTCCTGTAAACTCTGAGGAAACACAGTGGCAACAGATTTAATTACTGAATTGCAGTGTTATTTTAGTATATACTATGTATATGTTCACAGCAGCAGAATATGGTTGTCAGTCCTGTATTTAATTCCTTGATACAGTTACGTTCACACAGTTCAGTTATTTACATTCTATAACCAAACTCACACCCATATACATTTTCAGAACTCACAACCGCATTCTCCGTGTGATAGACTAGATGGATTTCAGAAAAATGGCCTTCTATAAGAAGTGAGGAGCATTTATGGGTACAAGTTGGGAACCGGCCTACCTTACATATTTCAAGGGTGCTGAGTCCAAAAAAACTGGTACCCAAGCGAAATTGAGTTTTTTACCTTCTAATTTGCATATCAAAATGGCCACCAAATTGCCTATCTTGCTCAGTCGTTGGACCATTTTCCCCTAGTTTTTTTGTAAGTAGGCAATCAAGATGAGGAAATTAAGTTTCTAGATCGATAGTCAAGGGTCAGAGCAAAGATATAATGGAGGCTCACTGCCTTTTTTATGTATATATATATGCAAAATACCAACTTTTAAGGTGAAATTAAGCATTATTTGTGTAATTTTTTTTAAGGCCGACATACATATTCAATCAATATCACTCTTAAATGTTCCCAGTGTATATATGATATGTGATGTATTCCATATTACATAATAACTAAGAAAAACACCATTGCAAGTTGTCTGAGATTTCATTTTTACAATTTACATCATTCATTTTACATCACATATCATATATAGACACTGGGAACATTTAAGAGTGATATTGATTGAATATGTATGTCGGCCTTAAAAAATTATACAAATAATGCTTAATTTCACCTTAAAAGTTGGTATTTTGCATATATATATATACATAAAAAAAGCAGTGAGCCTCCATTATATCTTTGCTCTGACCCTTGACTATCGATCTAGAAACTTAATTTCCTCATCTTGATTGCCTACTTACAAAAAAACTAGGGGAAAATGGTCCAACGACTGAGCAAGATAGGCAATTTGGCGGCCATTTTGATATGCAAATTAGAAGGTCAAAAACTCAAAATTTTGCTTGGGTACCAGTTTTTTTGGATTCAGCACCCTTGAAATATGTAAAGTAGGCCGGTTCCCGACTTGTACCCATAAATGCTCCTCACTTTCACTTTTTGGGTACATCCCATCTAGACTATGAACTGAACTGGACTGGATAACTAGTTTTCTATCACATCATACAGTGCGAGAGACGCTGCGCTGCACAGATACATGTCTACCGTGTGTTGATGGTTTTCATGTTTGGTTTCAGTAATTTATAATAATGGAGATATGAGCTGTGTGTTATCTGAAGGTTTTAGATCCAATTTGCTCCGCTCTTCACCCAGATATAAAAGCTGCTGTCAGTTAATGAAGATTTGACTGATGAACTCGCAGCTCGATTGGATTGTCGTGTCAAACGTGATGAGGCTTTTCAGTTTCATAGATGTCACCGTCTTTGATATCACTTTGGTCACTGTCGCTTTGGTTTACTGATAAGAGAAAACAGGCTTGACTCCTGTTGCACGTTCATACAGACAGTATTCCAGACGCTACTGTAAGTTGATGTGTGAACGGGACATTTTGAGACTCACACCTGTAAGTAATTGTGGATGTCAATCCTAAAAACTGACAGTGTGAACGTAGCCTATTATAGTATTTAATCATATTTAGAATAAGCTTTTATTTTATTTTCAGTTTTCATTTTCGTTTTAGTTTTTTATAATTCTAATTCTATTTAGCTTATAAACTAAGTATAATAATGTTATAATAACTGTGGTTGCAATTATCCATGAGATCATGTATTGCATTATAAGGTGCATTGCAAGGTATAAATAATGCATTAAGAGTAGTTTGATATTAATGCGTTATGTATACAGGCAAGTGTAACCTAATTTTGAATCCTTTAAGAAGTTTTAGTTAACAATAACAGCACTGCTAAATTGTTTAATCAAATCCCTAATTCAATGGAAAAAAAGACACATTTACATTATTTATAATTGTATTAGATTCAGGCAATGTAACAAACAAGTCACGGAGAAACTGATTATCCTTTTGTGAATGTCACATTGTGGCATTTACAACCCAAAACTATTTCATATGAATGCACAGAATAAAATTTTGGCCATTACTGATAAGCTGATAGTTATTTTCATGTTATGGTTGATAACCTATAAATGGCAGAATACTATTTTTTTATATATAATTTCTGCCTTAATAAATGTAATTAAATTAAAACTAAAAACTAAAATCAATCCATTTAGTAGTTACAAGTGAATTTAGGCATGTCATGTAGCATATGAGGTAACACTTTATTTTAATAGTCCACTTTAGACATTATACTAACTAGAAGTAACATTGCAACTGCATGTCAACTAGCAGTCATAACAGTATCAGTCTCAGTTTAATTTTATGTAATGACATGTTAGCATCTGTGGATATCTTCATGGCAAAAACTAAATTACAAAAATACAAGAGTTACATATATGCAATAAAAATAAAAACCAAGCAAGCTGAAAAAAATACAGCAATTAATATTATACAAGATTTTTAACATTAACGTATCTGTGATAAAAATTCTAAAACATTTTCTGGTAAAATCTTACTAAAGTCCTTAGGTGAGCATAAAAAAAAAAACTTTCTGCTTGCATTAAAAGTGGGACTATATAAGTCCAATATAATGTATTTAATGGAAAGAGGGGTTGACATTGTCAACTAACATGTAAACTCAGAAGTGTTAGTAGTAGACTGTTGGGTTAGTGTTAGATGACATGCAGTTGCAAATGAATGAGTTGCAAAGTTACTTGGTAAGTAGAATGTCTAAAGTGAACTATCAAAATAAAGCGTAACAAAGTATGAAAACATTTTTCATTTTGAGATTTGTTAAAGATTACATTAAATATAATATTCACTTTAAGTGAGTGTAAGATGAGGACAAAACGTTTATAATTGTGATAGTTAGCCGGGAAATCAGAATGCACAATAAAATATCCAATATTGACGGATACTGATAAAAAAAATTAGAATCTGATAATCGATATGCCATAATGCATAATTACAGTGCAGATTGTTTTGTGATCATGTTACAATGTACTAAAGCTTTGCAAATACAAGTTTTACAGAACATTCCATAGGAATGAACTAGAAGTTTCCACAAACAGCGAAATTTTTCAATAAAATGTGCTCATGACGAGTCCAAATTATTGGTTTGTATTCTTACATTACCTGCTGACACATAAATGAATGTGTGAAATGTATGTAATTGCACAGAACGTGCACTGAACATTCGCAGTGAAGGTCAAAGATTACAATCATCTCATTTAAAGGAAGAGCACATCCCACTCACTGCTTTCAGGATGTTGAGGCGGTACTTCAGACGGGAATTCTCCTCTCGTAACTCATTCAGCTGTGAAGAAGTGAAGTTCAGCTGCTGTGGATCTCTCAGCCTCTCGATTTCATCCTGGAGTAACTTGATTTCTCTTTCCTACATGGCATATTGAAAACACAGGAAATCTCAGGAAGGCAAGGGACAAAGATCACAACCATCAGATACCCCATATCTCAGTTATAAGAAGTACTTCAAAGTGCAAGCTGATTGTGCCAGTAATATTGTTAATTATGCTACACAGTTCTATTTCAGTTTCACTTTGACTGGGAATGTGGTTACTTTCCCATAGGCTTTCTATTCAAAGTAAGCACAAAAAAACACCACATTCACAAGCATACGTCTTTGCATTTAAGCATTAGCTGTGGACTTCAGTTGCATGATGCTCATATTGTTAATGTACATACAGTAACCCTCAACGCAGCCTAGCTCTGCAGCTCACTAGATATTAAGGCACCCTCAGTACAGTATGTCATGATTTATTCTCCTCATATTTAAATTAAACAGCTAGACTAATGTATTTGACATCCCATTAGAGCTGAATGTGCGTACGTTGACAGTCAGACCAGCATGCGTGTTTCAGTCTCTTACGTCAGAACGCGAGAAACACAAGGAAACATGAACACAACTTTTCAATGTACAAAACTTTTAGCGTTTTAATGCAAAGCTGACCTGTCGCTGAAGTCGGGACGTGTGCTCGCCAACGGGGTCGCCCATTCTTTTCCGATAAAGTTAGGTAAAAACAGCCACAAATTCTACAAATGTGCACTTCTCCAACGTGAAGAATCGCCTTCACCGGCTTCGTCGCGTCACTTCCGTTTACCAGCGAGTGGTGAATCAGTTGGACGGGTTCATAACTGGTCTGAACGATTCGTGGTCCCACATGAGTGCAGAAGTCGTGTTCCGGAAGTGAAAAACATACATTTTCTCCTTATAGGAATTGATTTGGAATGATAACTTAAAAACCTTTAAAGAAAGATTTACTGTGAGCGACGTATATATATATTTTTAATAATCGCAAATCATGATGAGAAACTACATTACCCATGATTCTGCAGATGCTATCTCTCCACCAATCAGAGCATCAAACAAGCAAATCGCGTCACGCTCTCAAAATGCTTAAATATTTGTACGTGTGCAATTTTGGAATACATTTTTACATATACAAATAAATGGGGTACATACTGAAAACGTGAAAAATTGGGCGGGCACTGTTACAATCAAAACAATCGAGTTGCTTTTTGAAAGAACCGTTTGAAAGAACCGAGTCGTGGAGTCGAACTCACTGCCGCTCACACACCAAAAAAAAAAAAAAAAAAGCTTCCCAAAAATGCGTTTATTTAGTCACCAGATTGTCCCAAACGCTAAACACAAATAATGTCCAAGGTATTTTTTTTAATTATTATAATTTTTTTTTTAAGAATTAGATTATTGGAGAAAGCAAAAAATAGCGTTCAATCTACTTTAACAGCAGATGGCAGTAGGCGCAGCAGTCAGGCCATCATAAGCAAACTCAAAGAGAAGAAGAACAAAGCAAATCTAGCGGTGCTTGCAGTAGTCAGCTCGAGCTTTGAATGAACTGGATCGTATGTACGTGAGAACCCTTTCCCTATTCTTTTTGTCTGTTTAGCATAGATGTTTTAGTTTCAATTATGTAGAAGTGAATGGCGTGATCACGAATATCAGATCAGATCTCATTACATGCAAAAACAACTTAATGAGTTAAAAGCTAATGAAGCTAATGCATGCTTGTTCACTAATGCAATTTACCAGATCCATCCATCCCTTGATCGAGGTCTTTGAGATCTAGAATTGCAAAACAAATACATCAACTAGTTAGTTACACTTTTTTTTACAAACACTTACATGTAATAATGCTCTGTGTGATCATCATGCCATAGGCTTAGCTTGTATTTTATTATATTGTATTTTTTTAATGAGGTTGTTGTTGTTTTTTACAGTGATGTTATGTAGCACCTGACCCATTTGTCTTGTGTACTGAACAGTGGAAATCTTCTGTTGCTGATGTTGGTGTAGCGTTTCCAAGGTAACATCTCCAGGGGTTAGACAATGAAACTGAAACACTGGCCATCATAGCGTTAGAGGTTTCATGCCTATATATATATATATATATATATATGTATATATGTGTGTGTGTGTGCGGCCTGATAGCCAAACTTCACTGATTTTACGTTCCATCAGTAAGATCTGAGTGTCAAGGATGAATCAGCAGAGAAATAGCACAACTGCACATTCAATTTTGCCATCCACACAACATAATGGGAGAGTTCAAAAGAGGACAACTGTTAGTGTGCATCTCGCTGGCTCATCTGTGACCAGGACAGCGAGTCTTTGTGGTGTATCGTAATTCGTGAGCTACTCTATCCAGGGTCATTTCAGCATACCACAACTAGAGGTCGACCGACAGTGGATTTTACCGACACCGATATTCAAGTTTGACCGTACGTGCCGATAACGATTAATCAACCGCTATTTTTAAAATGGATACTGGGATATAAAAAAAACATAACACTCCAAGTAAAACAGTGCTGAACTGAAATGTGCTAAATGAAAGAAATCTATAAATATGAATATATTAAAATATGATGTTCTACAGAAAATAATTTAAACATTAAAATATTACAGGTTTCTTTAGCTGTAAGAAACATGCGTAAATTTCATAGGTAACACTTTGCAAATCCCACTTGTTAACAAGGATGTATTAGCTAGCTTTCATGAACTACACTCACCTAAAGGATTATTAGGAACACCTGTTCAATTTCTCATTAATGCAATTATCTAATCAACCAATCACATGGCAGTTGCTTCAACGCATTTAGGGGTGTGGTCCTGGTCAAGACAATCTCCTGAACTCCAAACTGAATGTCAGAATGGGAAAGAAAGGTGATTTAAGCAATTTTGAGCGTGGCATGGTTGTTGGTGCCAGACGGGCCGGTCTGAGTATTTCACAATCTGCTCAGTTACTGGGATTTTCACGCACAACCATTTCTAGGGTTTACAAAGAATGGTGTGAAAAGGGAAAAACATCCAGTATGCGGCAGTCCTGTGGGCGAAAATGCCTTGTTGATGCTAGAGGTCAGAGGAGAATGGGCCGACTGATTCAAGCTGATAGAAGAGCAACTTTGACTGAAATAACCACTCGTTACAACCGAGGTATGCAGCAAAGCATTTGTGAAGCCACAACACGCACAACCTTGAGGCGGATGGGCTACAACAGCAGAAGACCCCACCGAGTACCACTCATCTCCACTACAAATAGGAAAAAGAGGCTACAATTTGCACAAGCTCACCAAAATTGGACAGCTGAAGACTGGAAAAATGTTGCCTGGTCTGATGAGTCTCGATTTCTGTTGAGACATTCAGATGGTAGAGTCAGAATTTGGCGTAAACAGAATGAGAACATGGATCCATCATGCCTTGTTACCACTGTGCAGGCTGGTGGTGGTGGTGTAATGGTGTGGGGGATGTTTTCTTGGCACACTTTAGGCCCCTTAGTGCCAATTGGGCATCGTTTAAATGCCACGGCCTACCTGAGCATTGTTTCTGACCATGTCCACCCCTTTATGACCACCATGTACCCATCCTCTGATGGCTACTTCCAGCAGGATAATGCACCATGTCACAAAGCTCGAATCATTTCAAATTGGTTTCTTGAACATGACAATGAGTTCACTGTACTAAAATGGCCCCCACAGTCACCAGATCTCAACCCAATAGAGCATCTTTGGTATGTGGTGGAATGGGAGCTTCGTGCCCTGGATGTGCATCCCACAAATCTCCATCAACTGCAAGATGCTATCCTATCAATATGGGCCAACATTTCTAAAGAATGCTTTCAGCACCTTGTTGAATCAATGCCACGTAGAATTAAGGCAGTTCTGAAGGCGAAAGGGGGTCAAACACAGTATTAGTATGGTGTTCCTAATAATCCTTTAGGTGAGTGTATATTCATTATGCAATATAATTTTTTTTACAGCATGTATTAATATTTGAGCAAGACAATTGTACCTTGATCATTCCATAGTACATTAACTAAGGTTAACAGATAAAATAAAAATTAAAACTCAATTTAAAATGTATTAGTAAATGTTGAAATTAACAAATGGACAATACTACAACATTTATTAACCTTAGTTAATGCTAAAAATGTAATCATATTGTAAAGTGTTACCACTTCATATAAATCTAAAGTGTCTGCTATGCTTAAAGATGGCCGTCTTTAAATATCTGCAAAGGCCAGAGCATTAAAATGACATAAATGTAGGCCTATATTACATGTATAGTCTCTCACTTTATTTGCTTCTATATTAGACCACTTGATGATTAGGCTATCTAATCAAAATAACAATATGTATTGCAGTGATAAAAAAATAATTGAATCAAATCTGATTTGTTGATGTTTCTGTCAGCTACATGAACACATCAATGTTGAGAAAGCCGCAATCACGTCACTAGCTTTAAATATGCAACTTTGCCGGCTAATGAATGCATAAGTGACCAGCTGGATATAAACTAATGCAAATAGATGGTAACAACTGCAACGTTAAACATTTGGGTCAGGTTTGCGTGTGTTTTTGTCACATTGTTTTAACCGCTTGAGGTACTAATGTTAGAATCCTCACAGCCTCGACAGTTCTTTCTCTGCTAATGCAGAATCTAATCAACAAATGAATTACTTTATAATGAAATGGCAACATGGACTGTAGTGTTCTGTATTCATACCGTTTCGCTGTCGGTGTTTTAAATGTCAGCGCTCTCCGTGCAGTGTGAAAATAAACACCTCGAGGTGCCAGTGATAGTTTATTTGTCCTCTAGAGGGCGCTCTCGCTCTGTATAATGCCAGCACTCTCTTCTCAGCGCTCTTGTACTGTGTAATAGGGCTGGACCCGAATATTCGTTCGGTGTGTTGGTATTCGATTTGAAAATTTTAGGCCGGGAGCCAGGTCCACTCCTCAGGATGTTTTTGCTACCTTTTTTTCACTATTATTTCCTATTATCTTATACCTTGGGCCATCACAAGTTGATAATGACCACCCCCAACTCGGCCCCGTTTGGTCTCAGGGGCCAAAAAACACCCTTTTTGGAAAAAGCTTTTGGCGGAATGATGTAATTGTGAATATAAAGGTACTGCAGCTACATAAATGGCCATATAACCCTAAAATTTTGCATGGTGTATCCTGACACATAGGGGAAACTAGCAGAAAAAGATTCTGGGCATTGCTGCCTTTTTTCTGTCAAATATCACCCTCAACATACCCCAAAAGATTAAAAAATGGCTGTCCGCCTGACAAATTGTCATCAAAAGTGATCATTTTCAAGCATTTTATTATATATATCACTGTCTCAAATGTATATGAAAAACTTCCCAAGTTTATAAGCTTCAATTTAAGTCCAAGATGACCTTTCTATCTAGAGGATTATAGCTGGTATAACCAAAGTTCTCCACTGTACCTCAAATCGGAGAAAACAGTATTTTCAAGCATTACCATTCCTTATGGGTTCCATAAGTCCACAAAGTCCTCGCAACACAAGGAATAAAGATGACTCTAGTGTGTAGTCTGTTATCAAAAAACCTTCAATAGAGTAAACGTTAGTAACCTTCTGTACAGGTAAACATTCTTTACAGCCAAATGGCGAAACTAAAATACAGCTCAAACATAAAATAGAAAACATTTATTTGGTTATTAGATCTTTTTGCTGCTTATCCATGCTGTACTTTGATGACTGGTCATGTTAGTGTGTTGTATTAGTGTAGAATATAAACTCTTAATCATCATTTTCCTCAACTTCATCTATATTTATATGGATTTCATCAGTTTTTGGAGCCAAGCACTTCGATGTGTTCTACATACCTTCAAGGAGATTGTGAAACTGAGTGAGCTTCTTCTTCTTCGGACCTCTCCACACTGGTGCGGGTGACAGCACAGCAGCGCGAGTGGTCTTTATTCTCTCACTTTCTTTTTTTTTTTGCTTTTGTTTTGACTTGAGCAAACAAAAGCTGTTCTCACAGCTGGTAAGGTGCGCTTGAGAGCACTCAAAGGCAAGGTAGTCGAGAACTTTACCCAGCAGAAACTGGCTGAAAAGCAGACTGAGACCATCAAGCACATCCTGCTGCGGCGGTCAACTGCTGCCTCCATCCCATTGCCCGCAGCCCCTCAGTCTGCTCGTCGCCGGGGCGGCCTTCTGTGTCTGCCCTCGCTCCCGTGCTGCAGCAGCAGCCTCCACCTAAGTGGAGCCAAGGAGCCAGTCGCAGGCAGGCAACCCCCTACCCGTCCAGGCCCCTGCCAAGCAGGGCGGTAAAGCCAAGAGCAAGCAGCCCTAGGACGGGCGACCCGGAGATGGATTGGGCCATTCACTCCACAAGGAGGGGAGGGGACAAGGAGGGGACCCTTGTTTCCATGAGAGAACAGGGTGTGCACATCCTGAACTATTTCGACAACTGACTCATATTAGCACACTCTCGAGATCAGTTATGCGAACACAGGGACCTCGTGCTCAGGCACCTCAGCCAGTTGCGTCTTCCGGCCAACTGGGAGAAGAGCAAACTCACCCCCAGAGGATCTCTTTTCTCGGTATGGAGTTGGATTCGATCACACAGACAGCACGCCTCACAGAGCAAACGCGCTCAGTCGGTGCTGAACTGCTTGAACACCTTCAAAGGTAGGACCCTGTGCAAAGTCAGGGAGGACGAGGAGCAGGTCCTTCTGGTGGCCCCCTATTGGCCCACCCAGACCTGGTTCCCAGAAATCATGCTCCTCGTGACAGTCCCTCCCATTCCTCTGAGGAAGGATCTTCTGACTCAGAGACAGGGCACCCTATGGCACCAGCGTCCGGACCTCTGGAAACTCAATCTCTGGTTCTAGGTGACTTACCCCCATAGGTACTTAACACCATCACTTCTGCACAGACGCCGTCCACGAGACGTGTGCCTTGAAGTGGAACCTGTTCGTCAAGTAGTTTTCTTCTCGCCGAGAGGACCCCCGAAGATGTTCAATAGGGTCCGTGCTTTCCTTTTTGCAGCAAGGGTTGGAGCGAAGGCTGTCTCTATCCACCCTCAAAGTACATGCTGCTGCCATTTTAGCTTATCACGACCACATAGATGGCAAATCAGTTGCCATCTATGTGCCATCTATGGAAAGCACGAACTGGTCGTCAGGTTCCTTAGGGGGGCGAGAAGGTTAAACCCTCCTTGTCCCCCCCTCCATAACCTCTTGGGACCTTTCCCTGGTGCTTCAAGCTCTTCAGGATGCTCCCTTTGAGCCTTTGAAGTCAGTAGACTTAAAGCTTCTCTCTTTGAAGATTTTGCTGCTGATTGCACTGGCCTCTATCAAGAGGGTAAAATTACTTAAGTATACTCCATAAAATGAACATGAAGACATGCACTTTTATGATGAAGAGATGCACTTTTATGATGGATAGATGCACTTTTATAATGGATAGATGCACTTTTATGATGGATAGATGCACTTTTATAATGGATAGATGCACTTTTATAATGGATAGAGACACTTTTAAGATGGATAGATGCACTTTTATGATGGACAGATGCTCTTTTATAATGGATAGATGCACTTTTATGATGGACAGATGCTCTTTTATAATGGATAGATGCACTTTTATGATGGACAGATGCTCTTTTATAATGGATAGATGCACTTTTATAATGGATAGATGCATTTTATGATGGAGAGATGCACTTTTATGATGGAGAGATGCTCTTTTATAATGGATAGAGACACTTTTAAGATGGATAGATGCACTTGTATGATGGACAGATGCTCTTTTATAATGGATAGAGACACTTTTAAGATGGATACAGTAGATGCACTTTTATGATGGATAGATGCTCTTTTATAATGGATAGATGCACTTTTAAGATGGATAGATGCACTTTTATGATGGACAGATGCTCTTTTATAATGGATAGATGCACTTTTATAATGGATAGATGCACTTTTATGATGGAGAGATGCACTTATGATGAAGAGATGCACTTTTATGATGGGGAGATGCACTTTTATAATGGATAGATGGACTTTTATAATGGATAGATGCACTTTTATGATGGAGAGATACACTTTTATGATGGAGAGATTCACTTTTATAATGGATAGATGCACTTTTATGATGGAGAGATGCACTTTTATGATGGAGAGATGCACTTTTATAATGGATATATGGACATTTATAATGGATAGATGCACTTTTATGATGGATAGATGCACTTTTATAATGGATAGATGCACTTTTATGATGGATAGATGCACTTTTATAATGGATAGATGGACTTTTATAATGGATAGATGCACTTTTATGATGGATAGATGCACTTTTATGATGGATAGATGCACTTTTATAATGGATATATGGACATTTATAATGGATAGATGCACTTTTATGATGGATAGATGCACTTTTATGATGGATAGATGCACTTTTATAATGGATAGATGCACTTTTATAATGGATAGATGCACTTTTATGATGGATAGATGCACTTTTATAATGGATAGATGGACTTTTATAATGGATAGATGCACTTTTATGATGGATAGATGCACTTTTATGATGGATAGATGCACTTTTATAATGGATAGATGCACTTTTATAATGGATAGACAATAATAGATTTTTACAGCGATTGAGTCCTGCCGGTTCCATAATGAGACTGACGCGGCCAGAGACATTTCTGGCGCTGTGGCATATTAAATTTATTCTAAATAGTTTTTCCACGTGAGAAATACAATATGTGGCGAGAGGGCGTGACAAAAGACCAAAATTTGTGACTGTCACGTGACACTTGAGAGCCCTGACTGCACTGTAGCAGTTAATGTTACACTGTTTAACCTGCAAGCTAGCTAGCCTGCTAGATAGCTAGCCTGCTTAAAACACCAAGCTTACATTAGCTACTGCTACTATTCCCCACCAATTCACAAGCACAAGAGAAAAAGTATTTTGTACTTACATTTAATACCCCTGGAACTCAATGGAAGTTGATTGAAGATGGCATAGTTGGTAGTGTTGTTATAACCAGTCAACTGAACCAACAATCTTTTCACAAAACTGACAAAACCATGTCAAACTGTTGAAATCCATCAACATTCCATGCATGAGCTACTTTCTGACATTCTAACTGAAAGTGGGTGAATATCAAAATACATGATAGAAACATTTTGTTAAACCACTTACAAGTGTTATGTTTACAACACCATTGACTACACTATTGAAACAATTACTTTTTATTACAACTGTACATGAATAAATAGGCCATTTGGCCCTGGACTAATAGCCTAATAGGGTATTCTATTTGTCCATTCTAGTGGCTCTATTCTATTTTGAAGACTTGTGCTGGCTGCACAAGTCTAATTTAAGGCTCTCACAAATAAATAGTATGGGTATATTATACATTTTTCTGAGTCATCAGAGTGCCTTGAGTATTGAAGTTGTTGAGTTTTGTGTCCGTGGTGTTCTTTCATGCAGCAGGGATAAAAGAAAGCATACAGTTTAGGCGGAAATTGTGAAAAAATGTGTGTTATTTCTGGTTTAAAGAAGTCATGTGACCTCTGTATTTGTCAGACAGATTCAGTCCTGGGCTTAAATGAAAGCCTAAAAGGTCCCCTTTCCAACGATACCAAGCACCATATTATAGAATATTGATAATATCCCTAGCATGAGCCTAAACCAGATATACACCAGATTTCAAAAACGGAATTTATTTTAGGGGGTTAGTAACTTCATGAGCTCAAAAAAGTGATTTCGCTACCACCGCTGCACTGCTATCGTGATTTTTCTAATACTAGGGGTGTATAAAAAACAAAAAACAAAATGATAGCATTTGCCCCCCCGTTGATACAAATGGACCCCCCTGGCTCATGGACTATATGTTTCAATAAGTAATAAATAATGTTTCAATAAATAAGCTAAACCCACCGGCCCTTCTCAACATTTCGATTTAAAGGGGGGGTGAAACACTCATTTTCAGTCAATCTCATGTTAATCTTGAGTACCTATAGAGTAGTATTGCATCCTTCAAATCTCCAAAAAGTCTTTAGTTTTATTATATTTATAAAAAATAAAGATAGGCTGTACCGAGTCTTTCTGGATAAAAACGAGCGGCTGGAGGCGTGCCGTGCCGTGCCGTCAAATTACGCCCCAGCTGACGTCACACAGGCCCATACTCGAATAAAAAACTTTCCGAAACTTGTGACAAACCGGAAGGAGCATTTTTGGCACAGAAATACTCCTTCAAACGTACAATTTAATTTTTGAAACATTGTCCATGTTTAGCATGGGAATCCAACTCTTTAACAGTGTAAAAAACTCAGTATGCATGAAATAGCATTTCACCCCCCCTTTAATAATCCGGCCCTTGAATGATGCTAATTGAATAGCCCTGACCTAGGGGCATAACATTGCTCACTTTTCATGCAATTCATTTCATATAATATAGCTCATAAGTCAAGTCTCAACTCTTGTTTAAGACATTGTTCATATGTAAAAAATATGCTTAATCCAATATAGAATGGTAATGCTTGAAATTTCTGTTTTCTCCGATTTGAGGTACAGTGGAGAACTTTGGTTATACCAGCTATAATCCTCTAGATAGAAAGGTCATCTTGGACTTAAATTGAAGCTTATAAACTTGGGAAGTTTTTCATATACATTTGAGACAGTGATATATATAATAAAATGCTTGAAAATGATCACTTTTGATGACAATTTGTCAGGCGGACAGCCATTTTTTAATCTTTTGGGGTATGTTGAGGGTGATATTTGACAGAAAAAAGGCAGCAATGCCCAGAATCTTTTTCTGCTAGTTTCCCCTATGTGTCAGGATACACCATGCAAAATTTTAGGGTTATATGGCCATTTATGTAGCTGCAGTACCTTTATATTCACAATTACATCATTCCGCCACAAGCTTTTCCCCAAAAAGGGTGTTTTTTGGCCCCTGAGACCAAACGGGGCCGAGTTGGGGGTGGTCATTATCAACTTGTGATGGCCCAAGGTATAAGATAATAGGAAATAATAGTGAAAAAAAGGTAGCAAAAAACATCCTGAGGAGTGGACCTGGCTCCCGGCCTATTTGACATTCGAATATTCGTTTTTTGTTTTGTTTTTTGCACACCTGGGATCCCCCGCGAAACGGTTCTCATTCGCGCTTGAATAAGGCCGGCAACTCACTGGCTGCGTGGCGTGTCCGTTTTTATTTCGGCTCCCATGTTAACAGGTTGGAGTTTGCACACTGCCTGCGTGAGACGCGTCTCAGGCGCGGTTCAAGCCATGCGGAAAACGCGTGCATGCTAGAAATAGAACCGAAGTGTTCCAGCAACGGGAGTGTTCTCTGGCTAGAGCGCAGAACAGCGGAGTTTGTATGGACAGAAGTGCATGCCTGAGCTTGTGTTTTGGGTTAAGCTGCGTTGCTTTGACATTGTGGAAAATAGAATAATAGAAACAAAATGTATTAGCCTTTTTACCCCTTATTATCAATCTAAATTAATCTCGTTTTTAATTTAACTTAATTTCGTTTTTCTTTATTTAAATTTCGTTTTTCTTTAAATTTCGTTTTTTCTTTATTTAAATTTCGTTTTTTCTTTATTTAAATTTCGTTTTTTTAAATTTAAATCTACCCTTTACTGTGTCAGTAATTTAAAAGTAGTCAGTAGTCAGAAAAATATTAGACTACCTTAAAAGTATTGCTTAATTTAACAGGCATGTGTGTGCGCCACTTCCCGCTCACGCTGTTCTGTAGTTTACTAAAAGTTTCAATTCTGAACGTGTCGTGTCTCGCGTGTCCATCTATATTGCACCAAATGCGACACTGCACTCCCGTGTGAAGTCGATTGGATGAACGGTTCTCGAAATAATAATAATAATAATGCAAACGGACATACAGACACATAGAGATTCCTGCCTTTATTAGAGAGAAGAATATGTTCTCCGAAGCTTTGAATATTCGATGTTCATTACTACCGAAGCTTCGAAGCTCAAAAAATGGTATTCGGACCAGCCCTACTGTGTAATGACCAAGGAGGTAATCTATCAGCCGGAAACTGAAGTTTCGCCGGGGGCCGCCATTGATTAGCAGACCATCACCTGCTGTTAGCATTCCATTGACTCCCATTCATTTTGGCTTTAATGTATAACTTTACATCTGAGGCGTTTAAAGACTCCATTTGTCCATTATTTATTTCTAAAGAAACACGAAAATGTATAAAAGGCTCCATTACCTTGTATCTTAAATTATGGCCCCGTAGAAGCAGTTTTTGTAAAAATAGGCTAACGATTGCGTCATAACCACACGACTCTCTGTCGCACAGTAGAGAAATGACCGTATGGACAGGAGGAGAAGCTTGCGGGCAATTGGCGGGACGTGGAGGCAAAATAACAAAATAATTAAACAGAATATTTAGCAAAAGTTGCTCCTGCTCCTAGCTCATGGACACCTCCTACTCACGCTCTCCGTCTCTGCAAATTTCGGAAGGGAATGATTCAGATTTCTCTTGGCACAGCTACTAGAAGACAGACGGGTTTCTCACGTCACATCTACGTCATCAAGCTCAGTTTGAGTCTGCGCAGTGCGCTCAGCCATCAGGAAGTGAGTGCTTCTAATTGACTTCTACATCTATGGGGTCGCTGTGTCCATTTCTTTTACTGTCTATGGTAATGACAGCGCACACTTCTCAGCCGCTCCAGCAACGGACGCAACCCGGAAGAACTATCGGTATGGATTTTTGCCGATAACGATAGTTCCACCAATCAACTATCAGCACCGATATATCTGCAAAACCGATGAATCGGTCGACCTCTAACCACAACGTTGGACAAACCACATCCAACAGGAGTTACTGTCGATGCAAGTGGAAACTCTATGTCCATGTACTAACCCGTATTGTATCCAAAAAGACTTAAAACCACCGCTGCCCAACTCACTGCAGAATTAAATGTGCACTTCGACTCCTGTTTCCACCAAAACTGTTTGTCAGGAGTCAATATTCATGGTCAGCTGCTATAGCCAAACCTTTGGTCACTTGTACCAATGCCAAATGTCGGTTTCATTGGTGCCAACAGTGCAAATCTTGAAACATGTATTGTTCTCTGATGAGTCCACCTTCACTGTCTTTCCCACATCCGTGGGAGTTTCGGTGTGGAGAAGCCCAAAAGAGGATTAACCCGGACTGTTGCTGCCCAGAGTGAAGCACAGCAGTGGATCAGTGATGGTTTGAGCTGCAATATCATGGCGTTCACTACTGCGCTTGATGCCAAGGACTACTGAACCATTCTGGAGGACCGTGAGCACCTAATGGTTCAAACATTGTGCCCTGAAGGGGCTGCCGTGTATCAGGATGATAATGCATCAATACACACAGCAAGACTTGTGATAGAATAGTTTGATGAACATGAAAGTGATGTTAAACCTCCCCCTGGGCCTGAACTGTCACCAGATCTAAATATTTCTGAGCCACTTTAAGGGGTATTTTGGTAAATACCAGCGTCACAGTGACCTGACCACTGCTCTGGAAGAGGAATGCCTTAAAATCCGTCTGGTCACTATGAAGAACTTGTATCTGTCATTCTCAAGATGAATTAATGCTGTAGCCTATTTGCTGCAAAAGGAAGCCCTGTACCATAATAATATATTATTGTGGTCTAAAACTAGGCATTTCCGTTTCATTGTCCAACCCCATGTATATGCTGATGAACTCCATAAAGTGTTCATTGTGTTTCTGACAGTTGATTTAATATCAAAAATCATTCCTATGATGTGCAAATAACACAAAACTGCCTTTGACAGCTCATCCACCAGCATGTCTGTTTCGGTTATTATCAAGTGGGGTGGGCAGGAGTACTCCATTAGTACACTGTCTGAGGAGGACACTGTGTTGGATCTGAAACAGTCCATTAAATCACTCACAGGAGTTCTCCCAGAACGACAGAAGCTCCTGGGGTTGAAAGTGAAAGGTGAGTGGTATTAAAAACACACGCTATTTCTGATACACAATATGCAAAGTAAAAACAGAAGCGTTGTGTAACTTTATGCTTTCGTCAGGTAAACCAGCAGATGATGAAGTCAAACTGGGTGACTTGAAATTGAAGCCCAATACCAAAATTATGATGATGGGCACCAGAGAGGAAAGTTTGGTTGGTAATATTATTGAGTTTAAGTGTATTTATTTCTAGAAGCTTCGAAGTGATTTTTATATATATATATGTATATGTATGTATATGTGTGTGTGTGTGTGTGTGTATATATATATATGTATATGTGTGTGTGTGTAATTTGTGGTGGTTATGTAATTCTTTTGCACATTTATTAGACTTTATGGAAATTCAAGTATGTTTTGCTCTTCATACAATGCATGATCGCATAACCTTTGAGTTTCCTTTCCATAGGAAGATGTTTTGGCGCCTCCACCAGAAAATGATGATGTGGTCAATGACTTTGACATTGAAGAGGAGGTGACTGAAGTTGAAAACAGGCCAGTGAAACTATTATTTATTCCATATTCAAGAGTTTGGGGTCAGTGAGATATTATATATATATTATATAATAATTATTATATAATAAACACTTTTATTCAGTAAGTATGCATTCAATTGATCAAAAAGGCAGTAAACAAATTTTGAATGTTACAAAATTTCAAATGCTGTTTATTTGAGGCTTTTTTTATGAAAGAATCCTGTAAAAGTAGTATCATGGTTTCCATAAAAATATTAAGCATCACAACTCAACATTGATGATAAGAGCTGTTTCTTGAGCAGCAAATCAGCATATTAGAATGATTGTGAAGGATCATGTGACTCTGAAGACTGGATGAATGATGCAGAAAATTCAGCTCTGCATCACAGGAATAAATTTTAGATTTAATTAAATATTCAAATAGGAAACTGTTTTTACTGTATCTTAGATCAAATAAATGCACTTTTTGTGAGAATAAGAGACTCAAAAACATAAAAAAAAAAAATATTACAGACCCCAAACATTTGAACGGTATTTTGTATTTTAAATATAGGCTAAATAATTGTCAATTTACTTGTATATATTTACTAATGAAGTACCAGAGTTAAATTAACTTTATTTTCTTTTGCCACTATCATATATTTGGAAACAAGATTTTTCAGCCCATTATTCTGAATTAACGTTTTCTATTTGTTTTCCTTTTACACAGAGAGGAGAATTTGGCCAAGATAGCTCGTCGAGTGAAAGATTATAAAGTTGATGAGTTAAATCCCCCAAGACCAGGAAAAAGATTGCTTGTTCTAGATATTGACTATACGCTCTTTGGTGAGTCTTTGAAACCCAAACCACATGCATCTGATAATATAAGTTGCGCTGAGTAAGTAAATCCGTCTAGCCAATAGCAAAGTCGTCATGAAATCAAAATTGACATTTCTTTTGTTGTTGTGTTTTTTATGGAATATTGCGGTATATCTTTAGCCTGGGAAAACCCAGACAACTTCTGGCAAATTTAGATTTGCTCTGCAAGTAGTCTGGCAAAGAGCTCATTCAAGCCCATTTCCAAGCCGTCGAAATCGCGGCACCAATCAGAAACGTTGAGGCGGGCTTTACAAGATGACGATCGCTCTGATTGGTTTTAGGTCTATCCAATTGCGCCCAGAGGCATTTGAGCGACGTCCGTTCAACTTTTAAATGCATTATTATATTCAAATTGCAAACACATGAGGACAGTCTCCATGAAAGACCCACTGGCAGATGAACGTGCTACTACATTTCTCTCCGAAACGGTAGGAAATTAAATTAGATGTAATAGAGGATTTTAACTGTGACAAGATGATTGACAGGGCAGTTTACGTGACAGGATGCACGCGACAGATCCGTCCGATAAAGATGACGAAGTAGTATGTCCCAAAGCTTGCCTACTTTTTTGCTACACATTCAAAAGTAAATACCTTTTCTTCACAAAAAGAGTACAGACTTTTATGGCGTAGTGTAACTTTGGGACACCGCATATGGCTTTACACGATGACGATCGCTCTGATTGGTTTTAGGAGTTTTAGGTCTATCCAATTGCGCCCGGAGGCATTTGAGCTACGTCCGTTGGTGACGCCCCTTTGGAAATGAGTTATTAAAGAAGCTTTGCCAGACCATAACTCAGTTACTACTGAGAATGGTCTGGTTTTAACCAGGGTAGTATATCTTATAAATCCATGAACCTTCATAATCTTGAATCAAATTAACTTCCCCTCCCTCTTGCAACAACATCTTCTTTCTTCTTTGATGACATGTTTACTGTTGTAAGGGCGGGACAACCTGTCACTCACATGACATCACACCAATAACAAACCACAACCATCCAGTCAATTCCAGATGGACAAAATCAAGTCCCGCCCTACATTTTGTCTAGTTTGAGAAGTTGTTTCATTTGAATATTCATCACAATCGGGAAGAAAAGACTGTCGCAACTTCCGTTTCATGCCGCCTTTAAATTGAAATACAAAGATCTGCTCTACTTGAATTCTTTAGGGTCCCTTGATAGAAAAATCAACTCTGTTTTGACCTTATATGCATACACACATATACATCAGTGGCGTGTGGTTCATATAAGCTGCGAATGCTCTGCACACCCAAGCCATTCATGGACTTGCTGATTAGCATTAACATAAATTATTATAAATTATATAAATTGTTATAAATTCCCCTGTTTGAGGTGTACCATGAAGCATACATGATAGGACTTTGGTTATACGTATGTATGTTACTGTCTGTCATTTATTTATTTGCCAAACTATGGTAATTTTCTTCAAATCTGGCAGTTACGGAGGGTTTCGGGTGAGCGGATCCACAATAGCTTTGGCGCCTACGCTCCATTGTTATGTATCGTCATCATTGTCCCGTGTTCTCATTGGTTTGCTGGCATATGGGGGATTTCATGCGCAGGGAAAGCTGTCCTCGAATCGCTCGCCCAAGCGGAAAAATGTGCTGCTGCTGCCAGATCTCGATCAACGAAAATCACATTGTATTTGATACAAAACTAAATGGACTAAATCAACTGAAGAAAAGTTCTCCATTGGGAAATTTATTTTTTATGAAAACAAATAAATTGTTAAAGACAGGCCTACTGTAACTATTGAAGGTTGTTAATGCGTTAGTCTGTGCGTTTGTTAGTCATTGCATTATTTCAACTTGTTTTTAAAGAATACTTCTATTTTTATTTATTATACTTATGTATTATAATTATATTTTACTTATTTTATTTATAATAGGCTATTCCCCATAGCCCTTTCCAGCCTTGTGGAGGTGTTTTCTTAATTAAAAAAAAAATACCTCCGGCATATATAAATTGACACCTGTCATGGGGTTTCTTATTAGTCTTTTTTTCTTTTTCTTTTTTTTTTCAGCTAAAAACGTAAAAACATCTATGCGTTTTGGCCGTTCATTTACATATCAACAGTGTTTCGGGTGCAAACTTTTGCATTTTCGGGTGAAAATTTTTGAAAACGCGTTTCATAGTGCAAGTTTTTGAAAACGGTCTCCATGTAAACAACAAAAACGTGAATCTGTGAAGACGATGATGTCATGCTCATTCATATTAAGAGTTCAGTCTATAGTGTTTCATCGCCATCTACTGGTCTAGCAGCGTTATACAGTGTTTTTAGTGGATGGGGATCGTTTTGACAATGGTGTCATCTGTACGCGGGAAAAGCTTCTCCGTTTCAAGCGTATCGTTGTCGTGTAAACGTACCCTTAGTGTGTCCCATGCTGATGCGCCTTACTGTTTTACACGGAAGTTTATAGTTTCAGTGACGCTTAGCAAAATTACAAAAATACAGCATATTTTGCATCTGACGGGTGCTTGAGAATACATGTCTCAACAGGTAAATGTAGGTTACTTTCAATAAAAGGACCAACTTATTAGGAATACTTTTAGCTGTGTTGCTATGTGTCATGAGAGTAAGCAACTTTGTAGCTAATACTCTATATAGAGCGAACACAAGTGTCTCGCTTATAGTAAACTGCATCTGCATCTGCAGTGCATCTGCATCTGCAGTGTATCTGCATCAGGTACGTTTTTGACATTACGCACAACCCAGCATACCTGGTTAAAGAAGTCACCACTTGCCACTGATGTGTGTGTATATATATATATATATAGGTACATGTATGTGTGTGTGTGTACGTACTGTATATGCATATGTTTTTTTCTTCTTTAAATGTAGATCATAAGTCCTGTGCAGAGACGGGTCAGGAGCTGATGAGACCATACTTACACGAGTTTCTTACATCAGCATATGAGGACTATGATATTGTCATCTGGTGTAAGTATCCATCTAGATATTCAAGTTTTGCAGACTCTTCAAGATGCTCAGGGACTCAGATCTATTGTTTCTCTTTCATTCCTTTTTAGCTGCAACAAGCATGAAGTGGATTGATGCTAAAATGAAAGTAGGTCCTTGTTTTGTTTTCCACATTAGAAATGAAGACTTCATCATAATGCTTTTTTATATGCTGATGTGCTAAAAGTGTATTCCACCAAAATGAACAGTTTTCCCTCAAGCCTCAAATGTGCCTTGGGTTATGATGATACTCTGGTGATAAATAGTTAAAGTCCCTCTGTGGTTAAAATCAAGCTTTTATTATTGTTTATGACTGGTGTTTTTAATATGCTTTAAGACAAACCATGTGCAAATTCATACTGTAAGTCAACACCATTGCTGAGTATTTTCTCTTTAAAACTGCAGTGAACCAAAGACAGTCTCAAAAACTCGGTTTGAAATCGCTGGTGTTTCTGACATCACAAACTACCTTGTAACCAATCAGGTCGACGTTTGATCGACAACAAGTGGATCTCTGAGCTGGTGTGAGTGAGTGGAGGCGGGCCTCATTTGCATAGAACCACATAAACTAAATGAAGCAAGGGTGTAGAGTTATATTCAAGCTATTTTAAGGCATGATGAATTTTTTTCAAGGAAAAAACGCTTAAATATGTAATTTTGGTGATCAAAGATGAGTTTTAAGGGATAAAATTATTGACTACAGGGGGACTTTAAGTAAACCCTATGGTCTCCATTACTGACATTAACGTAATGCTATACCTGTGGTCTTTTAGGAACTGGGGGTGACGGACAACCCAAACTACAAGATCACCTTCATGTTGGACAGTGCAGCTATGATCACTGTACACACACCTAAAAGAGGAGTCGTAGAGGTCAGACATATTTTAGTAAAAAACATTTCATTGTCTACATTTCATTAGCATGATGCATAATGTCTGCATGTCATGTTTCAGGTGAAGCCTTTGGGAGTCATATGGGGTAAATATAGTGAGTTCTACGACAGGAAGAACACGGTTATGTTTGATGACATCGGAAGAAACTTCCTCATGAATCCACAGAATGGACTGAAGGTATGCTGGAGTCTATGTTCAGAGTTTATTTCTGATTTAAGTTGGGAATTAATAAGGAATTAGGAAGGCACCTCGTGATTTGATTTGATTTGATTTGATTTGATTTGATTTGATTCTTGTTCTACTTTTTTTTATTATTAATTATTCTAAAGTAATATTTACCGTTCCGTAAGATTTTTATTTTTAAAAGAAAGTAATACTTTTATTCATCATTGCTGAATTAAATTGACTTTTACATTGTTAGGAAAAAATATATATATATTTTATATGAATATATATATATATATATATATGAAGAGTTCAGATGCAAAAGCCTCTAAGTGCCATCTGAAATTTTCTTCTAGGATAATCATTTTTATCAAGCTCGTATATTTAAGTTCAATAATTTCACTTAAATGGCAATGCAAATTACCTATTAATTGTCATTTAAGTGAAATAACTTAACTTAAATATACAAGCTTTATAAAAAGGATCATTCTAGAAGAAAATTTCAGATGGCACTTAGAGGCTTCTGCATCTATATATATATATATATATATATATATATATATATATATATATATATATATATATATATATATATATATATATATATATATATATATATATATATATATATATATATATATATATATATATATATATATATATATATATATATATATATATATATATATATATATATATAAAAAAAATATATATATATATATATATATATATATATAAAAAATATATATATATATATATATATATATATATATAAAAAATATATATATATATATATATATATATATATATATATATAAAATATATATATATATATATATATATATATATATATATATATATATTTCTGAAGGATCATGTGACTAAAGACTGGAGTAATGATGCTGAAAATTCAGCTTTATCATCAGGGATAAATTACACTTTAAAGTATATTCCAATAGAAAATGGTTATTTGTAATATTACACACTTTTACTGTATTTTTAATCAAATACAGTCAAACCACAAATTATTCAGACACCAGATATAATTTTTTACTAGTGGGTGCAGGACACTATAGTTCATTTATGTAAGTGAGGATAGCAAAATAAAGAAAACTGACATATTATACCCAAAAAATGTTTGTTTTTTTCTTTAATTGCTTATGCAACCTTTTTACACCACAGACTGAACAAAATTAAGCATTGCTTGGTAATTTGTTGAACTAAATTGGTATTATCTAATTGTGAATTTAAATATAACAGCTATTCAACCCAATTCATTTGAGACACTCTAACAGAAGGATGGCCAAAACCAGTGAAATATCAACTGATTTGATAGCGAATAAACTGTTATAATGTGAAAAATGTTGAATGTGTCTGAATAAATTGTGGGTTGACTGTAAATGCATTAGAGACTTTTTCAAAAATCTCAGAGACCCCAAATGTTTGAACGCCAGTGTAGCCTCACAACGTTCACTCATAGCCGGCTATAATTACATGGAAAACTGAGAGGCCACAAAGCATTTGACCACTGAATTTATAGAAATCATTTCACTTTTAAGGAGTGTTTCAAACACATTTTTATTATAATTTGTATTATTTTAATTTAAAATCTTTATGATTTAATTACTTAATAGCTTTTCATTAAACTCTCACACCTCTGCAGTTCCTTCACGAACCCTAACCTGGGAAACCCTGACCTGATTTAATGTTTAATGCACTTCATGTTGTTGATAAAAGAATGAAATATATTTTTTCTCTTTGTATTTTTATGTCAGCGTGGTAGAAGATTATCCGATTCAGTTTAATGTGATAAACGAGTAAGGTCAAAAGTAATCTAAAAGTAATCCGATTACCGGTATATTACCTAAAATGTGCAATGTAATGGATTTCGATGGATAGTTAGTTACTAACTATGATTTGTGGTGTAATTTGAAATCTGTAAGTAATCTACCCAGCACTTTATAAGTGGCAGCTGCAGTTATAAACTAAACATGAAACGTGAAATTCTTCAGAATCATTTCAGTATCAGAGAATCTGGGTTTTTTTTGTTTGTTTTCTTGTCAAATAATTGTCTCTGTTGTTTTTGCATCTGCTTTATAAGAAACTGTATTAAATGGTTTTAAATATGTATTCTTCTCCATGTATTGGTCACAGATCAGACCGTTCATGAAGGCACACTTAAACCGTGAGAAAGACAAAGAGCTCTACAAGCTGTCTCTGTATCTGAAGGAAATCGCTAAACTGGAAGACTTCTCGGGTCTCAACCACAAGCACTGGGAAAGGTGAAGTGAATAAAATACTCTATTCACTCTATAACTAATTCACAGACACAGAAAATAAAAGCTACAATTTAGAGAAAGATAAAAAAAAAAAAAAACCTTTTTTAATCATATGCATTTAATTTAGTTAAAGTCCCCCTGTAGTCAATAATTGTATCCCTTAAAACTCATCTTTGATCACCAAAATGAAATATTTATTTCATTCTTCATGGGGGGGGGTGGGGATTCTTCATGCCTTATAACACCCTTTCCTGATTTAGTATACGCAAAACCATGAATATGCTAATTAGCCCCGCCTCCGCTCACTCACGTCAGCTCAGAGACTTGGTTTGATTGGTTACAAGGTAGTTTGTGACGACAGAAACGCCAGCGATTTCAAACCGAGTTTTTGAGACTGTCTTTTTTACATAGACATATAAACAATATTAAATACTTGATTTTCACCTCAGGGGGACTTTAACGTTTTAAATTATATGTATTTAAGAGTAATTTTAGGGGCCATTTACACAACACGGTTCTCCGCTAAAAACTGAACTTTTTTATGCGTTTTAGCTGTTCATTTAGACGACAACAGTGTTTTGGGGGGCTGAAAACTGGTTTCAAAGTGCACGTTTTTGAAAACGATACCCTTCTACGTGTAAACTACGCGCCAATAGACCGTTTTCACAAATTCACATTTTTATAGTTTTTCTTTACTAAGTGACATCGCCATCTACTGACCTCACAGCAGAATACAGCGATTTTATTCGTTTTCATGGATCCATGTGAACTGGGATCGTTCTGTCAGCTTTACGCAAAAAAACGCAAAGAAACGTCTCCGGTTACTTTCGTAACCTCGGTTCCCTGAGAGGCGGGAACGAGACATTACGTCATACGTCAGTATGACGTAATGTCGAAGTGACCGCCTTGAAAGGGAACAAAAGGTGTGTTTTTTTATTTTATTTTTTTTTATTTTTTTTTTACATTATTGTCATGTAAACACCCTTAATGTGGTGTGATTTAATTATAGAAAAATGACAATTTAAAAATAATTTGATCAAAAATAGTGTCTATATCTTGGACAGATTGACAGACTTTATTTTAAAATGGGTCATTAACTAAATTTAAAACCATTAAAAAAAAATGAAATAAAAAAAAAAAATTACAGAAAAATAAATTAATATATAAATAATGTAAGCTTATTTTATTTAAGCTATTTGCCAAGGCAACATTTTCTATTTTCATTTAGTTCAATGTGAAATACTAAAATATATAGACATAAAAATAAATAAAAAATTACTAAAATAAAATACATTATATAGTTCAAAATATTAACAAAAGCTATATCAAGTATATCAGTGATACTAAAATAGCACTGCTATGGACTGAGAGACTTGTTTAATAATATGGAAATAAAACACATTTTGTCTCTTCAATGCTGTTGTCTTCCACAATAAATGTAATGTATTTTCCATAATAAAAGCCCCCAAAAGAAGATATGCGACTATCAATTTGATTCCGTAATAAGCAAATCATGTAATGAATTCATTAAAATGTGTAATGCAATGAATGATTTTTACAACCCTAATGATTTTTGTCTCCTTGTCCAACAGGTACCTCTCAAAGAGGCAGAATCAATGACATCTCCAGCACTGAGTCCAGAAAGGTACCTCACCAAACAACTGCTGCTCCACATGTCATCAGCTTCTCTGTATCTCGCGTCGTTCGTCTTGCATCTCTTTATAGTCGGTCGTTACCGGAGGACAAAAAATATTCTAGCATTTGTACTCCTCAAAACACTATTTACCTCAACAGGTCAATGAAAAACATTCAACAATTAATAGCATCGACTGCATTTAATGCAAGCATGACGGTACTTTTACCCCCGCCTGACACACTCTTCTTCCTATAATTCACTTCTTTTGTTTTTTTTTCTATTGGTGGGAATATGGAAATTTGGACATTCTGTTAATACTGTATCTGATTGAAAGAGGATATGATGCAAATGTAATTAGTTTTTTGCAAAATCATAGTCCATGGAAAGAATGAAGTGTTTACTGGAAGGTGTAAACACTGGCCATGTCTTAAAAGAAGCAATATTTCTGGACTGGCTGCACAATTCTTTGTCTGAATGGCTCTAAATTCCAAAGAGATGTTATAGCAGATCTTCTCTAAATGAACAATGATGAACATTTGTCCTGTTTACATGCATGTTTTTTTTTTCTAAATACAAATGATGTATGTTTTATGTTCATAAAGCTGTCACATGACAATAGGGAGAAAAAGAGGTCATATCAAACCAGGTCATGACATTGAAGCTTGTTGGTATTTTCCGCCCTTCTGTTTTAAACGCTAAGTATGTGTTGTCATCAATTTCGGTAGATATTAACTTATGTAAACAGTATTGCATTTTGTGTAACTGCATTTCATCCGGTGCTCAGATGTGGGTATTGGATTTATGGTTGTAACCTAAATGTAAATTAAACTTCAATGGTTTTACAGTAGTTTGTGTGTAGTTTGTCAGATGCTTAATAAGTTTATATATCAGTCAAGATTTTATACACGTTATTTTTTCTCAAGGAGACACCTGATGTGGCTCTAAGAACAAGTCTAAGTCAACTTTTATAAATATTACGCACGTTTTATAAATAGGCTTGAACTGTAGTCACATCATAAATAATGCTATATGATGTAAAGATAATATAACCGTTTTCATTAAGGTTCCATTTGGTTCAGACTTAGTTAACATTAACTATACTTCAAAAACATTTACTAATCTTAGTTAAATTTTATTATTAATTTTATTGATTATTCAAATCAAAAGTTGATATTTATTGGATCTGAGCTAACATGTGCAAAAACTAACAATGATCAGTTGAAACCAATGTTTTAAGCACTGTAACAAATATATTTCTTCATTGTTAATGTTAGTTAATGAATTGATTAATGTTAACTTATGTTGTAAAATTTTATAAAACAATATTATAAAACATATTGTGGCACATTTTAGCACGATGTCTTAGAACATGTTGAAACCAAAATAGTGGATTTCAAACATTTTATGCCATGATCTTTTTTTGGAATATAAATGTTATTTAAAACTCCAACATTAGCTATATTATATTAAATCTCCAACATTAGCTATATCATATTTTATTACATGGCTTGGCTGAATTCCAATGTAGAATGCGGTCTGTTATTTCCATAGACAGTAAAGGTTATTTCTTGATAACAGACCGTTGCCATGAAAAACAGCGCGTTGCTATGGACGCGGAACGGACTATTTTCAGTTTAGCGGAAGCAATACAATCGTTTTTAAATCAATAAACTCCTTTTTAAATCAATAATTCGTGTCAAATGATTTATTTATTTTGTAGGTAGCCATGTAATAAGTGGGATAATTCGCGGAGGGGTCTTGAATCAGCCTGAAGGGGTTGTTATTCGCTATAACGACCGCCTCTCTATACCACATTATCCCTTAAAGGGGGGGTACAATGGTGTTTCATGTATTCAGAGCTGTTTACAGTGTTAAAGAGATGGATTCTCATGCTTAACATGGCCAAAGTTTTTTAAAAATATTTTGGACGAATAACGGAGAATTTCTGTCCCGAAAATCTTACTTCCGGGTTGGTACAAGTTTCGGCTGGGTTTTTTTCGACCGTGGATCTAATGACGTAGACCAGAGTGGAACTCCTTATATGAGCATTTCTCCCGGAAAAGCGCGCCCGCGCACACGTCGACCAGAGGAGAGCGAGACCGCGCACATCAACGCGCTTCAACAGGAAATCATCGGCAGCGCTGCATAGTGTCTCCAAAGTGTGTTTTTGGATGTGAGGGAAAGCTTACCATGTTCAGCTTCCCAAAGAACCCAGCGTTAGGAACAGTGGATGCAGATTGTTTTTCCGGGGCAAAAACGAGTTGTGTAGACTGTTTGTTCCCTGCATTTCGACGATGAATGTTTTATAAACAAAGCCCAGATCGACGGATTCTCTCTATGGCTCTGGCTTCGCCCACACGGCCCGCCTCCAGACGCTCGTTTTTTTCCGGAAAGACTCGGTACAGCCTATCTTTCTTTAATAAATATAATAAAACTAAAGACTTTTTGGAGATATGAAGGATGCAATACTACTCTATAGGTACTCAAGATTAACAGGAGATTGAGTGAAAATGAGCATTTCACCCCCCCCTTTAAGGTTACATATTAAATCTCCAACATTAGCTATTATATTAAATCTCCAACATAAGCTTTATTATATTATATTAAATCTCCAAGCTATATTATATTATATTAAATCTCCAACATTAGCTATATTATATTATATTAAATCTCTAACACTAGCTTTATTATATTAAATCTCCAAAATTAGCTATATATTATATTAAATCTCCAAAATTAGCTATATATTATATTAAATCTTCAAGATTAGCTATATTACATTAAATCTCCAACATTAGCTATATATTATAATATTATAAACACATTATTGCATGTAAAAAGACAAATCACACAAGCAGGAATGACATTCTCAGTCCCTGACTAACACAAACCCCATTGCATAACAACATAAAATGAAATATACCTATAAAATATAGAAAAGCTGTGAAATATGAAGCCATTGAGTATTTGAATGATCTGGAAAATTTATTGCACAAATACATTTTACAGTGACACATATAACATATAATATAAATATGAATAGCTGCAATATTTTGTGCGCAGTAGAAAGCAGATGATCAAGCAGAGTGATGTGTCCCCTGAGACCTGCATTCATAAAACAAAGAATTGAAAAATGTCACAATAACATCAACTAAAAATGATCAATATGGCCATTAAAAGACAAATCAACACACCTTTTATTGTTCCGAAGTGTGCCGGTGTTTTCTTCTGTTACACAATAGATACAGAATGTAAAGCTGAATATTTTTCATAAAATATAAAATACTACTGCAGGTCAAGCTTTACTTACATATGATGGTGACTCCAGTCACTCCAAAGTGTTTTAGTAATTGTGTCCTGAGCTCGAACGCAGAAAGTATATGGTTTTTTGCTGTTCACCTTGTAATGTGTCTCGATGGTTTCCATTTTCTATGGCACCAGAAATGAACATCTTTAATATTTTTGATCTTAATAAACTGATCTTGAGAATTAAAAAAAAAAAAATCAAGGAAATTGGCTTACTTCAACACGACTTCCTGTGTGGTTACAGTGATGATTGTTGGGAACCACTTTCACCTCGTAGGACAGGGGAAAGAAACTGCAGGGGAAACTCCACGTCTTAGGGGGGCGCCACTCAAACACGTCATCCTGGATCTTGGTGATGTTAACTTTATCTGGTTGGACTGAGAGTTTGAGTTAGAGTTAGGACAGTTTAGTACAGTGGTTCTCAACCAGGGGACCGGGGCCCATTAGGAGGCCTCAAGATGACTTAAAAAGATTTAATACGAATAAAATCAAATCTTACAACGTCGTCATGGGCATTTTTTTAATGAATACACATTTTACTATTTAATCCAAACTCGAAAATATTAAACCGGTTATATCTTTTTTTTTTAAATCCTGTAAATTAAAAAAAAAAGTGTAATTATAGATATATTTAAATACATGACACACGTTTCAATAGAAAGGACATTCATGTAACTTTAGTTTACCATAATTGAAGGAAATATAATTATAAAATTATGATTAAATCCTACTTAAGCACTTCTACTAAGTGTCTGAAAGCACTTTCTTGTCTGAAAGTATATTATTTTAAAGTATATTATTTCTGTAATATTCCATAATTCATTTTTTTTTTTTTCGCAGCCCACAAAAACAATTTGGTCACAATTTTTGGCTTCAAATACTAAATCAATAGATATACTCTTCAAAATGAATACCAAAAAGTCTTCAAGTTCAGTATCATGTATTTGTGTTCATATAAATTATGGGTCTACACGGTAACGGATCCCAAATCTGAAGTCCATTACATGTAGTGACCACCCGGGGGCACAAAAGCTCTTACCAATGTCTCGGATGAAGAAAGTCCTCTGGTGCTCCTCCAGCCGATACAGGTTTCTGACGAACAGAGTGAGATTGATGCTCCTAGGCTCTTCAGAGTACGGACAGTAATCCTCGTCGATACACGTCAGTCCAGAGATATCCGAGTCCAGAGTGCAGTTCAGCAAACTAGAGTTCCTGTATAAACACGTGCCCAGTTTAGCTCTGATTTGCTCTTTCAACATAAGCCTAGCCTGATTGGTTTCACTTTATTTTGATGGTTCCTTTAACACATTGTGTTGACTATAAGTAACGTTGCACCTACATGTCTACTAACTGTCATTAGAGTGTTAGTAGAGTATTAGAAGACTGGTAGGGTTGTTGGGTAGCATTACAATAAAGAGTTAGCAGATATTAAAGGGGTGGTATAATGCCCTTTTCACAAGATGTAAAATAAGTCTCTGATGTCCCCAGAGTGTTTATGTGAAGTTTTAGCTCAAAATACCCCACAGATGTTTTCATATAGCATGTTAAAATTGTCACTTTTTGAGGGTGAGCAAAAACGCAGTTTTCGTGCGTATCCCTTTAAATGCAAATGAGCTGCTGCTCCCGGCACAGGGGGCGGGGCTTCAACAGCTTGTGTCTTTTTACCTCACACAGACATTCACTGGAAATTTCAAAAACTTTTAGCCTTTTATGTTCAAACCGAAGTCAGACAAAGATGGATAGGCTCAAGAAGAAGTGAAACCATGTAGACAACATTTCTGAATGGTTAGATGATGAATTTATGTAGCTTATGTGTAGTTATCTTCTAGTCATTGATTAGCATATTCTGTCTTGATAATCTATAAATCGTGTTCCGGGGGCGGGGTTTATGTAAATTGTAGGGTTAGTGATGTCACTAACCCGGGAGGAATGCAATGTAGTCTCTACCAGCCGTTTGTTGTAGTCCTTAAAAAGCGATTTCTTTAAAAGCAAATATCTCCCTTTGCTTTGAACTTTGAGCGTTGTAACTTTGCAGATGTTGTTTATGCTCAAACAGTAACATTACACACTAACTAAAGTTAGAAAAGTGAAATCATATTCAACCAGCCCTTTAAAACAGACAGTCTACGAATACTCTAATGAGAGTTAGTTGATAGTTAGAGTTAGAGTGTATTGGCAAAGTTACTTATAGTCAACAGAATGTTTAAAAGGGACCATCAAAATAAAGTGTTACCGCCTAATTAAATTGATAAATGAACAATCCAGAATAAGTATAATCCAGAATATTTACCGTATTGCAGCGAAATATACCACGGCTCTTTCTTTCCGTTCCTGATGCCACTTCCAAGAGCAATGAAACTGTCCGTTATAGTTTCTCGCAAAACAAGAAACAAATTCTAGACAGACAATAAAAAAAAGTTGAGCAGTCGAGTACAGACAGTGAGAAAAACAAACAAATCATATGTACATTTTATTAAATCAATTTGAATCACTGAATCTTTGTTTTTTTCAAAAACTACAGAGCCCTGCACATGACATGCGGACAAAAATATATATCATGGACACGAATCGTGGACTTGCAGTGCATTAAGACACTGGTTTTGTATGAAACGTTTCATGAAATACTGTTTAAATATGCACATGAGGTATTATGTAATTAAATATGCATTAGGCTACTTCTTATTTCCAGAACTGAAATCTAAACATCGGATACAGTTTCAAAATCCGTGTTTCGTTGTGTTGACATGTTAGAGTTTAAGGTTGTACACATCTATTTTTATCACTCCATAAATAAGAAAATGTCAACAGGCAAAAATGTTATATAAATCAGGCAAAGGATATATGAAGAGCTACTAAAGTGGAGATTTCGGACTGTATTTTACTTAAAAATCTACAGACACAAACAGATAAAGCGCAATAAACATA